>NC_090282.1:45979553-46607053 GCF_037392515.1 Haliotis asinina
ATGGACCGTGAAGTCCCCCAAAGGCAGTGACGACTGCCACGAAGACACTGCATGGACGGGAGGGACGATGGGCGACAGACACCATACCGACAGAGGTTCATAAAGGTAAGTATTTACCTATTAACATCAACTATTTCAAACACTAAACTCTTTTTTATCTTTACTCTTAGGACCATGGACTTTATAATTCTGGGGACAGAAATGGACCATGAAGTCCCCCAGAGGCTGTGACGACTGCCACAAAGGCACTGCATGGACGGGATCGACGATGGGCGACAGACACCATACCGACAGAGGTTCATAAAGGCAAGTTTTTACCTATTAACATCAACTGTTTCAAACACTAAACTCTTCATTATCTTTACTCTCAGGACCATGGACTTCACCATCCTGGGGTCAAAAATGGACCATGAAGTCCCCCAGAGGCAGTGACGACTGCCACAAAGACACTGCATGGACGGGAGGGACGATGGGCGACTGGAACCATACCGACAGAAGTTCATAAAGGCAAGTATATATCTATTTACATCAACTATTTCAAACACTAAACTCTTCATTATCTTTACTTTCAGCACCCTTGACATCATCATCCTGGGGGTAGAAATGGACCGTGAAGTCCCCCAGAGGGAGTGACGACTACCACGAAGACACTGCATGGACGGGAGAGACGATGGGCGACAGACACCATACCGACAGAGGTTCATAAAGGCAAGTGTTTACCTATTAACATCAACTATTTCAAACACTAAACTCTTCATTATCTTTACTTTCAGCACCCTGTGCATCATTATCCTGGGGTATAGAAATGGACCATGAAG
Organism: Haliotis asinina; assembly: GCF_037392515.1. Taxonomy (NCBI): domain Eukaryota; kingdom Metazoa; phylum Mollusca; class Gastropoda; order Lepetellida; family Haliotidae; genus Haliotis; species Haliotis asinina. The sequence continues at coordinate 45,980,372 of NC_090282.1, forward strand.
TCCCCCAGAGGCAGTGACGACTGCCACGAAGACACTGCATGGACGGGAGGGACGATTAGCGATTGACACCATACCGACAGAGTTTCATAAAGACAAGTATTTACCTTTTAACATCAACTACTTCAAACACTAAACTTGTCTTTCTCTTTTCTCTCAGGACCATGGACTTCATAATCCTGGGGGCAGAAATGGACCATGAAGTCCGCCACAGGCAGTGACGACTGCCACGAAGACACTGCATGGACGGGAGGGACGATGGGCGACAGACACCATACCGACAGAGGTTCATAAAGGAAAGTATTTACCTATTAACATCAACTATTTCAAACACTAAACTCTTTTTTATCTTTACTCTTAGGACCATGGACTTTATAATTCTGGGGACAGAAATGGACCATGAAGTCCCCCAGAGGCTGTGACGACTGCCACAAAGGCACTGCATGGACGGGATCGACGATGGGCGACAGACACCATACCGACAGAGGTTCATAAAGGCAAGTGTTTACCTATTAACATCAACTATTTCAAACACTAAACTCTTCATTATCTTTACTTTCAGCACCCTGTGCATCATTATCCTGGGGTATAGAAATGGACCATGAAGTCCCCCAGAGGCAGTGACGACTGCCACGAAGACACTCCATGGACGGGAGGGACGATAAGCGATTGACACCATACCGACAGAGTTTCATAAAGACAAGTATTTACCTTTTAACATCAACTACTTCAAACACTAAACTTGTCTTTATCTTTTCTCTCAGGACCATGGACTTCATAATCCTTTGGGCAGAAATGGACCATGAAGTCCGCCACAGGCAGTGACGACTGCCACGAAGACACTGCATGGACGGGAGGGACGATGGACAAGTGGAACCATACCGACAGAGGTTCATAAAGGGAAGTATTTATATAAATACATCAACTCTTTCAAACACTAAACTCTTCATTATCTTTACTTTCAGCATTCTTGACATCATCATCCTGGGGGCAGAAATGGACCATGAAGTCCCCCAGAGGCAATGACGACTGCCACAAAGACACTGCATGGACGGGAGGGACGATGGGCGACAGACACCATACCGCCAGAGGTTCATAAAGGCAAGTACATATTTATCAACATCAACTATTTCAAACACTAAACTCTTCATTATCTTTACTTTCAGCACCCTTGACATCATCATATTGGGGGCAGAAATGGACCGTGAAGTCCCCCAGAGGCAGTGACGACTGCCACGAAGACACTGCATGGACGGGAGGGACGATGGGCGACAGACACCATACCGACAGAGGTTCATAAAGGTAAGTATTTACCTATTAACATCAACTATTTCAAACACTAAACTCTTTTTTATCTTTACTCTTAGGACCATGGACTTTATAATTCTGGGGACAGAAATGGACCATGAAGTCCCCCAGAGGCTGTGACGACTGCCACAAAGGCACTGCATGGACGGGATCGACGATGGGCGACAGACACCATACCGACAGAGGTTCATAAAGGCAAGTTTTTACCTATTAACATCAACTGTTTCAAACACTAAACTCTTCATTATCTTTACTCTCAGGACCATGGACTTCACCATCCTGGGGTCAAAAATGGACCATGAAGTCCCCCAGAGGCAGTGACGACTGCCACAAAGACACTGCATGGACGGGAGGGACGATGGGCGACTGGAACCATACCGACAGAAGTTCATAAAGGCAAGTATATATCTATTTACATCAACTATTTCAAACACTAAACTCTTCATTATCTTTACTTTCAGCACCCTTGACATCATCATCCTGGGGGTAGAAATGGACCGTGAAGTCCCCCAGAGGGAGTGACGACTACCACGAAGACACTGCATGGACGGGAGAGACGATGGGCGACAGACACCATACCGACAGAGGTTCATAAAGGCAAGTGTTTACCTATTAACATCAACTATTTCAAACACTAAACTCTTCATTATCTTTACTTTCAGCACCCTGTGCATCATTATCCTGGGGGCAGAAATGGACCATGAAGTCCCCCAGAGGCAGTGACGACTGCCACGAAGACACTGCATGGACGGGAGGGACGATGGGCGACTGCAACCACACCGACAGAGGCCCATGGAGGCAAGTATTTATATAATTACATCAACTCTTTCAAACACTAAACTCTTCATTATCTTTACTTTCAACACTCCCGGCATCATCATCCTGGGGGCAGAAATGGACCATGAAGTCCCCCAGAGGCAGTGACGACTGCCACAAAGACACTGCATGGACGGGAGGGACGATGGGCGACAGACACCATACCGACAGAAGTTCATAAAAACAAGTACATATTTATTAACATCAACTATTTCAAACACTAAACTCTTCATTATCTTTACTTTCAGCACCCTTGACATCATCATCCTGGGGGCAGAAGTGGACCGTGAAGTCCCCCAGAGGCAGTGACGACTGCCACGAAGACACTGCATGGACTGGAGGGACGATGGGCGACAGACACAATACCAACAGAGGTTCATAAAGGCAAGTGTTTACCTATTAACATCAACTGTTTCAAACACTAAACTCTTCATTATCTTTACTCTCAGGACCATGGACTTCATCATCCTGGCTGCGGTCAAAAATGGACCATGAAGTCCCCCAGAGGCAGTGACGACTGCCACAAAGACACTGTATGGACGGGAGGGATGATGGGCGACTGGAACCATACCGACAGAAGTTCATAAAGGCAAGTATATATCTATTTACATCAACTATTTCAAACACTAAACTCTTCATTATCTTTACTTTCAGCACCCCCGGCATCATCATCCTGGGAGCAGAAATAGACCATGAAGTCCCCCAGAGGCAGTGACGACTGCCACGAAGACACTGCATGGACGGGAGGGACGATGGGCGATTGAAACCATACCGACAGAGGTTCATAAAGGCAAGTATTTACCTATTAACATCAACTATTTTAAACACTAAACTCGTCTTTATCTTTACTCTCAGGACCATGGACTTCATCATCCTGGGGTCAGAAATGGACCATGAAGTCCCTCAGAGGCAATGACGACTCCCACAAAGACACTGTATGGACGGGATCGACGATGGACAAGTGGAACCATACCGACAGAAGTTCATAAAGGGAAGTATTTATATAATTACATCAACTCTTTCAAACACTAAACTCTTCATTATCTTTACTTTCAGCATTCTCGACATCATCATCCTGGGTGCAAAAATGGACCATGAAGTCCCCCAGAGGCAGTGACGACTGCCACGAAGACACTGCATGGACGGGAGGGACGATGGGCGACTGCAACCACACCGACAAGGGCTTATAGAGGCAAGAATTTATATAATTAAATCAAGTCTTTCAAACACTAAACTCTTCATTATCTTTACTTTCAGGAACCTTTGCATCATCATCCTGGGGGAAGAAGTGGACCATGAAGTCCCCCAGAGGCAGTGACGACTGCCACAAAGACACTGCATGGACGGGAGGGACGATGGGCGATTGACACCATACCGACAGTGGTTCATAAAGGTAAGTATTTACCTATTAACATCAAGTATTTCAAACACTAAACTCTTTTTTATCTTTACTCTCAGGAACATGGACTTTATAATTCTGGGGACAGAAATGGACCATGAAGTCCCCCAGAGAATGTGACGACTGCCACAAAGGCACTGCATGGACGGGATCGACGATGGGCGCCACACACCATACCGACAGAGGTTCATAAAGGCAAGTATTTACCTATTAACATCAACTGTTTCAAACACTAAACTCTTCATCATCTTTACTCTCAGGACCATGGACTTCATAATCCTGGGGGCAGAAATGGACCATGAAGTCCCCCAGAGGCAGTGACGACTGCCACAAAGACACTGCATGGACGGGAGGGACGATGGGCGCCTGGAACCATACCGACAGAAGTTCATAAAGGCAAGTATTTATATAATTGCATGAACTCTTTCAAACACTAAACTCTTCATTATCTTTACTTTCAGCACCCTGGGCATCATCATCCTGGGGGCAGAAATGGACCATGAAGTCCCCCAGAGGCAGTGACGACTGCCACGAAGACACTGCATGGACGGGAGGGACGATGGACAAGTGGAACCATACCGACAGAAGTTCAAAAAGGGAAGTATTTATATAATTACATCAACTCTTTCAAACACTAAACTCTTCATTACCTTTACTTTCAGCACAATGGACATCATCATCCTGGGGGCAGAAATGGACCATGAAGTCCCCCAGAGGCAGTGACGACTGCCACAAAGGCACTGCATGGACGGGATCGACGATGGGCGACAGACACCATACCGACAGAGGTTCATAAAGGCATATTTTTACCTATTAACATCAACTGTTTCAAACACTAAACTCTTCATTATCTTTACTCTCAGGACCATGGACTTCATAATCCTGGGGGCAGAAATGGACCATGAAGTCCCCCAGAGGCAGTGACGACTGCCACAAAGACACTGCATGGACGGGAGAGATGATGGGCGACTGGAACCATACCGACAGAAGTTCATAAAGGCAAGTATATATCTATTTACATCAACTTTTTCAAAAACTAAACTCTTCATTATCTTTACTTTCAGCACCCTGGGCATCATCATCCTAGGAGCAGAAATGGACCATGAAGTCCCCCAGAGGCAGTGACGACTGCCACAAAGACACTGCATGGACGGGAGAGATGATGGGCGACTGCAACCATACCGACAGAAGTTCATAAAGGCAAGTATTTATATAATTGCATGAACTCTTTCAAACACTAAACTCTTCATTATCTTTACTTTCAGCAATCCCGGCATCATCATCCTGGGGGCAGAAATGGACCATGAAGTCCCCCAGAGGCAGTGACGACTGCCACGAAGACACTGCATGGACGGGAGGGACGATGGGCGACTGAAACCACACCGACAGAGGCCCATGGAGGCAAGTATTTATATAACTACATCAACTCTTTCAAACACTAAACTCTTCATTATCTTTACTTTCAACACTCCCGGCATCATCATCCTGGGGGCAGAAATGGACCATGAAGTCCCCCAGAGGCAGTGACGACTGCCACAAAGACACTGCATGGACGGGAGGGACGATGGGCGACAGACACCATACCGACAGAAGTTCATAAAGACAAATACATATTTATTAACATCAACTATTTCAAACACTAAACTCTTCATTATCTTTACTTTCAGCACCCTTGACATCATCATCCTGGGGGCAGAAGTGGACCGTGAAGTCCCCCAGAGGCAGTGACGACTGCCACGAAGACACTGCATGGACTGGAGGGACGATGGGCGACAGACACCATACCAACAGAGGTTCATAAAGGCAAGTGTTTACCTATTAACATCAACTGTTTCAAACACTAAACTCTTCATTATCTTTACTCTCAGGACCATGGACTTCATCATCCTGGCCGCGGTCAAAAATGGACCATGAAGTCCCCCAGAGGCAGTGAGGACTGCCACAAAGACACTACATGGACGGGAGGGATGATGGGCGACTGGAACCATACCGACAGAAGTTCATAAAGGCAAGTATATATCTATTTACATCAACTATTTCAAACACTAAACTCTTCATTATCTTTACTTTCAGCACCCCCGGCATCATCATCCTGGGAGCAGAAATAGACCATGAAGTCCCCCAGAGGCAGTGACGACTGCCACGAAGACACTGCATGGACGGGAGGGACGATGGGTGACTGCAACCACACCGACAGAGGCTTATAGAGGCAAGTATTTATATAATTAAATCAAGTCTTTGAAACACTAAACTCTTCATTATCTTTACTTTCAGGAACCTTCGCATCATCATCCTGGGGGAAGAAGTGGACCATGAAGTCCCCCAGAGGCAGTGACGACTGCCACGAAGACACTGCATGGACGGTAGGGACGATGGGCGACTGCAACCATACCGACAGAGGCCCATAGAGACAAGTATTTATATAATTACATCAACTATTTCAAACACTAAACTCTTCATTATCTTTACTTTCAGCACCCTGGGAATCATCATCCTGGGGGCAGAAATGGACCATGAAGTCCCCCAGAGGCAGTGACGACTGCCACAAAGACACTGCATGGACGGGAGGGACGATGGGCGATTGACACCATACCGACAGAGGTTCATAAAGGTAAGTATTTACCTATTAACATCAAGTATTTCAAACACTAAACTCTTTTTTATCTTTACTCTCAGGACCATGGACTTTATAATTCTGGGGACAGAAATGGACCATGAAGTCCCCCAGAGAATGAGACGACTGCCACAAAGGCACTGCATTGACGGGATCGACGATGGGCGCCACACACCATACCGACAGAGGTTCATAAAGGCAAGTATTTACCTATTAACATCAACTGTTTCAAACACTAAACTCTTCATCATCTTTACTCTCAGGACCATGGACTTCATAATCCTGGGGGCAGAAATGGACCATGAAGTCCCCCAGAGGCAGTGACGACTGCCACAAAGACACTGCATGGACGGGAGGGACGATGGGCGACTGGAACCATACCGACAGAAGTTCATAAAGGCAAGTATTTATATAATTGCATGAACTCTTTCAAACACTAAACTCTTCATTATCTTTACTTTCAGCACCCTGGGCATCATCATCCTGGGGGCAGAAATGGACCATGAAGTCCCCCAGAGGCAGTGACGACTGCCACGAAGACACTGCATGGACGGGAGGGACGATGGACAAGTGGAACCATACCGACAGAAGTTCAAAAAGGGAAGTATTTATATAATTACATCAACTCTTTCAAACACTAAACTCTTCATTACCTTTACTTTCAGCACCCTGGACATCATCATCCTGGGGGCAGAAATGGACCATGAAGTCCCCCAGAGGCAGTGAAGACTGCCACGAAGACACTGCATGGACGGGAGGGACGATTGGCGACTGGAACCATACCGACAGAGGTTCATAAAGGCAAGTATATATCTATTTACATCAACTATTTCAAACACTAAACTCTTCATTATCTTTACTTTCAGCACCCTGGGCATCATCATCCTGGGAGCAGAAATGGACCATGAAGTCCCCCAGAGGCAATGACGACTGCCACAAAGACACTGCATGGACGGGATCGACGATGGACAAGTGGAACCATACCGACAGAAGTTCAAAAAGGGAAGTATTTATGTAATTACATCAACTCATTCAAACACTAAACTCTTCATTATCTTTACTTTCAGCACCCTGGGCATCATCATCCTGGGAGCAGAAATGGACCATGACGTCCCCCAGAGGCAGTGACGACTGCCACGAAGACACTGCATGGAAGGGAGGGACGATGGGCGACTGCAACCACACCGACAGAGGCTTATAGAGGCAAGTTTTCATATAGTTACATCAACTCTTTCAAACACTAAACTCTTCATTATCTTTACTTTCAGCATTCTTGACATCATCATCCTGGGGGCAGAAATGGACCATGAAGTTCCCCAGAGGCAGTGACGACTGCCACGAAGACACTGCATGGACGGGAGGGACGATGGACAAGTGGAACCATACCGACAGAAGTTCAAAAAGGGAAGTATTTATATAATTACATCAACTCTTTCAAACACTAAACTCTTCATTATCTTTACTTTCAGCACCCTGGACATCATCATCCTGGGGGCAGAAATGGACCATGAAGTCCCCCAGAGGCAGTGAAGACTGCCACGAAGACACTGCATGGACGGGAGGGACGATGGGCGATTGACACCATACCGACAGAGGTTCATAAAGTTAAGTATTTACCTATTAACATCAACTCTTTCAAACAATAAACTCTTCTTTGTCTTTACTCTGAGGACCATGAACTTCATATTCCTGGGGGCAGAAATGGACCATGAAGTCCCCCAGAGGCAGTGACGACTGCCACAAAGACACTACATGGACGGGACGGACGATGGGCGACTGGAACCATACCGACAGAGGTTCATAAAGGCAAGTATATATCTATTTACATCAACTGTTTCAAACACTAAACTCTTCATTATCTTTACTTTCAGCACCCTGGGCATCATCATCCTGGGAGCAGAAATGGACCATGAAGTCCCCCAGAGGCAATGACGACTGCCACAAAGACACTGCATGGACGGGATCGACTATGGAGAAGTGGAACCATACCGACAGAAGTTCATAAAGGCAAGTATTTATGTAATTACATCAACTCTTTCAAACACTAAACTCTTCATTATCTTTACTTTCAGCATTCTTGACATCATCATCCTGGGTGCAGACATGGACCATGACGTCCCCCAGAGGCAGTGACGACTGCCACGAAGACACTGCATGGACGGGAGGGACGATGGGCGACTGCAGCCACACCGACAGAGGCTTATAGAGGCAAGTATTCATATAATTACATCAACTCTTTCAAACACTAAACTCTTCATTATCTTTACTTTCAGCAACCTTCGAATCATCATCCTGGGGGCAGAAATGGACCATGAAGTTCCCCAGTGGCAGTGACCACTGCCACAAAGACACTGCATGGACGGGAGGGACGATGGGCGACTGGAACCATTCCGACAGAAGTTCATAAAGGCAAGTATATATCTATTTACATCAACTATTTCAAACACTAAACTCGTCGTTATCTTTACTCTCAGGATCATGGACTTCATAATCCTCGGTGCAGAAATGGACCATGAAGTCCCCCAGAGGCAGTGACGACTGCCACAAAGACACTGCATGGACGGGAGGGACGATGGGCGACAGACAACATACCGACAGAAGTTCATAAAGACAAGTACATTTTTACTAACATCAACTATTTCAAACACTAAACTCTTCATTATCTTTACTTTCAGCACCCTTGACATCATCATCCTGGGGGTAGAAATGGACCGTGAAGTCCCCCAGAGGCAGTGACGACTGCCACAAAGACACTGCATGGACGGGAGGGACGATAAGCGATTGACACCATACCGACAGAGTTTCATAAAGACAAGTATTTACCTTTTAACATCAACTATTTCAAACACTAAACTTGTCTTTATCTTTGCTCTCAGGACCATGGACTTCATAATCCTGGGGGCAGAAATGGACCATGAAGTCCCCCACAGGCAGTGGCGACTGCCACGAAGACACTGCATGGACGGGAGGGACGATGGACAAGTGGAACCATACCGACAGATTCATAAAGGGAAGTATTTATATAATTACATCAACTCTTTCAAACACTAAACTCTACATTATCTTTACTTTCAGCATTCTTGACATCATCATCCTGGGGGCAGAAATGGACCATGAAGTCCCCCAGAGGCTGTGACGACTGCCACAAAGGCACTGCATGGACGGGAGGGACGATGGGCGACACACACCATACCGACAGAGGTTCATAAAGGCAAGTATTTACCAATTAACATCAACTGTTTCAAACACTAAACTCTTCATTATCTTTACTCTCAGCACCATGGACTTCATAATCCTGGGGGCAGAAATGGACCATGAAGTCCCCCAGAGGCAGTGACGACTGCCACAAAGACACTGCATGGACGGGAGGGACGATGGGCGACTGGAACCATACCGACAGAAGTTCATAAAGGCAAGTATTTATATAATTGCATGAACTCTTTCAAACACTAAACTCTTCATTATCTTTACTTTCAGCACCCTGGGCATCATCATCCTGAGGGGCAGAAATGGACCATGAAGTCCCCCAGAGGCAGTGACGACTGCCACGAAGACACTGCATGGACGAGAGGGACGATGGACAAGTGGAACCATACCGACAGAAGTTCAAAAAGGGAAGTATTTATATAATTACATCAACTCTTTCAAACACTAAACTCTTCATTATCTTTACCTACAGCACCCTGGACATCATCATCCTGGGGGCAGAAATGGACCATGAAGTCCCCCAGAGGCAGTGAAGACTGCCACGAAGACACGGCATGGACGGGAGGGACGATGGGCGATTGACACCATACCGACAAAGGTTCATAAAGGGAAGTATATATGTATTTACATCAACTCTTTCAAACACTAAACTCGTCGTTATCTTTACTCTCAGGACCATGGACTTCATAATCCTGGGTGCAGAAATGGACCATGAAGTCCCCCAGAGGCAGTGACGACTGCCACAAAGACACTGCATGGACGGGAGGGACGATAGGCGATTGACACCATACCGACAGAGTTTCATAAAGACAAGTATTTACCTTTTAACATCAACTATTTCAAACACTAAACTTGTCTTTATCTTTACTCTCAGGACCATGGACTTCATAATCCTGGGGGCAGAAATGGACCATGAAGTCCCCCACAGGCAGTGGCGACTGCCACGAAGACACTGCATGGACGGGAGGGACGATGGGTGACAGACACCAAACCGACAGAAGTTCATAAAGGGAAGTATTTATATAATTGCATGAACTCTTTGAAACACTAAACTCTTCATTATCTTTACTTTCAGCATTCTTGACATCATCATCCTGGGGGCAGAAATGGACCATGAAGTTCCCCAGAGGCAGTGACGACTGCCACGAAGACACTGCATGGACGGGAGGGACGATGGACAAGTGGAACCATACCGACAGAAGTTCAAAAAGGGAAGTATTTATATAATTACATCAACTCTTTCAAACACTAAACTCTTCATTATCTTTACTTTCAGCACCCTGGACATCATCATCCTGGGGGCAGAAATGGACCATGAAGTCCCCCAGAGGCAGTGAAGACTGCCACGAAGACACTGCATGGACGGGAGGGACGATGGGCGATTGACACCATACCGACAGAGGTTCATAAAGTTAAGTATTTACCTATTAACATCAACTCTTTCAAACAATAAACTCTTCTTTGTCTTTACTCTGAGGACCATGAACTTCATATTCCTGGGGGCAGAAATGGACCATGAAGTCCCCCAGAGGCAGTGACGACTGCCACAAAGACACTACATGGACGGGAGGGACGATGGGCGACTGGAACGATAACGACAGAGGTTCATAAAGGCAAGTATATATCTATTTACATCAACTGTTTCAAACACTAAACTCTTCATTATCTTTACTTTCAGCACCCTGGGCATCATCATCCTGGGAGCAGAAATGGACCATGAAGTCCCCCAGAGGCAATGACGACTGCCACAAAGACACTGCATGGACGGGATCGACTATGGACAAGTGGAACCATACCGACAGAAGTTCATAAAGGCAAGTATTTATGTAATTACATCAACTCTTTCAAACACTAAACTCTTCATTATCTTTACTTTCAGCATTCTTGACATCATCATCCTGGGTGCAGACATGGACCATGACGTCCCCCAGAGGCAGTGACGACTGCCACGAAGACACTGCATGGACGGGAGGGACGATGGGCGACTGCAGCCACACCGACAGAGGCTTATAGAGGCAAGTATTCATATAATTACATCAACTCTTTCAAACACTAAACTCTTCATTATCTTTACTTTCAGCAACCTTCGAATCATCATCCTGGGGGCAGAAATGGACCATGAAGTTCCCCAGTGGCAGTGACCACTGCCACAAAGACACTGCATGGACGGGAGGGACGATGGGCGACTGGAACCATACCGACAGAAGTTCATAAAGGCAAGTATTTATATAATTGCATGAACTCTTTCAAACACTAAACTCTTCATTATCTTTACTTTCAGCACCCTGGGCATCATCATCCTGAGGGGCAGAAATGGACCATGAAGTCCCCCAGAGGCAGTGACGACTGCCACGAAGACACTGCATGGACGGGAGGGACGATGGACAAGTGGAACCATACCGACAGAAGTTCAAAAAGGGAAGTATTTATATAATTACATCAACTCTTTCAAACACTAAACTCTTCATTATCTTTACCTACAGCACCCTGGACATCATCATCCTGGGGGCAGAAATGGACCATGAAGTCCCCCAGAGGCAGTGAAGACTGCCACGAAGACACGGCATGGACGGGAGGGACGATGGGCGATTGACACCATACCGACAAAGGTTCATAAAGGGAAGTATATATCTATTTACATCAACTATTTCAAACACTAAACTCGTCGTTATCTTTACTCTCAGGACCATGGACTTCATAATCCTGGGTGCAGAAATGGACCATGAAGTCCCCCAGAGGCAGTGACGACTGCCACAAAGACACTGCATGGACGGGAGGGACGATAGGCGATTGACACCATACCGACAGAGTTTCATAAAGACAAGTATTTACCTTTTAACATCAACTATTTCAAACACTAAACTTGTCTTTATCTTTACTCTCAGGACCATGGACTTCATAATCCTGGGGGCAGAAATGGACCATGAAGTCCCCCACAGGCAGTGGCGACTGCCACGAAGACACTGCATGGACGGGAGGGACGATGGACAAGTGGAACCATACCGACAGATTCATAAAGGGAAGTATTTATATAATTACATCAACTCTTTCAAACACTAAACTCTTCATTATCTTTACTTTCAGCATTCTTGACATCATCATCCTGGGGGCAGAAATGGACCATGAAGTCCCCCAGAGGCAATGACGACTGCCACAAAGACACTGCATGGACGGGAGGGACGATGGGCGACAGGCACCATACCGCCAGAGGTTCATAAAGGCAAGTACATATTTATTAACATCAACTATTTCAAACACTAAACTCTTCATTATCTTTACTTTCAGCACCCTTGACATCATCATCCTGGGGACAGAAATGGACCGTGAAGTCCCCCAGAGGCTGTGACGACTGCCACAAAGGCACTGCATGGACGGGAGGGACGATGGGCGACAGACACCATACCGACAGAGGTTCATAAAGGCAAGTATTTACCTATTAACATCAACTGTTTCAAACACTAAACTCTTCATTATCTTTACTCTCAGGATCATGGACTTCATAATCCTGGGGGCAGAAATGGACCATGAAGTCCCCCAGAGGCAGTGACGACTGCCACAAAGACACTGCATGGACGAGAGTGACGATGGGCGACTGACACCATACCGACAGAGGTTCATTAAGGTAAGTATTTACCTATTAACATCAACTATTTCAAACACTAAACTCTTTTTTATCTTTACTCTCAGGACCATGGACTTCATGATCCTGGGGGCAGAAATGGACCATGAAGTCCCCCACAGGCAGTGGCGACTGCCACGAAGACACTGCATGGACGGGAGGGACGATGGGCGACAGGAACCATACCGACAGAAGTTCATAAAGGCAAGTATTTATATAATTGCATGAACTCTTTCAAACACTAAACTCTTCATTATCTTTACTTTCAGCACCCTGGGCATCATCATCCTGAGGGGCAGAAATGGACCATGAAGTCCCCCAGAGGCAGTGACGACTGCCACGAAGACACTGCATAGACGGGAGGGACGATGGACAAGTGGAACCATACCGACAGAAGTTCAAAAAGGGAAGTATTTATATAATTACATCAACTCTTTCAAACACTAAACTCTTCATTATCTTTACCTACAGCACCCTGGACATCATCATCCTGGGGGCAGAAATGGACCATGAAGTCCCCCAGAGGCAGTGAAGACTGCCACAAAGACACTGCATGGACGGGAGGGACGATGGGCGATTGACACCATACCGACAGAGGTTCATAAAGGGAAGTATTTACCTATTAACATCAACTCTTTCAAACAATAAACTCTTCTTTGTCTTTACTCTGAGGACCATGGACTTCATAATCCTGGAGGCAGAAATGGACCATGAAGTCCCCCAGAGGCAGTGACGACTGCCACAAAGACACTACATGGACGGGAGGGACGATGGGCGACTGGAACCATACCGACAGAAGTTCATAAAGGCAAGTATATATCTATTTACATCAACTATTTCAAACACTAATCTCTTCATTATCTTTACTTTCAGCACCCTGGGCATCATCATCCTGGGAGCAGAAATGGACCATGAAGTCCCCCAGAGGCAATGACGACTGCCACAAAGACACTGCATGGACGGGATCGACGATGGACAAGTGGAACCATACCGACAGAAGTTCATAAAGGGAAGTATTTATGTAATTACATCAACTCTTTCAAACACTAAACTCTTCATTATCTTTACTTTCACAATTCTTGGCATCATCATCCTGGGTGCAGAAATGGACCATGACGTCCCCCAGAGGCAGTGACGACTGCCACGAAGACACTGCATGGACGGGAGGGACGATGGGCGACTGCAACCACACCGACAGAGGCTTATAGAGGCAAGTATTCATATAATTACATCAACTCTTTCAAACACTAAACTCTTCATTATCTTTACCTTCAGCAACCTTCGCATCATCATCCTGGGGGCAGAAATGGACCATGAAGTCCCCCAGAGGCAGTGACGACTGCCACGAAGACACTGCATGGACGGGAGGGACGATGGACGATTGACACCATACCGACAGAGGGTCAAAAAGGCAAGTATTTACCTATTAACATCAACTATTTCAAAGACTAAACTCGTTTTTATCTTTACTCTCAGGACCATGGACTTCATCATCCTGGGGGCAGAAATGGACCATGAAGTCCCCCAGAGGCAATGACGACTGCCACAAAGACACTGCATGGACGGGAGGGACGATGGAAAAGTGGAACCATACCGACAAAAGTTCATAAAGGGAAGTATTTATATAATTACATCAACTCTTTCAAACACTAAACTCTTCATTATCTTTACTTTCAGCATTCTTCACATCATCATCCTGGGGGCAGAAATGGACCATGAAGTCCCCCAGAGGCACTGACGACTGCCACGAAGACACTGCATGGACGGGAGGGACGATTGGCGGCTGCAACCACACCGACAGAGGCCCATAGAGGCAAGTATTTGTATAATTACATCAACTCTTTCAAACACTAAACTCTTCATTATCTTTTCTTTCAGCAACCTTCGCATCATCATCCTGGGGGCAGAAATGGACCATGAAGTCCCCCAGAGGCAGTGACGACTGCCACGAAGACACTGCATGGACGGGAGGGACGATGGGCGACTTGAACCACACTGAGAGAAGTTCATAAAGGCAAGTATATATCTATTTACATCAATTATTTCAAACACTAAACTCTTTATTATCTTTACTTTCAGCACCCTGGGCATCATCATCCTGGGAACAGAAATGGACCGTGAAGTCCCCCACAGGTAGTGACGACTGCCACGAAGACACGGCATGGACGGGAGGGACGATGGGCGACTGAAACCACACCGACAGAGGTTCATAAAGGTAAGTATTTACCTATTAACTTCAACTATTTCAAACACTAAACTCTTCTTTATCTTTACTCTCAGGACCATGGACTTCATAATCCTGGGGACAGAAATGGACCATGAAGTCCCCCAGAGGCTGTGACGACTGCCACAAAGACACTGCATGAACGGGAGGGACGATGGTCGACTCGAACCATACCAACAGAAGTTCATAAAGGCAAGTATATATCTATTTACATCAATTATTTCAAACACTAAACTCTTCATTATCTTTACTTTCAGCACCCTGGGCATCATCATCCTGGGGGCAGAAATGGACCATGAAGTCCCCCAGACGCAGTGACGACTGCCACGAAGACACTGCATGGACGGGAGGGACGATGGACAAGTGGAACCATACCGACAGAAGTTCATAAAGGGAAGTATTTATATAATTACATCAACTCTTTCAAACACTAAACTCTTCATTATCTTTACTTTCAGCATTCTTGACATCATCATCCTAGGGGCAAAAATGGACCAAGAAGTCCCCCAGAGGCAGTGACGACTGCCACAAAGACACTGCATGGACGGGGGAGACGATGGGCGACTGCAACCATACCGACAGAGGCCCAAAGATTCAATTATTTATCTTTTTACATCAACTCTTTCAAACACTAAACTCTTCATTATCTTTACTTTCAGCACCCTGGACATCATCATCCTGGGGGCAGAAATGGACCATGAAGTCCCCCAGAGGGAGTGACGACTGCCACGAAGACACTGCATGGACGGGAGGGACGATTGGGGATTGACACCATACCGAGATACGCCCATAGAGGCAAGTATTTACCTAATAACATCAAGTATTTCAAACACTAAACTCTTCTTTATCTTTAATCTCAGGACCTTGGACTTCATAATCCTGGGGGCAGAAATGGACCATGAAGTCCCCCAGAGGTTGTGACGACTGCCACGAAGACACTGCATGGACGAGAGGGACGATGGGCGACTGGAACCATACCGACAGAAGTTCATAAAGGCATGTATACATCTATTAACATCAATTATTTCAAACACTAAACTCTTCATTATCTTTACTTTCAGCACCCTGGACATCATCATCCTGGGGGCAGAAATGGACCATGAAGTCCCCCAGAGGCAGTGAAGACTGCCACGAAGACACTGCATGGACGGGAGGGACGATGGGCGATTGCCACCATACCGACAGAAGTTCATAAAGGGAAGTGTTTACCTAATAACATCAACTCTTTCAAACAATAAACTCTTCTTTGTCTTTACTCTGAGGACCATGGACTTCATAATCCTGGGGGCAGAAATGGACCATGAAGTCCCCCAGAGGCAGTGACGACTGCCACGAAGACAATGCATGGACGGGAGGGACGATGGGCGATTGACACCATACCGACAGAAGTTCATAAAGGGAAGTACATATTTATTAACATCAACTATTTCAAACACTAAACTCTTCATTATCTTTACTTTCAGGACCCTTGACATCATCATCCTGGGGGTAGAAATGGACCGTGAAGTCCCCCAGAGGCAGTGACGACTGCCACGAAAACACTGCATGGACGGGAGGGACGATGGGCGACAGACACCATACCAACAGAGGTTCATAAAGGCAAGTGTTTGCCTATTAACATCAACTGTTTCAAACACTAAACTCTTCATTATCTTTACTCTCAGGACCACGGACTTCATCATCCTTGGTAAAAAATGGACCATGAGGTCCCCCAGAGGCAATGACGACTGCCACAAAGACACTGCATGGACGGGAGTGACGATGGACGACTTTAACCACACCGACAGAAGTTCATAAAGGCAAGTATATATCTATTTACATCAACTATTTCAAACACTAAACTCTTCATTATCTTTACTTTCAGCACCCTTGGCATCATCATCCTGAGTGCAGAAATGGACCATGAAGTCCCCCAGAGGCAGTGACGACTGCCACAAAGACACTGCATGGACGGGAGGGACGATGGGCGACTGGAACCATACCGACAGAAGTTCATGAAGGCAAGTATTTATATAATTACATCAACTCTTTCAAACACTAAACTCTTCATTATTTTTACT
This sequence comes from Haliotis asinina, assembly GCF_037392515.1. Classification (NCBI taxonomy): domain Eukaryota; kingdom Metazoa; phylum Mollusca; class Gastropoda; order Lepetellida; family Haliotidae; genus Haliotis; species Haliotis asinina. Next base: position 45,997,616 of record NC_090282.1, read on the forward strand.
TTCAGCATTCTTGACATCATCATTCTGGGGGCAGAAATGGACCGTGAAGTCCCCCAGAGGCAGTGACGACTGCCACAAAGACACTGCATGGACGGGGGAGACGATGGGTTACTTTAACCATACCGACAGAGGCCCAAAGAGGCAAGTATTTATCTTTTTACATCAACTCTTTCAAACACTAAACTCTTCATTATCTTTACTTTCAGCACCCTGGACATCATCATCCTGGGTGCAGAAATGGACCATGAAGTCCGCCAGAGGCAGTGACGACTGCCACGAAGACACTGCATGGACGGGAGGGACGATGGGCGACTGACACCATACCGAGATACACCCATAGAGGCAAGTATTTACCTAATAACATCAAGTATTTCAAACACTAAACTCTTCTTTATCTTTACTCTCAGGACCTTGGACTTCATAGTCTGGGGGGCAGAAGTGGACCATGAAGTCCCCCAGACGCTGTGACGACTGCCACAAAGACACTGCATGGACCCGAGGGACGATTGGCGACTGGAACCATACCGACATAACATCATGAAGGCAAGTATTTATATAATTACATCAACTCTTTCAAACACTAAACTCTTCATTATCTTTACTTTCAGCACCCTCGACATCATCATCCTGGGGGCAGAAATGGACCGTTAAGTCCCCCAGAGGCAGTGACGACTGCCACGAAGACACTGCATGGACGGGAGGGACGATGGTCTACACACACACTACCGACAGAGGTTCATAAAGGCAAGTGTTTACCTAATAAGATCAACTGTTTCAAACACTAAACTCTTCATTATCTTTACTCTCAGGACCATGGACTTCATCATCCTGGGGGCAAAAATGGACCATGAAGTCCCCAAGAGGCAGTGACGACTGCCACAAAGACACTGCATGGACGGGAGGGACGATGGGCGACTGGAACCATACCGACAGAAGTTCATAAAGGCAAGTATTTACATAATTGCATGAACTCTTTCAAACACTAAACTCTTCATTATCTTTACTTTCAGCACCCTTGACATCATCATCCTGGGGACAGAAATGGACCGTGAAGTCCACCAGAGGCAGTGACGACTGCCACGAAGACACTGCATGGACGAGAGGGACGATGGGCGACTGGAACCATACCGACAGAAGTTCATAAAGGCATGTATATATCTATTTACATCAATTATTTCAAACACTAAACTCTTCATTATCTTTACTTTCAGCACCCTGGACATCATCATCCAAAGGGCAGAAGTGGACCATGAAGTACCACAGAGGCAGTGAAGACTGCCGCGAAGACACGGCATGGACGGGAGGGACGATGGGCGATTGACACCATACCGACAGAGGTTCATAAAGGGAAGTATTTACCTATTACCATCAACTCTTTCAAACAATAAACCCTTCTTTGTCTTTACTCTGAGGACCATGGACTTCATAATCCTGGGGGTAGAAGTGGACCAGGAAGTCCCCCAGAGGCAGTGACGACTGCCACAAAGACACTGCATGGACGGGAGGGACGATGGGCGACAGACACCATACCGACAGAAGTTCATAAAGGGAAGTACATATTTATTAACATCAACTATTTCAAACACTAAACTCTTCATTATCTTTACTTTCAGCACAATTGACATCATTATCCTGGGGGCAGAAATGGACCGTGAAGTCCCCCAGAGGGAGTGACGACTGCCACGAAGACACTGCATGGACGGGAGGGACGATGGGCGACAGACACCATACCAACAGAGGTACATAAAGGCAAGTGTTTGCCTATTAACATCAACTGTTTCAAACACTAAACTCTTCTTTATCTTTAGTCTCAGGACCATGGACTTCATAATCCTGGGGGCAGAAATGAACCGTGAAGTCCCCCAGAGGCAGTGATGACTGCCACGAAGACACTGCATGGACGGGAGGGACGATGGGCGACTGGAACCATACCGACAGAAGTTCATAAAGGCAAGTATATATCTATTTACATCAACTATTTCAAACACTAAACTCTTCATTATCTTTACTTTCAGCACCCTTGGCATCATCATCCTGGGTTCAGAAATGGACCATGAAGTCCCCCAGAGGCAGTGACGACTGCCAGGAAGACACTGCATGGACGGGAGAGACGATGGGCGACTGGAACCATACTAACAGAAGTTCATAAAGGGAATTATTTATATAATTACATCAACTCTTTCAAACACTAAACTCTTCATTATCTTTACTTTCAGCACCCTGGACATCATCATCCTGGGGGAAGAAATAAACCATGAAATCCCCCAGAGGCAGTGATGACTGCCACAAAGACACTGCATGGACGGGAGAGACGATGGGCGACTGGAACCATACCGACAGAAGTTCATAAAGGCAAGTATTTTTATAATTGCATGAACTCTTTCAAACACTAAACTCTTCATTATCTTTACTTTCACCCAACTGAACATCATCATCCTGGGGGAAGAAATAAACCGTGAAATCCGCCAGAGGCAGTGACGACTGCCACAAAGACACTGCATGGACGGGAGGGACAATGGGCGACTTTAACCATACCGACAGAAGTTCATAAAGGCAAGTATTTATATAATTACATCAACTCTTTCAAACACTAAACTCTTCATTATCTTTACTTTTAGCACCCTGGACATCATCATCCTGGGGGCAGAAATGGACCATAAAGTCCCCCAGAGGCAGTGACGACTGCCACGAAGACACTGCATGGACGAGAGTGACGATGGGCGACTGACACCATACCGACAGAGGTTCATTAAGGTAAGTATTTACCTATTAACATCAACTATTTCAAACACTAAACTCTTTTTTATCTTTACTCTCAGGACCATGGACTTCATGATCCTGTGGGCAGAAATGGACCATGAATTCCCCAAGAGGCTGTGACGACTGCCACAAAGACACTGCATGGACGGGAGGGACGATGGGCTACTGGAACCATACCGACAGAAGTTCATAAAGGCAAGTATATATCTATTAACATCAATTATTTCAAACACTAAACTCTTCATTATCTTTACTTTCAGCACCCTGGGCATCATCATCCTGGGGGCAGAAATGGACCATGAAGTCCCCCAGAGGCAGTGACGACTGCAAGGAAGACACTGCATGGACAGGAGGGACGATGGGCGACTGGAACCATACCGACAGAAGTTCATAAAGGCAAGTGTATATCTATTTTCAGAGGCCCATAAAGACAAGTATGTATCCATTAACATCTACTATTTCAAAGACTAAACTCTTCATTATTTTTACTCTCTGCACCCTGGACATCATCATCCAATGGGCAGAAATGGACCGTGAAGTCCCCCAGGTTCAGTGTCGACTCCTACGAAGACACCGCATGGACGGGAGGGACGATGGCCCTCTGACACCATGCCGACAGAAGTTCATAAAGGCAAGTATACATCCATTATCAGAGGCCCATAAAGGCAAGTATATATCCATTAACATCTACTATTTCAAACAAAAAACTCTTCATTATATTTACTCTCAGGACAATGCACATCATCTTTCTGGTGGCAGAGATTTATCGTGATGTCCCCTAGAGGCAGTGACGACTGCCACGAAGACACTGCATTTACTGGAGCGACAATGGGCGACTGGAACCATACCGACAGAAGTTCATAAAGGCAAGTATATATCTATTATCAGAGGCCCATGAAGGCAAGTATATATCCATTAACATCTACTATTTCAAACACTAAAGTCTTTATTATATTTACTCTCAGGACCTTGGACATCATCAGTCTGTTGGCAGAAATGGACCATGAAGTCCCCCAGGGACAGTGAGGAGTGGCACGAAGACAATGCATTTACTGGAGGGACGATGAGCGACTGGAACCATACCGAAAGAAGTTCATAAAGACAAGTACATGTTTATTTACATGAACTCTTTCAAACACTAAACTCTTCATTATCTTTACTCCCAGCAATTTGGACATTATAATTCAATGGCCAGAAATGGGTCGTAAAGTCCCCCAGAGGCAGTGACGACTGCAAGGAAGACACTGCATGGACGGGAGGGACGATGGGCGACAGACACCATACCGACAGAAGTTCATAAAGGCAAGTATACATCCATTATCAGAGGCCCATAAAGGCAAGTATATATCCATTAACATCTACTATTTACAACACTAAACTCTTTACTATATTTACTCTCAGGACCTTGGGCATCATCAGTCTGTTGGCAGAAATGGACCATGAAGTAACCCAGGGGCAGTGATGACTGCCACGAAGACACTACATTTACGGGAGGGACGATGGGCGACTGTAACCTAACCGACAGAAGTTCAAAAAGGAAAGTATATATCAATTTACATCAACTATTTCAAACACTAAACTCTTCATTATCTTTACTCCCAGCACTCAGGACATCATCATCATTTCAATGGTCAGAAATGGGTCGTGAAGTCCCCCAGAGGCAGTAACAACTACCACGAAGGTATGGTTCCAGTCGCCCATCGTCCCTCCTGTCCATGCAGTGTCTTCCTGGCAGTCGTCACTGCCTCTGGGGGACTTTACGATTAATTTCTGCCCCCAGGATGATGATATTAAGGGTCCAGAGAGTAAAGATAATGAAGAGTTTAGTGTTTGAAATAGTTGATGTTAATAGATAAATACTTGCCTTTATGGGCTTCTGTCGGTATGGTTCCAGACGCCCATCGTCCTTCCTGTCTATGCAGTGTCTTCGTGGCAGTCGTCACTGCCTCTGGGGGACTTCACGATCCATTTCTGCCCCCAGGATGATGATGTCCAGGGTCCTGAGAGTAAAGATAATGAAGAGTTTAGTGTTTGAAAGAGTTGATCTTAATATATATATACTTGACTTTATGGGATCTGATTCTAGATATATACTTGCCTTTATGGGCCGTTATTAATACATATATACTTGCCTTTGTGAACTTCTGTCGGTATGGTTCCAATGTACCATCGTCCCTCCCGTCCATGCAGTGTCTTCGTGGCAGTCGTCACTGCCTCTGGGGGACTTCACGATCCATCTCTGCCCTCAGGATAATGATGTCCATTGTGATGAAAGTAAAGATAATGAAGAGTTTAGTGTTTGAAATAGTTGATATAAATAGATATATACTTGCCTTTATGAACTTCTGTTGGTATGGTTCCAGTCGCCCATCGTCCCTTCTGTCCACGCAGTGTCTTCGTGGCAGTCGTCACTGCCTCTGAAGGACTTCATGGTCCATTTCTGACCCCAGGATGATGATGTCCTAGGTCCTGAAAGTAAAGATAATGAAGAGTTTAATGTTTGAAATAGTGGATGTGAAAGGATGTATACTTTCCTTTATGTGCCTCTGTTAAAAGATATATCCTTGCCTTTATGAACTTCTGTTGGCATGGTTCCAGTGGGACATCGTCCCTTCTGTGAATGCAGTGTCTTCGTGGCAGTCATCACTGCCTCTGGGGGACTTCACGATCCATTTCTGTCCTCAGGATGATGATGTCCAGGGTGATGAAAGTAAAGATAATGAAGGCTTTAGTGTTTGAAATAGTAGATGTTAAAATATATGTACTTGCCTTTATGAACTTCTGTTGGTATGGTTCCAGTGGACCATCGTCCTTCTCTGTCCATGCAGTGTCTTCGTGGCAGTCGTCACTGCCTCTGGGTCACTTCACGGTTCATTTCTGCCCCCAGGATGATGATGTCTAGTTTGCTGAAAGTAAAGATAATAAAGAGTTTAGTGTTTGAAATAGTTGATGTTAATAGATATATACTTGCCTTTATGAACTTCGGTCAGTATGGTGTCAGTCGCCCATCGTCCCTCCTTTCTATGCAGCGTCTTCGTGGCAGTCGTCACTGCCTCTGATTGACTTCATGGTCCTTTCCTACCCCCAGGATGATGATGACCCAGGTCCTGGGAGTAAAGATAATGAAGAGTTTAGTGTTTCAAACAGTAGATGTTAATAGATATATATTTGTCTTTATGGGCATCTGATTACAGATATATATTTCCCTTTATCGGCCTCTGTTAATAGATTTGTACTCACCTTCAAAATCTTCTGTCGGTATGGTTCCACTGGACCATCGTCCCTTTCGTCCATTCAATGTCTTCGTGGCAGTCGTCACTGCCTCTGGGGGACTTAACGATAAATTTATGCAACCAGAATGATGATGTCCAGGGTCCTGAGAATAAAGATAATGAAGAGTTTAGTGTTTGAAAGAGTTGATGTTAATAGATAAATACTTGCCTTTATGGACTTCTGTCGGTATGGTTCCCGACGCCCATCGTCCCTCTTGTCTATGCAATGTCTTCGTGGCAGTCGTCACTGCCTCTGGGGGACTTCACGATCCATTTCTGACCCCAGGATGATGATGTCCAGGGTCCTGAGTGTAAAGATAATGAAGAGTTTAGTGTTTGAAATAGTGGATGTGAAAGGATGTATACTTTCCTTTATGTGCCTCTGTTAAAAGATATATCCTTGCCTTTATGAACTTCTGTTGGCATGGTTCCAGTGGGACATCGTCCCTTCTGTGAATGCAGTGTCTTCGTGGCAGTCATCACTGCCTCTGGGGGACTTCACGATCCATTTCTGTCCTCAGGATGATGATGTCCAGGGTGATGAAAGTAAAGATAATGAAGGCTTTAGTGTTTGAAATAGTAGATGTTAAAATATATGTACTTGCCTTTATGAACTTCTGTTGGTATGGTTCCAGTGGACCATCGTCCTTCTCTGTCCATGCAGTGTCTTCGTGGCAGTCGTCACTGCCTCTGGGTCACTTCACGGTTCATTTCTGCCCCCAGGATGATGATGTCTAGTTTGCTGAAAGTAAAGATAATAAAGAGTTTAGTGTTTGAAATAGCTGATTTTAATAGATGTATACTTGCCTTTATGAACTTCTGCCGGTATGGTGTCAGTCGCCCATCGTCCCTCCCTTCTATGCAGTATCTTCGTGGCAGTCGTCACTGCCTCTGATTGACTTCATGGTCCTTTTCTACCCCCAGGATGATAATGTCCTGGTTCCTGAGAGTAAAGATAATGAAGAGTTTAGTGTTTGAAATAGTTTATCTTCATACATAAATGCTTGCCTTTATGGGACTCTGTCGGTATGTTGTCAGTTGACCATCGTCCCTTCTGTCCATGCACTGTCTTCGTGCCATCGTCACTGCCTCTGGTTGACTTCATGGTCCATTTCTACGCCCCCCGGATGATGATGTCCAGGGTGCTGAGAATAAAGATAATGAAGATTTTAGTCTTTGAAATAGTAGCTGTTATTATATATATACTTGCCTTTATCAGCCTATGTTAATAGATATATACTTGCCTTTATGAACCTCTGTCGGTATGGTTTCAGTCGCCCATCGTCCCTCCCGTCCATGCCGGCTCATAGTGGCAGTCGTCACTGCCTCCGGTGGACTTTACGGTCCATTTCTGCCCCCTGGATAATGATGTCCTAGGTCCTTAAAGTAAAGATAATGAAGAGTTTAGTGTTTGAAATAGTAGATTTGAAAGGATGTATACTTTCCTTTATGGGCCTCTGTTAATAGATACATCCTTGCCTTTATGAACTTCTGTTGGTATGGTTCTAGTGGGACATCGTCCCTCCTGTGAATGCAGTGTCTTCGTGGCAGTCGTCACTGCCTCTGGGGGACTTCACGATCCATTTCTGCCCTCAGGATGATGATGTCCAGGGTGATGAAAGTAAAGAAAATGAAGGCTTTAGTGTTTGAAATAGTAGATGTTAAAATATGTATACTTGCCTTTATGAACTTCTGTTGGTATGGTTCCAGTGGACCATCGTCCCTTCCATCCATGCAGTGTCTTCGTGGCAGTCGTCACTGCCTCTGCTGGACTTCACGATCCATTTCTGCCCCCAGGATGATGATGTCTAGTTTGCTGAAAGTAAAGATAATAAAGAGTTTAGTGTTTGAAATAGCTGATTTTAATAGATGTATACTTGCCTTTATGAACTTCTGCCGGTATGGTGTCAGTCGCCCATCGTCCCTCCCTTCTATGCAGTGTCTTCGTGGCAGTCGTTACTTCCTCTGATTGACTTCATGGTCCTTTTCTACCCCCAGGATGATGATGACCCAGGGCCTGAGAGTAAAGATAATGAAGAGTTTAGTGTTTGAAACAGTAGATGTTAATAGATATATACTTGTCTTTATGGGCATCTGACTACAGATATACATTTGCCTTTATGGGGCTCTGTTAATAGATTTGTACTCACCTTTATGATCTTCTGTCGGAATGGTTCCGGTGGACCATCGTCCCTCCCGTCCATTCAATGTCTTCGTGGCAGTCGTCACTGCCTCTTGGGGGACTTTACGATAAATTTCTGCAACCAGAATGATGATGTCCAGGGTCCTGAGAATAAAAATAATGAAGAGTTTAGTGTTTGAAATAGTAGATGTTAATGGATATATACCTGCCTTTTTGGGCATCTGATTATGGATATATACTTGCATTTATCGGCCTCTGTTAATACATGTATTCTTGCCTTTATGAACTTCTGTCAGTATGGTTCAAGTGGACCATCGTCCCTCCCGTCCATGCAGTGTCTTGCTGGCAGTCGTCACTGCCTCTAGGGGACATCACGATAAATTTCTGTTACCAGAAAGATGATGTGCATTGTCCTGAGAATAAAGATAATGAAGAGTTTAGTGTTTGAAAGAGTTGATGTTAATAGATAAATCCCTGCCTTTATGGGCCTCTGTCGGTAAGGTGTCAGTCCACCATTCTCCCTCCTGTCCATGCAGTGTTTTTGTGGCAGTCGTCACTGCCTCTGGGGGACTTCACGATCCATTTCTGCCCCCAGGATGATAATGTCCTGGTTCCTGAGAGTAAAGATAATGAAGAGTTTAGTGTTTGAAATAGTTTATGTTAATACATAAATGGTTGCCTTTATGGGACTCTGTCGGTATGGTGTCAGTCGACCATTCTCCCTCCTGTCCATGCACTGTCTTCGTGGCAGTCGTCACTGCCTCTGGTTGACTTCGTGGTCCTTTTCTACCCCCAGGATGATGATGACCCAGGTCCTCAGAATAAAGATAATGAAGATTTTAGTGTTTGAAATAGTAGATGTTATTATATATATACTTGCCTTTATTTCCCTCTGATAATAGATATATACTTGCCTTTATCGGTCTCTGTTAATAGATATATACTTGGCTTTGTGAACCTCTGTCGGAATGGTTCCAGTCGCCCATCGTCCCTCCCGTCCATGCTGGCTCTTAGTGGCAGTCGTCACTGCCTCCGGTGGACTATACGGTCCATTTCTGCCCCCAGGATGATCATGTCCAGCTTGCTGAAATTAAAGATAACGAAGAGTTTAATGTTTGAAAGAGTTGATGTTAACAGATACATACTTGCCTTTATGAACTTCCGTCGGTATGGTGTCAGTCGCCCATCGTCCCTCCCTTCCTTGCAGTGTCTTCGTGGCAGTCGTCACTGCCTCTGGGGGACTTCATGGTCCATTTCTGACCCCAGGATGATGATGTCCAAGGTCCTGAGAGTAAAGATAACGAAGAGTTTCGTGTTTGAAATATTTGATGTAAATAGATATATACTTGCCTCTATGGGTTTCTGTCGGTATGGTTCCAGTCGCTCATCGTACCTCACGTCCATGCACTGTCTTCGTAGCAGTCGTCACTGCTTCTTTGGGACTTCACGGTCCATTTCTGCCCCCAGGATGATGATGTCCAGCTTGCTGAAAGTAAAGATAACGAAGAGTTTAGTGTTTGAAGTAGTTGATGTTGATAGATATATACTTGCCTTTATGAATTTTTGTCGGTATGGTGTCAGTCGCCCATCGTCCCTCCCTTCTATGCAGTGTCTTCGTGCCAGTCGTCACTGCCTCTGGGGGACTTCATGGTCCATTTCTGCCCCCAGGATGATTATGTCCAATTTACTGAGATTAAAGATAATGAAGAGTTTAGCATTTGAAAGAGTAGATGTAAATGGATATATACCTGCCTTTATGGGCCTCTGTCAATAGATATATTCTTGCCTTTATGAACCTCTGTCGGTATGGTTCCAGTCGACGATCGTCCCTCCTGTCCATGCAGTGCCGTTGTGGCAGTCGTCACCTCCTGTGGGGGACTTCACGATCCATTTCTGCCCCCAGGATGATGATGTCCATGGTCCTGAGAGTAAAGATAATGAAGAGTTTAGTGTTTGAAAGAGTTGATGTAAATAGATAAATACTTGCCTCTATGGGAATCTGTCAGTATGGTGTCAGTCGCCCATCGTCCCTCCCGTCCATGCACTGCCTTCGTGGCAGTCGTCACTGCCTCTGGTTGACTTCATGGTCCATTTCGGCAACCAGGATGATGATGTCCAGAGTGCTGAGAGTAAAGATAATAAAGAGTTTAGTGTTTTAAATGGTTTATGTAAACAGATATATAGTTGCCTTTATGAACTTCTGTCGGTATGGTTCCAGTCACCCATCGTCCCTCCCGTCCATACAGTGTCTTTGTGGCAGTCGTCACTGCCCCTGGGGGACTTCATGGTCCATTTTTGCCCCCAGGATGATGATGTCCACGGTGCTAAAGGTGAAGATAATGAAGAGTATAGATTTTGAAATAGTAGATGTAAATAGATATATACTTGCCTTTAGGGGCCTCTGATAATAGGTATATACTTGCCTTTATCGGCCTCTGTTAATAGATATATACTTGCCTTTATGAACTTCTGTCGGTATAGTTCCAGTGGACCATCGTCCCTCACGTCCATGCAATGTCTTCGTAACAGTCGTCCCTTGCTCTTGGGGACTTCATGGTCCATTTCTGATCCCAGGATGATGATGTTCAAGGTGCTGAGAGTAAAGATAGTGAAGAGTTTAGTGCCTCCGGTGGACTTCACGGTCCATTTGTGCCCCCAGGATGATGATGTCCAGATTGCTGGAAGTAAACATAATAATGGATCTAGTGTTTGAAATACTTGATGTAAATAGATATATACTTGCCTTTATGAACTTCTCTCGGCATGGTTCCAGTTGACCATCGTCCCTCCCGTCCATGCACTGTCTTCGTGACAGTCGTCACTGGCTCTGAGGGACTTCATGGTCCATTTCTGATCAGAGGATGATGATGTCCAAGGTGCTGAGAGTAAAGATAATGAAGAGTTTAGTGTTTGAAATAGTAGATGTTAATGGATATATACCTGCCTTTATGGGCCTCTGTTAATAGATATATACGTGCCTTTATGAACTTCTGTCGGTATGCCTCCAGTGGCCCATCGTCCCTCCTGTCCATGCACTGTCTTCGTGACAGTCGTCACTGCCCCTGGGGGACGTCATGGTCCATTTCTGATCCCAGAATGATGACGTGCAGGGTCATGAGAATAAAGATAATGAAGAGTTTAATGTTTGAAAGAGCTGATGTTAATAGATAAATACTTGCCTTTATGGGCCTCTGTCGGCATGGTGTCAGTCGCCCATCGTCCCTCCCGTCCATGCAGTGTCTTCGTGGCAGTCGTCACTGCCCCTGGGGGACTTCATGGTCCATTTCTGATCGCAGAATGATGACGTGCAGGGTCCTGAGAATAAAGATAATGAAGAGTTTAATGTTTGAAAGAGTTGATGTTAATAGATAAATACTCGCCTTTATGGGTCTCTGTCGGTATGGTGTCAGTCGCCCATCGTCCCTCCCTTCTATGCAGTGTCTTCGTGGCAGTCGTCACTGCCTCTGGTTGACTTCATGGCCCTTTTCTGCCCCCACGTTGATGATGTCGCAGGTACTGAGAGTAAAAATAATGAAGAGTTTAGTGTTTGAAACAGTAGATGTTATTGGATATATACTTGCGTTTATGGGCATCTGATTATGGATATATACTTGGCTTTATGGGCCTCTGTTAATAGATATATTCTTGCCTTTATGAACTTCTGTCGGTATGGTTCAAGTGGACCATCGTCCCTCCCGTCCATGCAGTGTCTTGCTGGCAGTCGTCACTGCCTCTAGGGGACATCACGATAAGTTTCTGCCACCAGAAAGATGATGTGCATTGTCCTGAGAATAAAGATAATGAAAAGTTTACCGTTTGAAAGACTTTATGTTATCACATAAATGGTTGCCTTTATGGGACTCTGTCGGTATGGTGTCAGTCGCCCATCATCCCTCCCGTCCATGCACTGTCTTCGTGGCAGTCGTCACTGCCTCTGGTTTATCTTGATAGATAAATACTTGCCTTTTTGGGCCTCTGTCGGTATGGTGTCAGTCGTCCATCCTCCCTGCTGTCCATGCAGTGTTTTGTGGCAGTCGTCACTGCCTCTGCTGGACTTCACGATCCATTTCTGCCCCCAGGATGATAATGTCCTGGTTCCTCAGAATAAAGATAGTGAAGAGTTTAGTGTTTGAAATAGTTTATGTTATCACATAAATGCTTGCCTTTGTGGGACTCTCTCGGTATTGTGTCAGTCGCCCATCATCCCTCCCGTCAATGTCACTGCCTCTGGTTGACTTCATGGTCCATTTCTGCCCCCAGGATGATGATGTGCAGGGTACTGATAGTAAAGAAAATGAAGAGTTTAGTGTTTGAAATGGATGATCTTAATAGATATATACTTCCCTTTATGGGCCTCTGGCGGTATGGTGTCAGTCGCCCATCGTAACTTCCTTCTGTGCAGTGTCTTCGTGGCAGTCGTCACTGCTTCTGGGGGACTTCACGGTCCATTTCTGCCCCCAGGATGATGATGTCCAGGGTCCTGTGAGTAAAGATAACGAAGAGTTTAGTGTTTGAAATAGTTGATCTTAACAGATATATACTTGCCTTTATGAACTTCCGTCTGTGTGGTGTCAGTCGCCCATCGTCCCTCCCTTCTATGCAGTGTCTTCGTGGCAGTCGTCACTACCTCTGGGGGACTTCATGGTCCATTTCTGCCCCCAAGATGATGATGTCCAAGGTCCTGAGAGTGAAGATAATGAAGAGTTTATATATCTGTCGGTATAGTTCCTGTCGCACATCGTCCCTCCCGTCTATGCAGTGTCTTCGTGACAGTCGTCACTTGCTCTGGGGGACTTCATGGTCCATTTCCGAAACCAGGATGATGATGTCCAAGGTGCTGAGAGTAAAGATAATGAAGAGTTTAGTGTTTGAAATAGTTGATGTTAATGGATGTATACCTGCCTTTATGGGCCTCTGTTAATAGATATATCCTTGCCTTTATGAACTTCTGTCGGTATGCTTCCTAGTGGCCCATCGTCCCTCCTGTCCATGCACTGTCTTCGTGACAGTCGTCACTGCCCCTGGGGGACGTCATGGTCCATTTCTGATCCCAGAATGATGACGTGCAGGGTCCTGAGAATAAAGATAATGAAGAGTTTAATGTTTGAAAGAGCTGATGTTAATAGATAAATACTTTCCTTTATGGGCCTCTGTCGGCATGGTGTCACTCGCCCATCGTCCCTCCCGTCCATGCAGTGTCTTCGTGGCAGTCGTCACTGCCCCTGGGGGACTTCATGGTCCATTTCTAATTCCAGGATGATGATCTCCAAGGTCCTGAGGGTGAAGATAACGAACAGTTTAGTCTTTGAAATGGTAGATGTTATTGGATATATACTTGCTTTTATGGGCCTCTGTTAATAAATATATACTTGCCTTTTTGAACTTCTGTTGGTATGGTTCCAGTGGACCATCGTGTCTCCCGTCCATGCAGTGTCTTCCTGGCAGTCGTCACTGCCTCTGCTGGACTTCATGGTCCATTTCTGAAACCAGGACGATGAGGTCCAGGGTGCTGAATGTAAAGATAATGAAGAGTTTAGTGTTTGAAATAGCTGATGTTAATAGATATATACTTTCCTTTATAGGCCTCTGTCGGTATGGTGTCAGTCGCCCATCGTCCCTCCCGTCTATGCAGTGTCTTCGTGGCAGTCGTCACTGCCTCTTGGGGACTTCACGGTCCATTTCTGCCCCCAGGATGATGATGTCCAGAGTGCTGAGAGTAAAGATAATGTAGAGTTTAGTGTTTGAAATAGTTGATGTAAACAGATATATACTTGCCTTTATGAACTTCTGTCGGTATGGTGTCAGTCGCCCATCGTCCCTCCCGCCTATGCAGTGTCTCCGTGGCAGTCGTCACTGCCTCTGGAGGACTTCATGGTCCATTTCTGCAACCAGGATGATCATGTCCAGGGTCCTGAGAGTAAAGATAATGAAGAGTGTAGTGTTTGAAAGAGTTGATCTTAATATATATATACTTGCCTTTATGTCTTCGTGGCAGTCGTCACTGCCTCTGGTTGACTTCACGGTCCATTTCTGCCCCCAGGATGATGATATCTAGGGTCCTGAGGGTAAATATAATGAAAAATGTAGTGTCTGAAAGAGCTGATGTTAAGATAGATGTAGACTTTCCTTTGGCATGGTATTTGAATGTGAAATACCTTAAACGGTCATTTTCTGAAGTGACTGAAGGAATTACATATTTCATGGCATCACTGAACTGAAATTGTCTGAACCAACTTATATTATTATTAGTGACAATTATTATTAGTGAGGATGGGGGGTAATGACAAATAAGGCATTGTGATAGCACTAGCGCAACATAAAACGGTGTATTCAACCATATTCAAACATTCATCCTAAAATACAATCACTGCAACGACCCCATTAAGTGAGTGAGATTCGATTTACGTCGCTGTTAGCAATAAGATAAAAAAGCTGGAACCATTTATGTTTTTCATGGTTATCAAACATTACAGTTGTACTTTCTTTGATTTCTTCAAGATGATAAAATTTAGTAACTGGCGATCTTAACCTTTATGAAACCTACCTAAATCGCTCCTACCCAAGAAACGAAGAGACGCGCTTGACACTAAAGCACCTTAAATTGGTACCTAAATGTAGAAACAGAACCATTCCACAGTCAGTGGTCTAACCTAGGCAAAGGGATGCAGTCCAACGTTCGTCCAGTCAAACCTGAAAATATACAGTATATACTACGCAGTTAAACGCTGGGCTAACCAACCATATAGTGAACTTCGAGAGGTATTTAGCAGTTGGTGTGCAGTTCTATGGATATCTAGCTTCTTTATTATAATATAAGCAACGTTTTTGGTGTAGACACTGTTATCCATCACGTGATGTAAAATACTCTAGGAGACGCCTAAGTAACTTTGTTTCGATCGATTTTTGTTGCTCTTAGTCTGGATAAGGCAATCCAGTGATCATCATCATGAGCATCGATCTACGTGATTGGGTTACGATGACATGTGTAAGCGAGCCTGACTACCTGATCCCGTTTGTCACCTCTTACAACAAGCATAAGTTGCTGAAGACTAATGTAATCCCGATCTTGTTCCCCGGTAAAATGGGGAGTGTAGAAGGTACTGGTTGTTCAGACTTTGCGGGGTATTATGTCATTTCCTGATACTCTTCTTTATGGCGTAACGGCAAAGGTGTAGCTTTAGGATAGGACATAAATATCCTAGTACAAAACCTAAAGGGAAATATTTCTGTATTTGTGATTGTTAATTAGCGCTAAACTGGTAGGGTGGGTGAGCAAATGGAAGCCAGGGATTGTTCATCCAGGCATAAGTGATGAGATAAGAATGGTGGCATTTAACAAGGGAAATGACAATAGAGAAATGTAAACCAGGAATTAATCCAGGCTTTGTTAAACTTTTCACAGGCTTTCAAAACACTCATATATTTTAACGAAAACATTCTTGGTTTCTGGAGTTATTGTTGGATTGGTTTTTGCCGGTTCTCTTTTTGCCAGCACCTTCATTGGCTATAAGCAGATTAGGATTAAAGGTCAGCAGAGGCTCTCTGGGGGTCGTCTCATGAGTCTCAGAGTGCCATGTACTCTGAACACAGTTCATAATAATTAGTGAACTCAGTTATCACCAGTAATCACCAGTAATCAAATATCACGCGGCGAGACCAGTTATAAGAGAGAATTTTTACTTTCAGTGCCAAACTAAAGGTGGATTCATTTATCAATGGCTTGAAGGAACTCGTGACAGTAGATCATAGACCAGTGCCAACCATCTTCCAAGAAGAGAGAAACAGTAAGTCTTGTAATCATCCTTGTAGTTATTAATATTTTCAGCTGCCAGTCACCAAAATACGTTCAAGTTGACTAACATCATCAAATCTGAACAATGCTTCTCTTCGACCAAAATGCAGAAAATATCGATAACTCCACGGGAGGATCAACATCCAGGAATATAGACTTTCAACTGGCACCATCTCACTACTTGTTTACTGTGACGCAGAGTCCCATCTGGTGGGATTGTAAATTGAAATGCAACTAAATAATACGTGATATATAAGCACATTTATGTGTGAGTGATGTAAAGTTCATGAAATTGTCCGTGATCATGATATATTGCATTTTGAAATGTGACTGTGTTGAAGTATCGCGTCTCGCATTATGGCTTTCTCGTCTTGTGATAGGGCTTTCTCGCCTTGTGATATCGCTTTCTCGCTTTCTCGCCTCCAAAATTGAAGGCGAGAAAGCGATGGCCCAAATCAGCCACCATAGTATATGGTTGTATGTTTATTGTGAACAAGGAGAAAAGTGGAGAACTCCATTCAGAAAGAACCAGAATCAGTCTCAACAGCGAATGACATTATTTTCCAAATACCCGGAGACCACAACCACCATACAACGAAGTCAAGATGTATCGTCTCGACTGTACCAAAACTACTGACGGTCCCCACACAAACAACATAAATCAATCAAGGCCCCTGCGGTTACTAGTGAAAATATATCAATATGTGATTCCCTGTTTGTATGTAATTCGCATTTTTCAGAAGGATAACTGCAGTATATTGACCAATGGCAGACGTCATGATCATGAGCATCGATTGGTTTGTGGTTTAATGCCACACTCAGCAATATACCATCTCTATGGCACTGAAAGACACGATCCAGGGATCAACAGCATGGACATCGATCTACATGGGGTACGATGATATGTGTCAGCGAGTATGACCACACGATCCTTCTGTCAGCTTTCTGGTTACCCAAAATCAATGCTAGATGGAACGTCACAAATCGGGAAGTGAGGATGTTTGTATACAATAGTACATTGAACCTTTTGGAATGTATTGTTTGTTAATCCAAGTTGTTTGAAGAGTTCTTTTCACAAACACAGTTTTTACATTAAATTAGTCTTGCAATGTTCAAGTTTCACTTCAACAACGAAGTCAATACTCTGAATCAACTGTATGGAAGCTAGTAAATATACTGAGGGAAAAGATAAGGGATCATACGAAAGGACAAGTATTCCTTTATATTTGCCCAAGGATGCTTCACAATCTTTGTGTGACATAGCTTTTGAAGAAACCTGAAATAAATAAGGGAACACTTGTCCTTTCGTGTCATCCCTTATTTGTTTCCTTAGGTATATATTCAAATCGCCGAGTATCCCTGTTGGGGCACGACAGTTCACAATTAAGAACACTAAATATCCACACGATCTGTGAGTCTCCTGAACAAGCACATCAGGTTTCTGAAAAAGCCAAAGTCAAAGCTGAAGTCAGTGTCATGTTCTACTATCAGCAATGAGAAGAGGGGTCTACAATTAATTTAATCACAGCCCATTTCACGTGTGTAACATTGTTATGTAGCAACAGGTACATGTGTAGTGCTTGTCCATGAATTAAAACAACTGAACAGTTGGTAAATGTCAATTGACGAAGAATTATCGGACTTTGGCTTTATCGTTTGAGAATTTTCGAAATGGACAGATTTTTCGGCTCTATCTATCAAAAAGCAGCGAGTCGATGCTTTCTTTGACTTGAATTGTGCTCATTTGCTAAGTTCGTCTTGAATAGCCCTCTGAAAACACTAAAAAACACTGCCTGATAGCACCAGCTTGACCCAAAACAAAAACCGTTATCTGAGAGATTACATCATATCTTTGACTAAACACTAATTGTGACAGCACGAGTGAACACTAACGTCCGAAAACGGTGTACATGTGGTAATTATTGCGTGATTAGATGTGGTGTATGATTACACGATGCCATTTAGAAAGTGGTCAAATGCAACATATGTAATATTTTGGGATTTCACTTTCTCAGTAAAGTACAAATTCTAGTACTTTTTTGCTAAAATTTGTACTTTACTGAGAAAGTGAAATCCCAAATATGACATATGTTGCAGATGTTGTGTTCAGATCAGTTACCGCAGTCTCTTGAGTAGTTCCACTTTCCGAGTTTTATTTTAAGCAATCTCCAGAAAAGGCACAAAAGGATATTGAAAATGTACAGGTATATTTAAACATAAATATAATGTTCCCATGATATCATTTGAAGAGGCACAAACAGTGTCTTATATATTTGGATAATTTGAGGATTACTGGTTACTTGATAATCACATTTTATGAGCCGAGGGATTCACACTGAAATATTTAAGTTTTTCGTTGTTCAACAAGTGATGGACTTATAAGTATAAAAATGCAAACCGTCACATATCACTTGATTACAAAGATTACAAAGTCGGTTTTCAAAATATTTAGCTAGAGCTCTGTTACTGTTTGTAACCTATGGTTCATTATAAGCAGAATACTTTCTCAGAACCGAAACTGTGGTACAGTCATGTCCGAGGCTGATAAATTTGTTCGAGATCTGCCTCTGTCAGCCAGCCGACACTTAACTATCCGACACCTCAAAGGCAGTTAAGGTCGGTTTTGAAAATGATATTGGGAAAACGTCATGTACATGGACTGTTATCATTATGACATACTATTGAAAAAAACCCAAAAAAACCCTGCATAGACGAGAAATCTGCTGCGAAATGTTTCAAACATGTATAACAAATAGACTTTAGTGCACGGAATTTTACATGAGTAATGAGTGCATGAATTTAGAAGGTAATGCCTATACCACAAAGAGGATAATTCTAGATAGCATAGACGTTGAGTGCGATGGTGACGACGTAGCACGACCCCGACGTCAGGTTTTCTGGCTCCCAAACCAAACTCTTTCAACCTGTTCCGTACAGTCTGATCGGATATCGTCTGAAGCCTAGGTACCTTTCACCCAAAGGGAGGACAACTGTAGTGCCCGGACGTGCCGACCCTGGGCTGCAGTGTTAACTCGAGGTCTGCCTGCACCGGAGCGATTACTTGTTATACCTTTTTGGTTGCAACGAACTATAAGTCATTATATCTTGTTCAAACTAACATTCACACGCCTGGCAACAGAAGTTCTCCCGCATGCATTCTTTCAATGGCAGTGTTTCGTGTCTAGTCAAGAGGTGACGTAGTGATTTGACCTTGAAGCTCCTTCAAAACGAATGGCAATTTCTGAAAGTAATGTGGATTGTTATTGCCAGACAGTGACTGTTTTTATTGATAGACAGTAAAGTGTGCAAATTCATGTTATCAACACATGTTGAATATTTTGACGATTATGTTAACGCAATTGGTAATTACAAGATTTAAATGAATACAAAATGGCATGTGCGTTTCTCTTTTTGGATAGTAAATTAGAAACTATGAAATCGCTTGGAGGGTTGAAATCCTTGAAGTGCCAGAAATCAATTCTCCCTCCTCTCACCTCACTTTACAACGCTCCACACCACTCCCCTCACGCCACTTTCACTCCGCTCTACCCTTGCCCATCCCGCTCCGCTCCGCTCCACACCCTTGGAAGTTCATTTATTCTAATTTATAGAGTTCGATCCCTGGATATCTCAGCTTTCAAAAAGCCTAATTTGTAAGTTCTGGTGTGTAGATATTGTAATACGCAAGTGTACTGATGTCTTTTTGTTTTCATGTTGGACTATTTTTTCGGTGGGTAGCTTAGTCGAAAGGAATTGTCAAGTTGAACATTTCACAGTTGGCAGCAGTATACATGTACGTCATTCCCCCTGACGACTTTAGAATCTAGACGTTGGGTAGAATAAGGATGAAGATTCTTTCTATGGATGTACAATTTCTGTATTCTGTAAAGACAATTTACCGCCCTGTATAAAACCTGATTATTAAATGGTTACAATATTGCAACAAAAGTGGGATGTATTGCTGTGTTGACAGTGTTTAGCAGTGTATGGCAAAAACAGGCACTCCTAAAGTCGGAACATCCGATTACCATGGACTAAAACAGTTCTTCTCGAGTTCACAACTTTCAAAAAACAAAACAAACACGTACAACTGGGCCAGCTGTGAGGATTACATTTTTTAATGTCATCATTCCCAACATGGAACAGCACCAGATCCTCGAACACCAACATTGTTGCCGCAAAAAGTGTGTCTAAATGTTTCACCTAGTTCAAATTTGAGATTTGAACAAGGTCAAAGGTAGCTGAAGCCCGACACGTAAAACCAGCGAGAGAAAAACATTTGAGAAAAAAAACCCACTCTGGAACCGTGTTCCCTCAAAGTATGCAACGCTACCTATTCTACTGGAGGGTTTACAGTAGTAGACACCCATAGTACACTGTCACAAAATGTCCGAACAGTAAAACATCCACATCCTGCTCAAGAAGAATCCTTGATCCACTTCTGTCCATGGAATGTTTTCTTGGCAGTCGTCCTGCCTCTGGGGGACTTCAGGGTCCTTTTCCGTCCCCATGACGATGGCGTCCACGCTCCTGATAATAAAGGTAAACATATTTTACATAGTACATCAGTTATACTTCCCACACATATTAAGAGTGCTGTTTTATACTGCATTTAGAAAAGCTATATATTTTGGAAAAACATATGGTTCACACATCATTCCCATATGGAAAATCGAATCAGGGTTGTTTGGAGTGCCATGAGAGAACACTTTAACCATTCGGTAATCCGACAATCACCATAGATTTAAATGCAAACTAAATGTGTCGGGTCGTGAAAAGAAAACTAAATTTTAAACTGAAATATTGAAATACTTTACCAGCAGGTGGCCAGTGCACTGACTCTCAAAGGGACCATTCGGGACTTGCTTTGTCTCAAGCTACCTACTAAAGGACGGAATGGCGGGTTAACACTAAGTTATGTCATCTATAGATAGCATCGTACAGGGCATGCACGAAGGGGGCCCTATCTACACTACCACCTAAATCTACAAGTCAAGTGCAGTCAGCATTGGGCCTACTGGGGATGCTGAAAAAGACTGGGGCCCAGAGTGTGCCACCCCTAAAGTAGCTGGGTTGCTGTAACAACCATCCTGACTGTACAATCAGGCCCAAACACCGAACCTACTCCATGTACAGTCGGCGAGGGGCTACGCGGAGAGCGGATGTACAATGGAGCCACCATGAGACTAAACCTCATCCCATCGGTCCCTCAGAAAGCCAGTGTATTAAAGTCCAGTTGGAAGGGTTTAGATGGACAAAACACCAAATCCAGAAAGTGCCAGGGTTCCTCCGTCTGAAAGAAAAAGAGTCATGCATAAACATCAGGAACACATTTCTCGCATATGTAGACTGGTTTAACAACAGCGAGTAAGTGTGGCTTTATGCCGCTTTGGACAACATTCCAATGACGGGTGTCAGAAGTGGGCGTGAGACATAGTATTGAAGAGGGAACTCGCACACTGGCACTGAACATGGCTTGTCAACAATACTAGGTTACACTATCACTCAGTTTACATGCGGAAATCAGTACCAACCTTTCCCATCTATACTTGAATGGCTGTATACTATGAGAAAATGAGTGTGCGCTGTATGTTAGACAGACATTCAGGAAGACGTATATTTTCTTCCAAATAGAGTTGGAAACACCTGCCTGTCTGGTCCTCTGTTGCCCTTCCGAACAATCCTTGATCCACTTCTGTCCTTGGAATGTCTTCTCGGCAGTCATCCTGCCTCTGGGGGACTTCACGGTCCATTTCCACCCCCAGGAAGATGGTATCTCTCTTAATAGTAAAGTGAATATATTTTACATCAGTGGTACTTACTATGTATATAAATCCATGTTATATGTCTACACATGAAAAACATTCAAACTTGAAACAAGTTGAAACTTTGGAGTAGACGTCATGGTAAACAAGGATGCATTGCATAAAACATTGTTTGAATCCCCTACTCCCCAACCCCACCTGCGTTTACATGCAGAAATCAGTATCATCCTTTCCCGTCTATACTTCAATGGCTGTATACTATGAGAGAATGGGTGTGCACTGTATGTTAGACAGACATTCATGAAGACGCATATTTTCTTCCAAATAGAGTTGGAAACACCTGCCTGTCTGGTCCTCTGTCGCCCTTCCGAACAATCCTTGATCCACTTCGGTCCATGGAGTGTCTTCTCGGCAGTCATCCTGCCCCTGGGGGACTTCACGGTCCATTTCCTCAAACAGAAAGATGGTATCCCTGTTCCTAATAGTAAAGTGAATATATTTTACATCAGTGGTACTTACTGTGTATATAAACACAAGTTATATGCCTACACATGAAAAACATTCAAACCTGAAACAAGTTGAAACTTTGGAGTAGACGTCATGGTAAACAAGGATGCATTGCATAAAACATTGTTTGAATCCCCTACTCCCCAACCCCACCTGCGTTTACATGCAGAAATCAGTATCATCCTTTCCCATCTATACTTGAATGGCTGTATACTATGAGAGAATGAGTGTGCACTGTATGTTAGACAGACATTCAGGAAGACGCATATTTTCTTCCAAATAGAGTTGGAAACACCTGCCTGTCTGGTCCTCTGCCGCCCTTCCGAACAATCCTTGATCCACTTCTGTCCTTGGAATGTCTTCTCGGCAGTCATCCTGCCTCTGGGGGACTTCACGGTCCATTTCCGCACTCAGGAAGATGGTATCTCTCCTAATAGTAAAGTGAATATATTTTACATCAGTGGTACTTACTATGTATATAAATCCATGTTATATGTCTACACATGAAAAACATTCAAACCTGAAACAAGTTGAAACTTTGGAGTAGACGTCATGGTAGACAAGGATGCATTGCATAAAACATTGTTTGAATCCCCTACTCCCCAACCCCACCTGCGTTTACATGCAGAAATCAGTATCATCCTTTCCCGTCTATACTTCAATGGCTGTATACTATGAGAGAATGGGTGTGCACTGTATGTTAGACAGACATTCAGGAAGACGCATATTTTCTTCCAAATAGAGTTGGAAACACCTGCCTGTCTGGTCCTCTGTCGCCCTTCCGAACAATCCTTGATCCACTTCTGTCCTTGGAATGTCTTCTCGGCAGTCATCCTGCCTCTGTAGGACTTCACGGTCCATTTCCGCACTCAGGAAGATGGTATCCCTGTTCCTAATAGTAAAGTGAATATATTTTACATCAGTGGTACTTACTGTGTATATAAATGCAAGTTATATGCCTACACATGAAAAACATTCAAACCTGAAACAAGTTGAAACTTTGGAGTAGACGTCATGGTAAACAAGGATGCATTGCATAAAACATTGTTTGAATCCCCTACTCCCCAACCCCACCTGCGTTTACATGCAGAAACCAGTATCAACCTTTCCCATCTATACTTGAATGGCTGTATACTATGAGAGAATGAGTGTGCACTGTATGTTAGACAGACATTCATGAAGATGCATATTTTCTTCCAAATAGAGTTGGAAACACCTGCCTGTCTGGTCCTCTGTCGCCCTTCCGAACAATCCTTGATCCACTTCTGTCCTTAGAATGTCTTCTCGGCAGTCATCCTGCCCCTGGGGGACTTCACGGTCCATTTCCTCAAACAGAAAGATGGTATCCCTGTTCCTAATAGTAAAGTGAATATATTTTACATCAGTGGTACTTACTGTGTATATAAACACAAGTTATATGCCTACACATGAAAAACATTCAAACCTGAAACAAGTTGAAACTTTGGAGTAGACGTCATGGTAAACAAGGATGCATTGCATAAAACATTGTTTGAATCCCCTACTCCCCAACCCCACCTGCGTTTACATGCAGAAATCAGTATCATCCTTTCCCATCTATACTTGAATGGCTGTATACTATGAGAGAATGAGTGTGCACTGTATGTTAGACAGACATTCAGGAAGACGCATATTTTCTTCCAAATAGAGTTGGAAACACCTGCCTGTCTGGTTCTCTGTCGCCCTTCCGAACAATCCTTGATCCACTTCTGTCCTTGGAATGTCTTCTCGGCAGTCATCCTGCCTCTGGGGGACTTCACGGTCCATTTCCGCACCCAGGAAGATGGTATCTCTCCTAATAGTAAAGTGAATATATTTTACATCAGTGGTACTTACTATGTATATAAATCCATGTTATATGTCTACACATGAAAAACATTCAAACCTGAAACAAGTTGAAACTTTGGAGTAGACGTCATGGTAGACAAGGATGCATTGCATAAAACATTGTTTGAATCCCCTACTCCCCAACCCCACCTGCGTTTACATGCAGAAATCAGTATCAACCTTTCCCATCTATACTTGAATGGCTGTATACTATGAGAGAATGAGTGTGCACTGTATGTTAGACAGACATTCATGAAGATGCATATTTTCTTCCAAATAGAGTTGGAAACACCTGCCTGTCTGGTCCTCTGTCGCCCTTCCGAACAATCCTTGATCCACTTCTGTCCTTGGAATGTCTTCTCGGCAGTCATCCTGCCTCTGGGGTACTTCACGGTCCATTTCCGCACTCAGGAAGATGGTATCCCTGTTCCTAATAGTAAAGTGAATATATTTTACATCAGTGGTACTTACTGTGTATATAAATGCAAGTTATATGCCTACACATGAAAAACATTCAAACCTGAAACAAGTTGAAACTTTGGAGTAGACGTCATGGTAAACAAGGATGCATTGCATAAAACATTGTTTGAATCCCCTACTCCCCAACCCCACCTGCGTTTACATGCAGAAACCAGTATCAACCTTTCCCATCTATACTTGAATGGCTGTATACTATGAGAGAATGAGTGTGCACTCTATGTTAGACAGACATTCATGAAGATGCATATTTTCTTCCAAATAGAGTTGGAAACACCTGCCTGTCTGGTCCTCTGTCGCCCTTCCGAACAATCCTTGATCCACTTCTGTCCTTAGAATGTCTTCTCGGCAGTCATCCTGCCCCTGGGGGACTTCACGGTCCATTTCCGCACCCAGGAAGATGGTATCTCTCCTAATAGTAAAGTGAATATATTTTACATCAGTGGTACTTACTATGTATATAAATCCATGTTATATGTCTACACATGAAAAACATTCAAACCTGAAACAAGTTGAAACTTTGGAGTAGACGTCATGGTAGACAAGGATGCATTGCATAAAACATTGTTTGAATCCCCTACTCCCCAACCCCACCTGCGTTTACATGCAGAAATCAGTATCAACCTTTCCCATCTATACTTGAATGGCTGTATACTATGAGAGAATGAGTGTGCACTGTATGTTAGACAGACATTCATGAAGATGCATATTTTCTTCCAAATAGAGTTGGAAACACCTGCCTGTCTGGTCCTCTGTCGCCCTTCCGAACAATCCTTGATCCACTTCTGTCCTTAGAATGTCTTCTCGGCAGTCATCCTGCCTCTGGGGGACTTCACGGTCCATTTCCGCACTCAGGAAGATGGTATCCCTGTTCCTAATAGTAAAGTGAATATATTTTACATCAGTGGTACTTACTGTGTATATAAATGCAAGTTATATGCCTACACATGAAAAACATTCAAACCTGAAACAAGTTGAAACTTTGGAGTAGACGTCATGGTAAACAAGGATGCACTGCATAAAACATTGTTTGAATCCCCTACTCCCCAACCCCACCTGCTTTTCAATGAAAAAACCAGTATCAACCTTTCCCATCTATCCTTGAATGGCTGTATACTATGAGAGAATGAGTGTGTACTGTATGTTAGACAGACATTCAGGAATGCGCATATGTTCTTCCAAATAGAGTTGGAAACATCTGAGTGTCTGGTCCTCTGTCGCCCTTCCGAACAATCCTTGATCCACTTCTGTCCTTGGAATGTCTTCTCGGCAGTCATCCTGCCTCTGGGGGACTTCACGGTCCATTTCCGCACCCAGGAAGATGGTATCCCTGTTCCTAATAGTAAAGTAAATATATTTTACATCAGTGGTACTTACTGTGTATATAAATGCAAGTTATATGCCTACACATGAAAAACGTTCAAACTTGAAACTCAAGTTGAAACTTTGGAATAGACGTCATGGTAAACAAGGATGCATTGCATAAAACATTGTTTGAATCCCCTACTCCCCAACCCCACCTGCTTTTAAATGAAAAAACCAGTATCAACCTTTCCCATCTATACTTGAATGGCTGTATACTATGAGAGAATGAGTGTGTACAGTATGTTAGACAGACATTCAGGAAGACGCATATTTTCTTCCAAATAGAGTTGGAAACACCTGCCTGTCTGGTCCTCTGTCGCCCTTCCGAACAATCCTTGATCCACTTCGGTCCATGGAGTGTCTTCTCGGCAGTCATCCTGCCTCTGGGGGATTTCACGGTCCATCTCCGCACCCAGGAAGATGGTATCCCTGTTCCTAATAGTAAAGTGAATATATTTTACATCAGTGGTACTTACTGTGTATATAAATGCATGTTATGTGCCTACACATGAAAAACGTTCACACTTGAAACTCAAGTTGAAACTTTGGAGTAGACGTCATGGTAAACAAGGATGCATTGCATAAAACATTGTTTGAATCCCTTACTCCCCAACCCCACCTGCGTTTACATGCAGAAATCAGTATCAACCTTTCCCATCTATGCCTGGATGGCTGTATACTATGAAAGAATGGGTGTGCACTGTATGTTAGACAGACATTCATGAAGACGCATATTTTCTTTCAAATAGAGTTGGAAACACCTGAGTGTCTGGTCCTCTGTCGCCCTTCCGAACAATCCTTGATCCACTTCTGTCCTTGGAATGTCTTCTCGGCAGTCGTCCTGCCTCTGGGGGACTTCACGGTCCATTTCCGCACCCAGGAAGATGGTATCCCTGTTCCTAATAGTAAAGTGAATATATTGTACATCAGTGGTACTTACTGTGTACATTAATGCAAGTTATATACCTACACATGAAAAACGTTTAAACCTGAAACTCCAGTTGTGACTTTTGAGTCAATGTCATGGTAAACAAGGATGCATTCCATTTTATGTTTTCTTCAGAAGTTTCTTTGAAAGAAACATACGTTTGCAGGGGCGACGGTTCTACTAAAAACAATGCAAAGAAGACTTTACATAATTGATGCTTCCCGCACAGATTATGACTGCATGAGTGTACTTTTTACACCTCTTTTAGAAATATTCCATCTATATCACGGTGAGAAACAACAAATATATGCTTCACACATGATTCTCATGTGGAAAATGGAATTAGGGTTGTTTGGAGTGCCATGAGAGAACGCTTTAACCATTCGGTTATCCGACGATCACCATAGATTTTAAAGCAAAACAAATATGTCGGGTCGTGAAAAGAAAATTTAAACTAAAGATTAAACTGAAATATTGAAATACTTTAAAAGCAGGTGGCCAGTGCACTGACTCTCAAAGGGACCATTCGGGACTTGCTTTGTCTCAAGCTACCTACTAAAGGACGGAATGGCGGGTTAACACTAAGTTATGTCATCTATAGATAGCATCGTACAGGGCATGCACGAAGGGGGCCCTATCTACACTACCACCTAAATCTACAAGTCAAGTGCAGTCAGCATTGGGCCTACTGGCGATGCTGAAAAGACTGGGGCCCAGAGTGTGCCACCCCTAAAGTAGCTGGGTTGCTGTAACAACCATCCTGACTGTACAATCAGGCCCAAACACCGAACCTACTCCATGTACAGTCGGCGAGGGGCTACGCAGAGAGCGGATGTACAATGGAGCCACCATGAGACAAAACCTCATCCCATCGGTCCCTCGGAAAGCCAGTGTACTCAAGCCCAGTTGGAAGGGTTTAGATGGACACAACACCAAATCCAGAGAGTGCCAGGGTTCCTCCGTCTGAAAGAAAAAGAGTCATGCATAAACATCAGGAACACATTTCTCGCATATGTAGACTGGTTTAACAACAGCGAGTAAGTGTGGCTTTATGCCTCTTTGGACAATATTCCAATGACGGGTGTCAGAAGTGGGCGTGAGACATAGTATTGAAGAGGGAACTCGCACACTGGCACTGAACATGGCTTACCAACACTTGAACTACTAGGCTGCACTATCACTCAGTTTACATGCAGAAACCACTATCAACCTTTCCCATCTATACCTGAATGGCTGTATACTATGAGAGAATGAGTGTGCACTGTATACTGAACAAACATTCATGAAGACGCATATTTTCTTTCAAATGGAGTTGGAAACACCTGCCTGTCTGGTCCTCTGTCGCCCTTCCGAAGAATCCTTGAAGTCGTCCTGCCTCTGGGGGATTTCAAGACTTTCTGTCCCCATGACGAATATTTCACATCTTTGTGAGTCAGTGCTCAGTCTCCAAGCGGGCTTCAGTCGCTCGCTTAAAATGTGCAGCTGGAAACGACAAAGGGCAAACCAGCCACATTGCGCAACCTAATCCCAGTCGCC
This sequence comes from Haliotis asinina, assembly GCF_037392515.1. NCBI lineage: Eukaryota > Metazoa > Mollusca > Gastropoda > Lepetellida > Haliotidae > Haliotis > Haliotis asinina. The sequence continues at coordinate 46,026,006 of NC_090282.1, forward strand.
GAACCCGAAACAGAGGGTTAAAGCTAATGAAAACACCTCAATCACAAGTGTTTGCACAGAGAAATGTTTTCTGATTTAGCGTGAGCCAAGTAAGACCTGGTAATATTCTTTATTGAAACAAAACGAAACAAAAGTTTCTTTGATTAATTACAGATTTATTTATGTGGGACAATATAATTAAAACATAATCAACGGATAATACAATACAGGTATGACGCAGTGTAAATTAAAAATCACAAGTTAAACCCAAAGTGACATAGGTGTATGGCTCATTCAATACAAATGAATTAAAACAAACTGTCGTCCGTGGGTGGGAATGTTTTAAATTGTGATGTGCTTATCACTGCTCATCGCATTCGTGACTCACTCGTGTTATCCTGCGACTATAGTCTGTTTGCCGTGAAAACGCACAGATGAATGAATCTTTAAGCTAAAAAGTAAATCGAATAAAGTGAAATTAAGATTGCAAATTCTCATAATTTTACATTGCCAGTTGAACATCTGATTCTTAGAATGTTATTCAACTTAAGATGAAAGTTGTTTAACGAACGATCATAATTTCAAATCACTCTCTCTGTTTGTATTACAAGGGGCGTATGCACATTAAATAAAACGCCGAGAAGAAGTTCAGTTGGTCGAAGTTAATGCTCATCACGTACCGCACGTACTCTTGTTTCAATGTTCTAACTGCTGCGCTTAACCCCTTGTAATACAGACCAGTAATAACGATTTGAATCTATGATCGATTGTTAAACAACTTTTATCTCAAGTTGAATAAAATTCTAAGGCTTATTTTTTCAATTGGCAAGATAACATTGCATGGATTTGTAGGGAAGCGTTGTAGTGCCACGGTCAAATTGTTTTTTGGTGTCAGTATATTCTACGTAGGACATACTATCTTCTACGTAGGACTTAGTATCTCCTACGTAGGACCTACTATCTCCTACGTAGGACATACTAATATATCCGCAGTGTTACTTCACAGTGTTAGTGTTAGTGTGTGTGTTTGTGTGTGTCTCTGTGTGTGCAGTTAATTGCAGTTATGGGTATGCTCTCTCAATCTCTCTCACACACCGATACACACACGCACTCACGCACTCACGCACGCACACACAGAGGAGGCGGGGTTTGGGGGGGTTAGTTTCTGATAGGAAATTCTCGTTATGACACGTCCTGCTGCATATAAGGCTAGGTTGGATCAGATATAACGCTCGTTTGTGATTTGTTTTTTCGTAATTGTTTACAAGTTCACTTGACTCGGGTGGAAAAGTGTTGAATACGGCGTAAAACAATACGGAAATGAAAAAGACAAAAGACTGTCATTTTAGTTGCTTGTATATATTAAGTACATGTATAAGGATATAAGTATCCATAGACTGCCACCGATAGACACGTCTGTGCAGGCAGATTATGACTAATGTGCAACAACCTCTGATGCATACAGCGCATAAAATGTAACAAAGTGCTACACGCATCAGTGAACTAACGGCAACGCGTAACAACAGGGCAAACTGAACGCGAGGCAGTAAAGTACTACAGTCGGTCCAACACATGAAAGTAATATTCCATAAGTATACTACCCATCAAAAGCATAGCCTCACTTAAAACACCCACTGTATGTAATATATGTATACATGGTTACAACGAAGATGAATTTCTCCACCATCTTGGGGGAAACAGCTGCAAACCTTATGCAGATTAACTGAACGATGATGAGTCATCAAATTGCTCAAATGCGTGTGCAGATATCGTGCTTGTGAACTGCTGCATTTTGGTGTAAAGTTTTGATAAGAATTTGTCATTTATCACCGAGTTTGATCATTTGTTGGACGCATGACAATAATCTTGTCACGTTTTATTATACATCAGTTCATTTGTAAACAGTACCTTTTAAACAGTATGGAATATTTTGCAAAATCTAGTTTAGAACAGTTGACTGTAGTATGCGGCTACAGTTACACTATTGAGTCTAGTGGGTAGTATAGTTGAACGCACGAGTCTAACGGTGAAGGAAACAGTAGACTCTTAGAGTAAATGAAGCCCATGATAGTAGACTCTAATTAGGAGATAAATACACTGTGTTGGAAAATCAGAGGTATATATAGAAATTATAATAGCTCTAAATTTGATTTAAAACCGAACGCGTAGCAGAAATCTGTATAATGTGATTATATACCTCTGAATGACTTTGATTAACCAATCTCAATCCGGTATTTACTGAAGTCAATGGTAGACTCTAAACGTAAAAGAAACACATGGCTGTAAAACATTAACTGAAACAGACGAAATGGAAATGGTTTCCATGTCTGCTGGGGGAACTAAGTTGACCATTTCAGATTAATATATATTAACATATACCGAGCATCTCCTACGTAGGTGATACTATGTCCTACGTAATATATATAGTAAGTCCTATGTGGGTGATAATAAGTCAGTAAGTAAGATACTAAGGAGATACTAAGTCCTACGTAGGACTTACTATCTCCTACGTAGGTGATAAGTCCTACGCAGGAGATACTAAGTCCTACGTAGGAGATAGTAAGTCGTACGTAAGTGATAATAAGTCAATAAGTACGATAATAAGAAGATACTAAGTACTAAGTCTTACGTAGGAGATACTAACTTATTATCACCTACGTAGGGCTAACAAGATTTTGAAATGATCTTCAGTTTGGGATTATTTACCGCATGAAAAGATAAAAATAATCTTACAAAATATTAAGTTGGTTCGGTACATTGCAGACAAATACATTACTATACTAAAGAGTTATATCTAACACGTCACAATTTAATTCTGGACTCACAAAAGTCCAGAAACTCTCCGCACTGTGGCCACTCTCTCACATGGGATTTGGCAAAAATAAACATGCAGCTGTTATGTATATGTGCTAAGGGTGAAAAAATGAAAAACAAATTTTTCCAAAACTCAAAATTTAAACTCGCTCGCCCATAGGCATGCCCATGGGCGAACAGTGGCCTATGGGCATGCCCATTAGAGGTTGCAAATGAATGAAACAATGTTAGTAAGTATCATGACACAAGTTTCAGCTCGTTGTGACATGACATGACGTTGTGCTAACTGACGGCGATTTTAAAAAATCTCGCCCATGGATGAAGAACAAATTGGCCCATGGACGAGAATATTTACTTTCACTGAAAATACATGTTTTTTCATGCTTTGGAGGTTTTTTAATAAATGAAAGTATATTTATTAGTGCCGTGATACGATATTAAGCTTATTCTGACTTAATTTTGCTAATTTAGACAGATTTTTAAAAATATCTCGCCCACGGGCGAAAAACATTTGGTCCCTGGATGAGAATATTTACTTTTACTCAAAATACATATTTTTTTCCATGTTTTGGAGGTTGTAAATGGATTAAAGTATGTTCCTAAGTATCATGACACAAATTTCAACTCATTTTGGCTTAATTCCGCTAACTGAGAGCGATTTAGAAAAGTTTTTTGCCCATGGGCGAGAATATATACTTTCACTCAAAATACATGCTTTTCCCCTGTTTTACAGGTGGTAATTGAATGCAAGTACATTTATGAATGTCATGACACGAACTCCAACTCATTTTGACTTAACTCTGCTAATTTAGACCGATTTTTTTAAAAATGTGTTTCGCCCATGGGCGAGAGTATTTCCTTTTACTCCAAATACATCTTTTCCAATGTTTTGCAGGATGTAAATAAATGAAAGCGCCATTTTGAATATCATGACACAAAATTCAACTGATATTGACTTAATTTTGCGAATTCAGGGCGATTTTTAAAACTAATGCCAGAAAAATTACTTTTACTCAAAATACATCTTTTGCTGTGCTTTGGGGTTGTAAATGAATGAGGATATATTTATGAGTATCATGGCACAGGATTCAACTCCTTTTCACTTAATTCCGCTATTTTTTATCAAGTACAAGAATCTGGACTTCCACTCAAAATCCATAGGTTTTTTCGTCTCTTAATTCGACTAATCTCGTGGACGAAAAGATTTTCATTTGCTTGTTTTCTTTATTTTGCAAACATATGGTTTAAAAATAGATGAAATCATAATGACAAATAGTTTCAGTTTAATTTAGTGAGTTTAGTTTTATATCGCACTCAGCAATATCCCAGCAATATGGCGGCGGTTTGTAGATAATCGAGTTTGGACCAGACAATGCAGTGGTCAACAGCATGAGTATCGATCTTCACAATTGGGAACCGATGACATGTGTCAACCAAGTCAGCGAGCCCAACCACCCGATCCCGTTAATCGCATTGTCGCCTTTTATTTCAGGAATGGCTTGCTGAAGCCCAGTTCTACTCCAGATCTAGACCTTCACGGATCCTAAACGCAGAGCTTCGCTTCCAGTAACATATACAGTACGCTTAGAATACTATGCCTTGAGATTCTTTTGAATTTAGGTATTCTGTAAATATAACAAATTTCAAGCTATATATATGAAGTTGAAGTTATTTGTGAAAGCCCTAATCAAGAGAGACCGAACTCCAGTGACTATGCTGGGACACATAATAATAAATAGTCATTTAGCGGAGTCATGTCAGCTGAAATTTGTGCCATGATACTTATTAGCATGTTTTCATTCATTTACAACCTCCAAAACATTTATTCTGGACGAAATTAAACATTCTCACCCATAATTTCCGATAAACATTTTTTTTCCATTTTTTCATTCTAGTACATATACATAACAACTGCATGATTATTTTTGCCATATCCCTTGTGAGAAAGTGGCCACAGTGTGGAGACTTTCTGGACTTTTGTGAGTCCAGAATTAAATTGTGACGTGTTATCTGCTTAAAAGGAATGGTTGAAAGATTCATCCCAAGGATATTGATCATTCCTTTTATCAAATGTTTTTATGACTCCCAATAACTTATTTTACTTTACCTGACTTTCTCTTATAAACAGAACCATTACTGTCTCCTTTCTCTGATAATTTGCATCTGTGTGTATATTACATGATATCTGTTTGTTACCATCGGAGAAAACAGAAAGTTCAGAAGGATTATCATGACGCATCAAACATTGTAAGCCATAACATTTGACATTTAACATTAATTGACACTGATAGGGGAGCTTTCTAGAAACGGGTTTATTTAAGTTTTTATATACTCATAGGATTAACATCTTACGTAGCGTCAAAAAACATTACTAGTGACAAGGCGACGATATACTTAGGCCAGAATACGCAGCATTGACACTGACCACAGACGACTGGACCCATGTATACTCAAAGTAAAACGTTTTCGTGGCAATGTCTTGTTATTTGTAATCTTGCGATGAATATTTGGATTTGACTCTAGGAAAAAGTGTGTTGAAGTGGTCAAAGAATCACAACTAAGCACTTGCGGGAAGTTTTCAACAGGCATCAGGAAATGGCCAGTAGTGTTTGCTTTAGTTACCAGTGAATGTAGTCTTTAGAAAAGTCAGTTTGACATGCTACGTACGCCTCTGGAAAAATGATAGACGGGGAGCTATTGGCTTCTTTGGGAAGCATTTAAAAGTTGGTGTACTGGGTGAGGATTACAATAGACAGATATAACTACTTCTTCACTGTTAATAAGGGGCTACGTTTCGGTGTAGATTCTGACACCGTTATCAAGCAAGTTAGGATAATAGTGTTAGAATGTACACCGAGACATCGCCCCTCATTGAAAGTAAAGACGTAGTTCATCCATGTATCGTAGCCAAACTTAGAGAACTAAAGATATCCTCCAGTCTGGTACCCTGCAGCGGATACCAGATTGTAGGACCAGTAACGACCCCATGTTTCCAGTGGAACAGACGACACTTTGCTTAGGTTGCATGAGCAGCATCCTAATTAAAACACTGTTGATGTGTTATCCTGGCCCTCAGTATCTCCTGATTTGTCACCCACTGAATGAGTGTACTGAAATTGAGTGAGGTTAACGACTTCACCCAAACCAAACAACAATACTACAAGAACTCAGCCAAACTGTTGTTTGTGTGTCATAAAAACTTTTGCTTTTGAGTATATTTATGCTATTGTTCTATACAATTATGCATTTCTTTGTACCTGACGAAGACGTCATGGTTCCAGACCACTTTCCGTCTAGGTTTACAATGCGTTCTTTGTCGAAGTAAAAGAGAAATATGTTGCCTTTGAAATAGCATAATTCTTCGTATTGATCCCGTGTGCGATCACTGAAAGTGATGCTGCTAAGTTTATGTGTTTTAACGTCAAGAATCTCATAACCATTTCTGAGTTCTCCAATAATCAAATTTTCCTGTTCGTCAAAAGAAGGTGAGAATGGCATACGCTGTAAACCCTTTAAAGTTTTAATCTTTGCGGTCGGTGAATTGTAAGAAAAAAAATATACCATTACACCCGTATTAAAATACAAATGTTGAGTTACGGTATCCAGTTCGAAATATGCAAACGGGATAGATCCAAATGTATGCAATATTTCCTCTTTCTGATATTGGTTAAATTTTATTATTTGGATGCGCCCCATTACTGTTCTGTCAACCACAAGTGACGCATTCAAATGTTCATCGTATTTGAGATCCACAGATTTCCTGTTTGCATGACGTTGCCGGAAGGTTATCGTCTGTGTGCCATCAACACATTTGCTTTTTACAACACCACCTGCCATTGTATAAAATAGCCTGCAATTATTAATGTGCATGTTCGACATCGCTTGACATGATACGCCTTCCACGTGCCCAAACGAACGTTGACCAGGCTGGTAGATATACAGTCCGAAAGGGCGGACCTTCTGATAATAGAACAATAATCTTTCATTTTGTGATTTATTTTTTTCGTTTTGGATAACCTGGGGGCAGTCACATCCTAGAGATGGAGTACGGTGTGGCTGTTTACCTCTTCTGGATTCAGGTTTCTGTTCGTTCTCTCTTGCCGCAGACGTTATGTTAACGGGTGTATCTGTAGTGGCGAGGGATGGTAAAGTGGAGTTCCACATTTCACAGTAGTTGTTCAGTTTTTTAGTTGTCAGCAGTGTCGCTTGGCACATAGCTTTGTCAAGACACTGGTCGTGACACCGACGTTCGGAATAGGCCCTGAACATGAACTTCACTGTCACACCAACCTCCGATGCTCTTAGTACGTAACAGGTTCCATAGAGGCCACTATCACTGTGTACCGTGGCCATCACAACCGTCAATATGCCCTGCAGGAAAACCGCTTCAGACCTTACCGTTTCCATTGTTCTTCGGCCTGGAAAAACACCAGGGATAATTCACGAACTATGTTCCACTTAAAATGTATGCCACTTTGCTTGGAGCCAAAACGACATACTGCTTGTGAATATCATGACTCTAGAAGACATATGGTTTGTATATATGATGACAATAATGCAATACTAATCGTAAGCACGATGACGCCAAAAAACATATAACCATATGACACTACAAGAACATACTACCTGTAGATGTCATGACACCACAAGCCGCAATACCCGGTAACAGTATGGCACTAAAAGCCATATCTATAGAAAATACCACAACGTCAAAAGCCATACAACTCTCTAATGTTACGTTCAGTTGATCACTAAACAACTATACTGAAAACACGATCAGGTCCCATACATCTTGTTTCCAGACAGCCATACTGAAAACACGATCAGTTTATATACATCTTGTTATCAGACAACCATACTGAAAACACGATCAGGCTATATACATCTGGTTACCAGACAGCTATACTGAAAACACGATCAGGCTATATACATCTGGTTACCAGACAGCCATACTGAAAACACGATCAGGCTATATACATCTGGTTACCAGACAGCCATACTGAAAACACGATCAGGCTATATACATCTTGTTATCAGACAACCATACTGAAAACACGATCAGGCTATATACATCTGGTTACCAGACAGCCATACTGAAAACACGATCAGGCTATATACATCTTGTTACCAGACAGCCGTACTGAAAACATTATCAGTTTATATACATCATGTTAAGAGACAACCATACTGAAAACACTATCAGTTTATGTAAGTTAATTTTGATTTCCCATGATTTCAGTCTTAACCATGATCCATTCTGGCGTGAGTATAAGAGAACAAAATGTACCTGTCACAACCTGTATGCACCCTTGTCCTTGATAAAGAATGCCAGTGTCCTTCACGTCAGACGGAAGATAAGTATATCCTCAAAACATCCTGCCACGTATGCTCGACATCCACAATACAACAGGCGAAACATTACAACTGACAGGCAGATATAAAATATGCAGTTAAAACCATAACAGCAACCCAAAGATCTGTAAAATATTCCACAATAATATCTTTATCTTTTTTTTACTTTCTTGACAACATGCCCATGAGATAAAAAAAAAACAACTGAGCACAACAATACCTTCAGACCAAGTGATCAACCGTCTTGACATTTTACAATATAAATATATGATATCGTCTAGTCTTCTCATTGTAGCATAGACAGATACTGGCTGCATACTGTACATCAACATGCTAAAACATTTATAGGTAACCTTCATGAAGTTTCTTGTACAACGTTACTGAGGTAAATTAATGTATGGCCGAGACACAAAAGGCATCATGTAGAAATGAAAAAGGATATTCGGTTCCTGAGGATCAGATGGTGAATGTAGCTTGAAAGTTTTGAACAGTAGAAAGAAGAAGACCGATGAAAGCTCTCCGATGATATTAAGGCATGATGAAAAGCTGTGTGACCGTGTGGCACAATGTGAACTGCCTGCTTGGTATGCTCTTTCTGGCGTGACTGCAAAGTCTGTTTATATGTCACCGTTGTAATTCTTCATTCTATCTAGTTGTCCATGTTTAAAGTTGCTAACTGATTCTGAAATAGTAAACTGTATTGTGTCATCATGTGTCAACCAATTCATTGTCAAATTATGTCTGGTGTCACAATGTAACCAGGCACTTTCACATCTCAAATATTTTCTGCAACTCTTATATATTGTCGTCAGGCTACAAAAAGAAGCATCCACGCACCAATGACTGAAAGCTTCCAACATAGAAACAGAAGCATTCACGCCTCATTGATTGAAAGTTAATAACACATAAACAGAAGCAGTGGCGCCTCAGTGACTGGAAGCTAATAACATACAAACAGAAGCATTCAGGCCCCAGAGACTGGAAGCTAATAACATACAAACAGAGAGACTCAAGCCCCAATGACTGAAAGCCACCAGGATACAAAATAAAGCATTCACGCCCCAACTACTGAAAGCTGTCAACATACAAACAACGTCACTCACGCCTCACTTACTCAAGGCTGAAGTCAGACAACAGATAAGCTAACCATCCCATCAATTGCTCTTCGGCGGCTCTTTTCTAACAGTCCACATTCCAGAAGAACAAAACGTTAGTACTTTCAGGTATCTGATCATGACCACCGTGTTGGAAGGTTTAACAAGACACTGTACTTTCAGGCCTCTTCACTTTCTTGTCTGTAATATTCAATACATATCTTTTGTTGCTCTTGCATAAGGAATTTCCTTGCTGGGTTACATTTACTTTCCACTTTTCAATTTATACTCCTTACACTACCTTTCATAATTATTAAAAATGTATTGCATCATATCAAAAGGATTTGTTTGAAATCATATAGTATCTATTACAGAGAGTAAAATGCGTACCGCGCCGGATAGATCAGTTACATAGTGTTGTATTCTCTCAAAATAAGCTCTCCAAAAATGAAACGCACTGGCGTTTTTAGAAGTTAATTCCGATACATTTTGGCAGCAATCGTCATGAAGACAACGCCTATGTTTGACTACCGTTACTAATGCCACTGTTATCGTGTACTGCGCGCAAACGCATCCCAAAGAGGTGTTAGTAAACGTTTGTGATAAAAATGAAAACCATACAAGACAAAATTCCATGCAATATGTTGGAAATATGTGTAGAAACATCGATTATACATTCCACAAAAAAAAGAAACGCATAAGCCATTTTTGGAAAGAGTTTATTGCGTTAATTTAAAGGTCACATGCAACCAAAAATATCAAACATAATTAAAACACAATCATCACTTATTCATGACATATAATATACATTGCTGCTTGTAAAAAACAAATAAACAAAATTATAAGCCTACAATTGCGATTCAAATGAGCAATATTTTGTGCTTGGGCTTACTTCCCTCGAAACGAAGCCCTAAAGAGACCAGTCATAGCCGGTGGGTGTGCACTCAAGTGGCTGGCTCATTCGCTGATACGCCGAGGGCTCATTGTGTGTACAGAAAGATGATCTGTTTGATGGACATTTTAGAAGTATGGCGAGTCACAAGAAAGTAAGATTCTTTATGGATAACAACTTCTTTTTTTGTACTTGATGCGTATGGATGGATGCCTATGGATTCATATACCGTTGTCAAACAAAATCATATACACCACAGAAGAAGTTGTTAGCCATAAAGAACGTATATAGAGATGTTGGGTTCATGTTCTCTGAATTTGCGTTCGATCCAATCAAAAATTATCCCAGTAGAGATGGTGAACTACTGCGTGGCTGAATACTGTCATTCGTCCAAGTACAAAGCTGGACTTGAAACTGAACAGTTTGCCCCAGTTTCCGTCAGATCCTGTCATCCGAGAAATATGGATGTAGTTTGTTTGCAACTCACAGACATATAAACATGTCATGTGTACAAGTATCACATATGTCTAATTACATAATGTGGCAGAGACTGGACGAGTGCACGAGTCATAAATCAATTTATTTTGTTTTTGGCGTATGGCCTGATAGGTGTTAGGATTCAAATTGCAACTGGTCAGTGATTGAAACTGTGTATTGCATATGGTCTTTAGCAGACAGGCAGGCAGACATATAGGTGTCAAAAAACCAGACATTGAGCTTTCTCTCTGACAGAGGCTGCTTACCACAATGTTTTATGTAACGACTAGATTATTTACTTGTTTGTGTACACAACCAAGATCAGACTACTGCTCACTACCTGATACTCTGGGCATGCATACTGTTTCAGGCTCCGCGAACCAATTCACAGCGCATGCGTTATGGGCGCAGCGCAGCACACCTGTTGAAACCACTTTTCCCCCAGCGCTGGGGGAAATGTAGTGAATCGTTTGAACTCCGATTTCGCGCACTTTTTTTCATCGCTTCTTCTTCAACTTTATAGGCTGAATTGACATTTTTGATAATTTGTTTCGATAAGTGCATTTCGACAGGTATCAGAATCTGCAAAGGTGTGTTTTACGTTGCATGTGACCTTTAAGAGAAATTATTTCACGTAATTTCAATGGCAAAAAGGCGAAAATGTAAACGTCTGTAAACAGTTTACCAACACAATAGCAACCTGTATTGTTGTGTTTCTGTTCCCAGTGTCTGTGGCGTGTTTTGACGTTAACGTTGACATTGCCATTATGAACATGTCGATCTAGTTCGTCCTATAGAATTTGCATTGCAATTAGATCTGGTGATCGGGAAGGTCATGGCAAGACACTGACGTTAGAATTTGCAAGGTAGCGGACCGAGACCCGTGCCGAATGTGAGGAAGCGTTGTTATGTTGGCACAGCTTCCACTGTCGGTCAATAATCGAAAGGACGTGACGTGACTAAATCAGATCTTTGTGTGTCGGATATCGCACACCGTACCATGACACATTTCTCAGACGGTCTTCCATCTCGATGGGAAAGATGATTCCTCACTGAACCAGACTCGCCAAAAGTTTGAAAAGCTCCAGTTCCGGACACTACTGCAAGCGTTTGCGTTGCTGGCATTCTCTCAAAACAGGAGCGACAACTGGCCTTCGTGGTCGAATCCCCACTTCACGCAATCGATTGTTAACAGTTTGGGCGGAAATTCTCCTCAAACCAGGGGTGTGTTATGAAGTCTCCACAGCTGTGGCAAGACGATGACTAAAGTGAATTGGAGGTTTGGTGGTAACTCTTCGACGATCGCTTCTCGGTCGATGTTGAGCGGAAGTGCTATTCAAGTAACGATTCCAAAGGCAAGGTATGGTTCGTGAACGTTGAAACGTCGGCAACTGCACACTGTGACTCCCCCAGCTTCAAGGCGACCTATGACCATGTTCGATTTGCTGCATTCAGTCGTGGCATCAAACATTTCTCTTTTCGAGGGAAAACTAAATGACAGCTTACTTGGACGTGCATCTAGTCTGCTTAGCGTGTGTTCTTGGTGACGTTTTGGCGAATATTTCTTCAAACGCCTCTCAGACAAGAGATTAAGTTTAAGTTGCCGCGTTTTTGCACTGAAGCTGTTTGCAATCACACAAGGATGGGGTTTTGGTATATTTGTAGTGTTTTTTGCCGCAGCTAAATGAGCCCTATGTTCTGAAAATCACCTATGCGCTTTTTTTAGAAGTGTGAAAGGCCAAAGCGAAGTCATCATTTCATTACAAAATCTACAATATAAACGAACATATGAAAAGCCACGAGTAAATGCTACTGACTGGAATATTGCCATTGGACGTTTTGAGGTAGGTGAGTCACAGTCAGCAGTTGCAGAATATTTCCACGTCCACCACCACACCACATCTCGACTATGGCATCGATACACTTGTTTGGTCCCATAAGCAGAACACCATAAATGACAGTCCTGCTTAGGACCGATTCAGACGGGTGCCTCACCGATTTGTCGAACACGGCCCGAATCATTAACAATCGCCTGAGAGAAGTGGTAATTCAAGGACATCGACCAAAAGTTGGAAGTGTCCGGACACGACAACCCCGACAAGGATATCCAACTGTGCAACAGGGTACAGGCATGGAAAACTGGGACTCTGGCGACGCGCTTGGTTGAATCATGTGTCCTTTTGCAACGACGGGAAGACAGACAACGTGTCTATGACCTGAACATTTTGCGTCAGGTGGACATATTTTGGGGAGGTTAGCTGCTTCAAGAGGACAGACCAACACAGCTCGTGGAGCAACCGATCGAGCATCTGCAGGTCGAAGCTGCAGAACTCGCCAAAGCGTTGCAGGAGGAATGGCGAACAATTTCACAAACAAAAACCTACGACCAGTGTAATCCCTTCCAAGCGGCGTCAAGCATTGAAGGCTGCAAGGGGTGGTGACACAGGTACTGACCTAAACGCGTCGTTGTTCCATTGAACTAATGATGACAACAATGCATATGTTCAGCCGTGTTTGTCGAATTTCGATCATCTATGTTGAAGCTTAATGTACGTTTACATACGTTAACATTTAGCTTTTAGCAATATTCCAGCAGTTTCACAACTGGGAACATTAGACAAGGCGTCTCACATTGTACCCACGCATGAGTAATGCTTCGTGTCTGCTAGTTTTATACCGTGCTGGCATGGATATCGCTATGGCAAACTGTGTACGCATGGCGCTAGCTCATTATTAGAGCTAATTATCTGTTTTACTATCAGCTATCACTTCCTGTGTCATTTCAAAGCATGGCCCGTGAAAATGTGAAATATATGTGGTCTTCAGAAACACATGCGTGTGGTAAGAGACTACTAACGGGATCGGGAGGTAAGGCTTGCTGACTTGGACGGCACATGTATCCCTGTAGTGTCACTCATGATATTGATCACTGGGTCAGCCAATTCAGACACGAGTGTCTAGAAACCGCCGCCATACAGCTTTGTTATTGCTGTACATACTGTGTATTGTACTCACTTGGAAGTCAATGTGTAGATACAAATGGCGATATATGTGATTCTGGATAAGTACTACACCCTACTTATGGAAAGAAGTACGTCATAAATTGGCAATCTCTAATGCTCATTAAGGCAATTTTGATGAATATAAATACCTGTGTGTGATATATAGTAAGAAATGTACCTTTACATCAGTAAGAAGATCTTTATGCGAGAAGGCTATTAAAGCTATATCAATTTATCCAAAGCTATATGTTTTAATTTTAAATTATCTATCACCTATGTTTGATGCTATTATGATTTCAGTCTTGGCATAAAGAGCTGAGTTATGAGGCTTTGAAAATTTAAGCATCACTGAAATTTTAATTTGATGTTTTAAAGAAAACCACTCGTGTAAAGAAATGTACTCCTCAATATATGTTGTATGCTGAGTCTGGAAGGATATCAATTTGTATTCATATTCGTAGAAAATTTGTATGCTTACGGGCCAAACTGGCTTCTGGCGAATCTTCAAAGTTATCTAATATAAAGTATCATATCTTAGTTAATGCCCCTTATAAATCACCAGGTAATAATAAGTGGATCTCATGAATGCTTGATGTTATAGTTCAGACTGGAAATAATAACATGTTTATTCACCTGTTTGGTGATAATGTGGAATGGATAAAGCAAGAGGTAAAAATAGTCTTGTGATTCGTTTACAAAGAGATATCACTCTGATTTAGATGTATCATCTCAGGGTACTAGATTCTATAACACTTTTAAACTTAACGCTGGGTGCGTTGTTTCTGTAGTCTGCAGTGACTCTGGGTCAGCTCATTAATGAAACAGGATTGACAGCATGGCTCAGCCACTTAGTGTACTCACTGTGTCTGTCTTATGGGAGGTCTGTCTTTTGGGAGTGAACATAGTGAACCTTGAAAATGAACCACAGACTTCCGCTGTTCTGGGGACATTAGGTGACAAAATATTTCCATGGGCACATGGCTTGGTTCTATTCAATTATTTAGGGTATTCTGACAGTGAACTCCAGTTTGCATATCACCATCGGTATGTTACAACTAGATGTTCTGAGACATACCAAACGTGCAGAGACCTTTGACACTGACCTCAATATTTCAGTATGGCTGGTGAAAATCTATCTCTGGTCCTCTACAGCAAGCAAGATCTACGACTGGTATGTAACCCTTAATGTTTGTGAAAGTTTCTTTCATGTGTTCTATTGGGAAGGTGTCGAGGTTTTACAAATGTCAGGAATTATATAGGGTTTTCCACCATGTTTATCGGAGTCATACGCCCAGAGCGGCAAGACCATACATGAACACCATGTGTGACTTTTGTTGTAATACATAGTTTAGTTTTAACATGTATTACTAAATTACAATCGTTGTTTGAGTCAGTCTTCACTTTCGAAGTGAATGTCATGAATGTATATGTTGTCTACCTAAATAGCTATATATACCACACTCCTAAATGTACATTCATATGCGAAATATGCAATGTCACGATTGTATTTGTCTTCACCGGTGAGAAGTTAGCATATGTGTAATTATTTGTGGTACTCGTCATGATTGTGCAGTATTCATTGAGACTGTGATTGACCCTCGCTGTCATTGTGCATGGCACACGCTGTGAATACGCATGGTACCTGCTGTGATTGTGTATGATAAGTGTTGTGCTTGTGTATGATACGCACTGCACTTGTGTATGGCGTTGTGTATGCATTGTTTGTGCATAGCGCTCGCTATGCTTGTGTATGGCACTCGCTGTGAGTGTGTATGATACTTGCTGTGATTATGTATGATAATCATTGTGCTTGTGTATGGCACACACTGTGTTTGAGTATGGGACCCGCTATGCATGTGTATGGCACTCGTTGTGCTTGTGTATGGCACGTGCTGTGAATGTGCATGAAATACACTGTTGATTGTATATGATAATTGTTGTGCTTGTGCATGGCACTCACTGTGAGTGTGTATGATACTCGCTGTGATTGTGCATGGCGCTCGCTGTGAGTGTGTATGATACTCGCTGTGATTGTGCATGGCACTCACTGTGATTGTGTATGATACTCGCTGTGATTGTGCATGGCACTCGCTGTGAGTGTGTATGATACTCGCTGTGATTGTGCATGGCACTCACTGTGAGTGTGTATGGTACTCGCTGTGATTGTGCATGGCACTCACTGTGATTGTGTATGATACTCGCTGTGATTGTGCATGGCACTCGCTGTGAGTGTTTATGACAATCGTTGTGCTCGTGCATGACGCTCGCTAAGTTTGTGTATGGCACTCACTGTGATTGTGTATGGCACTTGCTGTGATTGTGTATCATACTTGCTGTGATTGTGTATGGTGCTTGTGCTTGGCGCTCGCTATGCTTGTATATGTGATTCGCTGTGAATGTGTATGGTGCACTCTGTAATTGGGTAATTGGGTATGATAATTGCTGTGCTTGTGTATGGCACTCGCTATGCTTGTGTATGGCACTCGGTGTGATTGTGTATGGCACTCGATGTGAGAGGGTAGTGTAGTTCTGTAACGCAAAATGAGAATATAATATCAATGCCGTACCAGACCACCACATTTTTATAGCGGCACAGCTTCGTTTTGAGATTTCCAGAGAGATTTTCGTTTTGAGATTTCAAGGTTCCAGCTCCCTGTTCTACGGAGCACGCTGTACCACGTGTTTGCTATGATTAGAAGGAGCGAAGAGTTGCAATATACACGTGCTTAGATGTATCAAATCATACTGATTAATATTTATGTATACAGATAAAGGAATTAAGATTCTGGACTGGCTATTGCACTAAGTTACCAACAGGGCGGAACACAGTAAACAGGAAACGAGGCTGTTGTGTAATCAACTTTTACTTCTGGCGCTCGATGTGCTTGTGTATGGCACTCACTGTGATTGTGTATGGTGCTCGTTGTGCTTGTGTACGGCACGCTCTGTGATTGTGTATAATACTCGCTGTGACTGTGCATCAGACTTGCTCTGACTGTGTATGGCGCTCGCTAAGCTTGCATGTGGCACTCGATGTGGTTGTGTGTGACACTCGCTGTGATTGTGTATGGAGCTCACAATGGTTGTGTATGATATTCGCTGTAGTTGTGTATGGCCCTCGCTGTGCTTGTGTATGTCGCTCACGGCGATTGTGTATAGCACTCGCCGTGGTTGTGTATGATATGCGCTGCGATTGTGTATGGCGTTTGTTGTGCTTGTGAATGTGTATGGCACTAGCTGTGATTGTGCATGACGCTCGTTGTGCTTATGTATTGCACACGCTGTGATTGTGTATGGCTCCCACATGGCTCTAGTGTGTAGCACTGACATGACTGTATTGTGTAATGTTAACATGGCTCTAGTGTGTAGTATTGACATGGCTTTAGTGTGTGGTATTGAGATGGCTTTAGTGTGTAATTTTGACATGGTTTTAGTGTGTAGTGTTAACATGTTTCTCGTGTGTAATGTTGACAAGGGTTTAGGGAGTAGTGTTGACATGGCTGTAGTGTGTGGCATTAACATGGTTTTAGTCTGTCATATGACCATGGCTTTAGTGTGTAGTTTTGACATGGTTTTAATGTGCAATGTTGACATGACTGTAGTGTGTAATGCTGACATGGCTTTAGTGTGAGGTATTGACGTGGGTTTAGTGTGTAGTATTGACATGGCTTTAGTGTGTAGTATCGACATGGCTTTAGTGTGAGGTATTGACATGGCTTTAGTGTGTAGTATTGACATGGCTTTAGTGTGTGGTATTGAGATGACTTTAGTGTGTAATTTTGACATGGTTTTAGTGTGTAATGTTAACATGTTTCTCGTGTGTAATGTTGACAAGGGTTTAGGGAGTAGTGTTGACATGGCTGTAGTGTGTGGCATTAACATGGCTTTAGTCTGTCATATGGCCATGGTTTTAGTGTGTAGTATTGACATGGTTTTAATGTGTAATGTTGACATGACTGTAGTGTGTAATGCTGACATGGCTTTAGTGTGAGGTATTGACGTGGGTTTAGTGTGTAGTATTGACATGGCTTTAGTGTGTAATATTGACATGGCTTTAGTGTGAGGTATTGACGTGGGTTTAGTGTGTAGTATTGACATGGCTTTAGTGTGAAGTATTGACATGGCTTTAGTGTGAGGTATTGACAAGGGTTTAGTGTGTAATGTTGACATGACTTCAGTGTATAGTATTGACCTAGCTTTAGTTTCTCGCATTGACAAGGGTTTAGTGTGGAGTGTTGACATGACTTTAGTGTATAGTATTGACCTAGCTTTAGTTTCTCGCATTGACAGGGGTTTAGGGTGTAGTGTTGACATGGCTGTAGTGTATAGTATTGACCTAGCTTTAGTTTGTCGTATTGACAAGGGTTTAGGGTGTAGTGTTGACATGGCTGTAGTGTGCAGTATTGATATGGCTTTAGTGTGTAGTGTTGACATAGCTTCATTGTGTAGTGTTGACATGGTTTTAATTTGTGGTATTGACAAGGTTTTAGTGAGTAGTGTTGACATGGCTTTAGTTTGTGGCATTGACAAGGTTTTAGTGTGTAGTATTCACGGAGGCATGGTGTATATTGTTCACATACCTGTGTAAAGTATTGGCAAGGCTGTGGTGAATATTGTTCAAATGGTTATTGTGTGGGGCTTTGACTACAGTATGTAGTGATGGTGAAACTATAGGGTGTAGGTTTGTCATAGCAACTGTGCCTGGTGTTGATATATCTATAGTGTTAATGTTGGCATAGTTGTATGTATGTTGTTGTATGTAGTTGTGTTTATGTGTGTGTATATATAGATAGATAGATCAATATGTTTGTGTGCGGGTGGGCGGGCGTCCGCGTTATTTGTTTTTAGGTCGCTCAGTGCATACGACACCTAGCCAAGTAGAAACAAGTGTATTGACAGCATAGACTTCGTGTGTGTGTTTGTCACGTTGCTCCCAATGGGAAAAAGTACTGTTTTGTATTGGCGTGCTCTTGTAGACCTTTTGTTTGTTCATTGTTGTGAACATTGGCTTTTGTATTTACTGCGTTGTATTAATCAACATATTTTGCACCGCATAATATAAGTGATTTTATTTGATTTCCAGGAAAATCGCCCGATACCTGAACCAGGATATGGAGGTAGACTATTTATCGTGGTGTACGACTGGTGGACATTCCCACATAAAGACATATTTTGTATATCGATAGTATTTCATGTTTAGGAAGCAAACGCATTAGTGCGTGCATGCATTGTCTTATTACTCGCCCGTGGAAGACACTGCAGCGTAATATTTTTACCGCAATATTACAATAGGATAATACTGTTAGACGTATGACGTCATTACGATTTACAGTTATGACGTCAAATGCTAATCTATGTGACATTGGTAATAGACCTTGCTTGACTCGCGGAAAGCTGAGGGAGTTATTACACTGTAGGCAGTCTTAATCAGTTTGTACTGGAGAGTAATAAACAAATAGCAAAACATCGTTGAAATACCGGTTTATTCAACTTGTTTCCAGAAGTGCAGATCTGCATACACGATGTTGGCATATGTGGCTCTGATGTCAACTACTGGCAGAACGGTCGTATTGGCGACTTTGTGGTCACCAGACCAATGGTCATGGGGCACGAACCCAGTGGTGTGGTTTCCAAAGTCGGAGACGGTGTCGTATCCCTTAAAGTTGGTAGGTGTTATACGTAACTGAAGAACAGTGTCATCACCAATAATAACATAGACATATCATGTTTCATAAACTAATGCAATCAGACGGTGTGTACGAGACTGGTCTACCTTTACCTGTACAGGTGACCGGGTGGCCATAGAGCCGGGTGTCCCGTGTCGCACATGCCTTCAGTGCAAGACTGGTCGTTACAACCTGTGTGGGAAGTTAAAGTACTGTGCCACCCCTCCTAATGATGGTACACTCACCAGGTACTTCGTCCATGCAGCCGATTTCTGCTTCAAGTAAGTTACTTGAACTCTGTAGTGGCATTCTTCACAGAGACTATGGGGAATGGGCTGAAATTTTCATATGATAGCCAGATACTGTAATGGTAATGCAATATTGTTCTGTTGCTCTTTGTTCTGCTATGCTGTGCTGATATATTACGTTTTACAACCTCAGACTTCCCGACAACGTGAGTATGGAGGAAGGAGCCATGTTGCAGCCTCTGGCTGTTGCTGTCCACGCTTGTAACCGTGTCAACGTCAATCTGGGAGCTACAGTTCTCGTGTGTGGAGCAGGTAGGCGATGTTGTTACCAATGTCAATCGACACATATGATACAGGTATTCAATGTCGTTACCAATCTCAAACCAAGACGTGATGCAGATATTCAATGTTATTACTAACGTCAAGCCTCACAGTTAGTGCGGGTGGGCGAAGTTGGTACCTACCCCAAATCACACATATGATAACAGTAGACGGTGTCTCTTAAAGGTGCGCAAGCCGCATATTTGCTACAGGTAGGGAAGGCTGCTACGGGTCAAAGCCACCTACATGATACAGACAGGCAATGTTGTTACCAACGTCACACTATGCATGACAATGCCGCAGGTAGGGGCGGTATTATCAACGTCAGGAACGTCACAAGTGGTATAGGTAGGCGATGCTGTTAACAGCAGAGCCAGGCACTTTATACTTGATGCTGTTAACAATGTTGTGAAGTAAACATGATACCGGTCGGGGTTGGCGGGATAGCGATGTTGTTACCAAAGTCAAGGAGCACAAGTGATGGTACCAGAATAGCATTGATCGTGTATGTTTTTATGATTTCCTTGAAGTATACTAACATATGTTCAACGCATACTATTGCAGGGCCGCTTGGTCTTAATTGTCTGTTGACGGCACGTGCACGAGGAGCTGGGAAGATAATAATTACAGGTTCGTTAAAGGAGAAACAATTCCTCACTGAGCTTTGAAATGTTTAGCTTCGTGCTGTTGGTAGTTTACGTTTTCGATGCTTGCCAAGAGACCTACAGCAAAATGTCAAGGTATCGTCGCAAAAGATTCAATTTGGTCTAGCCTATAATGAAAGCCATTAAAAACGCAATTGGTATTTGTTATCCTTGAAGTTACAAAGCTTCTAATGAATATTTTTTTACCTGCGATACAGAGGATGTAGGGATAAAAGGCTGATTATTTCGAGTTTATTTCGAGTTTGAGTCCCAGAGCATTCCTCTTTTATGAACTTCGATGCTTTTTCGAACTTCGATAAAACCGAACCTTTGACATTTTTCGTAAACACAACCACATTCATGAAACACAATGTGCACGTGCATTACCTGCATCCAGGCCCTATAAAAGCACAAGGTATTGTGTTGCCAAGTTTAATCGGTTACATAATTTAAAAGCGAAAGTGAGTTGTGATTGGTACGCTCAATTTCCCAGCGTAGACACCTGATGGGATAAATAGCCAGCAAAGGGAAGTAATCATTTCAATTCAATTTATCAATGCTCAAAACACCACCAACGTTGGTACATGAGAATACAAATAAATATAAATATATATAAATATATACAAAACAAGATGGCAGGTAAACAGCGGAAAAGAGCCAAAAGTTAAGGTATCTTTGTAGACTTAAATATTACATTAATGTACACAGCAAGAGTTTTAAGATTGCGCTGTTTTTAGAGGAGAACAGTTTGACAACTTTCCACATGGTAATTCAGCTACGAAGGTAAATATTTTTGTCTATACTGTAATAAAGCATCGCACTTGAACAGATTATGAATTTCATCTCCCACTGCATAAGAGTTACATAAAGTGCACAGACGATATTCTCTAGGAACATGTGCCCAACGGCCAACTTCTCTGGAGAGGTGATGATTACTTGCTCTGAATCTTAAAATCGGGAAATAGATGTGTCTTGGCAGAAATAGATATCTCTCACATTCTGGATTGTTATTTACAACACGATAAAGATACGATTTTGAACTCGTTATCATGGAGGTATACCATTTCTGTAAAACTTGGTCATTGAGGATCTGTTCAGTCTTAAAGGGGAGAAAGTTTTCAAATATTTCAGATATACCACAGTCATTTAGTGTCTTTCTTACAAACTCAATCCAGGGAAATAAACTGATTTCAGAGCGAGCTTGTAACATAATAGAATATATGTTATATGAAATTTTAGCCTGGAGGGTGTTTGTTACCAAAAACTTAAAAGTCTTTTGTTTAATTTAATATACATCGGGAATCGAGCAAATTCTTCGTATATCATATAATCGAATTTCGACGACCTGCAGCAAGCTTCACAAATTTTAGATTTTTTTATTATGTATTCTTTCAATTAAACTGATGTTTTCGAACTCCCAAACTTCACATCCATATAACAGAATTGGTTCAATCATTACATCGAAAGCTGAAAGAATGCAGTCAAGTGGTAAGTTTATATTACGTGATTTTTTCAAAAGAGAAAACCTGGCCTTTGTACCGGCAGATACAAGTGCCTTTATTGCGTGAATAAATCTTCTATTACGTTGAAGGAAAATACCAAGGTAACAATAGGAGTCTAGTGCCTCCAGAGGCATCTCACCATAGTAAAGTTTTAACTTTTAGATGACTTTGCAGGACCACTACCAAAAACAATGCCTTTAGTTTTGGATAAATTGACAGATAGCTTCCATTCATTACAGTAACATAAAATGCATTGAGAGATTTTTGAAGATCATAAGGATCATCGCTGAACAGGACTGTATCATCAGCGTACAATAGCATCACAAGTTGAAGCCAAAGAGTTACACAGAAATCTGAAACGTAGTGCAATTTTACTCTCTGACACCCACTATTTACTAAATATGATTCAAGATCATTTATAAAAAGGCGAACAACGATGGGGAGAGATTCTTTCCTTGTCTCACACCAGAGTTACTTGGGAAAAAATACGAGATCTTGTTGTTGAGAAGTATAGTTGATTTAATATCTTTGTACATGTTTTAATAAGTGCAAGGAACCTGTCTGAGACTCCATTAATAAGCATTTTATGCCATAAACCAGCTCTCTTGTTTGGCATTTTTGAGAAGGTCGAATAATAATGACATTACGAAAATACTATCCATGGTTAAAAAATCTCTCCGAAAACCGGCTTGAGTGGGTGCTATGATATTTTCAGATTCCACAAATTTTGCCCAGATCAGGTTGTGTTACTCGTTTACTACACCCACCATCATTCAAAATTTTCAATAATCCTTTGGAGCATAGGTTTTGTTGTGACGTAAAATAGTCCCTGTGTTCGATTTATATTGTTTAATATGTTTATCCGGGCATTTTTTGTACGATTTGCATACAAGTTTACATTTGGTTTTATTTAACAAGGACCTCTTTTTCTTTAAATCAAATTATGGGGCCGAGTTGAACTGGTTCATACCTTGGTTTCATGAAACCGACAAAATACAATGTCAGTTTTAAAATACATCTTACATGTAACTCGGATTTACGGTATATCCATGTTGCTCGTAAGTTTTGGTGAAGCAATGTATTTGGCATAAGATGTAAGACTTCCCACGAAGCTGGAGATTGTCAGGAGATCCGCCCCCGTGTTGTATGCACTGCTTTATTGTAGATATCAATGAAGACAGACTGAAGTATGCTAAGAAGGTTGGCGCTGATCACATCGTGTTGGCGGGAGACCCACAACAAACAGCACATGCCATCCAGGACTTACTTGGAGGTGCTGCTGATGTTACAATTGAGTGTAGCGGCGCGCCGTCAAGCGTCAGCACAGCCATATATGTAAGTGTCAACACTAACTACAGGATCACTGCCACTGTGTATTTAAGTGTTACCATACATTTACACACTAACTACAGAATCACCACAGCTGTGTATGTACGTGTTAGTATCACACATATATGTATGTGTTATTACATGTTAAGACACTGACGAGAGGGTCACCACCGCCGTATATGTGTTACCATATGTTGAAACACTGACTAGAGGGCCTTTTCCACCATGCATATGTGCGCTGCTCTACCCTTGCCATATATATTTGTCTTCCAAAGGCCACAGCAACAGGAGGAAGGATTGTTCTAGTCGGGCTTGGGCCAACAGAGATACAGGTGCCACTGATCAACGCACAGTGTAGAGAGATCGACATATTCGGAATGATCAGGTTTGCCAATGTGTAAGTGTAGAAATGTAATGGGATTGTTTTACATATCCGATGTATCACAAGCCGACTATGCGACTAGACGAATAATGAGATTGGGTGGTCAGTCTCGCTAACTTGGTTGGCACATGTCATTGGTTCCCAGTTGTGCTGATCGTTGCTCATGCTGTTTAACACTGGGGTGTCTGGTCCAGACTCGATTATTTACAGATTGCAGTCATAAAGGTGGAGTATTGCTGAGTGCGGCGTAAGCATAAACTCACTTACTGTATTCTTTCAGTGAATGAACTGTTGCATCAAAACATATTTTGGGTTTTAATAAGTGATGTTACCTTGCTATGGAAAATAATCACTTGATATTCAATCACAATTTGCTTGAACGCTGAACGCTTCTGTCCAGGTACCCTGCAGCTCTGGCCATGGTGACCAGTGGCCAGGTAGACGTGAAGCAGCTCATTACTCACAGATACAAGTTGGAGGAGTCTCTTGACGCCTTCGAAGCAGCGAGACGTCGAGAGGGAGTTAAGATCATCATCAACTGCCAGAGAAAGTGATGCAACCACACCCGTGTCCAACACACAATATGACGTCAGTAACCAGTATCAATTTATTCAGAAAAAAACTCAATTCCTTAAACTTTACATACACTGTTAGGATATGATACTTAGGGCTAAAAATTGAACCTGTTTTACCCAAATTATACAATGTTTTGCGCCTATCAATACCGGGCTTAGATGTGTAAAACATCAATATCCCCACGGTTGTGTATTCAGAGATGTTACTTATTGTAATTAAATGTTAGGATATTACCCACTTCTATTTAAACTTCACTTTGGAGTATAAATAAACAATATAGCACACACATACTATGTCAAAGATTCCATGATTACACGTTGTATCGAGAGGGCAGATGCCCTCAGATGCATTGTTACCCCTACGCGTCTTGAATCTGTCTTTCAAACAATGGCAGCAATGAGCTACATTACCACAATGCAAAACCTATATCTATTTCCAACCACGTGAAACTTATAATACTGACTGGTTCTCTGCCTTATATATCGATAGTACTGCAAATAAATTACTTGTTATAAGACTTTATTAAAGACAACTGAATTTGGTATAGATTGACTACAAACAAAAAGTCTGGGAATATCCTACAATTTGGTCGTCATACAAAAAGTTAAATGCGGTGATTTATACTCCATTTATACTCCAAGGTTGTTTGTTTGCTTAATGGGCACTTTAAACGACATGTTCGAACATACAGTGGAACAACTGATTCAATTTTCATTGAGTCTGAGTGAAATGAAACATTATAATGAAACATTATAAAAAACGTAAAAACAATGTTGAAACAGCAACATCATGTTTGATTCAAATGCCCAAACTCAACAACCTAGTGTATGAGTACGGAAGACTTACCAGCTAGCTTGTAGCAATGTTTCCTTTGTAAGGATCAACGACTTTTCACCATGCCACAGCTGAGACAGCTAAGCGCCCAGGACAGAAGCAGGGCCATTGCATGGTTACAGGATGGTGAATCCATAAGGAGTTTTGTTAGCTGTCTTCGGGTGTCTCCCTCTGTAATTCACGCTCTGGGGGACAGGTTCCTGGCCACTGGTAGAGTATGGGAAAGACCTCTCTCTGGAAGACCCAGAAAAACACCAAGGGCAGATATGTTGTGCTCCAAGCCCCTAGGAACCGATGCACAACTCTCAGTGCCCAGTTGCCACAAGCTGCAGGAGACGTCTGTCGTCCACATGCACTAGGCTGTTGTGTTTCGGAGAATCGAATATGGTGTTGGCGTGTTAAAGAACCCTTGAGTTTCGTTGTATTGACAATGTTTAATTTCTTTCAATCCGATGAATCAGTTACTTAACTGCATGTTCCAACATGCCGTTTAAAGTGTCCATTAAACACATACAAAGCTGCATTTACCTTTGCGTATACATGACCACACCACGTTTATGTATATATAAAAAATCAGCACCCCCGGGAGTTTTCACCATCGTCAGTATTTGTTATCATGTCAATGAATTATCCCAAAGGTAAGACTAGATGTAAGAACAAAATGATATCTGAATGACCTCTGGCTATAACATAGCAACACTATAAATAGAATTCACTGAGAATTGAATGCGAAAGTAGACTTCATACACAAAAGGCTCTTTCCTTACAAGAATGTAGACTTCATACACAAAAGGCTCTTTCCTTACAAAAATGTAGACTTTATACACAAAAGGCTCTTTCCTTACAAGAATGTAGACTTCATACACAAAAGGCTCTTTCCTTACAAAAATGTAGACTTTATACACAAAAGGCTCTTTCCTTACAAGAATGTAGACTTTATACACAAAAGGCTCTTTCCTCACAAGAATGATGGCGTATGGTCCCCATGACCTTGAACTGTCACAAGAGCATTTATTTTCCATTGGGAAATGCCATTGAATGTCTCAGGATACGATTAGTAATGGCAAAAGGATCAGGCTGTTGTATAGACCCAGATATGCCATACTGGATTGAGGTGAGGCTCAGTACTGGCAGTGTTCATGGCGTTGTTCTGGGTAAACACTGTTACGGGATTGGAACGGCGCGGCCTAACATTGTCGTCCATAAACACAGGTCTTCTGCCAAGTGTATGGAGGTCAAAATGAGGAACACCAACTGGGTCAGTACTTCCCGGATGTAGCGATCGCCATTGAGGCTTCCCTGAATAGTCACCAAGTCCATCTGCAATCACGTGACAGTTTCCCCACATCATTAAAGCTAACTTTGGCATGATGTTTCTCTCCGCAAAAGCGGCATTCCTGTGCCTCCAGACTCACTTACGACGATCGATCAAGTGGAGCACAAATGTTGTCATGTCCTTAAATTCCATCCTCCTCGTTGGACACACCATTCATGCTCCAATGACGATCTCTTAACATAATACGTCTGATGATTCTCCTTGCTCTCAAATCAGCATGTCTCACGATTCCTCACAGTTCCCATGACGCAAACGGAAGTCGGCGCCCATATTGTAATAAGCTGTGGGGTCACTGGTAGTCGTCCAGACCTAGGCCGACCTTTGAATTCGTTTGTCTGCATGTACGTTCTGACCAGCTGACTGAGGACAGCGTAGTGGATGTTCATCTGAGGTCCAATTGCATAAAAATACATTCCAGTTGAATGTTTCTTGATAATTCTCCATCTTTGAACTTCAATTAACTTCCTTTGAGCCATGATGATCAAATGTTATAATATTGATACCGGTTGATACTAGGTACTTACCCTGTGGAATAGGTTTGAGTATAAATAAATGAGCAAATTAGGGTGATTCCATGGTATTTCATTGACTTTACAAACCATATCTTTCGCGTTTATGTTTCCACAAACAGATAACGTCGGGTTCTATGTATGTGTATTCCTCCATAAAATATATGGAAACCAAGTATAAGACAAAATGTTATGGATGTCAACTTCTTTATTGTTTACACAACGTTTCTGGGCTAGGACCTGACAAAGGGGCAAGGAATATCCCAGAAACGTTGTGTAAACAATGAGGAAGAAGCTGACATATATAACATTTTGCCCTATACTAGAATGTCGACTAAATGCTTCTCAAGAACATAATCTAAGCCAAGTTTGAACTGATGTCTTTACACGAGTCATTATCGATTACGCAGGAGGTGTATTTCCTGTAAAGCTGTTCAACAAATTCATGCAAACACAAGTATATAGTATATGTTCAAACAATACCAAACATACCAGTCAGTATCAGTCAATAATTCTGCCGTATGTTTACACACGCACACGCACACACACACACACACACACACACACACACACACACACACACACACACACACACACACGTGTGTGGTGCGTGCGTGCTTGTAATATGTAGATGGCAAGTTAATTTCTAGGAATGGTTACGGTAATATACCACAGTTTAGACGGGATGATATTCACAATCACACACTTCCCAACTCCGCATGGAAATTAACAGCTCGGAAAAGAGCTAGCCTTGAGCTTTGATTCTGACCTCCATATCCAATGGCTGATTTAAACCTATCTCTGGTGCTCTACGACAAGCAAGATCTGCGATTGGTATGTAACACTCTACTTTAATGTAATACCGCGCATGTTTTATCTGCTCATCGAGAGACGAACATTTTGTGGGTAGACTGACATATGTAAATAAGCGCTAAAGTTAGAAATTATTTGTTCATATTGTAGAGAAAATTGTTGTACAGGAGCAGTGGCTCAACCGTTGAACTAATAACAAACATAAAGCATTGACAAAATAACAAATCAGCGCCAAGACCTTACCATCAAATGGTTTATCTACAACACAGCTCCACATTGAGACTTCTGCATGCTTCATGACACCGTACAACATCGAAGATTTGTTGCATCTTCACATAGATCTACGTCATCAAGTACAGTCATGGTAGTACTGAAGTCGTGATTTCTATCCACTTCACTTTCTCAATAGTTGCCTCTTTGAGTGGCATTTAGAAGTCTGTGTAATGAACAATGCTTGATGTGTCAGCATCTGCACGGTGTTTATTGTAATAAAGAAGTTGCATATTCATAAAACTATCCCCAGCATTTATCTCAATAACACATTTTTATGTCAAGGCAAAACGAAAACTATTCTCACATGGTGAAGTTGATAATGTGTTACCGAAGCAGGTATCTACGATGTGACTCATGGAGAGTCACAGGAGCAGCTATCTACGATATTCACTCTTGTAGCGAGTCACACGTACGGGTTATATGTTGTACATGTTACACATGCAGCCTGTCAATGTACATGGCCTGTAGGATTTGGTTTGTGGATGTACATGACATAAACATGCAGCACATCGTCTGTCAATGTATACTTGACACATGCAGCATACCATCTGTGAATGTACATATTACACATGCAGCATATCATTTGTGGATGTATACTTGACACATGCAGCATACCATCAGTGAATGTAGATATTACACATGCAGCATATCATTTGTGGATATATACTTGACGCATGTAGCATATCATCTGTGAATGTATACTTGACACATACAGCATACCATCTGTGAATGTACATATTACACATGCAGCATATTATTTGTGGATGTATACTTGACACATGCAACATACCATCAGTGAATGTAGATATTACACATGCAGCATATCATTTGTGGATATATACTTGACACATGCAGCATATCATCTGTGGATGTATACTTGGCACATGCAGAATATGATATGTTAAACAAACCATCGTTGGCTTACAAAATATAGCGTGGCCCCGGTCTGTACTTATGCATGCCTTGAGAATGCATGTGACGATATGTTTTACAGAGGGATCTGCCTGTTCCTGAACCAGGATTCGGAGGTAAGTTATTTGTAGTAGTGACCATATAAATGACAGACAGGCAGATGATATAACTGGAATATTGTTGGAAGAAGCGTTAAACTTTATAGTGTTCGGATGTGAGTCACTTGCTATTTCCAAGTGAACTGTCAGCGAGCTACTGTGTGCAAGCCTATAGACTCCCACCATAGGAGGAATAAGTTCCTATTTCTTTCCAGAAGTGCAGATTTCCATACACGATGTTGGCATATGTGGCTCTGATGTCAACTACTGGCAGAACGGTCGTATTGGCGACTTTGTGGTCACCAGACCAATGGTCATGGGGCACGAACCCAGTGGTGTGGTTTCCAAAGTCGGAGACGGTGTCGTATCCCTTAAAGTTGGTAGGTGTTATACGTAACTGAAGAACAGTGTCATCACCAATAATAACAACTTGTTCATAACAATAACATCATACACTATCAGATTGTGAACACATACCATATGAACGAAATCAAAGCTACAACCCGTGCACTCTTACTGCATATTCATCTTCACGTGAACAGGTGAGCGGCATTGTATGTTTATGTCTCTGGGCATCTGTACATATCTCAGTTTTACGTAAACTGTGAGTTGACAGAACACACCGGTGCACGCAAGTGAATTTTCAACATCCTCAATAATCTACACGAGTAAGTAAAATATAGACAAATCATGTTTCATAAACTAATGCAATCAGACGGTGTGTACGAGACTGGTCTACCTTTACCTGTACAGGTGACCGGGTGGCCATAGAGCCGGGTGTCCCGTGTCGCACATGCCTTCAGTGCAAGACTGGTCGTTACAACCTGTGTGGGAAGTTAAAGTACTGTGCCACCCCTCCTAATGATGGTACACTCACCAGGTACTTCGTCCATGCAGCCGATTTCTGCTTCAAGTAAGTTACTTGAACTCTGTAGTGGCATTCTTCACAGAGACTATGGGGAATGGGTTGAAATTTTCATATGATAGCCAGATACTATAATGGTAATGCAATATTGTTCTGTTGTTCTTTGTTCTGATATGCTGTGCTGATATATTACGTTTTACAACCTCAGACTTCCCGACAACGTGAGTATGGAGGAAGGAGCCATGTTGCAGCCTCTGGCTGTTGCTGTCCACGCTTGTAACCGTGTCAACGTCAATCTGGGAGCTACAGTTCTCGTGTGTGGAGCAGGTAGGCGATGTTGTTACCATCGTCATGCGACACATGTGATGCAGGTATTCAATGTCGTTACCAACCTTAAACCAAGACGTGATGCAGATACTCAATGTTATTACCAACGTCAAGCTGCACACAAGGTACGGGTTGGCGATGCTATGAGACGTATAATATGTTATACGAAATTCACACACTTATAGAATTGAAGCGGTAATTTGTAATACACACATGCCTCCTGCCTTGATCAATCTTCACAAGAGAGCTCACTTGATCAGGTGTTTACCACGACGTCATGGAGAAAAATATGCCGTGACAAAAGGGTCAAGAAATCCCCTCAGAACCAGCAAAATATAACACTCACTCTAAAATTTTCAATATTTTGTATTGAGCAAAAGCAAAGGCAAGATTCACAATAGATGTACAATGCAACTGAGTCAAATCTAAAGTAATGGCTCACAAGTATAATATCAACTCACAAAAGTCTTGGTTTGAGAGTGAGAAACAGTTATACTGAATGTAACACGGCGAGTGGTCAGGCAGCGGTTATGTAGGTCAAGCGTTGGCGGAGAGGCAGGCAGGTTGAAGTTGGCCGAATGATGTACTCCAGTTAATCCGTATGTGTGTGTCAGTGTCCGACAAAACTGGCCCTTATATACCAAGTCACTGATTCCTGAACATTCGCGCACGATACGACCATCGCCATTAACTAAGAGCCTTCTCGTAGTCTTGTGTTGAACCCAGTCAAAACATTTTCAAAGGGAGGTAATGCTACAGAACTACCTTAAAGGCCCGTCGATAAAATGCTAATAGCACTCAACACTTATGATACGAAATGTGGCCCATATTAACTAATACTCAAAACTCTAAACCTTGTGATAATCAATAATACAACTTACAGAAAGTACATTCTGGTAGCACCTTGTACTTGTGGATTACAACGCCCGATCACATCGTTTGCGACTTGTGACAGTTTTTCTGCAACAATGCTGTAACGCCCGTGGCGTGCTATGAGCCCGGATCTGACCTCGTTGGAGCTTTGTTTGGGACATTCCTAGACGCCACATACAAGCACTGGATTCGCCTGTACAACATCTGGCATGTTTGGAAGCAGCTTTGCCTAGGGGATGGCAACAGTTGCCTCTGGAGCGAGACCGGAGCCTCACGACAAGCATGTCATCCGTGCACAAGATGGATATGCACGCTATTAACATGTTTCATGTGGTTTGTTGTCTGCAGATGACAGAGAACAGTTTCAGACTAAGATAAACTCACCTCTCCCATTTTGGAACTATTCAGCCCCATAGTTGTGTAGGGATACATTTTGTTGACAAGACATCGTTGATGTTTTCGTGTCACTTTATAAATCAAAGTATTGCAAATTTTCATGCTATTGTTGTTATTGTTATTGTATAGTCCAGAATATCAACTTTTAGGAAACAATAGCGTTTAAACTTCCCAGAATACATATTAATGGTATATTTGCTCACTGTTATGACAATATGAAAAAGATATGGGGTCTTTAATTAAGTTCCATGTATATATGTTTATATTGAGCATTCCGCAAGTTTAACTGATTTCCCTCTAACAGATATGTCATTGCAGGTCCTATTGGTCTATTCTGTGTGTTAACGGCAATTGCACGAGGGGCAGCCAAGATAGTAATAACAGGTTTGTTAAATGTGTTGTTGCCATTTTCAGTTGTGTTGAATACACAGTGAATGATGTATATATGGTCTAACAATCACAAGATGGTGTTTTGCACCAGAATGATAGTAACACTGTGCATTCTGCATAGAAACCAGTTAATGTTTCTGAACAGAGAGGTTCGTTTCACAATGTTAAGACTGGCACTTCGAGCTATAGACTGAAATACTGTTCGAACACCAGTTTCTAACTCTGTATAATATTTATCAAAAGCCACATTTGAGATTTCATATTGTAGATATCAATGAAGACAGACTGAAGTATGCTAAGAAGGTTGGCGCTGATCACATCGTGTTGGCGGGAGACCCACAACAAACAGCACATGCCATCCAGGACTTACTTGGAGGTGCTGCTGATGTTACAATTGAGTGTAGCGGCGCGCCGTCCAGCGTCAGCACAGCCATATATGTAAGTGGCACCATATGTTCAAACACTGACTAGAGGATCACTATCTCCGTATATGTAAGTGTTATCAGACGTTAAAACACCGACGAGGGGGTCACCACAGTCAACTATGTAAGTGTTATCAGACGTTAAAACACCGACGAGGGGGTCACCACAGTCAAGTATGTAAGTGTTATCACACGTTAAAACACCGACGAGGGGGTCACCACAGTCAACTATGTAAGTGTTATCAGACGTTAAAACGCTGGTCAGAAAACCATCAAAGCTAACTATGTAAGGGTTATGTGTTAAAACACTGACAACAGAATCACCACAGCCATGTATATTAACGTTTAACGCTGACTGGAAGATCACAGTTGTGTGTGGGTGCGCGTGCGTGCGTGTGTGCGTACTTATGTGCGTTTTGCAGTACGCTGGAACAACAGTACTACCAAACTGTATTTGTCTTCCCAAGGCAACGGCAGCAGGGGGAAGGATTGTTCTGGTCGGATTTGGGCCAGCAGAAGTAAAACTGCCACTGATCAGCGCACAGTGTAAAGAGATTGACATAATCGGAATGACAACATTTGCCAATTCGTAAGTAATCATACGTCACATTGTATCATAACTCGCATGTCTAATATACAGCAACGTAATTACATAAACATGGGCAAAGTAATGCGTTAAATTCCATAAACACAGGCAAAGTAATGTATGAAATTACATAAACAAAGGCAAGAACAGTTGAGCACTAATTGGAAACGGAGTATGGCAATTCACTTGTTTATTGCTGGTATCAGATTCAAACCAATGGTTTATGAACTACTATGTAACAAGCACAACATAGTGACACCTGCACTTCTGTCCAGTTACCCTGCAGCTCTGGCCATGGTGACCAGTGGTCACGTAGACGTGAAGCAGCTCATCACTCACAGATACAAGTTAGAGGAGTCTCTTGACGCCTTCGAAGCAGCGAGACGCAGAGAGGGAGTTAAGATCATCATCAACTGCCAGAGAACGTGATGCAACCAAACCCATAGCACACCAAAGTGGGATAATACTTATCACCTTGGTTACAGCAAACCATAATTCCAGTATACTTACCACCTTGGTTACAGCAACCCAGTGTTGGATAATACATATCACCTTGGGTGTACAGCAAACCATAATTCCATTGTACTTATCACCTTGGTTACAGGAAACCATAATTTCACTATACCTATCAAATTGGTTACAGCAAACCATAATTCCATTACATTATACTTATCACGTGAAGCAGCTCATC
The DNA here is from genome assembly GCF_037392515.1 of Haliotis asinina. Lineage (NCBI taxonomy): Eukaryota > Metazoa > Mollusca > Gastropoda > Lepetellida > Haliotidae > Haliotis > Haliotis asinina. The sequence continues at coordinate 46,059,609 of NC_090282.1, forward strand.
ACTCACAGATACAAGTTAGAGGAGTCTCTTGACGCCTTCGAAGCAGCGAGACGCAGAGAGGGAGTTAAGATCATCATCAACTGTCAGAGAACGTGATGCAACCAAACCCATGTCAAGTGATCACATAGCACACCAGAGTGGGATAATACTTATCACCTTGGTTACAGCAAACCAGGGTGGGATAATACCTATCACCTTAGTTACAGCAAACCAGGGTGGGATAATACTTATCACCTTGGTTACAGCAAACCTTATTTTCATTATACTTATCACCTCGGTTACAGCAAACCAGGGTGGGTAATACTTATCACCTTGGTTACAGCAAACCATAATTCCATTACACTTATCACCTTGGTTACAGCAAACCAGGGCTGGATAATACATATCACCTTAGTTACAGCAAACCATATTTCCATTACATTATACTTATCACCTTGGTTACAGCAAACCAGGGTGGGTAATACTTATCACCTTGGTTACAGCAAACCTTATTTTCATTATACTTATCACCTTGGTTACAACAAACCAGGGTGGGTAATACTTATCACCTTGGTTACAGCAAACCATAACTCCATTATACTTATCACCTTGGTTACAGCAAACCAGGGCTGGATAATACATATCACCTTAGTTACAGCAAACCAGGGTGGGATAATACTTATCACCTTGGTTACAGCAAACCTTATTTTCATTATACTTATCACCTCGGTTACAGCAAACCAGGGTGGGTAATACTTATCACCTTGGTTACAGCAAACCATAATTCCATTACACTTATCACCTTGGTTACAACAAACCAGGGCTGGATAATACATATCACCTTAGTTACAGCAAACCATATTTCCATTACATTATACTTATCACCTTGGTTACAGCAAACCAGGGTGGGTAATACTTATCACCTTGGTTACAGCAAACCTTATTTTCATTATACTTATCACCTTGGTTACAACAAACCAGGGTGGGTAATACTTATCACCTTGGTTACAGCAAACCATAACTCCATTATACTTATCACCTTGGTTACAGCAAACCAGGGCTGGATAATACATATCACCTTAGTTACAGCAAACCAGGGTGGGATAATACTTATCACCTTGGTTACAGCAAACCTTATTTTCATTATACTTATCACCTCGGTTACAGCAAACCAGGGTGGGTAATACTTATCACCTTGGTTACAGCAAACCATAATTCCATTACACTTATCACCTTGGTTACAACAAACCAGGGCTGGATAATACATATCACCTTAGTTACAGCAAACCATATTTCCATTACATTATACTTATCACCTTGGTTACAGCAAACCAGGGTGGGTAATACTTATCACCTTGGTTACAGCAAACCTTATTTTCATTATACTTATCACCTTGGTTACAACAAACCAGGGTGGGTAATACTTATCACCTTGGTTACAGCAAACCATAACTCCATTATACTTATCACCTTGGTTACAGCAAACCAGGGCTGGATAATACATATCACCTTGGTTACAGCAAACCAGGGTGGGATAATTCCATTATACTTATCACCTTGGTTACAGCAAACCAGGGTGGGATAATACTTATCACCTTGGTTACAGTAAACCATAATTCCAGTATACTTATCACCTTGGTTACAGCAAACCATAACTCCATTATACTTATCACCTTGGTTACAGCAAACCAGGGCTGGATAATACATATCACCTTGGTTACAGCAAACCAGGGTGGGATAATTCCATTATACTTATCACCTTGGTTACAGCAAACCAGGGTGGGATAATACTTATCACCTTGGTGACAGCAAACCATAATTCCAGTATACTTATCACCTTGGTTACAGCAAACCATAATTCCAGTATACTTATCACCTTGGTTATAGCAAATCATAATTCCAGTATACTTATCACCTTGGTCATGCTGTTCAGTAATATTTTTTTTTTCCATCTGGTAAACAAATTAGGCCGTGGTTGAATTTGAACAGGAGATCATTTCGGTGTATTGATGAATGCCAACCGGAGTATTATTTGAAGCACGCATAGCCTCATCAGACATGTACAGTTTTAGTATGTGGATTCAAGATGCCAGGAAGGCATAGCACCAAAGGAATATCATGAACTAGAAAAGAGAATGACACAAGCAATTATGCGTGAAGTTAAAAACGAATGAAAAGTTCACATCCTTCCAGCTCTCTTCATCAGGAGAGTTTTGCATTTGTTCCTGTTTACTACTCAAATTGGGTCAGATTCGACTTAGCAGAGTTAAATGTTTACAGTAGAGGGACAGGCAACTACGGAACAGTAATCCATGTGTCTACAGTGCAGCACTTACTGCACTTAAAAACTCGCTTCATGGCATCCATGTCTGTTAGTCTTTTATCCGAAGGAGTCATCATCCATTTGTTTGGGAACCAGTGGGTACATCTGGGCCAATATTTAGGTACAAGTCGGCCAAAACCTTTTGTTAGGAATCTCCAAGGGGATGGTTTGTTTTGTATGTACCTGTGGGCATGCAACATTAATACTGGTACAGGTGTGTGGGTAAGCATCAGATATGACCAAGGGTATTTACTGAGGGTGGTGGGTATTTATGATTTGTATGTACTGTGTGGTCATGCAAAGTACTAAGGTGATGTAAGTCTACAGTAAGGCAGTGTTAAAACATGGGAGTTAAGGTTAATCTTAGTGAAGCATGCTTTGCAAAAGGGGCCTCAGGTGTATAGGCAAGCATTTGGTATTCACTAAGGGTGGTGGGTATTTTAACATGTTGCAACTGTTTCAATTTCTCAAAAGCGAAAAGTAGACGTGTATTTGGCAATTTCTGCAGCATTGTCATGACATGCAATTGCAGAACAGGAATACTAATATCCTGTTTCAAATTTAAGCAATCATTTATACTACACAACCCTAAAATACACCAGTATGTTTTTTTCAGCTTATACATATACAGAACCATGTTGGAATTATCTTCAAATTCCTGTGCTCGTATCATAGTCTGAATTTCAATTGGTTGTAACAATCCACTGATTCAAGAAAATGTAATTATTTGTAATAAATGTAATCAGCATTGACTTGAGAATATGTATCACTTCCTCCAGGTTCAATCAAAATACATATGCGTCTACTGGCAAAATTGGTTTTTTTTAATCCTATCAGAGATTTACATGAAAATTTTATCACTTCTTATCTTCACTGAATGTCAGATATTCTGAAGGTGTCTGTACGTGAATAGAAATTTACCATTACAATGTACAAGATATGGTTAATAAATCAGCCAATCTGCTGCAATTAACTATGCACATTAAAATATCTCTGTATTGTTAGTGAAAGACAGATTATAATTTGTTATTTGTTCAAAATAAGAAATTTTATTCACCTAAAATATCATTTTTTGACATGCCATCTTACCGTAGCTATTGACATGTGATGTTTTAATATTGTACAGTATTTAATAAGTCAGACTTTGTGATGGACCAGGTTTATTGAAACCTGTGAGTGAGTTTTATGCCACTTTCAGCAATATTCCAGCAATATCACAGTGGGGGACACCAGAAATGGTCTTCACACAATGTACCCATGTGGGGAATTGAACCCGGGTCTACAGCATGATGAGCAAACACTTAAACCACCCAGCTTGCCCACCAAGTGGACAGGAGGGGTACAAAGTAACTGACATGTTCGTCATGTCAACATGTGAACTCCAGGAATGTTCACCTGATGCAGCTACAGCCTGAAGGTGGCACTGTGGTGACACTTGACAGAAGCTGACTTCTTGGGTCATCATCAGATAATGGCAACAGCAAGACACAGACTCTCCAGTGTAGGGTACACAAGAGGGAGATTCACCATGAACATACACTGACGAAGACAAAGGACAGAACAACACAAAGCCAGAAGGTAAACACTGGTTCCCTGCAGCTGGGACTGAAACACCATTGGGAAAGCCATAGTGAACACTGAGCACTGACACTTGTAACACTTGGCAGTTGGTACTGACAGCAGTGGGACAAACATCGGGGGAACTTCCTCCAGGTAGGAGAGATCTGTAGCAAGATATGAAAACATGTATAGTTGGCTGGCTGTGGTATATTCAGTACAGTACATGCCTAGCTGTGCCACATTCACCTGTAGTAAGAATCAGTACATTGCATGCATAGTTATGTCACATTCACCTGCAGTAAGAATCAGTACATTGCATGCATAGTTGTGTCACATTCACCTGCAATAAGAATCAGTACATTGCATGCATAGTTGTGTCACATTCACCTGCAGTAAGAATCAGTACATTGCATGCATAGTTGTGTCACATTCACCTGCAATAAGAATCAGTACATTGCATGCATAGTTGTGTCACATTCACCTGCAGTGTGTATCACTATAGTGCATGCATAGCTGTGCTGGATTATCTTGTAGTGTGTGCTAGTAAAGTACATGTATACTTGCGCCACATTCATCTGTAGTATGTTGCAGTGCAGTACAGTGCATGCTCAGTTCTGCCACATTCACCTGTAGTGTGTATCAGTACAGTACATACACAGTTGTGCTGCATTTGCCTGTAGTGTGTACTATACTCCTCACAAGAAGTTAAGCAACACACATTTTAAGTTTCATTACATTTTCACTAACTGAAATGGAAAATCATTGAATGATGCATTAGAAAGCTGAAACAAATTTTCACATGATTAACAAAATTAAATGAAATGGTATTGTGCAATTCTTGTATGACTATCATGAACACGAATGCAAGCTTTTACATGTCTTTGCATCGACCAAATGATCCTTTAAAGTTCTTGTTGTGGCATGTCCTGCCATTCTCTCTGTAAAGCCTGTTCACGTTCAACCAGAGTCTGAGGTGAAAATGGAAACTCTAAATACGACTTCCAATAATGTCCCAAGCATGTTCAGTGGGATTAGGATCAGGTGACCCCGCAGGCCAATCCATATGTGTGATGTTGTTGATCAGAACAACATTAACAACTCTTTCTCAGACATTATCATTCATGGACGGGCATTATCATCCAAAAAAATGAAGTTAGGACCTGCTTGTTGTACCAGAGGTATGATTACAAGTAGGTTTTAACTAATCAGAATGCATGTGTGAAATGTGGAGCACATTCATGCCACAAATTTTGCATGTTGTTCCTGAGGACAGTTGTGTTTGGGTGATGTTATCAATTTTTTTCTGACCAATCACTTTGACAGTCACTAAAGATTGTGCATTCTTTAAACATCTACCTATCAGTATCAGGCCGGCAAAAAATGCTATCAAAATTGATAAAGATATTACACTGAAAATATCTATTGCTTAATTCTTTGTGAGGATTATAGTAAAAAGCATGTATACTTGTGCCACATTCATCTGTAGTGTGTATCAGTACAGTACATACATAGTTGTGCTGCATTAGCCTGTAATGTGGACCAGTAAAGTGCATGCATAGCTGTGCCACATTCTCCTGTAGTGTGCATCGGTACAGTATATACATACTTGTGCTACATTTACCTGTAGTATGTACCAGTACTCTGTGTGTACACCTCAAAGCCAATTCCAGCAGTGTGGGGACACAGGAATCTGTGAGGTTGCCCACCTTTCGGATCTCCCATGGCAACGGCAGGGCCTTGCTACATGTCTCAGTGTGTTTGACTGTGACACAGCAGATGTTGGACAGAATAGCATCAGACAGTTTGGAGAGTGGAAGCGAGCCACATCTGCAGCGACATACACAGACACTGTGACCAGCTGGGAAACCAATACTTCTGCTGTTTGTACAAAGTTTTGACACAAGTAAAACTTTTAATGGTTGAATGTTAAATAGCTTGATTAACAATTAGTATAATTATATATCAGTATTACACCATTGATAAGCATACTTCATGCAAAGTCACTTTCATATATAATCAATCTGAGGAGAAACTACAGAGGTGCAAATGAACATAATTTCAACATATGTCTAAGTGTGACCCACAGCAAAACCTCCACTCCTTGACATGCCAAGTATAAGCTAACACACAAGAGTATCATCAGACACAGCATGAATATATTCCCATACCTGTAGAATCCAACTTGTCGTTTTAGAAGGTCAATGGGCAAGACTGTCAAATAACAGTTACAATCCACAAAGATGGATTTCAGATTTTCACTTGTACCCATACCTGTAACACATCAATATTGAGGTGGGAGATTTATCTCCTCACAACCTACTGGAAACCTGCATAAGGAACGGAAAAACAACTCTAAAACTATGTACCATTCGGTGTTTCATAGGCAGTTTGGTCGTCATTAACTCAATCAAATACAAATTTGGCTGTAAATCCAGATCACATACTGTGTACATATGTCAAGTAGGTTGAACATACACCCTGGCAATGTGGTGTGTTACTGTTATTATGATTATCTCTGTTGCTTTCATCAACAATGACAAAACATGTTGTAAAACTGTAATCATCAGTAGTCACAGACCTTGAGGGAGCATTATGATATTGTTTCCTGTGGCACTGATCTCCTTCAGACGCGAAAGTTTGCAGATCTGACGTGGAATGGAGTAGAGTTGATTAGAGTCTACAGACAACACCTCTAAGTTCCTGCAGTTAAACAGCTCCAGTGGAAGTGATTTCAGTCGGTTGTTCATTGCCTCTAGGCTCACAAGTTGGTGTAGATTGCCTACAGCTGAGTGTCAAACACAACTGGTGAAATACATACCTGAACAGCACTTGCAAGCAGTTCCATTCACGATTTCCAGACATGGGAATACTGAATTGCAGCTGATCTGGGCAAGTAGTGCAGACCTCAAGTCACTGAAGACTGTGTGAAAATACTCTCAGACCAGGGATAAAAGTGATGTTACGCATTACTTTAGTTGCTCATCAAATGCCTCAGATTACATTGCTTTTACACCTCTACCTTAGTGTAATATCCCTCTAGAAGCCTCTTGCTCAGTGTAACATCCAACCTGAGAGTATTTTCACACAGTTCTCAGAACTTGAGAACTGAATCAGTCTTCAGTGACTTAAGGTCTGCACAACTTGTCAAGATCAGCTGCAATTCAGTAACATCACCCATAAGCCTATAGCTCAGTGTGACATCACCTCTAAGCCTACAGCTCAGTGTAACATCACCCATAAGCCCATAGCTCAGTATAACATCACCCATAAGCCTATAGCTCAGTATAACATCACCCATAAGCCTACAGCTCAGTATGCCTATGGCTGACAACATCACCCGTAAGCCTATAGCTCAGTATGCCTATGGCTGACAACATCACCCGTAAGCCTATAGCTCAGTATGCCTATGGCTGACAACATCACCTATAAGCCTACAGCTCAGTATGCCTATGGCTGACAAAATCACCCGTAAGCCTATAGCTCAGTACAACATCATCCATAAGCCTATAGCTCAGTATAACATCATCCATAAGCCTCTACCTCGGAATTACATCACCCAAAAGAATATAGTTCAGTATGATATCAGCCATATGCCTATGGCTCATAACAACACCCATAAGCCTACAGCTCAGTATAACATCACCCATCAGCCGATAGCTCAGTATAACATCACCCATAAGACTACAGTATAACATACAGTTCAGTATAACATCACCCATCAGCCGATAACTCAGTATAATATCACCCATCAGCTCATAACTCAGTATAACATCATCCATAAGCCTACAGCTCAATATAACATCACCCATAAGCCTACAACTCAATATAACATCACCCATAAGCCTACAGCTCAGCATAACATCACCCATCAGCCGACAACTCAGTATAACATCACCCATAAGCCTACAGTATAACATGCAGCTCAGTATGACATCACCCATAAGCCTACAGCTCAGTATAACATCACCCATAAGCCTACAGTATAACATACAGCTCAGTATGACATCACCCATAAGCCTACAGCTCAGTATTACATCACCCATAAGCCTGTAGGTCAGTATAACATCACCCATATGCCCATAGTGTACCATCACATCCTGTAACTTGTGCTCATCATAACACTGCCATATATACCTTTCACAAAGTCATGGTAGAAACCTATGACCATCCCAACTCAGTTCAACATAGATTCATGTCAGTCCTAGCGAGATGAAGAAAAAGACAAAAATATTAAAAGTGATAAACAGTGTATGAAATAAGACCTGCCTGACTACCTGAGACTAGACTGATTGACGGTCTGAATTTACAGTTAGCCAACCCAAAGGTGTGGCAAACATTTAGATGTGCCACACATACACATAAGTACATGCTTCACATCTTTGTGTCTCAGGCCTACCAAACAAATGGGGAACAAATCATAAATCATGAACTCATATACATCAAAACTGAACTCATATACACTCATAACAGAACAGAAATCACCAGAAACTGACACAATATCCTCTAAAACCGAAATAAACTCCCTGTAACAGAAAAGCAATCGTTTGAAATGGAAACAAGACTTTCGTATCAGCTACAACAGTGTCCGAGAACAGTCACTGAGCACACAAAACGGCAGTCACAGCATCCAAAAGCGGCAACCATAGCATCCGGAAACGGCATAAATATCATCAAAGATGGCAGCAATGGGAGAGGAACATGCTGTAGTCAATAATGTTTTTCGTCACCATGCGTCTAATCGTGAATATTTGACATCGGGATGTAGCGCATCAACCCCCTATTGTATTAAGCTTTAAACCTATGTTCAGACTTCTCAAAGTCAGGCTTGCAATTCTGTAGAATTTGGTCCCCCGTTTGACCAAAGAGAGTTTGTTCCAAAATTGTCAACGTCTGAGTGTATTCAGTGTAAAAAGAAGTTAAAACTTGGTCAACATTGCGTTCCCATCAGAGAATGAAACATAAACCTGCTAATAATTTCAACTGTGAAGTGTGCATGTCCAAATTCTTCAAAATTTTCCATACCTCCAAATATTTTTACATCATTTAACAAACAAGACAATAAAATAATGCTTAAATTGTGGTACAAACATTCGTCTCACTTAGTTCTTGTAAGTATCAATATGTTGCCTCCTGTGGATTTCAAACACACGTCCCTGCCCTAATCAAGGGATTGAGTTTGCACTCGTTCACTTTATAGTGAAAGTCAAAATGACACTTAGATATACAATTCACAGGTAGAGAGCAACGTTTTAAATCATCAAAATATATTAACGTTGAATGTGACTCTATGTATACTATGTAAAACAATAGCATGACACATTGTCGACAACAAAGTACAAAACTGTTTAGGCCGAACGACTCCTGGAACAGATTGTGGAAGTCTGAACATAGGTTTGAAGCTTAATACAATAGGGGGTTGATGCCCTACATCCCGATAACAAACTTTCAAGATTAGACTCATGGTGACGAAAAACATTATTGACTATAGCCTGTTCATCTGCCATCTGCACCATCTTTGATGATATCTATGCCGTTTCAGGATGCTATGGTTGCCGTTTTTCGGATGCTGTGACTGCTGTTATGTGCGCTTGGCAACCCTTTTGGGCGCTGTTGTAGCTGATACGCGAGTTTTGTTTCCATTTCAAACGATTAGGTTTCCATTGCAGGGGGTTTGTTTCAGTTTTAAAGGATATTGTGGCAGTTTCTGGTGATTTTTGTTCTGTTTTGGTGTAATTGAATTCAGTTTTGGTGTATATGAGTTCCGTTTTGATGATTTGTTCACAGTTTGTATGGTAGGCCTGTGTCTGGTCTGGTTAAAATCTTTTTGGCCTGGTAACCAGCCCTGATGTCTGATTGGGTTTTGGGTTTATTTAATACACAGTACACACCTACTTACATTTTGGGATGTGCGTGACCATGTTATATGCCAGCTTTAAGGATGTGAGTTTGGCAAGTGTGCCAATGGATTCAGGCAGACACGTAAGACAGTTGGATCCAACATCCAGACACTCCAGATTACGAAGATCGCCAATAGCTGAAAACAAACAGCTGGAATTACTACCCAGGCAGACAGTATATATAACACTTACCAGATGCTCTGTTAGCGGTGTGTGAAAGTTTTGCCACATCATTGGTATTTAGCTCCCAGCAAGTATTATCCCAATTCTTTTAGTCAATAACATATCCAGCCACAAGGCTACAGTCCGTTTGAGTCAGAAACGGTCCAATGAATTGCAAATTTATCCTTGTACAAAATTGTCGCTCAAATGTAAATAGTACACGTTTATCCTTCACTAATGCCCAACAGCTTTCTGATATTTGAACATTTTCCGGACTCTACCAAAAAAGTTGCTTAAGAAACTATCATCATTGAAAACGCAAAACCTGTTATCTGTCATGGCGGGGTGAAAACACAGAAACAGACCAGCCAGTCATGGCTGGGTACATCGCAAAATCGATTACGGGAGACCTGTCGGTTCCTCATCTGTCGTGGTGTCATAGTCATGACTTAAAGGGATGCCAAATGGTGCCACAGTTGCCTGTTGTAAGCTATCCCGAGACCAGTAACCTTGTTCAATGATGCTAGCTACCTTGCTGACACTGTTTTGCAAGTTTCAGCCATGATTTTGTTAAGGGATTCCTTAATCAAAACCTCTATGTCATGTAATCTAAAAGTTGTGTTTGACCGGGCAACATCTCCTTTGACAATACCCCATATCATTTCAATCGTGACCCTTACTTTTTATGTAACAGTCAACTTTGTAGAAAGGTACACCTTTGTGGGGTTTTATGATCTCATATAGCTGAGGCTTCGTTGCCTTTGAAGGCCGTGCAACCTGAAATTTGACATGCCATGATATTATATCACCATTTCGACTGTTCAATACCGGGGCTTTACTGTCAGGGTTCTGCAAGCTGTGGTATGGAGGATAGTCCATTACAATAAAAGACTTCTCTGGTAGAGCCAGTACCAACTTGTTTTTAACCCAATCGAGGGAAACTGCATCATTCATCTCTCCTTTACCTAGAGGCAGCTTTCTACGTGATCCTCCACCAGGGGAAGTGTGAGAGGCACTGACCCAGGTCTTGTCAAAGTGCACTGGCTCGGACCCTTCCTTGCACTTCTTTATTTCTCAAGTGAACGATATCAGGGCGTTCACGGAGTACTGACCTACTCTCACCTGAATTTTTTTTAAAACGATACCTGAAATAGTGTAAGAGTCACCAGAGTGTGTACTTTGATACTCCAAGGCTGTGTTGTTGATTCAAATGCATTTTCAAAATTTTCAGTGACTTGTATTTGTTTTTCTGCACCTACCTGATTTGCATCACCCTCACAATGCTTGTGTTCCAGAACATTTGTCAGTACCCTTGTTGATACTCCTAAAGCTTTTGATTCCCACTTCCAGAATTTATTAATGGCTTAAAATGGTTTGACCCTTTCGGTTTCAGCACAGAAAAAATCATATACTTTAATCATCAACTGTTTCACATCAGCATTCAAATTCATTTTTCATCAGGCACGTGTATCCCGTGCACAACAAGATAGTGGCTCTTCTGCTTGTGCAGCTTCACTTTGCCGCGACAGATAACAACTTTTGTGTCCTAAATGATGATAGTTTCTTAAACAAATTTTTTGGTGGAGTCTGGAAAATTTTCAAACATCAGAAAGCCGTTGGGTATTAGTAAATTATAAACATGTGTACTATTTATATTTATATGGCAATCTTGTACAACGATAAAATTTGCTCCTTTGCTGACTCTGCTGTAAACTGTACATAGAAATCAATGAAAGCAGAAATACATAACCTCATTAATATACAAACAGGAGCAAAACGTGTATGATAAGACTACAATAATGTAGTATGAAATAATACTAGTCTGAATGTAGCATTTGTACTTCCTCCAATATTCTCCAGCTTGATATGTGACCTAACTTTCAGAAACTCAGCTACAGGAACTACCAAATTAGGTGTGGAGAAAGACTTTTATAGATATACAACTTCTTTCTTGCAGTGAATGTGATGTTTCAGTATCGATTCTAAGTCTCATGTCAACACACTATACAGTAAGACATCAACCTTCTCTATTGTATAAACTCACATCCCCGCCATGTATATATTTCTCCTTGTGCATATGTTGTGCATCTTTTGCTTGACAACAGTGTTAATCCCAAATCTGACATATGTTGCAACAATTATCTATATTTTTATGTGTTCATGTACACTGATTTTTTAATGAATACAAACCCTCTTCCACAAGCAGCACGGCAAACCACTTGAAACACAATAGTGAAGTGTTATCACAAAGACATCACTGTGCACTAACATCCAAAAATAGCATTCTGCAATACAACATTTTCTTCTTGTTTAGAAACACAATGATACCTGAATTAGCAACACACTGATACCCGAATTAGCAATACAATGCTCACTTCATATTGAATGATAAATCAAAGTTTGTTTAAGAATCATTGTCAGCAATCTCTAAACACACATGCTAAGATACAACATTCATTCAAGTTTACTTACTATTAGGTAAAGCTGTCAGTTTGTTACTGTGCAAATATCTGTGGAGAAAAGAATGCTGCTCATTTATGCCTTATATCTCAAATCTCAAATCCACATACACACTGTTAAATATGGTAGGCAATATTTTCAATCATAGTAGTCATGAGAAACTGACAAATCCCCCCAGTCCCTACATATTTGAAAGAACAAACCATCTGACAGTTACTTTAAGTCAAACTTGATTTTTTTCTAAATCCAAATCCAAGGATATCATGAAAAGTATAAGTGACAGAAATCTGCAAAAAGCAAACAGCACCACTTTGGGATCTGCCTCATTTGTGCCAAGTTTTGCTGAAAGATAATAAAAGATTTTCGAGTTGTGCTTTGAAAACAAAGCCCAGCCCACTTTTTTTAGACTAAGTCCAACATGGCAGCATGTGTGCCTTATTACAATAGAATGTTGTCATGGTAGTGTTGCTCCATGTGTGTCAATAACATGTAAAGGTGTCCTGACAGTGACAGCGATGCCACCTCACATCATCACCCTGCCACCTCCAACATCATCGGCCTGAAAACCAGCAATACTGAACCAGTGTTCCATTCGTAACAAAAACGATGTTGTAATGTGAAGGTCTGTCAATGGTGGGATAATACATGCACCTGGTGTACGCAGGTTCCATTTAAATCCTTAGTCCACTGACTCTCACACATGCAGGTCTGTGAAGCTCATCTTCAGTTTCAGAGGCCTTGTAAACATGGTTTAAAGTACTGATGGAAATAGAAAAAAATGTTTTTCCCTGTCCATCTTTACCATGTATGCAGTTGATATGAAGAAGTGTTACTTTAGTAACAGCTGTTTTGATGAAATGTTCTTGAGCACACCTTGTCGCCTCTGGCTGACAAAATCAAAGTTTGTCATCAACATTATTTGTCTGTCAAAATCGTGATGGTTGTGTGCTAATTACTGACTTTGAAACATTAAGAGCTTGTGCAAAAGTGCTTGGTCACGTTTCAACTCCTGACATGCAAACTCAAGAAAAGCCATTCTTGACATGACAGATGCATGTCAAAAACATCTATTATGTGGTCTCTGCTGAAGTAAACAGCAACTCACGAACATGTTTTAATGCTATCCATGCATTTTAAAGTACACATTTTGAAAAACACTTGTGTGAAACAGGCATTTTTCATGAAATTCATTACACACTGTGAATGGAACAATAACTGTCCAAATCAATATGAAAAGACAGGTTGGTTCCACAAAAATATCAGCTCAAATTGGAATGTCCACTAGTTTTCTTATAGTACATGTCTACACAACAAGGATGTCTAATGACCCTGAATGTCCACTACTCTTCTTATAGTGCATGTCTACACAACAAGGATGTCTAAAGACCCTGACAGGACCATTATCATGAAAATGTCTGAACATCATGGCTGATTAAGGACTGATGATCTGAAACTTATCCACTGCCTGAGAACAATAACTGTGATTTTATTGAAGTGAAATGTTGGACTTATAACTATATTTCATATGTAACAAATGCTAATTGAACAAACTGCAAGTGGAAACTAGATTTTCACAACGGCTCATGGACATGCTTGCTCTAGGAAACTGACTGCCATTCCAATACTCACAGTACAACCAGATTCTGCAACATGTTGATTCCTTCAGGCTACAACAGAAAAACTTGATTTATGGTCAGCTGTCTAGACCCACAAAAACACGTTATATGACAATATTCCATCAGTTTTGGAATGTTCAAAACTTACAGCTTTCAAATAACCTTAGTTGAAGTCAGCTTCACATGCTATCTGTAACTCTTCCTGTTGTGTGAAATCTAGTACATACCAGTGTTGTCAGACAGTTCCTCTTGAGGTAAAGGTTAGTGATGTGTTTAAAGTCTTCAGTCTCTGTGAGCTCTGTAGGCAGTTGTTGCAGCCCCTTGTAGTTCAGCTGCAAGACTTTGTCCCTTTTGTAGGGGTTACAGCCAGTGGTGGATGTGTCTGAAGTCATCTACCAACAAATCATATTTGCTCTTTAAAGGAACAAAAGATTCCACAGATAAATTTAACTTTCATATCAAGAAATCAATTTTAACCTTCCCCTACCTATCTTGGTAGGCATCCTGAAAAACATAAATTTATTGTTTACAAATGTTGTGGTAACACTTGATAACATATTAACTGAAAGTCAGATGTTGTAACCAGAACTAACCATGTACATCAGGAACAAAAGGACCATCAGCTGTTCACTTGTGGGCATTCACACCAGTACAGAAAAGCATTTACTTTGCATAGTCAGTAAAATATCTTTATTTATTAATCACACTCAGTAAACGTTCTTGGGGGTTTACTTACTATGAAATATGCAACAAATACAGTTACTACAATGTGTCAGGTATGTTTTGCGAAGTCTAAATGAAATGAATACTCATCTGTAAACCTTTCAAGTTCTCCATTAAACATGCCTTAGATAAGTGTTTGCCCTAGACATGAAAATTTAGGAGTCATGATGACTCCCTGATGTCATGTTGGTAGAAGCCAATAATGATGTAACTGACCTCCCTGGCACAGGGTAGGTACACTAATTGGTCCCTGGTCAGCTGCGGTTGTAATTGTCTTATCGTTAAAAAATAGTTTGCACTTGCACCAATCATGGACTTTAGTGATGAATATGATTGACTGTTGCCAGTCAACGAGTTCGAAGGGGTTTGATTGTATAATATAGCATATTTATATTTAGCATATGATCTATTTTTTTATAATCTCGATGAAACAAATGGCGTCTATTGTTACCCAAACAAGTGAGAAGACATGGAGTTTAGCAGAAGATTTATGGCACCAGAAAACATGTATGCACCTGAAGGAAGTCTTTAATTTTAACTGGTAGCATTCAAACAGGTTGAACTCCCTTGTATCCTTGCTGTACAGAAATGAATTGAGTTGACAGTGCAATTGCATTTCTAGTAATGATCATTATAATACATTGTTATTTTCTGGCAATCAGGAGGCAAAGCTCAATTTTTGATTTTAATCAAAATATAAATGCCACTAGTATTATCTTATTTGTCACAAAGAGAGAGTGAGTAGGTTTATGTTTTACACCACTTTTAGTAGTATAGGGAGTGATGGTCGGAGACCAGGTCCCTACAAATGATATTTTTACAATCAGTTGTCCCATTGTGTGAGTGAAAAATATTGTTGGAATGATGGTGGAGCATCACTCAACATCTACGAAACTATGAGTGAAAAAATGCTCTAGAGCTAGGGTTTTGCTAAAGGTGTAACGAAAATGAACAAGCAAGAAAACTGAGATACCAGGAGTTAGTGATGGATTCTCTTGGAAGAGCGGATCATTTTCTGCAAAGGAGGCGTACTGAAAAAATATTGATCTTAGCCAGGAAAACAGCAAGAATATAAGATAGCATAAGCAGAAAGAAGAAAGATCTAACAGAGTAGTGTTTGAAAATGGAACCATTGTTTGGGCAAACCAAAAACTCCAGTTTGCCTTATAAGAGAACACACTATGTGGTCACACAAATGCAAATTTGCTTTTTAGCAAGCAGTCACTCATCGGTTTAGAGTTAGTGTAGAGTCAGCCCAAATTTTCTTTAAAGGTGGAAAAACCATAACTTGGTATGGGACCACTTTAAAGGTTTTACCAAATACCATAAAGCTACCAGATTGTTTTATGGATCAAAATTAACAATGATGAAACAGTTTACCATGGAATCCTACTGATGCTTGCAAGGGTGATGATATTGGTCTTAGGATGATACGAAAACGTTGGTTATTGTGTCTGTAGTACCAGCTTCTTGCCAATCCATGCAAGGTGAAAATTTGCCACCCCTTGACTGTGTACAAGATATACTTCTATTATCAGCATGGTGTACAATTTGATAGCAAAATTTGAATAGACAAAAATACCTTTGGTAATCAGGTATGTCGAACAGTAAATATGAAAATGAGTGAACTGGAGCTACAATGCTGCCTGTGTGACCTGGCATTCGTAAAACTTGCAAGTCATAACTTGGAGTGAAAGATGTGAGAAGGATCCTGTTGTTCACAATTTCTGAGATGTAACCATTTGTTTTTAAATATACTTGGGGTGAGGTGAGGGTGATGTCATTCAACCAGTAAGAATCTTTGAAGTCAGAGACACTTACTCATAAACATTGTTTTCAAAGTGCACAGTGTTTTCCATGCCAGGCAGATCAAATCTCTCCTTGTCTCGGAGATCAGTGAGCATGATATTGGGATGTTGGCTCAGAGTATATAATAGATACTTTTTTGGACGTGCACTTCAAAACAATGTTGTTGGGTAAGAAAATTTAGTGAGCAATATCATGTCTTCCATGGTAACTGTAACTCCCTGCAGACTGGTTTGGGCATATATTTTCACCCGCACCAGCTTGGAATTTGCCGACTGTTGTTCCAGGATGTCGACCATGCTGTCAAATTCCAACACCATCAGCAAACCCACGTTTTGCATTCTGCGTTTACTTGATAGCATGTAGGCTATTCTTTGTGACAGTGCGCTGATGATCATGCTGTGTCTTTGCATTGGCATGTAAGCCATGAGCAGCATTCCCCTATTCACATCTTTGGGCAGGAAGTGTTCTTTGTTTTTCATTTAAGATGGCACGAACACCCATTTGTGGTCGTCTGTGAAGATGACCGTGTACCGCATGTTTTGGGTGACAACTGTGACCTCGATGTTGTCCAGGAGGGTGAACAGTTTGCTGTCGAAGACTGGGGATATTGTTCACTTGTTGTCATTGTTGCTGAATAGGTCATAATGCGTGTTGCTCACTGCTCCTCTAGTTTCAATGAAATCGCCTAGGGTGCTGTTACCGCCAGATCCACCACTGGTGAAGGGCACTTCAACACGTTTGTACATGTTGGTTTTTAGTTGCAAGCATACAGTTTGCCACCGATTCCAGGCTTGTCAAATCCATCCATGTCACCAAGGTCAGAGATCAATATGTTGGTGCATTTTCCAGTGGCATGACTGTTCCTGGACCAGAAACTTGAGTCATTGTTTTACATGCAGCATGATGCTGAGGTATGCAAAACTTAAGGGATTAAGTTTTACATGTTAAAATGAAATTTCAAATTCCATGATGCCTCGTGTTAATTTCTTGTGCAGTAAGGGCAAAAACAACTGAGATCAGCTGTTGTTGTAATTTTCCGTTCTCACCAGCACGTCTCTCAGCAGGATGGAAGGTCATATGCTTTAAACATTCATGCTCAGCTGACCGAGATGAATGCACAGTTCACCGAATGGAACAAGATCTGGTAATTTTCTGGTATGCGGTGGTATTTCTGGTCAGAGGTCAGTTGAGTCTCCAGTGGCCTTTCCCGTTGTTCTGTAACATGACACCCAGTGGTTCGATGATTTCTTTATTGAGCGAGCACATGCTGTAGTAAATGTGGGCCAGGATGTGGCACTGATTGTTGCCAAAGAGTTTGTTGTTGTTGTCATCCACTGGTCCATCATAGATGGTACATGACATTGCAGAGTGCGACCTCGAGTTGACCCAGCATGTTATCGACAGGTTCACTGCAAAATATTTGCGGCAACATCACATACATTTTGAAAACTATGTTAAAATATATAAAATTTCAAAAGAATGTATACACAAGGAGAGATTTATCCTAAAAGCGATATTGTAAACGCTGTCAAAGTCATGCAGATGAAGATCATGGTCGATGCAAAAGATGGTTCTTCCCATTTCCGAGCTTGGATCATCAATTTGTTTCAATATTATTGATCGCTGGTCATGAACGTGACAAATGTGCATGCTTGGGTGAACAACCCAATGCAGTTCTGGCAGAATCAATTTAACTTAGCCTTGTGGTAAGCAACAACAGCATTAAGCATGGCATTGAACGACATTCATTGCAATGAACTAAGTTGGTTGTGTTCTTGTTTCACACGTACTACCAGATCAGACACATCCGAAAGAAATGAGTGGCCAATTCCACAGGACCAGGTGTGGAATGCAACGAGCAAACTGTGAAATGGATGAGCTTGCGAACACATAAGTGACAAATTCTAAATAGATCTGAAGACGGTCGATTGGCGTTTGCCAGCAGTGATCCATGGTTTGGGTATTCAATTCATTCACAACATGCGCCTCATGGTAGCCAGCAAACAGCTGGTCAAAGACTGGGGTTACAAGTATCATTATATCCTGACAAATGAGTGGAACGATGATTACATGGCTTTTGACAAATTAGCAAAGATGACCGCATTTGGAGATTTAACAGGGACCTGCAGATGACTGGAAAATGTTTATGCAGGACAATTTGAAAGGGATTACTTTTACTGCTTCAACAATTTGATTTGAAAGTATTTGTGGGCCATTCTGGGCGCACGAGCGGAAACATGTTCTGGCATTGCTGGTAAAGGGACAGATAACAGCGCGCAAAAAAAATTTGTGGTGAACGTCGAAGATGCCATGACATCTCTGGATGATCTGCCGAGTGCCATTGAATGCTTTCAAAATGCTGGAATACACCCTGTCGAAAGCTGATGTGTGGGACTGCAACTGTGGGTGAACACACAGATGGGCTACAACAACGAAATCTTCATCGCCACCAATGATCATCGAAGACAGCGACATGCATTTCATCTCTTAAGGACCATGAACGAATGCCATAACATGGCATATCAAGGCATCTGTGAGTATAAATGTGATTCAATTCAAAAGCATATGGGATGCGCTTTCATGCAAGATCAGTTTAACAAATGCTAAAGCCATCAACAAGGCATAAGGGAAAACAGTTTTGCGGGCTGCTCTGTTTTGAGTTGCTTGATGGATAAGTGCCATTTTATAAGGCCTCGCTGGGTGAATGGCTGGAGAACAGGAGACTGGAACACGTCCTTCTCATGCTATGCTCAGAGCATTCGTGAGTGTCTCACACTGATGAAACGAATGTCTGAATTGAAGACAATGCAGTCGTCATCATATACAGATGTTCTGATGGTGTTTCCACGTTTCCTTAATGTTACTGGTTGTCAGTAGTAAATGGTCTCAATGATGCAGCGTAAAGTATTCTTGAATAATCAAAATGTGTTCTAATACACAAACAGATTACTGTTGAGCTGATAACTTTGTCACAGAATTGATGTGCTGAATCGAATAATCCATCAAAATGAATGTTAGCCCAATAGCCATTGAGATGGATGAAATGTATGGATGAGGAACTGCAATGATGCTGATCTTTGGCTTGTGTCAACTGGTACATCCCATGGATCTCATGTAAACTGCACCGGAACGATGTCTAATAGAGAGGATCTCAAAGTAGCTGCTTTTATGCAAGGTTGACATCATCTTCATCATGCAGTTTAACTTTGTGTACCAGTCTGCTGTCTACGAACGTTACGCTCGCAACTGCATGCATGATAGTGCTTTCTTGAACGTTGTCTGACATTGTTGGGTTCTGGGGTGCACCTCTCTCTTCAGCCAAACGTTGATCCAGCATAGCCATTGTTTGTGTTATAACTTGCTTCATGAACATGCCTGGGATGAAGTTCTGTGATGTGGACTGAACATGACAGGATGCAGTCAAAGTGTTAATGAATGCTGAGGCCATGCTGGTGTTGTCCCTGATGACTAACATCTGCGTTGCCAGTTATCGATCATGAAACAGCTGGGAAGCTGTCGTGACTGTAATGGTCTAACTGATGAAGTAGTCTGCGTCAACGTAATCTTTGATCTTAAGGGTACCTCAGGCAGCAAAATCGGAGAATCTAGATGAACTTCTGCTTTGCCGATAGGCCTGTTGTCTTTATTAAATGATCTGTGCTCCATGTCTGACGAATAGTGCCTTTGTGAACCTTCCTTTTGCCAACATTTCTCCAGTGAACGTCTGTCGTTTCCATCCCATGAAGATCCCTAATGTGTTGATCTATGTCTGTGGTAGCTATGGGATGCTGACGTGGTATGACTAGATCACAAAGGTGATTCACTTCTTCCACTCCCGCCTGATGTTCTTGGATGTTGAGGGTCCATGTACGTGATTTTGTAGTCTCTCATAGTCTCTGGGATGTTTGTGGAACTTCCTTTCTCTTCCCCTGAGGCTGAGTCTTCAAGACGTGAAGGTCTTCTTGAGCATGAATGTTCGCGAACATTGCCTTCAATCATAGCCTTGATGGACGAGGACGTTGATCTCACAGGCACAGGTTCTCAAAAGAACCATGGTTCCCCAAACACAATCTGTCGTCGCAGCTCTTCTTTTCTCTCTATCGAAGTACAAACTTCATCTGCAAAGTAAACTGTTTCTTGAAGTCGCCCTGGTCGGACTTCTGTGTTGTAGGCTGCAACTGCTGTGGTGTAGTCAAAGTGTTCAAGAACACTAAGGTGCTAGCTCCAGGCTGCACTGATACTGACAAATGTCTGGGTTGCTAGAGACTGGTGTGTGGTGCTGGAAGCTGGTTTTCAACCAGCTGAACAGTTGTCATAGTTGCAAGGGTCAAGTCTCGTCGCTGTAGTAGCCTGTGTTGACGTTCTCATAGTTGTTACTGGTACTTTGGGTAGAAATATTGGAGGGTCTGTACATATGTCTGCTTCATCAAGAGGTGCAGTGTCCTCAGCAAAGGACCTCTAACGTGATCTGCTGGAACGAGTTAATTTTGTTAAGGCTCTAGATGAAGACAAATCTCCTGCCGCAGATGATCCTGACCAGCAGATGACGACTGTCCCTTGTGATCTCCTCACCATCACACGTCTATAATGTATTATAAATTGCAAACCTCATGAATTAATATGTTAACTGTAACCAAAAACCATACTCAACATAATTTGGATGAAAGGATCTAAATATCAAAGAATATAGTGCGTATATGGGTCTCCAGAGCTCACCCAAACATCCCCTAGGGCAATGAAGGTGAGAGTGATCAGCATGGCAAGTCACATGACTTTTTGGCAGGAAAAGGGAGGCAACTCATGGGAGAATGAAATTTTACGTCTGCTCTACGGGAGCTGCAAGGGATTCAAGTGTTCCACTATCACTCACATAGAAGGAGATAAGCATAATAAACAGTAGTCAAAATAAGGAAAAATACAAGTTTCAAAGTGAGCGATTGGAATTCTGTGAGAACACAGTTGGGAATCACTCATACATCAGCTCCATATGTGTAATAGTTTTAGGGGAGGCGTCAAATATGTCTGAGGTGATGACGTATAATTTTTTAAACTAGTGTAATACATTAATTTAAATGAGATTCTCTGACAGTTTCACACATAAAGACTTAAGTCTCTGATACTGGTGTTGCTTCGTTGGCTGTTTTGTTACCCTTTAATGAGACTGGATCAGAAATATTTGAGTATGTGTTATTTTCAGTATTTGCAGCTTAAGACACATCTAAGTAATTTCAAACAAGTAAAACATAAATATATGTATGCAATCATTAAAGGGGCACTGATGCGGAGCGAATAATGTTTCTCACCAACGGTCTAATTACGAAACAAAACTGCAAATTGGTCAGCCCCCGCTCCCTCGACCATGACGGACAAAGGGACTGGGCTCCAGTCCACATTAGCAGAATTTCTTCACCTAAACAGTCAGTCGATATTTAATCATGTTATGTGAAAATATGATGTCTACAGACACGTAGCAAGCCATTTGTTTCAGTCCGAAAGATAGCAAAGCTTTATTATTTAGATAGTTTTGAGTGTTCGCCCAGCTGTGATAGCCAATATCATACGTAAATTTTGGTAGCTGTGGTAGCTACCCTGGTTTATTATCTATGATAATAAAAACACACAGTTGATTTATTTGAATTCGTAAACTAAAAAGGATAACTTTGCCATTGGTAGAGAAATCTGAAAATTTTCTTACGTAAAAAAACTGATTACACCTATTCATCTAAGTACACAGCAAATGCCTGTATGTATTCCTTATGTAACGAAGTTCCGTTCGTATCCTCAAAACAGTTTTGGCCCATACGTGTTTTCAGGCTGCATGCCACACAGACATTACATATTCCTTGCTGTAACTCGCGTTTGATGGTGTAAACCTACATGTGTTATTTGTCATCATTCTCTTGGTGGTCAGTTAATGAATTTATAACAGGTATAATTAGTGGTCACACCTCTCAGGTTGCTCAACAAAGGTTCCCATTTGGCATGTCTCCTGTCTGGAGTAAATACTCAACATTATGAATTAAGGTCTGTAATGGCAAATGTATTGTATGTTATGTAATATGTGCATGTAAGTGATGTAAGAGGGTTCATCAGCTGACTTACAAAAACAAACATCGATCAAAGGATTAACCGATAACACACTGATTAATTACTTACTTTTATCTTCTACAGAGGATTTGTCAAAAGGCAGTGTGTGTAGATGTACTAATCTATACTGACTACACCCTGTCATAAAGTGCAAGTGTAAAAACAACATCCTCCCTTCAAAGAGTTAACCATCATTGCGTTGATTGATTCATTGCTCATTATTGGTTAACTAAATTACTTAGAATGGCGGACATCATACAATTAGTTGCCAGGTGTGCTATCTTGGGTGACCAATGAAAGTTTATCAGGTTTTCACCGGTGTAAAAGATGTGGAATGATGTGTTACATTTTCGCAAAATCGACTGTTGTAAGACACCCGACACAGAGCAGGATTATTTACCAGCTTGGAATATCGTTCTTTTATGTGGATATTGATGGATACATTCCTGAACAAGGTAGTAGCCGGACATTGTTGCTATAAAATTAGTCTGTTTAACATTCATTATTTGCATTTTGTTTTAATTTATTTGATGTAGCCTTCAGCAGAATCTATATGACAAAAAACACACACTAGATTGCGTATGTGTGTGAAATAGGATCCCTGTTGGCAGCCTATACAATTTCTAAATGTTACCGTCATGTTAGAAATTTACTATAAGCATAAGCAGACTGTGTGTTCTTTTGTTAATTTTCAAAATCATACAAATATGACAACAAACTAATTAGGGTTATGCGACAAAATAGAGAAACTGTCTATAATTAAACTCTTAATTAATGCGGACTGCGCAGCAGAGGTTACGAACCAGTCACGAATTCTGGGATATCATCCGGGTACTCGCAGGAGAAAAACAATAACAAAAGTTTAAACCAGTCCACGGAAATTGCTCAGCATCAGTGCCCCTTTAAGACTGATTCCTAAAGCCTATTACAAGGGATCACATGTCTTTGGTGTGACTCTGACTGTGACTTTGCAAATAAATCTGACCACTTTGTCATGTGCCCACCTGCTTAATATATGGTGAGATCTGTTACTGGTTAATTGTTAATGGTACACTGTAAATGATCATTTGCACAAACTAAGTCGTTGTAGTGAACAGTGGGATGGAGCTCTCAATTTGTGGACTAGTTATACGACTGCGTAACACAGACAGTATATCGCTGCTCCTTACAGCGATCCCAGGTTCAATGTACATTGATGTTATACCCAAACGGATGGAGGCATGCGATGCTAGAAACTTTCATGTTCCGTAGGAAGGATCCCAGCCATGGGCTATCTATTAGCGCTTTATTAGAAACATTTATTACAGATTTAATATGATGTTCGCCGTTTCCTGACATTGTCTTTGATAGGTTCTAAGTCCCAGGTATTATATACTGAAAGACATAGTATTTTAGGAAACATATTCACTGCGGCATTACAATATGGCCGCGCCCATGGCCATGCAACTAGATGTAAATCTTGAGCACTGTGACCGTTACAATACTGAAGTAGGTTTCTGATCATCATTGAATTTGTCATATACACGTACCCAGCTACTGACAACACAGACTTCGCACGTTGTGAATGACACTGACAAGGTAAGAGTTCCTCCCGTTCCCACATCTCAAATAAATTCATGCTGTTACAGGCCAGACCGATGCTAGCACTGGCCATACATTGTTTAGAGATTGATGTTTAAGTTTAATTTCATCTCATCTTAATTATATCCACAGTCGCTGCTTGAAGACCTGTGAAGTTGCGGGATAGAATATTTCCCCAGTAACTAATGCTTGCCACCAAAGGTGACTCTGCTTGTTGAAAGTGGCAACTCATTGGATCGGTTGGTCAGGTACGCTGACTTTGTTGTCACATGTTCTCAATGCCACAGGTCAATGCTCATGCTGTTAATCACTGAATTGTGTGGGCCAGATTTTCTTATTTACTGACCGCTGCCAAATAGCTGAAATATTGCTGAGAGTGTCATAAATCTAAACTCACTCATTCTGTTTGAAAAACTGCAGGATTATCAGAGGTAAACAGTGGTACTCTTGTTCAACAAGATTCAGGAAAATAAGATTCGAATCTTCCTTGGGGTTATACGAACAGCACATGAATTCAAAATAAGGTTGCTGCCCCCACACAACTTATCCATCGTGCTCACCACTACTTTGTCTCTTCTAACTATTTATGTTATTATGGAAATGAAAAGAGTCACAGACACTGGCTGGTGTCTGAGTGAGTTTAGTTTTACACCGCACCACAGAGCGAGTCTGACCACCCAATCCCATTAGTTGCCTCTTACAACAAACATGGGTTGCTGAAGGCCTTTTCTACCCTTCTACCTTTAGGCGTCCACTGGCTGGTCATTGCACATGGGGTGGGGTGTCATTTGTTTGACATGTGTCTAATGTTCTTGGGTAAAATTGCAGAATGTTTCCACAATACATATATCTAAGGCTAAGGGAGACAGAAGCAAATAGTCAGGTTAAGTATAAATGATTTTTTACTGTCAGAAATATGTACTTGCAGTTAACCTGAGTTAAAGCAAAATGAGAAACCTACAGTTACTGGAGGTGAAGAGAGTGGTTGATAATGCCAGTCTGAATGGATGTCAGCACATCACAGTGGACACAGACACAGGCACATTGTACACTGCAGGACCAACCAGTCTGTGTGCTGTAGATTTCCAGTCAGGGGAGGTAAGCTGACCAGTCACTGGACACACACTCTCTGTACACTTCAGGACCATCCTGTCTATGCTGTAGACATCCAGTCAGGTCAGGTAAGTTGACCAGTCACTGGACACACACACACACTGTACACTGCAGGTCCAACCTGTCTGCATGCTGTAGATGTCCAGTCAGGGGAGGTAAGTTGACAAGTGCATGTACGCCTCGATCACCCTAGCAGGGTCATGTGGTCACAGCCAGGCATCGGCTCAGAAGGACTGGCACTTTCTTCCTTACATCTCCGGTAGTCAGTTGTTGAAATCAGTATATCGCTCTTTCGAAGAGAAACACTGCAATGCCATGCAACAGCTTAGGGTTACCGGCCACTCAGCTTACCTCTCTGCCCTGTAGAGGTAGCTGGAGGACAAGGGGGTTGAGGACAACACTGCATTGTTGTATGCTTGCAAGGCGGCCTACTGAAGTGCACTCACATTTGGCCCATGACACAATTCGGTCATGCTCAAGCCAGATGATGAATGTGGCAATGGGCCTCCGTAGGCTTTGGCTGTCGATTGTCATGTATTCTCCAGCAACCCAGCAGGCCCTGCTGTCTCTGCTCTTCAGGATTGGTTCAGCCCTATTCATGGAGGCTTTGACAGTAGTCAGGGAGGCTGTGAAGGTGGTTAGTTATTTTAAGGACTCCAAGCCGTTACATGAACAACCCCTCGCCTCTTGCATCCGGCCGTCCATCCTTGCCAGTGCTTGCCCTTTCCCTTTGGGGATGGATGCTGCAACTCAGCAACCATTTCAACAAGCAAGTAGTTGCTACACAGCCGACTGTCGGGGTTCACTGCCTCTTACCTGATGTCCCAGTCAAAGGCCGACTGATTATATTCCTTTGGGAATAGAAGACAGTCACCTCAAATCCTTTTGTCCTGTTCACACTTAGGGTTTGCCATAAGCTGCAGTGGAAGCAAGGCCCTCCTCCTTTCTCCAGGATTTGCTGCATTCCGGCAGAACTCCAGATAAGCCTCGAATCTGGGTATTTTACACTGTGAAAATGACCAATTACATATTGAAAAAATAATTGTAGCGTACCAGTTACGCATTAAAAAATTGCCGATACGCTAAAGGTTTTATATATATTTCTAAAACTTACATGCATTATGAGACAGACATCGATTGCCAAGGTGGTGTTGAGAGGTAAAATGAGCAATACAGCCCTCTATTGTTGTTATCAACAAACATGGCATCTCAGCGTGGTAAGAAAAGTGACTGTCAAAGCAAGATATTTACATATCTACAGCCAAAACAAGTAGTCGAAAATTCTCGACCAATTTTCAGAAACATTATCAAATATCTCATATCATCTTGTTTTGAATCCGAGAGGTGTATTAAGGTAATTTTGAACGATGTATTGTCCAAAGTAATCAATGAACCTACATAAAAAAAACACGATGGCAACAAACTCACTCTAAAACAATGAACGAGTGGAAGCAGAAATATCGGTGGCTACTTTTCGCAACTAATGAAAATGAAATGAAGTTGTGCTGCATGAACTGTCGATCAGAAAAATCTAAGATTTTTTATTTTCAGTTTTATATGCTCCCCTTTGGCATCTCCACTGCACCAAGAGTGTCAACTCAGGTCACCAGGGCACAGGGTAACTTTTGTAACCTGTGCCTGGACGAGTGGCTTATCAGAGCACTTACCACCAAATTGAGTCAGGAATCCACACAGTAGTGATGGATACTCTTACCAAGTTTGTGTGGATTATCAGACTCAAAAAATCAGAACTAGTTCAGACACAGGATCTGATTTTCTTGGGGGCGAGATTTGAGACAAAGCAGGGTCGAGCGCATTTCTAAAGTCCAGGTTGGGGGTGTTGCAACTCCTCCTGTCTCCCTGGACCTCAGCTTGAACTTCGCTTTAGTTGCTAGGCAACATGGCAGCAGTGGTGGACATAGTTTAGCATGTGCGTCTGAGAATGCTGCCAGTTCAGAATGCATTAGCACAGCTGTGGTCTCACTCTGAGTTACTAGAAGGTTCTGGTAACTTTGGAGTGGCTGATTCCTCACTTGCAGCGGTGGACCAACACCAGGAATCTTTCCAGGGCTGTACCACAGGAAACTCCAGTGCTGATGATCACAATTTAGATGGGCATCTCCCTTACAGGATGGGTGGCTGGTAGAGAGCGGGTGGGGTCTGTGAACGAGACAGCCCTGCATATCAGTGTGCTAGAATTGAGAGCAGTTTGGTTGGTATTCAAAAGTTTCATGGAGCAGGTTTGGAACTGTGTGGTTCTTCTAGATATGACAACCAGATGGCAATGTTCTACAACTCAGGAGGCAAGGCAGTTTGTGCTGTGGTGTAATCAGTTCAGCACACAAGTAATACCTGTTTATCTCCCAGGAGTGTGGACACCGTTCGTGCAGATGCATTCTCATGTTGTGTTCTGGCACTCCACAAGTGGTTGCTTGACCGGGAAATATTCAGAATTATCTGCCAGTTGTTTCAGCGATTTAAATCTATGATCGTTTATCCTTTTAACAACTTTTATCCTATGTTAAATAAAATTATGAGATTTAAATGTTTAGGTGGCAAGGTAAAATTAGGAGGATTTGCAATCTTTATTTTACTTTACTTGATTGAATTTTTTGTTTAAAGTGAAATTCATCATTACGTTTTCACTGGGACATTGGGACCATCACAATCCCAACCACTGATGTCACAGTACATGCCACTAATCTCTGAGTTTAAATCCTTATGTGTCTACACAGGTTTGATAAATTTAGAATTTAAATTTTTTTATTAAGTTTCTTTATATAATTTAACATCATCTTCCTTAAACAAATCCTTGAATTCCTCATAGAGTTAAATATAAAATGACATCATATGTTGAGCTGGGAAGGACCACTCGTTTGAAATATAAACAAGGCCAGTCTCAGATTTTATGTGTATCCATTGGCCTACTTATGTTGCATGCACTTGCTCATTACTTCTAGACCATCCATGGGAAATGTATCACAGCAACTGATAGTTAAATATCATAGGTTTATTGCAGTGATTTCGTAGATTCATCACACATATTGTTTCTGAAAGTGTGACGCCATAATTGACACAACCTATTTCATATTTCTCCTTATGTATCTGACAATTTCCCTGGGTCATAATGAAAACAAGAGGAAAGTAACAACACAGAGATTGTCAGAATGTTTTGGGCTACTTACATGTCACTTTTATGCATATACATTGCTTGAGCCAACAAAAGTTTCCTACCAGAAATCTGGTGTATTCATGTTGGTGAACACACCAACAAGGCGAGGTATGGTTATGAATGAAAACACGCATGGTCAGTCTGTCCTTTTTCAGTCATTTTCATTCCCCTTATTTCTTTTGTTTTTTCACAAACTTTTTTCACGTGATTAATTTCAGTATTATCTTCTTTTGATTTGGGACTAGAGGGAGACCAGTCTAAAATCAAGTGGCACCAATTGCGTCATAATCAATGGGCGGTAACTCTGGCCTCTTTAGCTCATCAAGCAAAGGCGTCATAATGGCATAACATTTCAGCATTTCATTTTGAGGGTTATTCTTTCATTGTAAGAAAAGTGAGTGCACATATATATTTTCAAACACTGATATTAAACTAATTAAAATATTTCATTTTGTTTCACATCAGAATAGATGGGATTTTTTGTGTACACTTCCCCTTTAAAGACCTGTATCACATCAGTCTTTAAATCGAGATGTAGCTGAATCATCACTGTGTGAGTGGAAGAATGTCCTAAGTGGCGTTAAATTCAGTTCACTCACTCACTGTCTTTATGCAGTCACAGTCTTATACCGATGTCTACCTGCAAAACCTTGAGGCATCATCCAATACAAGTTGTAGGTTTTGTGTAAGTAAACAGAGTATCTGTTGTTCCCAGGTGGTTAATACAGTCTGTTTGACTGATGAAGATTTCCTCCCTGCGGACGGGACTGGCTGTGTTGTGGGTGTGCAGTATCTGGCAGACCAACAAGGTGTGTGTGTTGCGGCCAGCAATGGTAACCTGCTTATCTGGAGCGTGGGCACTGGACAGGTGAGAAAACTGCTTTTATGTTTACAGCAACAAAATACATGTTTAAATTTGAATTGATATTCTCAAAGAATCAACTCTAGTTATGTGGGGAGTTGAGATGTTCGAAGTACACTTCTGTTTCTGAGTGACTAAACAACCAAATGCTATTCTTCAGGTTATTATCTCATTACTGGCTAGCAAGGTAAAAAAAACATGCACTGTGAAACTCAGTTAACATCTCAATAGTTTGCTTGGTATTGAGACTCAAATTTTAGATGGTTCATATTGACACTTTTTGGGACTGTTTTTAAAACTGAGCGTCGTTATACAGTGGAAGCTGTC
This sequence comes from Haliotis asinina, assembly GCF_037392515.1. Lineage (NCBI taxonomy): Eukaryota > Metazoa > Mollusca > Gastropoda > Lepetellida > Haliotidae > Haliotis > Haliotis asinina. Next base: position 46,089,280 of record NC_090282.1, read on the forward strand.
AAAACCGGCATCTGTCAAATCTGGTAGGTTGTCAACACTGGCATAAAATCACAGTCCCATCCGTGACTTGTACATTTATCATCAGCTCTACAATCCAGCACACTGTCTAAACTGGATTATTTCTTCAGTCCCAGTGAGTGCCGGTTTAGACAGCTTCCAGTGTAGTTATGGACAGTTTGATGCTGGATCAACACTCCATGATGAACTTTGGAGACAGTATTTCAAAATATTGAAGTGAACAACTGATCGTTATATAAAATTGTGAAACGTGTCATTTGCTGTGATGATTGTCTTGAACGCTGATATATTTGGTTCAGATTGAGTGTGTCGGCAGTGTGGAGAGTGGGTTCACAGCCATGGCCTGGAGTCCAGACCTTGAGGTGCTTGTCCTCGCAACAGGTAAGTCACATGATGATATCAGTTACTATCAGTGTTTGTCCTCGCAACAGATAGGTCACATTATGATATCAGTTACTATCAGTGTTTGTCCTTGCAATAGGTAAGTCACATTATGATATCAGTTACTATCTGTGTTTGTCCTCACAACAGGTAGGTCACATGATGATATCAGTTACTATCAGTATTTGTCCTCACAACAGGTAGGTCACATGATGATATCTGTTACTATCAGTATTTGTCCTCACAACAGGTAGGTCACTTGATGATGTCAGTTACTATTAGTGTTTGTCCTCGCAACATGTATGTCATGTGACGATGTCAGTTACTGTCAGTATTTGTCCTCACAACAGGTAGGTCACTTGATGATGTCAGTTACTATTAGTGTTTGTCCTCGCAACATGTATGTCATGTGACGATGTCAGTTACTGTCAGTGTTTGGCCTTGAAAAAGATAGGTTATGTGACGGGTTAAGTAATAGTTTAATGTTTTACAGAAAACCAGAGCCTACCAATGAACTGGCTTTTCTCACATCAAAGGAAGGTAAAACTGTTTGTGTCTTGAACACTGCTGAATATAAAGTCTCATTTCAGGTGATGAGACACTGCTCATGATGACAAGAGAGTTTGACCCCATCACAGAGATCTCACAGCATCCTCAAGACAAAGGGGAAGGTGGGTGTCCACAGTACTAGTTGTTGACACAAAGATGGTGGGTGTCCAGTCTACAAGCTGCTGATACAGAGATGGTGGGTGTCCACTGTAATAGTTGTTGATACAGAGATGGTGGATGTCCACAGCACTAGTTGTTGATACAGAGATGGTGTATGTCCACAGTACTAGTTGTTGATACAGAGATGGTGAATGTCCACAGTACTAGTTGTTGACACATAGATGGTGGGTGTCCACAGTACTAGTTGTTGACACATAGATGGTGGGTGTCCACAGTACTAGTTGTTGACACAGAGATTGTCAGTGTCCACAGTACTATTTGTTGACGGAGATGGTGGGTGTCCACAGTACTATTTGTTGACTCAGAGATGGTGGGTGTCCACAGTATTAGTTGTTGCCTCAGAGATGGTGGGTGTCCACAGTACTAGTTGTTGGTACAGAGATGGTGGGTGTCCACAGTACTAGTTGTTGGTACAGAGATGGTGGGTGTCCACAGTACTAGTTGTTGACAGAGATGATGGGTGTCCACAGTACTATTTGTTGACACAGAGATGGTGGGTGTCCACAGTGTGAGTTGTTGGTACAGAGATGGTGGGTGTCCGCAGTACTTGTTGTTGACACAGAGATTATGGGTGTCCACAGTACTAGTTGTTGGTACAGAGATGGTGGATGTCCACAGTACTATTCTTTTTCAGAAGAAGTCCTCCTTGGGGTATATATATAGCATTAAAATGTCCATTTTAAAATGCCTACGACAGTTGTAACAATATTGAATAAATATTTTACAAAACAAAAACTCTTTTTTCTCTTGTGAGACCACCCCTACAGGGCCCCTACAGGGCCCCTACCTGGGCCCCTTAACAGCCAAGAGCAGGTAACGCCCACCGTGAACCTCGTACCTCACTTTTCATACTGTCGTCATACGTCAAATCTTCCAAATCAGCGAAATGTACAGTCGTTCCCCCTCCGGCGTTGGCTTCCTCTTCGTCCAGCGCACCTCCTTCTCAACCTTCACAAACCTTAACCTTTGATATATTAAACAGTCTTTTACAGCTGCTAATGGCTTCAGTCCACATGCTCATTTCGGAAGGGGGTGTGGCTCCTAATATGGCGTCCCAAGGGGTCCCCAGCCAAACCTCCGGTACTGGTCTGGGGACACCCTTAGTGAGTGAGCCGGTGCCGTTGGCACCTTCGGTAGCCAGTCACTCGGGGACGACCTCTGTCGGTATTCCTAGGGAAGCGGTGCCGGCTATTCGCCACATGGACTCAGGTCTCAGTCGGGTCAATGGCGTCAAGCTGCTTGGCTCTTCTCGAGCCTGTCTTGCTCTCTGATGTTCCCTCGACCGATCCTCCGGAGCTGTCTCTCGAGTCAGAGACGTCGTTGCTGGAGGGCCGCGTCAAGGAGATCATGGAGGAGGGGGATGGTTGGGAGGGGCCTTCTTTTTCGCTCGGTGCCTCCCTGAGGCAGGTACGGGAGCGTATAGCTACTGTCCTGCCTCAGGTGGTGGTTGCCACGGCGACGCCCGTCTCCACGGAGTTTCGGCTTCCGGGCGAGGCGTTCGTTCCGACGTAGGTGGCGGACACCCGGCTCCACATCATCCCGTCAATTCTAGCCGATGTTATCAACCCTCTCCTGTCGGGATCCCGATCTCGCTTCGATTTACCGGAGCTTGATCGGAGATACCTGATGGGGATCTCGGCATTTATAACCTCCCTGTGATGGACGACTGCATTTATGCGTCGGTCACCCTGGGGGGTTCATCTGGTAGCTCGATTGCCTCGGCGAGGCAGGGTTGGAGGCTACCACCCTTTACATCTAATGCGACTGCCCTCAAATCCGCCTATAGGTCATTTGAGGAGCAGTACCGCAATGCTGCGCAATGCCTTAAGGTCACTATCCATGCTGCGTACACATCGGTGTTACAGTGCTAGCTGGTGAACAGTGAGCAGCAGCTTACGGAGGTGCAGACTCATTTGGCACGGGACTTGATTAGGTCCTCGGCATGCCAGATGATGTCTGGCATCATGATGTTATGGCCCTCCGTAGGCTGTGGCTCTCGGTGGCGCAGTACTCGCCGGCCACGCAGCAGGCTCTTCTCGCGTTGGCGTACCAGATGGGTTCTACCCTGTTTCCGGGAGCAGTGATGGTAGTTCAGGAGGCCGCGGAGGCTGTCTCCACCTTTAAGGATTCTAAACCCTTATTGGAGCAGTCGCACTCGTCTTGTGCGCGGCCCTCGATCCTTGCCTCGGTGTATCCTTCGGTTCCAGCCAAGGACACTACCAAATGGGCGCAGCCTTTACAGGTGTGCAAGGGCAAGGGGAATTCCTGCACCAGTTGCAACCACAATTCTGGCTTCACGGAGGGATTCGACAAACGTTCAATACGAGGATAGATGGGCCTGTTATGTGCGCTGGTGTGTCGACAGGGGGATTCTTGATCCCTTTTCTACAACTTTAGTTGAAGTACTGGAATTTTTACAGTCTCCGCTAGAGAATGGCCTCGCCGCGTCTACTATCCGGGGCTATTTCACGGCTATTTCAGCTTTCCATATTCCTGTCGAAGGTGCTCTCTTGGGGCAGCACCCTCTTGTGCAGCGCTTTCTAGCAGGCGTGGATAGGAAACATCCGACTCTCTGGCGGATTAGTTCCCCGTGGGACTTGTCAATCGTTTTTGATTGGCTGTCCGGTCCTCTTTTTTACGAGTTATCATCTCTTTCTCTCCAGCTGTTAACTTAGAAGGCTGCCTTTCTTGTGGCGGTAACATCCGGCAGGCGGGTTGGCGACATTCACGCTATGTCAGCAGATCCTGCTCTGACCGTCTTTCATAAAGACAGGGTCAGTATTAGGTTGCCAGATTCTTACCGTCCTAAGATCGCAGGCGCTTTTCATGTTACAGCACCTATTGAGCTACCTACGCTCATGCAGCCTCCCTCGTCTGGTACATCTCTTCGACGTGCTCACGTCTTAGATGTCCATAAAACCCTCAGAGCTTATATCAAGCGAACTGCTGATATCTGGAAGGATAAACAGTTGTTTTGCTGTTATGGCGGGGGGAGAGCTGGCATGCCGGCGAACAAGCAAACCATTTCTAGGTGGCTTGTCTCTGCCATTTGTATGGTTTACACCCATAAGGGGTTAACTGTACCCCAAGGGCTAAAAGCTCATTCGGTTAGGGCAGTGGCTACATCACAAGCTTATGCAGCGGCACTGCCCATTGAGGAGATCTGCTCAGCGGCTATTTGGAGCCGTCCGAGCACGTTCATCCGACACTATCAGTTGGACAAACACTCGAGGGAGATTGCTCGGTTTGGTCAGACAGTTCTCTCCAGTGGGCACGGTCATGACCCTCCCTAGCTGAATGAGCTAATGACATTGAGATCATGTTCATTTTTGCCTCTGGTGATGGGTCAGTAAATTCATTATGGTGGTGGATTTTATACTGGTGGTGGTTTTTATATATATATAAAAAAGAAAAAAGAACCAAATAGAAGACAATGGCACTTTCTTATAGCGTCGATATACGCTATTGTATATTATGCACTGTTGTTCCCGGCACTGTTTGCTGGTTTGGGGAATATCACATACAGTGCAGAGATTGGGGCGTGGACTAATGTCCATCACTCCTGAACTCTGCCGTTGATTGGCTATACCCCACATTTGCCACGCCCCCGCCTGATTGACATCAGCGGTCTCGGTGTTTGGATAAGTGTTTCTTTTTATCTCTCGCAGCTTTGGCAGTGTATGAGAGTGTGTGAAGGGTACACATTAGTAGACAGAAAGCCTCTCCCGACTCACGTTCGTTGGGAGTCTGTTTTATGCTATATATGTACCCCAAGGAGGACTTCTTCTGAAAAAGAATTATACAAACCTGTAGAGGTTATGAATTCTTTGAAGAATGTCCTCCTTGGGGTACGGCCAGCCACCTCCCCACATTCTGTCTGACGAGTTCAGCATGAAAAGTGAGGTGCGAGGTTTGCGGCGGGAGTTACCTGCTCTTTGCTGTTAAGGGGCCCAGGTAGGGGCCCTGTAGGGGTGGTCTCACAAGACAAAAACGAGTTTTTGTTTTGTAAAATATTTATTCAATATTGTTACAACTGTCGTAGGCATTTTAAAATGGACATTTTAATGCTATATATGTACCCCAAGGAGGACATTCTTCAAGGAATTCATAACCTCTACAGGTTTGTATAAGTTTTGATACAGTAATGGTAATGATAGGTGTCCATGGTAATAGTTGTTGATACAGAGATTGTGTATGTTTCCACAGTTCCATGTTTTGAGTTGTTGATGTGGAGATATCAGGCATCCATGTTGCTTTTTGTTGATGCCCAGATGGTAGGTGTCAATGTTATTCTCAACAAGTAGGACATATCAGTTACTGTCAGTGTTTCTCCTTGCGACAGATAGGTCATGTGATGATATCAATTGTCAATATTACTGGCTGTTGATGTGGGGATATCATGTATCCATGTTGCTTGTGACTGATGCCAGGATGGTAGTTCTGAACATGAGTAGTAGTTGTTGGCATGACTGGTAGTTAGATTTTGATATTGAGAAGTGTGAGGATACAAGTATTTCCATTTTTACAGCTGCCTTTGTAACTGTTGGATGGGGTAAGAAGGAAACTCAGTTCCATGGGTCTGAGGGCAAGGCAGCTGCACAGGAGAAAGCAAGGGTAAGGTATTTAGGGAGAGAGGGGCTGTACAATATACACTACCAGTTTAGAAAACAAATTCAATTCAAGTAAGGGTCATGGGTTTCTAAAGCCACTTTTTTGTATGCCTGAGATAAGAAACTGAATGAAACTATTCAAAATTGTCCAGGAAGAACATTAATACATCTGTGTTATTTTACTGGAGATTTCTTTCATGTTTAGAATTAGTATAGCATGACTCATACTTGTCATGAGAAGTGACTAATGGGATTGGTTTGTCAGGCTCACTGACTTGCTTGATGCATGTCATTGTATCCAACTTGTGTAGAAAGATGCTCATGCTGTTGATCACAGGATTGTTTGGTCCAGACTAGATTTTTTGCAAACTGTTACCATATAACTGGAATATTGCTGAGTGCAGCACTAAATAAACCAACCAACCAACCTAAATCACTGTCCAATAAATATGGTCGAACATTATTTACAAATAATCCTGTTGCTGAAAAATTGTGTGGCGTTAAGCAATCATGAATTTAGGCTCCAGCTTCTCTGTATTTTTCAGTATGTCACAGACAGATCTAGTCTGATGTTCAGAGTGTCAGACACTGTCTCATGTACATGAATTTTTCTGTACTACAGACATACAGCTCTGCCACATCCTGGGATGACCAATGTCCAAGGATCAGCTGGCGAGGGGATGGACAGTTCTTTGTAGTCAGCAGTATCAGCCCACAAACAGGTACATCAAAATTCTCTTTTACCATACTGTTATGAAAGCATGTACACCAACCAGGACAAATATGTCATTTTCAAAACTTATCTTATCTCACATAGTGTATCCTCTCATGTCAGATATTTGAGATGAAATACCTACGAACAAAGTTTCTGGCCTCTCTTGTTCCATTTGCCTGAACACTGTCCATTGCTCTGGTACCTGGACAGCCTTGTAATCTCTGTGAAGCATGCAACAAGCTGTCCTGATTGATCATATGACTCCTTTGTTTGATCATTGTTTTCTTTTTGCTCAGATCAGACAGACAGACAGACAGACAGACAGACAGATGAACAGACAGACGAACAGACAGACGAACAGACAGACAGACAGGCAATAGTTTATTTACATCTCACTTGTATACAACATGATATTCAACACATATATAGAACATAAATAAAAGTATGGAATGGCTCAATGTGAGTTATGAGAGACAATAGTCATTTCAAAACCTTAAAAGTTACAAGCAAATATGAAATGTAGTAAATGCATAAAATTGGTAACATTTTTTGAGTATTAAAGATGTTTCCTTTTCTGTAATATTTAAAAGCAGATTCCTGGCAAAATAGTAAGAAACATCAAAGCTTTGACACATCAGATGTTTTCCAGCATTTGTTAAAACATGAAAGTCTGCATCATGCTCATAACAATATGAAAATAGGTTTATATGTAATACTGTTACTTACATCATAGTGAAACATGGAACTTATCTTTGACCCAGCTGTACAATTAAAACATTTCCTATCTTCAACAGGTAGATTTTTATACCACCCAGTTTCCATTCTTATTGGGCCAACTTTCTTCATTTGAAAAATGGAAGTTTTGTTATCAATGCAATAATGCAGATCCTCAGTCTGCCTGAATTGATTGCATCGGTATTCACAACTGGGAGGTAACATAAATAATAAATGATAAATAAAAGTGAATTTATTATGCGCCTTTTTATACCTATGAAGGTCCAGGGTAGAATAGTCCTTCAGCAACCCATCCTTGCCATAACAGACAACTATGCTTGTTGTAAAGGCGACTAATGGGATCAGGTGGTCAGACTCGCTGACTTGGTTGACACATGTTATTCATTCCCAGACTTGCAACTCGATTATTTACAGACTGCTGCCATATAGTTGGAATATTGCAGAGTGCAACATAAACCCAACCTCACTCTCTCACTCGCTCACTTTTCCATGTACAAGGCAAAGTGCTAACACAGTGGATGGATAAATATATATGATCACGGTTCATGGCGCACATGGAGGCTGGCACACAGCTTTTGGTTGATCAGGATTCTAGGCAGTGGTTGGAAAATGGCCCTTCATCGTCTAAGAAGACCAAGAGGAATAGGCCTGTCAGCAAACTGCGTAGATCCTCTCTGATGATCAAAGAATGGGAAGACTTATTCGAGGCTTCATCGGACTCTTATTTGAAGGATATCTGAGGTATTTGTTCCTCTCTGATGCAGACTTGTCAAAACTTTCTGTCGGTCTAATATCGTCTGTCCCAATTTCATGGGTCTCATTCATGGAAAGACGACTGCATTTTTCATGTCAGTCATCAGAAGGGACGAGCTTTATACTCTCCCTTGGTACATCACAATCCTGAAGTGAAGCTCTATGAAAATCTACATATACATTGTACCTGCTAGTCATTGCAGTCACGACCAGAGTGGTAGGGGTGGCTCATCAATTTCATAACAATCCGAAACCAACACGGAACCCGTCAGTCCAGTGTAAGTCTCAAGTCTGATGAACGTACCACTGACAAACTCACACAGTTCTGCAATTCATCCCAGGTCAGGGATTTATCCCAGTCCAGCAATTAGTCCCAGTGCGGGGGATTTGTCCCAATTCAGCGATCATCCCAGTTTGATGCAGCAAACTACACCCATTGATGAACAGCTCTTACTGCAGGTTCTTCTTACCATTGCAACAACTGGATACCAGAGCCTCAGAGTGCTGGTTTATTGCAACAACTGGATACCAGAGCCTCAGAGTGCTGGTTTATTGCAACAACTGGATACCAGAGCCTCAGAGTGCTGATTTATTGCAACAACTGGATACCAGAGCCTCAGACTGCTGATTTATTGCAACAACTGGATACCAGAGCCTCAGAGTGCTGGTTTATTGCAACAACTGGGTACCAGAGCCTCAGAGTGCTGGTTTATTGCAACAACTGGATACCAGAGCCTCGGACTTCTGATTTATTGCAACAACTGGATACCAGAGCCTCAGAGTGCTGGTTTATTGCAACAACTGGATACCAGAGCCTCAGACTGCTGATTTATTGCAACAACTGGATACAAGAGCCTCAGAGTGCTGGTTTATTGCAACAACTGGATACCAGAGCCTCAGACTGCTGATTTATTGCAACAACTGGATACCAGAGCCTAAGAGTGCTGGTTTATTGCAACAACTGGATACCCGAGCCTCAGAGTGCTGGTTTATTGCAACAACTGGATACCAGAGCCTCAGACTGCTGATTTATTGCAACAACTGGATACCAGAGCCTCAGAGTGCTGGTTTATTGCAACAACTGGGTACCAGAGCCTCAGAGTGCTGGTTTATTGCAACAACTGGGTACCAGAGCCTCGGACTTCTGATTTATTGCAACAACTGGATACCAGAGCCTCAGACTGCTGATTTATTGCAACAACTGGATACCAGAGCCTCAGAGTGCTGGTTTATTGCAACAACTGGGTACCAGAGCCTCAGAGTGCTGGTTTATTGCAACAACTGGATACCAGAGCCTCAGACTGCTGGTTTATTGCAACAACTGGATACCAGAGCCTCAGAGTGCTGGTTTATTGCAACAACTGGGTACCAGAGCCTCAGAGTGCTGGTTTATTGCAACAACTGGATACCAGAGCCTCAGAGTGCTGATTTATTGCAACAACTGGGTACCAGAGCCTCGGACTTCTGATTTATTGCAACAACTGGATACCAGAGCCTCAGACTGCTGATTTATTGCAACAACTGGGTACCAGAGCCTCGGACTTCTGATTTATTGCAACAACTGGATACCAGAGCCTCAGACTGCTGATTTATTGCAACAACTGGGTACCAGAGCCTCAGAGTGCTGGTTTACTGCAACAACTGGGTACCAGAGCCTCAGAGTGCTGGTTTACTGCAACAACTGGGTACCAGAGCCTCAGAGTGCTGGTTTATTGCAACAACTGGATACCAGAGCCTCGGACTTCTGATTTATTGCAACAACTGGATACCAGAGCCTCAGAGTGCTGGTTTATTGCAACAACTGGATACCAGAGCCTCAGACTGCTGATTTATTGCAACAACTGGATACCAGAGCCTCAGAGTGCTGGTTTATTGCAACAACTGGGTACCAGAGCCTCAGAGTGCTGGTTTATTGCAACAACTGGATACCAGAGCCTCAGACTGCTGATTTATTGCAACAACTGGATACCAGAGCCTCAGAGTGCTGGTTTATTGCAACAACTGGATACCAGAGCCTCAGAGTGCTGGTTTATTGCAACAACTGGGTACCAGAGCCTCAGAGTGCTGGTTTATTGCAACAACTGGATACCAGAGCCTCGGACTTCTGATTTATTGCAACAACTGGATACCAGAGCCTCAGAGTGCTGGTTTATTGCAACAACTGGATACCAGAGCCTCAGACTGCTGATTTATTGCAACAACTGGATACCAGAGCCTCAGAGTGCTGTTTTATTGCAACAACTGGGTACCAGAGCCTCAGAGTGCTGGTTTATTGCAACAACTGGATACCAGAGCCTCAGACTGCTGATTTATTGCAACAACTGGATACCAGAGCCTCAGAGTGCTGGTTTATTGCAACAACTGGATACCAGAGCCTCAGAGTGCTGGTTTATTGCAACAACTGGATACCAGAGCCTCAGAGTGCTGGTTTATTGCAACAACTGGATACCAGAGCCTCAGAGTGCTGGTTTATTGCAACAACTGGATACCAGAGCCTCAGAGTGCTGATTTATTGCAACAACTGGATACCAGAGCCTCAGAGTGCTGGTTTATTGCAACAACTGGATACCAGAGCCTCAGAGTGCTGGTTTATTGCAACAACTGGATACCAGAGCCTCAGAGTGCTGGTTTATTGCAACAACTGGATACCAGAGCCTCAGAGTGCTGTTTTATTGCAACAACTGGGTACCAGAGCCTCGGACTTCTGATTTATTGCAACAACTGGATACCAGAGCCTCAGACTGCTGATTTATTGCAACAACTGGATACCAGAGCCTCAGAGTGCTGGTTTATTGCAACAACTGGGTACCAGAGCCTCAGAGTGCTGGTTTATTGCAACAACTGGATACCAGAGCCTCGGACTTCTGATTTATTGCAACAACTGGATACCAGAGCCTCAGAGTGCTGGTTTATTGCAACAACTGGATACCAGAGCCTCAGACTGCTGATTTATTGCAACAACTGGATACAAGAGCCTCAGAGTGCTGGTTTATTGCAACAACTGGATACCAGAGCCTCAGACTGCTGATTTATTGCAACAACTGGATACCAGAGCCTAAGAGTGCTGGTTTATTGCAACAACTGGATACCCGAGCCTCAGAGTGCTGGTTTATTGCAACAACTGGATACCAGAGCCTCAGACTGCTGATTTATTGCAACAACTGGATACCAGAGCCTCAGAGTGCTGGTTTATTGCAACAACTGGGTACCAGAGCCTCAGAGTGCTGGTTTATTGCAACAACTGGGTACCAGAGCCTCGGACTTCTGATTTATTGCAACAACTGGATACCAGAGCCTCAGACTGCTGATTTATTGCAACAACTGGATACCAGAGCCTCAGAGTGCTGGTTTATTGCAACAACTGGGTACCAGAGCCTCAGAGTGCTGGTTTATTGCAACAACTGGATACCAGAGCCTCAGACTGCTGGTTTATTGCAACAACTGGATACCAGAGCCTCAGAGTGCTGGTTTATTGCAACAACTGGGTACCAGAGCCTCAGAGTGCTGGTTTATTGCAACAACTGGATACCAGAGCCTCAGAGTGCTGATTTATTGCAACAACTGGGTACCAGAGCCTCGGACTTCTGATTTATTGCAACAACTGGATACCAGAGCCTCAGACTGCTGATTTATTGCAACAACTGGGTACCAGAGCCTCGGACTTCTGATTTATTGCAACAACTGGATACCAGAGCCTCAGACTGCTGATTTATTGCAACAACTGGGTACCAGAGCCTCAGAGTGCTGGTTTACTGCAACAACTGGGTACCAGAGCCTCAGAGTGCTGGTTTACTGCAACAACTGGGTACCAGAGCCTCAGAGTGCTGGTTTATTGCAACAACTGGATACCAGAGCCTCGGACTTCTGATTTATTGCAACAACTGGATACCAGAGCCTCAGAGTGCTGGTTTATTGCAACAACTGGATACCAGAGCCTCAGACTGCTGATTTATTGCAACAACTGGATACCAGAGCCTCAGAGTGCTGGTTTATTGCAACAACTGGGTACCAGAGCCTCAGAGTGCTGGTTTATTGCAACAACTGGATACCAGAGCCTCAGACTGCTGATTTATTGCAACAACTGGATACCAGAGCCTCAGAGTGCTGGTTTATTGCAACAACTGGATACCAGAGCCTCAGACTGCTGGTTTATTGCAACAACTGGATACCAGAGCCTCAGAGTGCTGGTTTATTGCAACAACTGGATACCAGAGCCTCAGAGTGCTGGTTTATTGCAACAACTGGATACCAGAGCCTCAGAGTGCTGGTTTATTGCAACAACTGGATACCAGAGCCTCAGAGTGCTGGTTTATTGCAACAACTGGGTACCAGAGCCTCAGAGTGCTGGTTTATTGCAACAACTGGATACCAGAGCCTCGGACTTCTGATTTATTGCAACAACTGGATACCAGAGCCTCAGAGTGCTGGTTTATTGCAACAACTGGATACCAGAGCCTCAGACTGCTGATTTATTGCAACAACTGGATACCAGAGCCTCAGAGTGCTGTTTTATTGCAACAACTGGGTACCAGAGCCTCAGAGTGCTGGTTTATTGCAACAACTGGATACCAGAGCCTCAGACTGCTGATTTATTGCAACAACTGGATACCAGAGCCTCAGAGTGCTGGTTTATTGCAACAACTGGATACCAGAGCCTCAGAGTGCTGGTTTATTGCAACAACTGGATACCAGAGCCTCAGAGTGCTGGTTTATTGCAACAACTGGATACCAGAGCCTCAGAGTGCTGGTTTATTGCAACAACTGGATACCAGAGCCTCAGAGTGCTGATTTATTGCAACAACTGGATACCAGAGCCTCAGAGTGCTGGTTTATTGCAACAACTGGATACCAGAGCCTCAGAGTGCTGGTTTATTGCAACAACTGGATACCAGAGCCTCAGAGTGCTGGTTTATTGCAACAACTGGATACCAGAGCCTCAGAGTGCTGTTTTATTGCAACAACTGGGTACCAGAGCCTCAGAGTGCTGGTTTATTGCAACAACTGGGTACCAGAGCCTCAGAGTGCTGGTTTATTGCAACAACTGGATACCAGAGCCTCGGACTTCTGATTTATTGCAACAACTGGATACCAGAGCCTCAGAGTGCTGGTTTATTGCAACAACTGGATACCAGAGCCTCAGAGTGCTGATTTATTGCAACAACTGGATACCAGAGCCTAAGAGTGCTGGTTTATTGCAACAACTGGGTACCAGAGCCTCAGAGTGCTGGTTTATTGCAACAACTGGATACCAGAGCCTCAGACTGCTGATTTATTGCAACAACTGGATACCAGAGCCTCAGAGTGCTGGTTTATTGCAACAACTGGATACCAGAGCCTCAGAGTGCTGATTTATTGCAACAACTGGATACCAGAGCCTCAGAGTGCTGGTTTATTGCAACAACTGGATACCAGAGCCTCAGAGTGCTGGTTTATTGCAACAACTGGATACCAGAGCCTCAGAGTGCTGGTTTATTGCAACAACTGGATACCAGAGCCTCAGAGTGCTGGTTTATTGCAACAACTGGATACCAGAGCCTCAGAGTGCTGGTTTATTGCAACAACTGGGTACCAGAGCCTCGGACTTCTGATTTATTGCAACAACTGGGTACCAGAGCCTCAGACTACAAGCTAGCCAATTTGGAAATTCCAAGCTTCTGCTTAGGATTTCTCCATTATACTCCAGCATCTGTTGTCTACTGACTACAAGCCACAAAATAAAAAGAGTTTTGAGCATCACCCATAAAGACTTGTCATTCCTGTCATGGTGGATACTTCATAGAATTCTTCCAAACCTTTTTGGCACAATTCTAGATGAAAAGTCACTTCCCAGAAAGTTTTTGGTTCACTTTCTCAACACAAGTGAATGCATGTAACAATGAACTTGATATATACCTTCATTAGGATGTGTATCGTGTTTGAAAAGAATTTACTTAAGATTAGTTGAAGGTCAAGGTAGGTGTTTTGTAGAACATTACATCAGGTTCAGTTTATGACTGCAATCCTCTTTGAAGCCACTGAATCAATCAATGCCTTTTACCTGCCATCAGTGACACCCTAATGTATTGAATTGATTTGAACCAAATTTGAATATGGCCACCCAATCAGTCATGTTGTACAATATTTTTGATGGTTGCGTTATTCTACACATTCTATTTTGTTTAATATATATACTACCCATCAAAAGTTTACACTCATTTCAGCACTCACTATGTGTTATGTATGTATATATGGTTACATTGAAAATGAATTTCTCCACTAACTTGGAGGAACCAACTGTAAACTTTATATGGATGAATTGCACAAGGATCATTCATCAAATGTTAGAAAGCATGCAAATATCCTACACATGAACAGTTGTGTTTGATATAAAATTTTGTTAAGAATTTGCCAATTTTCACTGATTTTCACAGCCTTAGAGTATAAGTAACAAACACATAACCTTATACTATAGGTAACAGATACATAACCTTATACTATAAGTAACAGATACATAACCTCATGGTATAGGTAACAGGTACATAACCTTAGAAAATAGGTAACGGGTGCATAACCTTAGAATATAGGTAAGAGGTACATAACTTTAAATTATACGTAACAGCTACAGAGTAAGTAAGTTGTAACTGAACCTCCACCTCTCCAGTACCTTCATTACACAGCTTGAACTTACAAATACTTTTATACCATGATATGCATATGTTTTTCTTAGGCGGCCGACAGTTGCATGTGTGGACACGTGACTGCTCACATCACTCCAGTAGCGAGCCTGTGGATGGACTAGAGCAGCCACTTGCATGGAGGTAAGTTGTTGACGCTGCTACTGAAATATTTATGACACTGACTGACTACATCAAATTCAGCCAGTTCTTATATTTTAAAGTCAGAAATGGCCAACTGACACACAAATAACTTCTGAGGGTTGCTGCTTGTTGGGTCAAAGAAAAACTTCTCTTTTTTCTTGTGAGACCGTCCTTACAGGGGCCCTACGGCCCTTACAACCAAGAACAGATAACTCTGGTCGACAAGCTCAGACCTCACTTTCCATGCTGTCATTCTAACAGAGAGACATGCATGGGCCATTACAAAGTGTTAGTGCTTCTTCCTACGTGTACTATGAGTGAAAAAGAGTCAGCTACTGTATGTATGGTTCCTTTTCTTCCACTCTGGCATGAGATGGATTCTTTTTCATAGAGAAAGTCCTTGGGGTACATATATGCATTTTCTGCCGCCAGAAAATGTCACGTGACAGTTGTATCAGTGTTTTAACAAAATATTGTACAATAGACACAAAGTCGTTTTTGTTCATTATACGGCCCCTCACCACCGTATAGCACAGGCTATTCCCCAGGCCACAGTCCCAACTAGCTGCCCAGACTCGGCTGAGTTCTGCCTGCCAGGCGAGGCATTTGCTCCTAGGCAACCCTCGCAGATGCAGCTCCGCATTCCCGCTTCCTTGGTGGGGGATGTGATGGATCACCTCCTTGCTGGTGCCCCCCTACGCTTTGATTTACCAGAACTTGTTCAGCGTTACCAGCGGGGGGATGATTCTCTTTTCTTAGTACCGGTCGAGGATGAGTGTGTGTTCACTTTGGTCACCCTCAGGGGAGGCTCGGCTTCCTTGGGTGCAGCTCCGGCTACCAAACAAGGGTGTTTGGTTCCGCCTTTTGCCCAGTCGGACAAAATACCGAACATATGAGGTCTACTGGAATGCCATGCAGCAGGTTGGACCACGGTACTGTGGGCTTTCCCAGTGATTCCCCTGATCTCCAGGGTCCTTTCTCAGCTTGCCACCCAACCAGCATGAGTACTGGCCAACTTGTCATTACAGCTTTTAAGCTGGAAAACAGCCTTTCTGGTGGTGGTTACGTCTGGCAGACATGTTGGTAACTTACACTCCATGTCATCGGATCAGGAACGTACCATGTTCCATAAAGATTGGCTTAGCATATGCTTTCCAAATTCCTCCTGCCCTAAGATCAATCAAACATTACTTATCATGGTGCCTATCAATCTAGCTGCTTTTAAGCTTCCTGTGTCATGTGTTAGACATTAGGAAAACTCTTAAAGCATACATTAAGAGGACAGCTTGTCTCTGTAAGAGGAAACAGGTGTTCTGTTGTTAAGGTGGCAGCAAGGCCGGCACCCGGCTAATACGCAAACTATATCCCAGTGGATTGTATCGGCGATCTGTATGTCTTACATACATAAAGGTTTATCCCCCCAGAGGAGTTGAAAGCTCATTTGGTGGGAGCAGTAGCCACTTCGAAGGATTATGCTGCTGCTCTGCCCATTAAGGACATCTGCTCAGTGGCTATTTGGAGCCAACTGAGGACATTCATCCGTCATTACAAACTTGACAAACATTCATGTGAGCGTGGTCAGTTTGGGGAATCAATTCTCCATAGTGGACAGAGTAGCACAGCTCAAGCTGATTGAGCTTTCCAGATGACTACTTCTGTTCACACTTGGTTTTGGGTATCTATCAATTTCCCCTTTTATTAGTGATGATATTTGGTGATGGTTTTTAGTCCCGCTCTCCCTTGGCTCTTGGTGCCCTATTTTTCCTATCCATTTTTCCCTGCTTAGCTCACTAATGTGGTATGATTAGGGTTTGTTTTTGCAAGTTTCCCCTATTTCCACACCCCCAAACCTTGTTTGGGTGGGTGGGGTTTACTTTGGGTATTTTCCCAACTCAGCCAATGGACATATAAGCTATGACAGCTGGGTCCTCACCTTAGTCATGCCCCGCTCAGTGGTCAGATGACAAGGTAAGTGTCTTTTTCTATTTCCATACAGTTGTACATTGGACCCTACTCATTTTGTCTTTGGGTGTGTGTTTAATGCTTATATGTACTCCACTGAGGATTTCTTTAAAAAACAAATTATACAAACCTGTAGAGGTTATGAATTCTTTGAAGAAAGTCCTCCTTGGGGTACGGCCACCCGCCTCCCCTCATTCTGTCTGATACGTTCAGCATGAAAAGTGAGCTGTGAGGTCATAAGCCAGAGTCATCCACTCTTGGCTGTAGGGGACCCTGGGGGGCACTGTAAGGGTGGTATCACAAGAAAAAAAAAAGACTTTTTTGTTTTGTAAATATTTTACTACAAAATATAGTTACAACTGTTGATGGAATTTTTAATGGACATAAAAAGGCTTATCCGTACCCCAAGAAGGACTTTCTTCAAAGAATTCATAACCTCTACATGCTTGTATATTTTTTTGTATTACAGAACATCAGGAAGTCTAGTGGCCTGCTCCCAAATGCGACCAAACAAGCATGATGTTGTGTTCTTTGAAAAGAATGGTCTTCGCCATGGGGAGTTTACTCTGCCCTTCCCTGTAAACAAGGTGAAGGTATGTAGCAGATGCCTGTTTTAGTGACTGAATGATTGTAAGAGGAAACTACTACTCTGCAGGTGACTACAGGTTGTTAACAATGTGATTGTTGAAATAACAAGATCCGGATATTGTCTATGCATCTGCTTTACTGCAGGTTCGGGAGGTGCTGTGGAACATGGAATCAACTGTCTTAGCTGTGTGGTGTGAAGAGATGTGTTCAGACTTTTTGAACCAACATCCTGAACAACATCTTCCAGTATCGTATGGTTAGTTACTCAATTGGCTGCTTGTAAATTGTGACTGGTAGCTACTTTCACCTATAAACAGGGGCAAATGGTAAGGTCAGACAGTAAACAGTGCCAAGGGATAAGATAAGACAGTAAACAGTGCCAAGGGTTAGGTCATACAGTAAACAATGGCAAGTGGTAAGGTCAGACAGTAAACAGTAGCATTAGTTAGGCTAGACAGTAAACAGTAGCATTGGTTAGGTCAGACAGTCAACAGTAGCATTGGTTAGGTCAGACAGTAGACAGTGGCAAGTGGTTAGGTCAGACAGTAACCAGTGGCAAGGGGTTAGGTCAGACAGTATAGAGTGGCAGAAAGTAACATCAGACAGTAAGCAGTCTCAAGTGGTTAGGTAAGACAGTCAATAGTAGCAAGTGGTTAAGTCAGGCAGTATGTTGTGGCAAGTTGCTAGGCGAGATTGTCAGCTGTTACAAATAGCAAAGTGAAATTGTAAACTGATTCCAGAAGGAATGCCTTGATTCCTTGATATTGTGAAAACTATTATACAGCTAGTTCTGTCACCCTGATTCACCTTGGTATGAATCACTCAATTTGTCTTTTGCTGTGATGTTTCAAGCAAACTGTCAATATTCAATTTTTTCAGTTCAGCTCTGGGCAGTGAACAACTATCACTGGTACCTGAAACAAAGTCTCCAGTTCCCTGCTGCACAGAGGGTGTTGGATGTGCAATGGGACCCTGAACATGGATATAGAATGCACATTATGTGTTCTGGGGCACAATATCTGCAGTATACTTGGTCGTGGGTAACATGTCACAGCCTTGGAAAGTCAGAAGATGATTTGGCCACAGTGACAGTGATCGATGGAGGTGAGAGTAGAATTCAGTTTTAATGCGCAGACTTGTGTTATGTTTCAGTACTGCTTATGTAGGGTTATTGCCCACTGTATGCTCATAAAATGTCCAAGTAACTTTCACACGATACTGTGGGAACATGTGATGCTCATACAATGCTCATGTTATGCACAGGTCATATCAAAATACAAAACCCCAGATGAAATATGTAAGAGTATAAAATTTTCAACAACACATTTAAAGCTTAATTTTTTTGTGTCATTTTAGTTTTTATTCATCCAACGCACTTACTAGAAAATTTCACAAAATAATCTTTAAACAACAACTTGTATGAAGAAAGTCTGATTTTGAGACTTGTGTGTTTGCATCACAGTTAGCATTGGTATGTTAGCCTACTGTTGGCCCACAATCACCCATTTAGTTTTATCATTGTCATTTAACTTCCATCATCAAACTGTCATATGTCATAATTTTGGACATGAAATATGTCACAAAAAGAACATATTTCCAAATCTGTAGGCTTAGAATATCCATAGTAAAGGCCAGTTATCAAACATATCTGTTCTCCAATTCCAAAATGTTAATAGCTGCCACCTGAAGCTAGATCTTTGATAATGTAACAAGTGTTTGTTTTCAGTAAAGTATGTGGATCTTTGGGCAGCCGGGGTTGGTTGGTTTGAGAATTGATAACAAAGCATCAACTGCACAGAGAGAAATTTGATAACTGTTAATTCAGTCTTTTTTGCCTGAGATAAAATGCTGTCACCTTTTTCTATGTCTGAGTTTTCAGAGTCTGAAGATAAATATTGGTATTGATAGTCAACAAAATCCTCCCTGAACTCTTGTGATTTAGCATGAAATGCAAAACTTTTTTCATCTGAATGTTCTTCATTGTCATGATTAACATGCATACTCAGTAAGATTGTCATCAGGCACTGGGGCACTGTCTTTGGAATCCCACCCCTATATCTTGTAAGTGCTCATTGACTCTCTTTTGAATCTGCCTTTTGCAGGTCCAATAAGACCGAGATAAATGATATGATATCTAATGTTGAGCAAATGTAGTACCCTTTTCACAGTTTCTTGCAGTACAAATTGTTAAATAATGTATTGAAGCCTCACCAGGCTACAGTGTTACTAAAGTAAACCCAACATTTTCAAACAGTATGAAATGAAATCATTAGATTTATCAATGTGGTTAAAACATGCTACCTAAAGAAAAAGGGAAATAAATTTGTTTATTTACTAAATCAATTGCCTTTCAGTGTGTGAGTCAGATCCTTAAGCTTAAATTATGATGTAAACCAATTATTTCACAACATATTCAGAATTTCTTATCACAGAAGTAACAAAGAATATTTACCAACTGAAGGCCTCCAGATATGTTGTGTCATCTGCTCTTCAAAGATCAGATGAAACTGCCCATGCTGACATGTTTGGTATTCAATTTTGAGAAGAAAACACCTTCAAATTCACTGTATCAGAGTTGAAATACAGGGAAACTTTATTATTTGCTGTGTAATTATTTCAACTTTATATCAAAATCTGAATATGAAAACATGGCTAAAAATGGCCATGTGCTCATTGGCAATAGGGGAGATAACTGTTTTATTCACAATGCTGGGCCAACATTGAGCCAACTTTGTGAAATAGATATAACATCAGAGGGAAAATATGCAGAGTTTTTTTCAAATATTGTCCCACTGTTGGACCAACATATCAAAAGCTTACTTTTAGGTCATTAAGATGACGTTGGACCAATGTTATCAAACTGTTGGCCAGCCATCCAGCCATATACCAACATTGGCCCAACAAACCTCTGCTATCTGGGATCATTTTCCTCATGTGAATGCATGTTGAATTACTTTGTGTTTGTAGACAAAGTCCTTGTGACACCAATGAGACAGATGGTTGTACCACCACCATTGTCGGCCTATCAGCTAGAGTTGCCTGCCCCTGCCAGTCAGGTGACATTTGGACCAACAGGCTTGAGTAATGACATTGCAGTGATGCTGTCTGATGAGAGGCTGGCTGTGTTTCATCTCCAAGAAGGTGCCATTAGTTAAACATATATTTGATCGTTAGATTATGTCTGTAGTTCACATTATTATCCCCCTGGCATGTAATGTGGGGATATAGTCGACGCCTCGTCTGTCTGTCCGTCCATCCATCCGCCCGTCCTCCATCTGTCCATCCACCCATCCTCCGTCTGTCTGTCTGTCCATAATCATTTTGTTTCCAGAGCATAGCTCAAAAACTGTTAAATATTTTAAGACCAAACTTGATAGATATGATAGTCTCAACCTGTAGTTGTGTCATTTGCTATTTACAGAGATTTGGCATTTTTTTTTTTTTTTTTTTTTCCATGGAACATTTTGGTGTTAGTCTAATGGTGGGGTGGGCTTTGTTTCTGGAGCAGAACTTAAAAAATGTTCTATATTTTTCTGCAAAACTTGATAGATATATCAGTCAAAACCTAAAGTGGTGCCTTTTGCTCTTTACAGGTTTTTGTGATTTATTATTTTCTCGCTTTAAATCAAAATGTTTGGGACTTAGTCTCAAAATGGACATATGGGCTTCATTTCCTGAGCACAACTCAAAATCTGTTCTTTATTTTTCTGCAAAACTTGGTAGATATACCAATCAGAAGCTAAATGGTGCTTTTCACTATTTACAGGTTTTTGTGATATCTTAGTTTCTTGGATTTCTAAATATCTTTCTGCAAAACTTGGCAGATATGTAGGGGAGACCCCTAAAGTGGTACCTTTTGCTATTTACAGATTTTTGTGATGTATGATTCCATGGAAAAGATTCTGACTTAGTCTCAAAATGGAAACTATTTAATATCTTAAAGCAAAACTTAGCAGATATTTTAGGCAGACCACTAAGTGGTGCCTTTAGCTATTTACAATGTTTTGGCATTTTTATTTTTCAAGGTTTCCATTGCTTCCAGGCTTCGCTTCCAGAGCACAACTCAAAAACCATTTCATATCTTTCAACAGATTTTGGCAGATATATGAGACTGATCTTGAAGTGGTGCCTTTTGCTGTTTTTAGATATATGGCATTTATATTTTCCATGACTTCCATGGAAACGATTCAAACTTAATCTAAGAAAACATCAAGTAACTGTCAGATGATTTGTCCTTTCAAATATGGGGGGGGCTGGGGGGATATGTCATATTCTCATGACTCTTGTGACCCTATCTTTGCATTAAATGTCTTTCCAATGCAGGCTATTAATCATCCCAAAACACACTTACGTGATAGCCTGTCTGATTTATTTCCAGCCAAAGATGCATCTGATGCAGGTGTGAAGGTTGGGGCAGCAGGAGGGACTGGCTTCAGTGTGCAGTGCAGGAGGCACTCTCTTCAGGGAGTGTACAGGTGAGGGACAGATTCAGTATGTGTACAGGTGAGGGACAGATTCAGTATGTGTACAGGTGGGGAACAGATTCAGTATGTTTACAGATGAGGGACAGATTCAGTATGTGTACAGATGAGGGACAGATTCAGTATGTGTGCTGGTGAGAAACAGATTCAGTATGAATACAGATGAGGGACAGATTCAATATGTATACAGGTGAGGACAGATTCAGTATGTGTACTGGTGAGGGACAGATTCAGTATATGTACAGGTGAGGGACAGATTCAGTATGTATACAGGTGAGGACAGATTCAGTATGTGTACTGGTGAGGGACAGATTCAGTATATTTACAAGTGAGGGACAGATTCAGTATATGTACAGGTTAGGGACAGATTCAGTATGTGTACAGGTGAGGGACAGATTCTGTATGTGTAATGGTGAGGGACAGATTCAGTATGTGTACAGATGAGGGACAGATTCTGTCTGTGTACAGGTGAGGGACAGATTCAGTACGTGTACAGATGAGGGACAGATTCTGTATGTGTACTGGTGAGGGACAGATTCAGTATATGTACAGGTGAGGGACAGATTCAGTATGTGTACTGGTGAGGGACAGATTCTGTATGTGTACAGGTGAGGGACAGATTCAGTATGTGTACTGGTTAGGGACAGATTCAATATGTATACAGGTGAGGACAGATTCAGTATGTGTACAGGTGAGGGACAGATTCAGTATATGTACAGGTGAGGGACAGATTCAGTATGTGTACAGATGAGGGACAGATTCAATATGTATACAGGTGAGGACAGATTCAGCATATGTACAGGTGAGGGACAGATTCAGTATGTGTCCAGATGAGGGACAGATTCAGTATGTGTACAGGTCAGAGACAGATTCTGTATGTGTTCAAATGAGGGACAGTGTATGTACAACAATGAGGGATGGATTCAATTCTTGAACCAGTGTGTACCAAATGTTTAAGTCAGCCCCTTTCAATAAACAATGTCTATCAAATATTTTTATGGAGAAAAAGAGATATACTTTTTTTCTTCAGTATTGACTATACGTCCGAGATTGTGACATTTCCACTTCACATCCACCACCTGACCTGGATAAGTCCGGACTGCTTTCTCTTCTGTGGCCTGGATACTGGCAACACCCACTCTATTCTGTACAGAGCCCAGCTGGCCACAGACAAATTAACTATCAGGTAAACAAATTGTAATGCACATACTAGTTCTCAAATGATTTATCATGTGCAATCATTGTGCATGCTGTCATGCCTGAGTGTACCTTCCAGGTCAAGCCTGCATGTTGAAAACCTGGTACATCGAATAGCTGTCAGCATGGAGACTCCATCAGTGGCAGTCCAGCTGTGTGATGGGACTGTGCTTCAATATCTGACAGGTGAGGTGACCTATACTTACTTCCACCACCATGGGATGTTACCTGATAGATGAGGTGAGGTGAGGTGACCACCACTTCACTTTGCCCTGATACCTGACAGGTGAAATGACCACCACTTCAGTTTGTTCTGCTATCTGACAGGTGAGGTGACCACCACTTCACTTTGCTCTGATACCTGATAGGTGAGATGACCACCACTTCAGTTTGTTCAGCTATCTGACAGGTGAGATGACCACCACTTCACTTTGCCCTGATACCTGACATGTGAGGTGACCACCACTTCAGTTTGTTCAGCTATCTGACAGGTGAGGTGACCACCACTTCACTTTGCTCTGATACCTGATAGGTGAGATGACCACCACTTCAGTTTGTTCAGCTATCTGACAGGTGAGGTGACCACCACTTCACTTTGCCCTGATACCTGACATGTGAGGTGACCACCACTTCAGTTTGTTCAGCTATCTGACAGGTGAGGTGACCACCACTTCACTTTGCTCTGATACCTGATAGGTGAGATGACCACCACTTCAGTTTGTTCAGCTATCTGACAGGTGAGGTCACCACCACTTCAGTTTGTTCTGATACCTGACAGGTGAGATGACCACCACTTCAGTTTGTTCTGCTATCTGACAGGTGAGGTGACCACCACTTCACTTTGCTCTGATACCTGACATGTGAGGTGACCACCACTTCATTTTATTCTGCTATCTGACAGGTGAGGTGACCACCACTTCACTTTGCTCTGATACCTGATAGGTGAGATGACCACCACTTCAGTTTGTTCAGCTATCTGACAGGTGAGGTGACCACCACTTCAGTTTGCTCTGATACCTGACAGGTGAGATGACCACCACTTCAGTTTGTTCAGCTATCTGACAGGTGAGGTGACCACCACTTCAGTTTGTTCTGATACCTGACAGGTGAGATGACCACCACTTCAGTTTGCTCTGATACCTGACAGGTGAGGTGACCACCACTTCAGTTTGTTCTGATACCTGACAGGTGAGATGGCCACCACTTCAGTTTGTTCTGCTATCTGACAGGTGAGGTGACCACCACCTCGGTTTGTTCTGCTATCTGACAGGTGAGATGACCACCACTTCACTTTGTTCTGATATGTGACAAGTGAGGTGACCACACTTACTTGCATTACTATGCTCCATTAAATTATTGTTTTCTGTCACCAGACAAGTGCATGCCTTTCTGACAATGAAGCCTATTAATGGAGTCCCCCATGATATAACTAGACTATTGCAGTTAATGTTATTAAACCATACTCACTCCTTGATGCCTGGTGTGGGTAAAAATTAGTCTTCAGTAATCCATGCGTATGTTAGTTGCATAGATCAGTGTTCATGCTGTTGATCACTGGATTATCTTGTCCAGACTCAATTTTTACTGACAGACTGTATGCCATGTGGCTGTCATCACACTCAGTGTGATGTTACACAACAACCCAGCCTATTGAATACTACTTCACCCTACCAAGGTGAGTTGAACCCTATTTCCTCACAATACTGCTCTCTGAAAGGGTTTAACAAGACAGCAGGACTATTCAGGAAAACTAATGCAGGAAGTCCTACTTTTCAGATGTTGACAGTCTGTTGCCATGGAACTTGGAGTCTGGACAGGACCTCCAACTGCCACATGCCTGCAGCCAGATGTCTGTGTGTCTGATAGGAGGAGAGGTGGGTCAGCAGATATACAGATGTTTTTGTGTCTGATAAGGGAGAGGTGGGTCAGCAGATATACAGATTTGTGCGTGTTTGATAGGGGAGAGGAGAGTTGGCAGATATACAGACGTCTTTGTCTCTAATAATGGGAGTGATGGGTCGGCAGATATACAGATGTCTTTGTGTCTGATAGAGGAGAGATGGGATGAAAGATACACCAATGTGTGTGTGATAGGAGAGAGGTGGGTCAGCAGGTATACAGATGTGTATATGTCTAATAGGGGAGAAGTGGGTCAGCAGATATACATACAGATTTATTATACAATGGATAGTGTTCTCAGCAGGATAATGTCAACAGATATTTTCAGTATCCGTTGGGGTCATATACGGATAGCAATGCAAATTAGACAGGTCATATGCAAATTTTAGGGACTACTTTCACAGTGTAAACAAACATGGCGTCAAGGATCGGTGATCGTGTCCAGATTGACGACCGTGGTTACGGTACTGTCAGTCCTTTGATCCCAGAAAATCCAAGCTTGGTTATGATAGATGGAGTAGATTATGAAGGGAAAATAGAAATCCATAGTCTTGTGAAGATACCAAAGAGCCATGGCTCTTAAATACAATGTTTATTCCTAATGCAGGATATTAACCATCCCCAAACACACTTGCGTGATAACCTATATGTCTGTGTCTGAGAAGGGGAGAAGTGGGTCGGCAGTTATGCAGATGTTTGTTTTTCTGATAGGAGAGAGGTGGGTCCGCAGATATACAGATGTGTGTGTGTCTGATAGGGGGAGAGGTGGGTTGGCACCGCAGATATACAGACGTGTGGGTGTGATAAGGGGAGAGGGGTGGTGTTCTGATATACAGATTGCCTGACTGTAGACATCGACTGACTTAAACATATATATATCTTCAGTTATTGACAATCAACTGCCAGATTCTTGAGAGGCATGTAGAAGTTAGTACTTAGCAACTGAGCCCAGAACGTAAGCCTATGTTAAAGTTTGGGAGTTACGACTGACATAGCTCTACGATTGCTTCGAGGAACCGAGCGCCACAGTAAATAGGGCAAACTGTTATGGATGCCAACTTTATTGTTTACAAGCTACTGGGCTATTCCTTGCCTCTACGTCAAGTGGATACTAACTGAAAGTTACACAGTGCGTGCGTGCGTGCGTGCGTGCGTGCGTGCGTGCGTGCGTGCGTGCGTGCGTGCGTGCGTGCGTGCGTGCGTGCGTGCGTGCGTGCGTGCGTGCGTGCGCGAGGTAGGTCAGCACTTATGTACAGATATTTGTGTGCACCTGATATTTGAGGGAGATACTCAAATGCCTGCTTGTTTGATTGGGGGAAAGATAGATTGTCGTTAGAAGCAACTGGACTAATTTTATATCATTCATTATTAGATGAGGCAGTTTGAGTTGATTGTCAGATGTATGTGTCGTGTGTTTTGCAGGAAGTTGTTCTGGGACTAACTGACAGATACCGATTCTATGTGAATGACAAGGAGGTAAGTGACAGATACCTATTCTATGTGAATGACAAGGAGGTAAGTGACAGATACCGATTCTATGTGAATGACAAGGAGGTAAGTGACAGATACCGATTCTATGTGAATGACAAGGAGGTAAGTGACAGATACCGATTCTATGTGAATGACAAGGAGGTAAGTGACAGATACCGATTCTATGTGAATGACAAGGATGTAAGTGACAGATACCGATTCTATGTGAATGACAAGGATGTAAGTGACAGATACCGATTCTATGTGAATGACAAGGATGTAAGTGACAGATACCGATTCTATGTGAATGACAAGGAGGTAAGTGACAGATACCGATTCTATGTGAATGACAAGGAGGTAAGTGACAGATACCGATTCTATGTGAATGACAAGGGGGTAAGTGACAGATATCGATTCTATGTGAATGACCAGGAGGTAAGTGACAGATACCGATTCTATGTGAATGACAAGGAGGTAAGTGACAGATACCGATTCTATGTGAATGACAAGGAGGTAAGTGACAGATACCGATTCTATGTGAATGACAAGGAGGTAAGTGACAGATACCTATTCTATGTGAATGACCAGGAGGTAAGTGACAGATACCGATTCTATGTGAATGACAAGGGGGTAAGTGACAGATACCGATTCTATGTGAATGACAAGGAGGTAAGTGACAGATACGGGTGGTTGTTTCCAGATTGCTTCTCACTGTCATGTTTGTTTCCAGATTGCTTCTAACTGTACATCATATGCTGTCCATGATGAGTTCCTGCTGCTAACCACACTGAGTCACACATGTCGATGTATTTCACGACATACCAAAGTCAGAGGTTAGTTTCTATGTCACTTTCTTAACTGATGATGATGATGATGATGATGATGATGATGATGATGATGATGATGATGATGATGATGATGGTGATGATGATGGTGATGATGATGATGAAATGATCTTTATTGCATAACATGAAACTATATAAACATATTGATACACTGATGTGTGAGGCTCTGTACTTGTGGTATTTAAGTTTCATTAAAACATGTTGTTTTCAGTGGCTCAGTGCCAGGTATAACTAGACCAAATTCTTTGCCTGTAGAAACGAATTACGTCTACAGATTTACCAAGCCTGTCTGATGGCAAGGCCCACCCTTTTGATGAGAGTATACGACGAGTGGAGCGAGGGTCCCGCATTGTGACTGTGGTAGCAGAGGACACAAAGCTGGTGCTGCAGATGCCTAGGGGGAACCTGGAGGTCATACATCCAAGGGCTCTTGTGCTCTCAGCTGTCCGCAAGTATCTTGATAGGTATCTGAAAATGTGTCGACCAATATACATTTTCACAATTTGAACAGATGGATTTTATTGATAGTGTACAGCGTAGTCTGTGTCCTTTAGCTTTTCAGTTTAATTCCACTGTTCCTTATAAGCATCTGTGGGCCAACGAAGGAATATTAGAGAATATTTGCAGATTGCAGTGATACGTTATTGGAACAGTGCTGTATAATTTATACTATAAAGCAATATTCACGCTATGACAACTAGGTGAAATCTCTTCCAACTGGCTGATTTTCACTGATATTTTTCTGTGAAAATGATTGTTCTGGCCACGTAGGGTTTTGATGCTATAGATTTTACTACATCTTGTTACTTACACTGATACTTACATGGATCACATGATGTGTGGCCACGGGTTTTCTGACAAATGATCACATGTACTGGAACAATACTGTAACAGTTTGGCTTTACCAGTCATGTGAAATGAAACAAAAGGGAATGTAATATATCATGTTGTCCTTGCATTGAATATGAAATATCTTAGACATAATCCTGATTGCATTAACTAAATTTTAGTGACATTGTTGATTTTGAACTAACATCTGCAAGCATCTCCTCAGGAACCACTGGACCAATGATTTCGAACCTAGAAGGCATGCTCCTATTAATGCCATTTTTTCTTTTAACATTCATTTTTGGTGTCTCCACTGAGATACTGCTGGAATATTCCCTCACTCAATCGTTTGATATTGATCTGACCTCAGTACCTCGTCCACGCTGATATGAGAGTAGAAATTCTGTCATCATTAAATAAGTGGCTTTGTTCAAAATGTAATTAAACTTGGTATATGTTGATTTAGTAGTAGAACTGTTTCTGACTTTTCTGTATGTGAATTATGACTTTTATTTCATCTTTTTCCGTGCTTTCACTATGCTCCTTAATTCCTGATGTCAAAGCTTTCTCTGAAGAATCTCATTAGGTTATAAACATCATGTGTTGGTCAATTTCCAGGTGTTATTGAGTATTTGAAGCATGGGAATACATTTGGAACCAGAGGTTTCAAATGAAATATTCCCGTGCTTCAAATACTCAATAACACCTGGAAATTGGCCACCACATGATGTTTATGGACATTGTGAACAAAAAAGTAAACCAAATGGTTTTACTGTCTGCACTCGTTTACATTGAGTGCGGGTACAGCAGGGAAGTGTCATCAGCTGGCCTTTTCAGCTGGTTCATGGTAGCATCTGGAGCAGCTTATTTGTGATGCTATTCTGATTTAACGTCACGATATGATTTGAATGACATCACCACTGTTGATGATACAACAAAACAATTGTTTGCATTATTTCCACGTGTCAATATGCAGCAAATAGTCTTGCAGTTTCCGGGAATCAAATACCATTTGATCATATTTTTCAACCACCAGATTATACCAACACAGTGACTTTTGGTTTACAATAACCATTAAAGCTGAACCTTATATGCTCTTTCCACTTGTCATTAATGCTTTCAAATTCTTGTGTAACATAGGCTGTGTAATCATCACTTCAGGAAACTGAAGTTTGGAGTGTATGGTTTTGGTTTTTTTCTGTGATCACATATGGTTTTGTTCCAAGCATTTGTGTTTCAGGGATTTGTTTTGGTAAAACAATTGAAATATTGCATTACATAAGGAAAGTTCTTCTCCTTGCAATATATATAAGCTGTGTTAAATAGGTTTATCGTTTGTGTCATGTAGCAGTTTTGTTCATAATGGTGCACTGACACAGATTTCATGGTGGAAACTTAGTTTCATCATTTTATATTTGGTTTTGCTCCTAACTGTCGCTGTTGTTTAGTTTTGTCATCAGTATTGATTTTACGTAAATATTAAAAATTATCAAATGCTGCTGTTGTGGACATTTGAAACTTTTGACTTCATAGTTGGTGTTGTGTGACACAACATACCTTCCATTACACATCATCATCAAGAGAGAATGACAGATTGATAGAGTGAAAACATTTCATACCACAAAATGTCTGTTTTGTTGAATTTATGTCTGTTGTTGTGCAGGCTGCAGTACAAGGATGCATTCCTGGCAATGCGAAAACATCGGATCAACATGAACCTGATGTACGACCATGACCCCAAGATGTTTTGTGATCACATCCAGGTGTTTGTGTCTCAAGTGGAGGCAGTGAATCATCTCAACCTGTTCCTGACTGACCTCCAGTTAGTTCATAATGTTCATACATCCTTAGTTAGTCCTGCCTCACATGCAAGTCTTGTGTGCTCTTTCTGACATAAAAGATGAACGTGATCTATGTTACACTGAAACTCATTTCCTTGATCTATGGAGTCAGGTTTGGTAAAACAAAAATCCTGACTTTAACATACTGACGTGATTTACTAGCTGTTTGTCTCTATCAGTTCTAGTCAAGTATCAGCTCCTTGACTGCATGCCTGAATTAATGTTTTGTCTGCATACCTGATTCATAACTTAGTCTGAATTCCTTGATGTATGTTCAGTCTGCAAAACTCAGTCAACGTTTAGTATGACTCTTTAATACCCAAGTCTAAATGTGTGTACCTAAAGGTCACATGCAACACAACTTTGCACATTCTGATACCTTTCAGTATGCACTAGCTGAAACAAATCATCAAAAATGCCAATTCAGCCTATAAAATTGAAAGTAAATGCCATGAAAAAAAAGATCGCGAAATTGGAGTGCAAACGATTCACTAATTTTTCCCCCAGCGCCCATCATCATGAATAAATGGTAACTAATTATGTTTCATTTTTGGGTTTCATGTGACCTTTAATCCAGCTCTAGTTCCCATACTTCATAAGAAGTCTAAGTGTGTACACCTATGTCCAAGACTAGTGTTGAAGGTATGAATGGAAAGTGTTGTACAGGGGACTAATGACAGACTCCAAGTCAGCATGTTTCAGCTTTATCTTAACACAGCTTTTACTCTTTAATTTTGCAGAGAGGAAGATGTGACAGTTACCATGTACACTGCAGCATACAACAGACACCCCCAGCCAGACAGTCAGGTGACGTCCAAGGTGGACACAGTGTGTGACCATGTAAGAGAAGCACTCACACACTTGGACAGAGACAAGTTAGTAGCCTGCATCCCTGAGGAATAGCCCTTGGCTTTGAAATATTTTACTCGTTTTGAAGATTGATATTTTTGCCTTACTATTGCTTAATACAGTTGTAAAATGTCATATTATTGAAAACAGCTTATATGTTGTGCTGATACTTGGTTTTGAACCTGCAATCCTTTGCTTGGTGGTTTTATCCACTAGGCTGTCACGGATTGTTGTTAAGTATGAGATTTATTGTTAGTGCGTACCATGTGTTCCACACAGGATGGGTAGCGCATGCAGAGCACTTGCTTTGTGCATGCAAGGCAATGTATCAGCTCCCAGTCACACCCCAGTTGATACCAAATTATATCTAAAGTTTGTGTATCTTTGGTCTGTTCATATGTTGGATCAAAACCTCCTCCTCAGTTTTCTAAATGTAACCCTTTAGCCTTTTTAGTATTGCCCCTCCCCAAATTTCCCAATGCTGCTGGCTTACTTTTTTAAGCAAAACCTTGGATATGGATTTGATCCTTCACTATTGCACCACTTTTTCAGATATTTGCTGACTATCCTGACCTCCTACGTGAGGAGGAGCAAACCTGACCTCGAGGCCGCCCTTACTCTTGTGAAGAGTCTCAGAGGTCAGACACTTAATTCACACTCATACAGACATTTTTATACATCTATGCAACCATATCCCACAAGGCTAGTTTGATAAAACAGTGATATACACATAATATTTTGTTGAAATTCACCACTTTATTAGGTATTGTCACATTTCAGAACCATCAGGATGTTGAACCTAGGAAGTGTCATTTCTCACTCTGTGACACCTGTTATTGTGTTTAGGTAATATTCAAGATGTACACATTTCACTGCAGAGAAAAGAAAGGAGGAAGTCAGTGTGACGGCTGAGGAAACACTAAAATACCTGCTCTTCCTTGTTGATGTCAATGAACTGTATGATGTGGCTCTTGGATCGTATGACTTTGACCTTGTGTTGATGGTTGCAGAGAAATCTCAGAAGGTGACATCTATATCATTTCTTATTTCCATTCCTGTGCCTGTAGTTCTGTCTTGATACTTTGTCCAGCTCCCCATCACATTCAGGTTACATGAGGTTCCCAGAACTCATTGGCTTGTTGTGAGGGACATTGGACAGGATTCCCGACTTCAAGGCATTGCTCTCTTCTTTCTGCAGCATAGGATGTTCACACAGCCCGTGTTTGAAAGTAGATTTAGGTTTATTTTTCTCAATTTAATGATTTTGGTAATAAACAGAATATTATATTTGTGCCCATGACATACTTTATTTACAACACCTGTGCCTAAATATCGGTATATCGCACACTCTCACTCTGTGTATTACATGCTTTAAAGAAACATCTGTTTGATTATCCAAGAAAGGGGTTTACCAAACATGCCTGTTTAGAACTGTAGATTTACATAAGATTATTTTTATACAGGTTATATTTAGATAGTATTTAGTTCTTGATAAGATGGATAAGAGCAAATGTTTTGTGGATGGAAACTCTTTATTAGGAAAAAATCATTACGTTATGAGGACCAGATGTCCTATCTATGACTAATTCCATTATAGCTGAGAAACAGGAATGGCTGGTTCAGACCTAATCATTCACAGGCTTCACTGCTGTTTTTAGTGGAATGTTGCTGACTGTAGTTTTCAAAAACACTGACTCATTCAGTTGATGTTGTGTTTGGTGATCCCAGGACCCGAAGGAGTATATCCCATTCCTGAACAAACTGCGTAGGATGGAGGATAATTACCGCAGGTTTGCCATTGATCAGCATCTCCGCCACTTCAGAAAGGCTCTGAAACACATTGCTGGATGTGGTGAGTTTAATGCCAGCAACACACACATGGTCATCCTGTATTTAGTCATCCTTCATTGAGGGGGGATTTTAGAAGTTGGGAAGTACAATAAAGACAAACTTATGGATACCAACTTCTTCATTTCGTACATGCAACATTTCAGTACAGATTCATGTACCCCTGTCAAGCAAATAAAGAAGTTGTTATCCATAAAGTTTGTCTGTATTGGAGAGTCATCCTACAAGGGACCTCTAACCTTTGTCCATTTGTTGTGAGTCTAACATGTATGGCACAGAGTCATCCTGTGTTCTTTTTAATGTTACCCTCCTTATGTTTTCCTGTAGGTGAAGATAAGTTCCAGGAATGTCTGACTTTTGTAGACGAGCACAAGTTGTATGGGGATGCTCTGAAGCTATTTGCCCCAGGGACTTCACAGTTCAAGGTAGCTAGAACCTACTTCTCACTCACAGAATTGTTTGTTTCATTTCAACATTATGAGCAGTGATACTTTTTCATGACATAGTAAGGACATTATGAACTTTCCTATGAAATGTTATCCACAGATTGTACGGACATTATGAACTTTCCTATGAAATGTTATCCACAGATTGTACGGACATTATGAACTTTCCTATGAAATGTTATCCACTGATTGTACGGACATTATGAACTTTCCTATGAAATGTTATCCACTGATTGTACGGACATTATGAACTTTCCTATGAAATGTTATCCACTGATTGTACGGACATTATAAACTTTCCCAGGAAACATTATCCTCTGAATTAATACCACAATCATACAACCTCCAGCAGGTTAGTGGGGTTATGAAGACTATTCTGTGACATGAAGCTCAGAGGCCTACTATACATCATTTTGCCGAACATCATGACATGTGATCAAAAGGCATTAAGCTAAAACCAGTAGGGTCCAAGTTAAAAATCTGCTGTCTAAAGGAGCGCTAGAGTGCAGAATTAGGATCCAATTTTTAATTTCTGAAAGTGTTGAATGAATCAATTTTTCAAATTTGGTGATCACCCTCCTTGTTTGAAGGTGTAATATGATCCTATTTCATTTTAGAATTGTCAGTGGTTATGTTTTGTTTTATCTTATGTGTTAATATTGGAATGTCTCGCTCTCGTATGTAGTACCGCCATCTTGTCAGGTCACGATGCTGGGATAATAAAGTATGGACCAAGCTCTATCTGTTTGGTGATTATATTACATGGTGGCAGAGGTGGAATCAGGCCTACGTAACACCAACTTAATTCCGCTCAAGATTTGTGACGTGTCTTGAACTGAATCTGTTTACCAGTCAGCGTGCTATTTCAACTATGCACCAAAGTGGACTGACAACGTACATGCTGTTCAGGTACATTTATTATTTTGTGCAGTGAAGCGCACATAAAATCACTATGTCGGAGTCTGTGCCATCACCATGCTTGGACTGGTCACACCTGGACAAAGGTCAGGCTTTTAAAGAATTTAAGCAAACAAGTGAACTTTGGTTCAAAATTAAAGGTATCAAGCCAGAAGACCAGCATATTTCATTATCTTATGGTCTGGCAAGGAAGGTCTTAGGATGTTTAACACTTGGAATCTCACTGAAGAGAACTTAAAAAACCTAAAAATTTGTGGGATAAATTCTCTTCTGAAATTGAGCCATCTGAAAAATTCATAGGCTGGAGTTTCTCCGTTACA
Source organism: Haliotis asinina (assembly GCF_037392515.1). Taxonomy (NCBI): domain Eukaryota; kingdom Metazoa; phylum Mollusca; class Gastropoda; order Lepetellida; family Haliotidae; genus Haliotis; species Haliotis asinina. Next base: position 46,123,510 of record NC_090282.1, read on the forward strand.
AACAAAAAGTCAGCGAGACTATTGATGACTTTATCACAAGGTGTAAGGCTAAAAGCTATATAGTGTCTGTTCAAAGACAGTGTTGCAATGGATGAGAGAATGATTGCGGTTCTCATTGCTGGTGTGCCATACCCAGAGGTACAGAAAACACTATTAGGACGGGATGAAAAGTTAACCCTACAAGAGGCCATTGATATTGGAAGGCAACATGAAGCAAGCATGAATCACATGTCACAGTTTAAGAATCTAGATGGCAAGACTTTACAAACAGATGACATACCACGTGTTTGCGAGTAGTAACAGTAGATGCAAGTTGTGTGGTAAAACTGGACATTGGCAGGAAATGTGTCAGCAGAGTAGAGGCAGACCGCAGCATAGACACAGTAAATCAAGACGCCGTCAACAGTCCAGGTCGAGGAGCAGCGGTCAGAAAGTTTTGACTCAAGATCAACACCTGGAAGGATATCGTCTAAGTTTAGTGAGCCCAGATCGTACATGGTAGAAACTCCAAATGGCAGTGTTCTAAGAAGAAACAGGCACCATTTGCGAGAGATGCAGGGAACAGCCAAAAAAGTAAGGTTTGCACTGAATGAACACTCCAGTGAAATTTCTCAGTCAGTCATAGCTGATGAGGACAGACAAGGTGCTGATGGAAGCAATGGAGACAGTGTACTGAACACTAGGAACATTGATACTCAACAATATTGCACCAGTAGTGGTAGAATGCTCAAGAAACCCGACAGATTCATTGAACAATATTGAAATATGACAACCAGTTTCAATATCTGAGCAATTCATGATATTCAGCAGAAGTGCAAATCATTATGTCTAAGGTTAAACTCCTATGTGGAATATTGCTAGTGTGAGAGTGTTTGTGTGTGGTAATGCAAGAATTTGCAATTTAAAAGCTTTATTGTGAATTGTTTGTCAGTATTGTCATGCAATGGAGGAACTGGAAAGTGAGACTGTTAAAGTGAGTATTACCAGACCCAAGACAACCAGTCAGTTATGTTATATTGTGATAGTTTAACACAAGAATGTATAAGATGTATTATTTAACAAGGATTACTCTCACATTTTCTTTTTCTTCAAAAGAAGAGGGATGTAATATGATCCTATTTCATAGAATTGTCAGTGGTTGTTTCGTTTTATCTTAGGTATTAATTTTGGAATGTCTCTCTCTCATATGTAGTACTGCCATCTTGTCAGGTCACGATGCTCGGATAATAGAGTATGGACCAAGCTCTATCTGTTTGGTGGTTATATTACAGAAGGATATGTGCAATGAAAAGTTACATTGTGATATTTTTTATGTATTTTAAACTTATCCTGTCTCATGTTATACAGCTCTGCTTTTTCTCTACGACCATGTGTGGAAACATGCTATGACCTAAATTGTATCAAATCTTGCTGGCCTCTGACCACCTGACCTCTGCCCCCACCCTGACATCGGCCCCTGTCAATCACCTCTATAACCGTGCAGCACACTCAGATGATCACGTGACAATCTGTGCCTGTCATTCTCTTTCTTGTCGCTACACTGTTTGGAAGTGTGTATGCTCTGTTTCCCACTTGTCACTATATTTCATCGTGGGGAAACATCTTCCCCTATTATATCATGGAATGGACACGCCATGAGTAGCTGACAGGAGGTTTCCGAGGATCCTTCATCATCTCAAGATGAGATCGTCCTACCAGCTTGCCGTTCATCACCGGATGAAGAGACTACTGGTACTGTAGAGAAATGGTCGTAGAGGAAGTAGAGAGCTGCATGGGAAAAGTGTATAAATGTACAATTTATGGTTGATATTGGACATATGGAGTAGTGGTAGGGTGTATTGGTGAACCTTACAACCATTCTCTTGCTTGTTTTACAAACTACCATCATATAGCTAGAGTATTTTAGAGTTTGGCATTATACAACAAACAAATCCAATTTAACCCCCATAAACTTGTAGTCGTCTACCAGATTATGGTGGTTTGACATTTTATGTGAATTGTGTATTACATTTGCACGGCAGAATCATGAAGCAAGTGTAATGTGTATTTACAGCAATTAGCAACATTGTATGGGAACTACTTGTGTGAGAAGAACCGTTCAGACGAGGCAGGAGTAATGTACATCAAAGCTGAAGAGTGGGAGCTGGCGCTAGAGGCATTCACAGCCTGCAACAACTGGAGACAGATGTTCTGTCTCACTGTCAAACTTGGCTACTCTTCTGAAAAGGAGGCAGAGATTGCCAGACAATGTGCACGTAAGTTGGAAAATGCTTTGTATGAGACATCTCCAAAGTTAACTGTGACACTGCACACAATATTGACAGAAAGTTGAGATGGGATGTACAGCAAGGCTTTAATGCAGATGATGCAGGTGAGCCAGGAATGTTGTGATGCTGGTGATGAAGGGAGGTAGTGGTGCAGTGAGGTTGTGATGTAGGTGAGACATGGAGGTTGTGATGCAAGTGAGACATGGATGTTGTGATGCAGGGGAGATATGTAGGTTGTGATGCAGGTGAAACAAGGAGGCTGTGATGTAGGTCAGACATGGAGGTTGTGATACAGGTGAGACCGAGATGTTTGTGATGCAAGTGAAACGTGGAGATCGTGATGCTGGTGAGACATGGAGGGTGTTAGGCAGGTGAGACATGGATGTTGTGATGCAGGGGAGATATGTAGGTTGTGATGCAGGTGAGACAAGGAGGCTGTGATGTAGGTCAGACATGGAGGTTGTGATACAGGTGAGACCGAGATGTTTGTGATGCAAGTGAAACGTGGAGGTTGTGATGCTGGTGTGACATGGAGGGTGTTAGGCAGGTGAGACATGGATGTTGTGATGCAGGGGAGATATGTAGGTTGTGATGCAGGTGAAACAAGGAGGCTGTGATGTAGGTCAGACATGGAGGTTGTGATACAGGTGAGACCGAGATGTTTGTGATGCATGTGAAACGTGGAGATCGTGATGCTGGTGAGACATGGAGGGTGTTAGGCAGGTGAGACATGGATGTTGTGATTCAAGTGAGACATGGATGTTGTGATGCAGGGGAGATATGTAGGTTGTGATGCAGGTGAGACAAGGAGGCTGTGATGTAGGTCAGACATGGAGGTTGTGATACAGGTGAGACCGAGATGTTTGTGATGCAAGTGAAACGTGGAGATCGTGATGCTGGTGAGACATGGAGGGTGTTAGGCAGGTGAGACATGGATGTTGTGATGCAGGGGAGATATGTAGGTTGTGATGCAGGTGAGACAAGGAGGCTGTGATGTAGGTCAGACATGGAGGTTGTGATACAGGTGAGACCGAGATGTTTGTGATGCAAGTGAAACGTAGAGATCGTGATTCTGGTGAGACATGGAGGGTGTTAGGCAGGTGAGACATGGAGGTTGTGATTCAGGTGAGACATTGAGACTTGGAGGTTGTGATACAGGTGAGACATGGAGGTTGTGATGTTGGTGAGACATTGAGACTTGGAGGTTGTGATGCAGGTGTGACATGGAAGTTGTGATGCAGGTGAGACATGGAGGTTGTGATGCTGGTGTGACATGGAAGTTGAGGCAGGTGGGACATGGAGGTTGTGATACAGGTGGGACATGGAGGTTGTTAGGCAGGTTGGGTAGAGAGGTGGAGATACAGGTGAGACACGGAGGTTGTCACACAAGTAGTGCAGAAAGCTAGTGACACACGGGTCTCAGTCAGTGTTGTTAGAAATTCATCTTAACAAGTCCTAACTAGCTTAAGTAGCTCCAAAGACAACCAGAGTGTGTATTTAGATGACATAGCAAAGAACAGTTTTTTAGTTAATGCACAGATGCTGAGATTGAATCCTAATTTGTGTTCATTTCATTATCAGGTCAGCTGCAAAGTATGAAAAATTTCAATGATGCTGCTGTTGTGTTCGAGAGGTATGCTAAGGTATGTTTCATATATGGCTCAAGATAGATTTGGTATGTGAATGTGTTGTTCATAGGGATATTATAAGTACTGGTTAATAGCCTTTGTATATGATAAAATAAACCCATGACTGTCTTCTTGTTATCCAAGATATGCTTGACTACCCACAATGTCCATTCCTGTCTTCTTGTTATCTGAGTCATACATGACTGCACACTAAATCCATATCTGTCTTCTTGTTATCTCAATCATGCTTGACTACACATGCTGAGTCCATGCCAATCTTCTTGTTATCTCAGTCATGCTTGACTACACATGCTGAGTCCATGCCTGTCTTATTATCTCAGTCATGCTTGACTACACAAGCTGAGTCCATGCCAATCTTCTTGTTGTCTCAGTCATGCTTGACTACACACGCTGACTCCATGCCTGTCTTCTTATTATCTCAGTCATGCTTGACTACACACACTAAGTCCATGCCTGTCTTGTTATCTGAATCATGCTTGACTGCACACTAAGTTCATGCCTGTCGTTGCAGCGTGTTTTTCAAGAAACATGAGGTACATCTGTTTTAGTGCAGCTGTTGTAATCAGCGGTAATCACCTTGTGAGGGAGACATGATGACAGAGAGCCCCTTATTACAGGGAGTTTCATTAATATGAAACACAAATCCAACCACATATTGTCTTACTATTTTTTCATTGGAAAGAGGTATTTTAGATGTAGCTGTTTACATAATAAAGATTTGTTTGTTTCAGGATGTTGAGGAGGCTATTGTCTGCCTTATAGAAGGTGCATTATGGGAAGAAGCCATGAGAATGGTGGGTGTCAGTACGAACCCTTGTCAGAATGAAACAATCCTTCATCTTCTTGGCGTCTTCTCCTGACAACATCTACCTGATGCCTTCCTAACCTACATTTTCAGAATGCTTTATTAAAGGTCACCTCATGTCAATGTATATACATATTTATCTCCTGGGTATATCATATGTTATTAAGTTCGCCCAGCAGAGATATAAAATATGAACATTAAACATACTGACCACACATTGCAAGTGTTATGTCCATTACAAGATTTGGAAGTAGCAAGAGAGATGAATAATTTCCTACATAAGCAGTTTTTTGTTTTACAGATGCACCAACATAGAAGAACTGATTTCATCGAAACAAATCTGAAGACTGCTCTTTTAGAATGTCATGAACAACACTTGGAGTCACTGGAGGAGTACCGTGACAATTTTGTGAAATACAAGAAACGACTTGGTGTTGTTCGGGAGCAGAGGGAGAAACAGAAACTGGAGATTCTGGGTGAGTTGGTCAGTGAGTTGGTTGTTGAATCATGTCAGAGGGGGCAACAAGTCAGACGTATGAGTATTGAATGATGAGTTCTCATGTTCTTGTGTAATTACAAAACTGTGTTACCTGTAATCTGTTGAATGGAGGGTATTTCTAATAAACATTAGATGGCGTCATAGACTTCTTATATAAAAACTCTAGTCACTTGAGCTCATTGTTTCACTATGAGAAATCAGTGAATTTTTTTTAAGCTGAACCAAAGTTTATTACTTCTGGAGTTTAATTACTCAAACTAAGAGCCATGTTTGAAGTTGTACAGTATGTTTAATTTGAACTCCTTTGAAATAGGAATAAGGGATCAATCCTTAACCATTTGGGATTCTAATTAACTTTCACTGAAACATACACAAGAAAAAGTAGTTTATGTTTCATAAGTATGCCAGTTCATATACTGCCTAGTTCTCCACTCTCATTTTCATTTGCTTGTCCTTAAAGAGGCGACTTACAGGATTGGGTAGTTAGACTCGCTGACTTGGTTGACACATGTCAAAGGTTCCACACTCATTTTCATTTGCTTGTCCTTAAAGAGGCGACTTACAGGATTGGGTTGTTAGACTCGCTGACTTGGTTGACACATACCAAAGGTTCCACTCTCATTTTCATTTGCTTGTCCTTAAAGAGGCGACTTACAGGATTGGGTTGTTAGACTCGCTGACTTGGTTGACACATGTCAAAGGTTCCACACTCATTTTCATTTGCTTGTCCTTAAAGAGGCGACTTACAGGATTGGGTTGTTAGACTCGCTGACTTGGTTGACACATACCAAAGGTTCCACACTCATTTTCACTTGCTTGTCGTTAAAGAGACGACTTAGAAGGATTGGGTAGTTAGACTCGCTGACTTGGTTGACACATGTCAAAGGTTCCCAGTTGCACACATCAGTGTTCATGCTGTTGATCACTGGATTGTCTTGTCCAGGAACAAATATTTACAGACCACTGCCATATACCTGGAATATTGCTGACCGCAGTGTAAGACTAAACTCACTTACTCACTCACTCTCATTTTCACTAATATTCAGTAGGACAGCAGTCCCTGTGTGTTGCTGAATTGGCATTTTTGTAGGCAAATGAAAGAAACAAACTGCAGGTTTGATTTTGATGAGTACAGTGATTGTCATGACAACATCAGCAAGTATGGGCTACTTAAGACCCAGATGAGTGATGACAAGCAATATACTTCCTGTCATAACTCAGCAGCTTGAATAGGAAGCATGTCAAATGGGACATACGCTGAGAGGAAAGACAGGGAAACACAGACTGGTTGTACATGGTGTAATCCCTAGGTCTTTCTGAGCACATGGAGAAAATTATCAAATTGTGTGAGGAGTCAGATGTATTGTTTCTTCATTTCATCTAGTAATAGCTGACAACCTTCTGTTTAGATGGTGATGTGCCTTGCAACAATATGGACTCAGACTTGTTCTCTGATACAAGCAGTGCTACAGGGGTCAGTTTCCAGTCCTCTCAATACTCCTACAACAGCCAGAGGTCAACAGTCATCAGTCGGAGAACTGGGTACCGTCTACATTACGTACTGACCTGAAATCTTATAACAATCAGAATAATGTGCAAGTTATTTTCACTACAGAGACATGTTACTTATATTTTTTTTGTCATCAACCTTATGGATGTAAGTCATGCAGAGTTATATCTAATAGTTAAACCAGAAAACTGTCATCGTTGGTTTAAATACAAACTATACGTTCACCCTTGACATTTCATTTACAAAAAACCTGTCTTTACAGAAATGGTAACCATGGTATCTACTTCAATTTGGGATTTCCTCCAGCGACAAGCTGCCATTGTGTAATAACTAAAATGATGTAAAACAAAGCAAATCTCACTCACTTATATGCTTGTGCCTAACACTTAAGGACCCCTGTCACCCATGAAGGTATTTGAATTGGTAGCTTTAATTCTGGTGAAATTCGAGCATGCATGGTATGTAGATGCTTTGAGATGTGTTTGTTGTCCTGTAGACACTCCTCCAAGAGCAGGAAGAAGGGTGACAAGCAGAGATGGAGTCTGAAGGAGGGCAGTCAGTATGAAGACTGTGCCCTGATTGATGCTCTGGCCAAGATCATCACAGCTGTGGACAACATGAAGGGTGGGTGGAGAAAATGCAGTCATCTCCACTCAATCATCACCATGTCACTCTCCTAGTCAGAATTTACTTAATTAATCATTGATTCATTATGTTGTTTTGAAAGATTTTGGTGTTGACTTGTTCCACTGTAACTATATTCTGTCTTCCACCTCTAGTCTCTGTTTGATTGCTTCATTCTTACCATGTTTTCAAGTAATATCCTTTATGCATATTCAAGTGCATTATAAATACATTATCAAAATTGTTTTTCAGAGGAAGTGAACTCTCTGATGAAGGCACTGGTACAGTTTCACTACGATGCCCAAGCTTTATCTCTACACCAGCAGTTGGACTCTTTTCTCACACTGATCGACAAGTCCGTCCCCTGCATCTGGCTGGATGAAAGCCCACAGGATGCACCCCTAGTGAGTAAATCCCATGTCACTCCCTACACACAGTCACAGGGAACCCACCTGCTTGGGTGTCTCAATAGTCTTTAGCCAATCTCACATTGTGTGTGTTGTTTGGTGGATGTGAGTCCACCTAGCTCAGAATAGGGGGTCTGCTAGTCTCTCACTAGTCACTCATTTAGTGGGTTATCTGTGAAGCAAGGGAGTCCATACCCACTGGCTTGAAATAGAGATTGTGAGTAGTTCTAGTCTGTCTTTACTCTCTCATTTATGGGGGTTATCTGTGGAGCGAGTGAGTCCACACCAATCTGGCCTAGAATAGGGGTACTGCTAGTCTCTTTTAGTCTCTCAGTGGGTCATCTGTGGAGCAAGTGAGTGCATACCCACTTGCTTAAAATAGAGGTGGGGGTGTTAGTCTGTCATTACTGTCTCATTTAGTGGGTTATCTGTGGAGCAAATGAGTCCGTGCCAACCCGACTTAGAATAGGGGGATGGCGGGGCTCTTACTTGTGATCCAGGTAAATCATTTTCAGGGGCTGTTCACTTCTCCCTTATCAAATCTTTTCGCCTACTTTGTACAAAAGTGGGCAGGACAAAGTTTGTGAAAAGATCAGCTGTTGCTTGAGTTGACCAAGTCTTCCAACAATTCCACCTTGATATCTGGAGTGTGAATTCATGACATTCATTGTAATCATACATTGTGAGCCCCCAGTAAAATGCAGATGCTGAACTTGGTCATGCTGGAAATAGGTGGAGCTTGTCATTACTTACTCTTTAGCCCTGCCCACTGAAAGTCATGTTAGGCTATGTTAAGCTGAGATTTTTAGTGAAATAATGCCACCTAACAGTGCCATTAAAACTTGCTCACACAACTGCTTTCCAGTCAGACACACCGCTGCCATTATTTGTTCATAATTCAGTTGAGCTGCAGAGTGATGTCTCTGGTACTGTGTATTTCCACTGTCTGTTGTCATGCAGTCAATACATGCCCTGTTCCAGGTCCTGGGTCCAAACATGACATCAAATGCCATAGCACAGGCCATGCAACAAAACAGCAGTAGCAACACAAGGGAACAAAAAGGTATGTTTATGGGGAGTGAATGCTTATAGTGTCAAGGGCTACGCGTGTAGCATACCTTAATTGTGTAAATCTGTTATTGGTGTTTGAACTTTTTGTGATGACTTGTTGGCATGTTGTAGATCCAGTGCTGGTGGCCCCACCCAAGCGTAGGAAGGATGTTCGCTGGAAACTACACATAGCGCACAATGTAGAAGACCACTGATGGAGCAACTGTTTGTCCAGTTCAGAACAGATGTTTGAAGTGCGATGTGCACAGAATAACTGAACTCATGTGATCCAGTGTTTGAGATGGGATGTGCACAGAATACTTGTACACATGTAGTCCTGTGCTTGAGGTGGGATGTGCACAGAATACTTGAAGAGACATGGTCCTGTGTTTGAAGTGAGATGTGCCCAAAATACTGGATGTGGTCCTGTGTTTTTGGCTGGAATACTTGAATGGATGTGGTCCAGAGTTTCTGTACATGACCATGCCACAACTATTTGTTGATACTCTGTGTTTATTTACATTAAGAAACAAAGTGGTATGTAACTAACTGTACAAATGACATAACAAATAAAGCTATATGCTTTTAAAGAAAAGGTGTCCATATAGAATGAAAATTAAGTAAATATGTCAAAGAAGGTGGTTTTCATCCCTGACCCAATGCAGAATGGAGGGACCAAGCATTAAGCAGTGTACGTTCACTACGTTGTCTGTATATACGTCCCAAGTCTTCTTAATGAAATATCTGATGAACTGTTGTACGCAAAGTCTTCAATTTGGTGACACCCTACATAGGGGGATTGCGCAGACATCAGTCGATTTGGATGACCTTTGATATCTTCAAGGTCACCAAAACACACAGACCACTTTTTAAACTCTTGTCAACGCATTATCTCATGCACTGTTGTGCCCAGTGTCTTCAAATTTGATTACCGCTTACATTAGAGAATTATGCAGACACCAGTCAATTTGGGTGACCTTGACCTTATTTCAAGACACTTTGACCACTTTTCCAACTTATGTAAACATATCTCATTAAATGTTGCACCAACTATTTTGACAGCCAACATTGGATGATGATGCAGACAACAGTAATTTCTGTATGACCTACACATGTTTCAAAATCTCAACTGTCTCATTACCTGTACCGGTCATGATCATGTGACTAATTGATCAGTGGAACTTTATATTCTTTCATGACTGAAAGGTTGTATTGACTTTGAAGATTTAGAGATAATTTACAGTCCCCTGTTTTTAATATTATATACTGCACTGCAAAAGGAATTCAAGCTTCTAAAAAATATGAAATCTCATAAAAGTAAATGTTCACATTTATGTCTTCAGTTTAAACATTTGGCAAGAAGTGTTTCTTTTGCTGTTAAGTGTATATCATAAAGATTTTGAAAAACATGAAATTTTAGCCCACAAGCTGAAGAATATATATTGCCATTTCCTACGAATCTGATGTCAGGAATGAACATAACAGGGGATCAGGGTAGGAAAGGGTAACCATGGTAAGGTAATACACACTGGTACTGACAGTGGAGATGGCCATCTGCATCTATGTGTTCAAATCTAATATTTTCCTGAAATATCTTCAGAGTTAGGAGAAGATTCTGAGAAGTGACTGTGAATAAAACCCACACCACACGAAAATGTTCTATGTGACCAAAAGATAAAAACTAGTAAATATGTTAGATTTCATTCTTCTTTAGCAGTCGGTGACATTGTCATGTTAGTGGCAAACATTTTTAGTTTTTTGTAACAGAAACTTTTTATTTCATCCTTTCAACATGTTTTGCGGGGACATCATCTGCCCATGCAAATTTGCCTTTTCCGGAGCAGAAGTATGAAATGTTTAGTGTTTATGATAAGAATTGACAACCAAGGTAAATGTGATTGTAAGATTAAACTGCTTGTTTATGATCATTGTATTGACTGACACCTAAAACATTGATTCTAGATTACCTGTGTAACTTATGACAACTTTCATTTGTTGTATTATAGATTCAGATTTTGACCTATGTTCATTGTTGTTTTTCATGTTGCACCAATGTCATGCATAAAACCTCTAAGTCTTGGGTAACCTTGGTGCAATGTTGAAGAATGGGTGTTAAGGTTAACCTTAGTAAAGGTTGCTTTTGTGAAAGTCTCAGGTAATCTTAGTGCAATGTTGAAGAATGGGTGTTAAGGTTAACCTTAGTAAAGGTTGCTTTGATAAAGTCTCAGGTAATCTTAGTGCAATGTTGAAGAATGGGTGTTAAGGTTAACCTTAGTAAAGGTTGCTTTTGTGAAAGTCTCAGGTAATCTTAGTGCAATGTTGAAGAATGGGTGTTAAGGTTAACCTTAGTAAAGGTTGCTTTGATAAAGTCTCAGGTAATCTTAGTGCAATGTTGAAGAATGGGTGTTAAGGTTAACCTTAGTAAAGGTTGCTTTTGTGAAGGTCTCAGGTAACCTTAGTGCAATGTTGAAGAATGGGTGTTAAGGTTAACCTTAGTAAAGGTTGCTTTTGTGAAGGTCTCAGGTAATCTTAGTGCAATGTTGAAGAATGGGTGTTAAGGTTAACCTTAGTAAAGGTTGCTCTGTGAAAGGAAGCCCAAGTGCTTCCAGATTAAAGGCCCATCGCTTATTGGAGACCTGAACATACTGTTATTAATTATTACATTCATCACCACTCAACCCTGTCCATAAACTCCAAGAAGGCTCATCCCCCACTTGAATTCATGTTATGTACGAAATGTAGTTGTTAGTGAGCCTTATGTAAGATCACAGGCAAATTGCAGTGCAAACAAGTTGCGCAACAGAAAGAAAGTGACCAGTCTTCTGCAGCTAAGCAAGCAAAGGTTGGAAACGTTCTTCCCTTGCTTCGGTTCGAAAAATATTTTTCATATCAAAGTATAATATTACCACCATCAAAAGTACACATCTTTTGGAACACCTTTAGAATACAGCACAACTTCTTTTGGGGACGTGCGGGCGAGGTTAACCTAACCCTAACCCTAATCACTTACAATTACACAAAAGAGTGTCATGACTTCCTTTTATGTGGTGCAGTTTTCAAAAGGTAAGCCAACCGTTTTCCTCACTGGGTATACTCTGATATTCCCAACTCCATGTTTAACAATTACTCATGTGGAGTGTAATTTATTCACCATTTTTAGCGCTACCCTTGATATATCAGATCGTTCTTTGCCTCCATTCCACCTACAAGCCAAAGGCCCCCACTGCCGGTCAAAACAACTAAGTCCTGGGGCTCCTTTCACAAAGCAGCCTTTACTAAGGTTAACCTTCACTCCCATTCTTTAACTTTGCACTAAGGTTACCTAAGTTAAATGTTAAAGAATGGGAGTTAAGGTTAACCTTAGTAAAGTTTGCTTTGTGAAAAGAGCCCCTGGTTTACTAACCCAACACCCTTCCGTTCTCACCCTTCCGCCCCAACTCGACTCAGGCATAATGAGAGTCTGTGACAGTTCTGTATCGCAACAAAGTACATATACTTTGGATGCATGTACCTAGTTGAATTTTGATCATCATAAAGCTATCACTAGGGATAATATATACCTGAGCAATAGTACTTGATGATTATAGTTATCTGCCAGTCCGAGACGTAACGTGTACCTGAGACGGTGCCCTCCGCGGTACTAACTGAAGCGCTTCACCCTAATTAATTCAGTCACCTTGGAATGGCTGACTGTTCGGGTTGATTGACTAAAAACTACAACAGTGAAGTAGTGGCATAAACTTTTAAGCCACAAATCTAAATTGTGGCAAGCTATTGCAACTTATAAAACATCTCCATGGACTGTTGCTGTAATTATTTATACTTTGTTAATCGCGGTATTTTACCTCCGCTTCGCTGAACCATAATGCAATCCAAAAAATCTGAATGATCTTCGGTATTCATATCGTCATTTTATTAACCTTTCTAAACCTTTTCTGGTACAGTGCGTAAGGCAGTTCCGGATCACTGGCGAAACACCGACTGCATGCGCCTCCGCAAAAAAATATGTCTGAAGCGACTAAGGGCAACTTCTGTCTGAGCAATGTTTCATGTTACTCACACCAAAATGTAAAATTTATTCGGTCCTGATAGACTTCAGAGATATCGCAAAAGAAACGCTCCTCCATTTGCTGCTCATAATAATACATTCCAGAATCATGATTCCAAGTACCGGTCTGGGCTGAAAAATATTCTCTTGTGGTTTATACATACGTGGTTCATGGTACTGATCTCTTCAGTATTGATATACAATATTTTGTCGTGACTTCTACATGCGACTTTAACTTGTAAAGTACAACTATCGAGACCAAATAACCCATTTTTCAGAACCTTTAACACTTTATTCGGTGAATATGAAGATTTTTAACATCACACCATCAGTTACTGATTGTAGACCAAATAACCCATTTTTCAGAACCTTTAACGCTTTATTCAGTGAATATGAAGATTTTTAACATCACACCATCAGTTACTGATTGTTAACGAGAATAATCTATTAATACCAGCATATTTGAACTCTTTATGGGTGTGCATCTTCGTATGTCTAAAAATGAAACAAACTAGCTCATGCCTACTCCAGCCTCATTGATTCCACCTCTGGCACAAGTAACCGTGCATTTCTGATTGTCATAAAAGACCACTTTCTGTTGCTGTGGTTAATAACGTAATGACATGGTATGACCATGCATCCCCTTTTCTCTGTCGGTGAGCAGGCCGATAGGGGAAAACCTGAAACAGGTTCTCCAGCTGGCTCAGCAAACACACTGCCACCTACATCAAGAATTTGCCTGAATGACCCTGCAAGACGGCGTGGCACTTGTAATGAATCGTACCACACTAAAATTCACCAAGTTATTAAATAATATTACTTGAAAAAATAAAAACAATTTCAACCCCAAAGCATTGTCAAGTTGGTTATTACCTGACAGATTGTTCTGTACCGCAAATTACGTTTTGGTGAAATGAAGACCAAAACGTTTTATGTATCTACTTTGAGCAAAGAACATCTAAGACAGACCCTTGAGTGAGTATATATTTTAAATAAAGGGAACCGAAGTAGCATTGTGGAAATAATAACATTTCTCGGCTGTTGACAGTTTTGAGGTGATCCTATTTTCTGGTGATCCGGAACTGACTTAACCACGTGGCTCCATAAATTGCTCATTTCTCCAACAATATGGCAGATGTAGAGAAGATTTTTGCTGCTTTTTACAGGTGAAAAGTATATGCATGCAACGGATTGTTCACATGTTATTGAATCACTAAAGTCATATTTTCACAATTAATTGCCAACATTTTTTACCATCAAAGAGGCAGTGACCATGGCAAGGAAAATGTGACTGTCTCATACACAGAATCAGGGAGAGTATTCTAGCTGCTGATATTTTGTTAAATGACCATTGAAACTCGGGTGTCCAAAACCCGCGGTAGATTATCCCAGGTAGAATATACCCAGCCACATAACCGAAAGCGCTGAGCCTGTGTTAATTATAATGTTAACTGTGTTAATTGAAAATATGCATAATACTCGTACTAATATCAAAGAAGTATGTATATCATCTCCGTTAAGATAACTCTTTGAGATATATATACTACAAACGAAAAGTGTGGGAACACCCTAACATGTGATAGTCGTATATAGAATTAAACATGGTGTGGTCATAAATACTTTAAGATAAATGCAACTTTTTTCTGTGCTCAATGGACTCTTTAAACAACATGTTACAACTTGAAGCAAATGATTCAATATTTGTTAAGTTTGAGTGAAATGAAACATTGTCATAAACAGCGAAAACTAGTGTTGAAACACACCAGCATCGTGTTTGATTCAAAGGCCGAGACACAACTGACTAGTGCGGGTGCATTTCTGGGACGTGGTGATTTCTCTGTAGTAAATGTTGATGTGATGTGAGTGACTTTTAATCATACGTGGCTACCTGGCTGTTTTGCCACACAGCTGTGTGCTCCCAGCTTACAGCAGAAACCATTTAACCGATTATGATAATAATCTATAACATGGCTGCAGTGTTACTTTATTTCTTCTCTACCTAGCCATAAAATAGACAGTTTTGTCCACTCAAATATGTGTGGGGTTTTTATTTCAATGTTTAGATATCAAACAATGAAGATCTGTGGTTGGGCTCTTAAAATGTTATCAGTTTTCTGTATTATGATCATTATCTCATGTACCGAACCAAACCGAAGGCCTTATACCGCAGACCCGTGAAGGCCCCGGGGTAGAATAGTCCTTCAGCAACCCATGCTTGCCATAAAAGGTGACTCAGCTTGTCGTAAGAGGCGAGTAACGGGATCGGGTGGTCAGGCTCGCTGACTTGGTTGACACATGTCATCGGTTCCCTATTGGGCAGATCGATGCTCATGTTGTTGATCACTGGATTGTCTGGTCCAGACTCGATTATTTACCGACCGCCGCCATATAGCTGTAATATTGCTGAGTGCGGCGTAAAACTAAACTCACTCACTCAACCCTTATACCGCAATAATGTACCGTTTCACCACAGGACCCAGATTTTCGAAGCTTTTTTAGCGCTACTATAATCTAAGTGATGGCACTTGAATATATCGACTCTCTTAGTGCTTAGAGAGCTTCGAAAATCAGCATGGACCCAGCATGGTATCGCGGCACCTGTGCATATCAGCATCTGTTGACACTGTGCCCATTTTAAGTGCACATCCGTTTCTGGAGTATGCCGGCCCAGAAAAAGATTAATTAATGAATGAACATTTTCAGTTTGTTGCCTTCTGAAATATGGTGATTGCCGAAATAACCTCCCATCAAGGATTACCAGGGACTCTTATATAGTCATTGAAGATATGGCTATTTAGTTAGCCATTCATGAGGGTGCATTTCCAAGCCAGTTACCTTTACATGTGGCATTTGATAACATCACCGAATGATACTTAGGCAGATAAAGTAATATCATATGGATTTAAACACAAATCAGGATACATGTGTGGGGATTACGTGGTTTTTGAGAGCCCGGAACAACCGGAGGACCGAACGCCTGTCATACAGTACGTGTCTTTGTTGAGAATATATAGAAAAGAAAGCTAAATATTTTGAGCAACGTTTTTTGCTTCAGATACTACGCTTTGAGACTCCGTGAAGTGATATGTGGTTATCATGTTACAATCTAGTTATTTGGACACATTTTAATATACATGTGTGAGTTTTAGGTTGAGTTTTAAGTTGTGTTTAGCTGCACCGCCAACTTGGTCCAAGCAGAGACGATTTCAAAACTTTTGGTTGAGGCTATAAGTTGGGAATGGAGAGAGAAAAGGGCGCTTCACTTTAACGGGCCAGATATCTTTTCATGTGGCATTTCGTAGCATGACATGAGTAATATGTGTGATATTTAGGTAGAAATAATACTAATCTATGTATCAAAACACAATTCGCGATTCATCTATGAGGTGCACTGTGCTTTGGATGACACGAGGCAAGCCTGTGTGAACTAGCTGTGTCTTTGTGGAATATATAGAAAAGAAGGCCTCTTTTTGAGCAACGTTTTGGCTTCAAATACTCTGTGAAGTTATATGTAAGTAAATATAGTAGTAATCTAGTTACCTGGACACATTTCAAGATACATATGTGATGTTTAAGTTGTGTTTTAACAGCATGGGCCAAGTCGGGCCGAACAGAGATTATAAGCACTTTTGATTGAGGCTGTGTTGGTGATTTTGTTTTCCGAGGACTTCGTTGGAAATGTAGAGAGAAAAGGGCTTCTCTTTACTTTACTTCATCAAGTATTCATAGGTAGATCTATATCTGTCTTGTCTGTGCTTGTAAATATATGCATATGCATAGGCGTTGGCTATCAGATTTGGGCTGGTGTTGTTTTGAAGGAAAGCACATAAATAAGAATGTTTGTGTGAATGTATACTACTTTGTTTGATCCTTTATAAAATATATTACAAATGGTTGAGATTTAAAATATTTCTTTTAACATATATAATATATAATGTCATATTTACGCACTGGTCGACATATATATATGTATCCGCTTCTCTTTAATACAAACATATCCTGTGTTGATTCAGCATGATCGAGACACTAAAGGTAAATGAGGAACCCCAACATCTTAATTAAGGAACGAAAAGAAGTCAAAACACTGTCACTTCCTGCCCATGACCCCAGGGTGTTCCACGTCACACGCTAAGAGGGGTTAGCAATCTCCCCACATAGAAAGACGAAGGAAAACACAACAGTAAGACGACGTCTCTTCTGGTGGAATATCGGCATATTAGCGTTGTTGTTGTGGGCTTATTCATTTTCATACATGTTCAATTAAACGGAACATGCAAGGTACGTATTTTGACCTCGTTTAGGGTTCATTACTGTATACAGAATGGGGTAGATAGATCTAGATCTGTGCTTTACCTGTTCCGACAACAACCCCTGGACTGGAGTACCAAATCGTAGCACTGCTGCTCCGGTGTTTCACCCGTCTGGTAAACATGTGAAACTTGCTCATCACTTCCCACGTGAAGCATACACTCTTGAAAATATATGTCTGGAATATGTTTGGAAACCACTTTTTCTTAAACAGTTGAAATCCACCTGTATGGTGAACTTCACAGATGGAAAGTGTGGGAAACATACATTATTCGATAATAACATCCTAAACTTTCCACAATGAAGTGGAGTCCCCGTAGCGCAGGGGATAGCGCGCTGGACTTCTAATCCAGAGGTCGCGGGTTCGAATCCCGCCGGGGATGGAAATGGTATTTTGTTAATTCATTATCTCTTAACATGAAATTTTGGTTTGTTACTGTGCTTTCACTATGATCAGTCATATTACGTTTTCATTTTTCACTAAGCTAGGTCACACATTTATCAACTTAAAATTCTCATTCCCCAAACAAAACTTTTATCACATAAGGCAAACTTTTGACACTGACTGATGCACACATGGTAAATAAATGTGAAATTGTGAAGGGACATATATAAAATACACACCATTGTGTATTTCTGGGTACACTCTAGTAATGACAAGATTGTACTCCTTTTTATTTCCGTTCTCTTTTCACCTGATCACAAAGTAGATTGATAAAAGTGTCATTTACAACATCAGTTTGCTCCTGGGGTAATATAGTCCAAGAGCAAATATACTTTTACTTTACCCCCGGAGCATCTGTTAATTTACTCAAGGAGCATAAATACTTGCCTGAATAAAGTTGGTAAAAACTGTAATGTTTATATGGTCAATTTACTTACCTTAAGTTAATTTACATTGTACGTACATAAGCAAATATACTCCTGTATGTAAATGTGTGAATGTAAATGCAGCTAATGTTGACAGACTTAAGGTTTATCCCAGATATCTACCCTTTGCCCATGATACAAAATCCATAAAGGCTATTTATCTATTACTGTATTTTTAGCTCCATCATGTTCTGATAGGTATGAGTTTGCCAAGAGTACAAGAAATAATGTCTGTGTGGATGTTAAAAACTATTGCATCAGGCCACTCCTGGTATTCAGCATGTGACCCAATTAACTGAAGCTTACAATGTTTTAATGATATAAAGGTACAGTTACATCTGATAAACTGTCTCGGTGTCTATAGATGGGTGGTACAAGACTGATAGTTTGCAGTCTACTCACATGCAAGTGTATGCCTTTAAAACTGAAAGCAGGGAGAATATGTTACATCCATAATGTTATATGTTGGTAAAGCTGATGCTTTATTCACTCAAATTTACCCCACTGACCCTCCTTGAAAGAAACTAGGTGAGAAACCAAAAGACAATAAAGCTTTGTTATGGAATTAACAACTGTATTCTACCAAATTCACAAATCAAAATAAATCTATCAGTATGGCAGTACTAAATAGCGTGCCAGTACAAATTCAAATGCAATATAGAACCAGAGCAGTGATTATTAGCAATAAAGATACCAAGTGAGTTATCCCCTCTCAGCAACAGTAATACAACTTGGCAGAATAACCCTGGGTGTAATCATCAGCTGGATCTTCTTGTAACTTGAGAATATGAGAGGAAATCCCAGATGACATATGTTGCATTTGACCACTTTCTAAATGGCACCGTGTAATCATAGCTTTCGGCCGTGGGAGCCGTGCTCATTCACACTTATCAGAGGGGTACACAAAGTATACAGTCGAGACTACCAGTTGTGCAACTTTCATTTTTGTGGCCAAAAAGTCAGCCAAAAAAGTACTAGAATATGTTCTTTACTGAGAAAGTGAAATCCCAAATAAGACATATGTTGCATTTGACAACTTTCTAAATGGCATCGTGTAATCAACATGAGAGGAACTTCTTAAAGAGAAATTACCAGCATTCTTCTGTACAAAGTAATCCTAAGTGCTACTACTGTCTATGTTAAGGTGTGGCAGCTACAAGTCCCTTAGCAGTAAGACTGCTTTGCACACCAATACTATCATGAACTAACAGTTCATACAAACATTCTTTATTAATTATTACCACTGCAAGCGATATATCAGGAAAACGTATACACAGGATATTAGACAGGATTCAAACATAAGGGAAATCATCTCACAGACACACTTTAAAAAAGTATAAGTTATGGTTACACAATTTCACAGATATTACCAGATAAATCCTAGTCTAAGGTATTTTAGAACTCAACTGTTAGACATACCTTTCAGTCAGACAAAAGTTATGTCTACACTGGTGAATAATTGCTCTGGTTAGGTAAACATGTCATCATCTATAATAGCCACACCAATGTAGGCTCATTACGATCTAGCCCAGAGAAAGCTTTCAAGCTTCCATACATCCAGTTAAATGTGTCAACAAGAAAATACAGGATTGAATTTGCAGGATTAAGGACGCCCCTCTGTTTGGTCATTGCATTGATTACTGAATCACACCATTCTGTATTTGATTGGTTATTGTAAGATACACACCATTCTGTATTTGATTGGTTATTGTAAGATAAACACCATTTTGAACTTCCCCCTTTCTTTCAAGTCAAGTGTTTATTTCCAGTACGAAAGTCTCAAGCTCATATACAATGCAAAATATATACAGCTGCATATACAATAGATAGATTGTAGCATTCCTTTAGTTCCTTTAGTTTATAAAACCAGGGATACTCTACAACAGGGATAGGTCACTCGCTTGCTTTCTTTACCATTTGTACTAATTAACTCACACAGTGACTTGGCTCGTTCCCACTGCAACTTCAGTTGTGTTCAACCAGGGAGACTATATAGAGTATATACAGTGTAGATTATCCCTGGTTTAACAGAACTTCAGCCAATTTATTGTATCAGTCAGAATTTTACAATGAATGAATGAATGAATTATAGTAAGAATTAAGAGCAAGAATTATACGAATGAATGAACAAAATAAGAAAAAATAAAAGAAAGCAGTACATATGTGAATAAATGAAAGAATATATGATACACAGCGGCCTTCGCTCCCAAAATATGTTAAAGAACGCAAAAGTATCGCGAGAAACATTTTTGTTCACATTAATAATTAATTCAGATATCTTATTGCATGTGGGGAATGGAATGGACATTAACAAAATGTTAACTGACACTGTCACACTGCCCTCAAAAATAAAGTGTAAAACTCTCACAGAGCGTTCTAAAACACCTTTCCAGTTTTGTCAAATAATAAGATCAACAAGTAAGAAATTAAAGAAGTTATGGAAATATAACCCTCATCAATGGCGAATCAGATCATATCAGCAATATGTCATATTTTTCACACACCTCCAATACACCCTAACATTTTGTTTTAGATTATGAAACTACATGTATCACTGTTACTTGCAAACACATTTCACCTGATAGTATATTCCCCTCATAAGAATTAAAGGTGTATGTGAAAGATGTTTTTGAAGTAATAACTAGAAACACTCAAACAACGGCGTTTAGTATTTCAATGGCGGATCAGAGCAGATCGGCGATATGTCACATATTTCACACACTTTAAATACAACCTAACATTCTTTTTTAGATTATGAAACTATCACTATTACTTGCAAACACATTTCACCTGATAGTATATTCCCCTCATATGAATTAAAGGTGTATGTGAAAGAGATCTTTTTGAGGAAGTAACTAGGAATACCCAAACAACAGCGTATAGCATTTCAATGGCAAAATGAATATTTTTCACACACCTAAATTACACCCGAACAATTTTTTAAGTAAAAATACTGTCACTATTACTTGCAAATACCTTTCAACTAAAGGTATGTTCTCCTTCTAAAAATTAAACGAATGTGTGAAAGAAGTTTTTATCGACACAAATTAGTCTATCTTCGCAGTGAATTGAGAAGAGAAGCCAGTGAGCTCTAACTTACCAACTTGAAACTTTACTACAAATCTGTCCTAATACAGACACTAATACCAATTATTTGACTTAAACTGAAGTGACAAAATAGTTAACCTATCATCTACAAGTTGGATTTCAGTTGTTACAACACTCAGCGAACTTAATCAGCTGTTGAAAATAAACATACACACTACGCTGCCACCATATTGGCTACACTGGTTACGTAACGACCCGAAGCATACATTCAGCGGCTTTTCGAGGAGTTTCTTCTCCTCTTCTATATAGGCTCCCTGATAAAACACAACAATATACATATACATACATATACATACACAAATATACATACATATACGTATATACACACGGTGGAAGCTGTCTAATCTGGTACTCATTAAGACTGAGGAAATAATCCGCTTTAGGCAATGTACCGGATTGCAGAGCTGATGATAAATGTACAAGCCATGCAAGGGACTTGGATTTCATGGCAGTGTTGACAACGTGCTGGATTAGACAGATGCCAGTTTTCACAGCTTCCAATGTACACATATTATAATGATCAAATATTCTATGCATGATATCTGTCATCTCTACATTTTCTCGAGTTTTACATATATTCTCTCTTACTTTAGAAACATGCCATATGGATTTACTTCAGTGTTTTAACACTGTTACATTATTTGTTGATAGAAAAGATTTTAATTCCTGAGTCGTTTGTCAATAATGCAAATATATTATATAAAAATATTTTTCAGGGACTAAAATATTTTTATATTCACAATAAACACAATATCTGGAACTAATATTCAGGGTACAATTCCAAAACAGGAAGAACATAAATACAACAATTTTAAAGGCACTGATAAAAGAGAATGTCTCCTACAGATTGAATCACTCATGCATAACCAAAATATGTGAGAATAAGATATTACAAAACAGGAAGAACATAAATAGCAACAGTTTTAAAGGCACTGATAAAAGAGAATGTCTCCTACAGATTGAAACACTCATGCATAACCAAAATATCTGAGAATAAGATATTACAAAAGTACGATGCATAAGTAATGTAACTACAGTTAATATAATATAATTGCATTTTATATACCTTTAGTGGTATCGGGTTTTCATGCATACCTCAAACTTGCAGCCAATA
This sequence comes from Haliotis asinina, assembly GCF_037392515.1. Taxonomy (NCBI): domain Eukaryota; kingdom Metazoa; phylum Mollusca; class Gastropoda; order Lepetellida; family Haliotidae; genus Haliotis; species Haliotis asinina. The sequence continues at coordinate 46,145,769 of NC_090282.1, forward strand.
TCTTAATGTTTTACACATTCCGTTAATGTAAAGCAGATACTTGCCGTATTCCCCATATAAAATTACAATTTAAATTGCAATTAAATGAACTTTTTCTAATTTATCAAACGTGAGCATACCCAATATTTCTGTGCCATATAATAAGACTGATTGTATTTGCAAGTGAAATATTTTACAGAAGATATTACAATTTACCATTCTAACTTTACTTAATAAATAATTTCCATTAATGCATGGTTACCTCTCGTCACTATAAATCACCAATACAGCTCTCTATTTTTTTTGGTTGAGGACAACATTACACTGAGGTATTTTAACTAGTTAATACAGCAATTGTATTTTCATTTAAAAACCCCTGTTCATGCTTAGCTATGCACCCCTTCAAAAAACAATATTGGTTTTATCAAGATTCACTATTAAACCAGAGTGTTCTGTAAAATCATGTAATATGTTGAGTTGGTACTGTAATCCAGGAACAGTATCCGATACAAGTACAACATCGTCTGCAAACATGAGATTTAGAATTTCTAGAATACATTCATCAGCTTTCTTCTAACCATATATCATTACCAGTACACTGACTAAACATGCACTCTCGACAGCTGTACTGAAGAAACTGAGTGAAGCCCATTTCTGGTGTCACCTGTTGTGATATTGCTGGAATATTGCTAAAAGCGGGGTAGAACTAAACACACTCACTAATGCCAAATGTGTTGCATGCTGAATCAGATCGCTCAGATCGCTCAGCATGTGGACTACAGTGCAGTGGCCTGATTTCCTTTCTGTACAAATCGGTTCACATGAAAATACTGAAAAAACATATTTTTATCATTGATTATCATAAATCCTGATCATGTAAATATAACTTAAATGTGAAATTTGTTTTGTTTTCTTCCAAATATAGAAAGGATTTCTAGTGTATTTAGGTGATTTAATAATGCAATGCTACTAGGGACCTGATTTAGTCATCACTGATTTAGTCATCAGGGAGGCTGAAGGCCATATAACATGTTTATAGTTGTATGTGGCAAAGGAATTTAATGTTTTCAGTATAAAACAATCAACAAAGCAACCATGAACTATTTTATTGTTATTTATCTTTTTCTTCATGATGTTTCTCACAATACTAGGTGTAGAAGTAACTGATTGACTGAAAAATGAAGAAACCTTTAGCGAACAAATTTTCAGTGCCTTGAACACAGCATTCAGTCAAAATTATCAGTTTACTGTATCTTTAACAGATAAGACTGTTTGAGACAATACTAAGACAAGAAGTCATATACTTCTGGCCAATACAGACATACAGTGGGAAGAGACTACAGGCTGCTGAGAAATTGTGGAAGTGTTTACAACTTTAGTGAAATGATCAAAAGTGAAAGTTTTATTTTATTAGAGTTATTTTAGTTGCAGATTTCAATAAACATATCTAATAACATAATAGTACTTTGGAAGAGCTGAATGCTATTCATGGATAATTTGTACATATGGAACTGTCTCAACAGGAACCACAGTGGTGACACGCATTCCTGATACGGCAATGAAAACAAAATCATAATTACAACCAAAGTTGTAAGCATAATATCAGGAAGTTACCATGTTTGAGGAATACAGATCTAGAAACAATATCTCACACATCTGAATATGTACAAAGAAATTTGCTCCATATCATGTGTCTTTGTAATGGTAACAGTAAAATAATATAAATGTTTGAAGATGTTACAATTGTGTTCAACTGTCTGTTTGTCTTTGCTGTTTAACATCAGTGTGTTGTCTCACTGGTCTCATGGTTGCCACAGCACGTCACACCTAGGTTCATGCAGAGACTATATCCCGGTATGTATATGGTCTCCTAGGTTCATGCAGAGACTATATCCCAGTATGTATATGGTCTCCTAGGTTCATGCAGAGACTATATCCCGGTATGTATATATGGTCTCCTAAGTTCATGCAGAGACTATATCCCGGTATGTATATGGTCTCCTAGGTTCATGCAGAGACTATATCCCGGTATGTATATGGTCTCCTAGGTTCATGCAGAGACTATATCCCAGTATGTATATGGTCTCCTAGGTTCATGCAGAGACTATATCCCGGTATGTATATATGGTCTCCTAGGTTCATGCAGAGACTATATCCCAGTATGTATATGGTCTCCTAGGTTCATGCAGAGACTATATCCCAGTATGTATATGGTCTCCTAGGTTCATGCAGAGACTATATCCCGGTATGTATATGGTCTCCTAGGTTCATGCAGAGACTATATCCCAGTATGTATATGGTCTCCTAGGTTCATGCAGAGACTATATCCCGGTATGTATATGGTCTCCTAGGTTCATGCAGAGACTATATCCCGGTATGTATATATGGTCTCCTAGGTTCATGCAGAGACTATATCCCGGTATGTATATATGGTCTCCTAGGTTCATGCAGAGACTATATCCCTGTATGTATATGGTCTCCTAGGTTCATGCAGAGACTATATCCCAGTATGTATATGGTCTCCTAGGTTCATGATATTCACGGTTCTATAGTTAGACAAGAGTGAAAACAATCATCAAATCCCTTGAACAAAGTGTTGCCTTTACACAGGTGCTAAGAGGCAATGATGTAACAATTCATCGACACTACACAATATGAGTGCATGTAACAATTCATCGACACTACACAATACGAGTGCATCAATACAAAATACACTTAGACAATATATGAGGATATTTATATTGTGGGTGTCCATGATAAAGTGATGTATTGCTACAAGATATATATATCCTGATATTACCAAAATACTACTTAAGATTGTAAGCATAACTGCATTAGGAAGAGGATGGGAATCTCGAACTGAACCTTACAGGAATTTGTTTCCATCTCTTATGTTTGTTACATGAACAAAAGGTATATAAGTGAAAGGGTGTGAATATTTTTTACACTGATCTGTAGAATACTTGTCTTCAGGTAATAGAAATATGTTTTAGTTGTTTGGCAAATAGCACCATTTATCAATAATTATGAATGTTGTCTTAGCTCTGTTAAGATCTTAGAGAACAAAAATAAGGTAAGATTTAGAAAGCAGCAGTTGATTTTAGTGATTCTGAATTTTGATATAAATTACACTGAATTGTCTGTGAAAGTGGTGGAGAAACAAAACTCCCAAAGGGAAACGTCAGTTTCAGAAGTATCTATATTACGTCAAGGTGTACTGAGTATGTTTGACTGTACTTTCTTAAGCATTAAATATTTAGCTGAAATGTTATTTGATCAACCTTTGTTTTAAGAGTGTGTGATTGTAACATAAGTTCAGCAGAATAGCAAATAAAGTTTCAGTCATTTAACTATCATATATGCTCTGCTTTTTAGAAATTTTAAAGCATTAGGATACATGTTGTTTTGCCACCATTGTATTGTGATAAGGGTCTCGCAGGTTCCCTTAGCCAATACTTTCATGATACATCATCTCACCTCATAACACTGGTATCTGGATAAATTGTCTTTCAACTTAGTCCATGATACACAGCTCTACCAAGAAGAGTGTGTGTATTCCTGTTGGCTTTAGTCTATCTACATATAAAATTGTTCAAGATAACAATGATCAATCAATCAATGTACAACTTGTTAATCCTTTGAAGTCTTTTAAAACATTAAAACAAGAAGGGTGACTTCCACTTATCAGGCTAGGCAGCTGACTTTGTGTGCTGGCAATTAGGTGCCTGACTCTGAGGGTGCGGGTTCGAATCCCGGATGGGACGCAACCCCCAAAAGTACTAGAATTTGTACTTTACTAAGAAAGTGAAATCCCAAATATGACATATGTTGCATTTCACCACTTTCTAAATGGCATCGTGTAATCATAATTCCTTGAAAGACTTGCTGCTATAATATTTACATGTAATTGCTGTATACTGACATACATGATTGTCCATACATGTTTACACACACATGTACTTGAAACGTTAAGCATAAGCACAATGTGATCAAGGATGACTCTTGATGGGGATTCCCCAGCTTTTCAACAAGGGAGAGCTTGCTGGAATAGTTGGCTGATGCTAACTGAAGACTTACAATGATTATGGAGACAAATTGAAATTTGCGATAACTGAACAAGTAAAAGTTTGAGTTGTGTTTCCCATGAACAGCTTTATATTGGCTAAAGCATTACAACATAGTTACAGTTTGTTAAAGAGGAATCTAAATATCTTATATTGCCAAATCTCTTCTTCAATCGTCCCTGTGATATTTCTTTCAAAATTATATAGTTTTCAGAGAATTAACACCAGTCAACCTCTCTATTTTATCTAAGAAATATAATATCAGAAATTTTGACACAGGCATTTATCAGCTTATGAACTATTCATACATGATACTCAAATGCTAATTTTAGTGCATCAAAATAATGTCATAAGAATCTATTGAAACTACTCATAAAATAGATGGAATCTATGGACAGTTTTTCAAGCTTACAAACTACCAACCCACTGGAATAAATGTCAGTAAATAGTTGGATTTACACTTTTTATGTAATCGTCATAGAATTAATAAAACTATTCTATCTTGGATACAACTTCTATTTATATAACATATCACATTTCTTAAGATCTATACGCAAATATATTGGGGCAGCAGTGCAAAAATCAAAGTGTATGTGAATCCTGTACAATTCTTTGCTTCCCAAGTATACATATGGATGCACACACTGAGTATGTATTACTCATACCATTGTAAGTATAGCATCCATAAAACATACATCAGGTGTTCCCATACTGATGTCTCTCCTGCACACAACTGTAAACAATACTCTCATGGCAAATGAATGTCACAGCTTTCTGACATAGGTTGTCATGAAGTGAGAAGATGGTGATGGTCACATTTATAGATCAGGTTAACAGAGTCGAGAGTGATGTTAAACTGGTGTTGAACTCAACTACCTCTTTTTCTGTCAACCTTTCTATGGAGCTAATCCATTTTGCACATCTTTGCTCTCTTAACCTTACTTGTGAATGTTTTCAGCAATTTCTCATGGGTAGTATTTAATCAAATTCATTTCCTCCACAATAGAGCACCACTGCATTCTTGACATCGATGTGTCTGTCACTGTAGGCTCTACAATCAACCCAAATGACAAGAACATTCAGCACAATGAGGTGTGATAGAAGTCAGTCTGTAGATATCTCATTACAATATCCCATAATGGGATAAACCCAAACAAAGTGCAATTACCCCAAGTATTAAAGAACACATCAAAACCATCTCAATGTCTTCTGCCACATATGTTTTGAATTTATCCTTGCCTTTGGGGGGCATCCCAAATAGTTCAAATGGTTGCAAATACTTCTCCAACCTTTGGTCAAGTGTATACATGCCTGGTTTCATACTACTTTGCATGTGGAGAACTACCTGTTCAGGTTTCACCATTTTGTTCCCTATCAAAATTGTCGGTTTTCCATGCAAGTGCTCTGACACATATCTTTTGAATTCCTTCTTGCCTTTGCTTGAACTCTTTTGATACAGTGTGTTCATGTGACTGTAAATTTCTGTACATATTTTGTTGAGTTCACAGTCAGGCATTTCTAGATCCAACCCACCATCTTGTAAAGCCTCCGAAATAGAAAGCAGTTGTGAGATAACAGTTTTGACAGTAATGTCATCTCTGCTCTTCACACCAAGTGAGTGAAGAACAGCAGTCATTTTCATGTCAGCTGTGCTTAAGCACAGTTGAGATTCATTTAAAATCAGTTGAGTACATCCAACCAAATTAATAGTGTCCTCTCTAAATGTTTCAGTAGGAGCTGACAGATCACAATCTCTTTCATCAGCCTTCCAAACAAACTTCCAGCTGTTGGGACATAGAAGCACTGGCAGAAACTGGATATTTCGAAGTTTTTGGAAAACGATTTGTGGACATGATTGGAGGAATGTATTTGATGGATTGGTGTGGCATCTCAGATACTGTAATATATTCTTACACCTTTGAATTGCCATTTCATAATCTGTGAAGTATAAATCAGAGACTGTACTTGCCCTTTCAACAAATATATTCCAGGGCAAAATGTCTTGTAGCATTCCAGCTCGACACAGACCATCAAGAACTGGCCGGAAACATTCATCTGGAAACATGTCATCTTTGGCTGAGAACAGCTTTGCACATTCACCACATGGATGAATGCAGTCCTTAGGTTGTTTCAGTGTGCCGCTATGAGATGTTCGGATACATTTCTTTGCCTCTAGTTGCTGGTCAATTGCAATGTTATTGCACTTTATTGCGAAGATGGTCAGGGAGTCTCGATCTCTTGTTTCCCAATATTCATCATCAAAATTTGGGAAAAACACATGACAGAAAAATGTTTCTGTTGTCACACAGCGATCTTTGCCATAGCCTGTCTCTTTGAAGAGACAGTTCAGGACACTGCATGGGATGTCCACAAAAACATCACTTTCACATTTCCAAAATTTTTTTACAGCTTTGAAAGAAATGTCTCCAATGTTTGGGTGGTTTCTCATGAGTGTATCCAAATACCTGACTGTATTGAGTGACCACCTTTCTTTTGTACTTTCTTCCACAAATACCTCCTGTGTGTCATGAACAATCATTTTATAGAAACTTTCACCAAGATAGTCAGTTTGTTCTGGACTGCAGGGCCATAGATGGTAATACTGTGCTGTTGATACTGAGTGCAAGTCTACATATTTTAATGCAGCAATTAATGTTCTGGTCACAACATCTCTAAGTAATATCTTGTTCCATTCGACTCCATGCATGAACTTGTCATCCTCTGTCTTTCTCTGTAGCTCCCTTCGGTCTTCAGCGAGTGCAAATGTTGCATTGATATGAAATGGAAATGGAGTTTGTATTGGTAGTGGAAGGAAAGTGAACAAGTGTCCCTCCTTGTAGAACCCATAGGGACACATACTCAGATCAGTCATTGGTATTGCAACTGCAGCCAGCGGGAGTAGATGCTTCAGTACTCCAGATGATGCAAACTTGTAGGACTCTTTCCCTCCTGTGTTCCATACAATAATCCACTCCACTGATCCTCGTCCCACCCCACGTTTCAACCCAAACTCTTTTACATTGTCAGACAGATCAACCTCAATGTCAATCCTTTCAGCTATTGATAAACTATCATTTTGCTGAGCTACTCTTTGCCACTGATTTGATGCATGAACCAAAATATTCTCATGCTTTATTTTGTCACCTTTTGGTAGAGTAGTAGGTGGTATTTTAACATGCTTTACAACCTCCACCAGCACCTGTGGGAACTGAGGATCTCCTTCGGAGGGAAGAAATAAAAACTTTACAGATTTCACATTCTGTGTAAACAGAAGGAGGTTTCCACAGGCATCAACAAACTTTTTGAACAGACCTTCTACCTCCTTCCTACTGTAACAAGTACTACTGATGTCACTTGAACGGGCCTGCTCAGCTGTCCTAAGTGGCAACCGGAATAAAGTGCCATTGCAGATTAAGTCCCTGTTGAAGTCGCAACCAAACACACCCTGGAAGGGTTTAAATTGATTTTTCATTGTACCTTTGTTTCTGGCACTCTTCAGATTTGCTTTTAACCCTTGCTTTCCTAAGTATGAGCCATGTGGGTCCAAAATCCCCATGGTATTTCCACTGATGAAACTTGGAACATCTGTAAGATTGAACACAGAGCTAAAACCTAAGCCATATTTCCCTATTGTGGAAGTATCTGCACTCTTTGTGGCCCCACCTAAGTTTATCAAATTCTTAAAGTCTGTCTCATTAAATATACCATTGTTAAAAGACCAGAGTGCAGGCCCTTGTAATGAAGCCATTTCCCTTTTGAGAAGAGAACTTCTTGCATCCCAGTTTTGCCTCTCATCATAAAGAAAACATACTTCTGTTGCACCAGCATCATCTGCATTTTGAATCATTTCCTTTGGAATAGACAATCCATCAACGTATGCATTCAGTATAGAATGCAGTCGTCTTGGCAATGATTCAGACTGATGGTAATCATAGTCTCTATCATTTGAAATGTTGACTCCAAGCATTTGTGCAGTCCTTTTGGAAATAGACTGATGAAGATAGTGAACATCACACTCTTCATCCCCTATCTCTTCATCCTCTGACTCCTCATTCAGCCAGTCACTGTATGTACACTCTTCAACAGACAAAAGAGTCAGGCATGATTTGTCCTTTTCATGGATAGGAAGAAGAAGATTTTCAAGCATTACTTGTTCTTCAGACAAACGGTGGACAATTTGCAGAACAATGGGTAAATCTTTCTGGACTTCCAATTGTATAGTGGAAACATCTTCTATTAAATCACCTTCCCGGTATGAGTCATGTTTTGATTTGATTTTTTGGAGTACCCCGGTCAGTAACTGTGGCGTGAGTTCCAGGTTACATCCAAATGCCAGCATCAAACTGCGCCACTGATGAAACATGGATGGAAGAGCGAATAGGTAAGGTGTTAAATCAGTGTCTATAATCTTCTGATCTATGAATACCAAAGAAGGGTGCTTAAACCCTTCATCTATGTCTACCCATACTGAGGGAAATCCACTGAGTACTTGAATGTGTTCCTTGTTCAACCTCACCGATGACAAATACTTGTAGACATTGTGCAACATAGTCATGTACAAGTGATGACCTTGAGAATGGTATGAGGCACAGAGGTTCTGTAAATGTTTAATGACAGCAATAACTGAAGGACGAACATTCAACCCAAATAGTATTTCAACTTCCTCAGACATTTCTTCAGCAACACTTGTGACTGATCCTACTAAATGCAGATATTTAGAACTGCAGGTATTGTTTGATGTGCCAAGCATAATAATTTCCCCTTGAAACTGAAGTTGACTTGGATAGAAGTCTGGCTTTTTCGAAATACACGGGATGCACTGAATTCCCTGTAAGTAAGATAGACAATCCTGGTCATACTTTTGTACATGGTGAGTGAGAAATGTAACAAGAGATTTTGCTTTGGACAATGCTCTGTGTTTACTGGAACTATTTAAACTCTGAATGAGATTTGCTGTTGTTCTAAGTTCTGCAGATGTCACATCTTCTTCTCCTCGTAGCCCCAACAGTGTTAGGCCTTCCTTCAGCTGACTGGTTCTTACATGTCTCGAGTGGGGGAACTTGTCCTCATCTTGGAATAGCTGTCTCAAAAGACAAGATGCAGGGTCAAACAGCTGGCATGCTTTGAAATATGTTGATCCATTTTCAGATGTAAGAAATTTCACTCTCCGTGCAAGTTTTGCAACTATGTCCTGTTCAAGTAGATAACGGCAGGACAATATTAAGAACTCCATCAGTTTAAGAGAAGAATTCTTGTCAGCCTTTTCCAAATGCTTCCCTTCAATTATGTGTTGAAAAGTGAGTATGACTGCTGCATGCAGTTCCTTTTGCGATGCCCCTAGAGACACAGCTAGTGACCTTACATCTTTGGAGGTAGATACAAGATAAACCTCAGGGTAAGGGATAGGAAATGGACGTTCCAAGATAGGTGCAAGAGTGTCAACATCTTCTAAACACTTTAATGACCCATCTGTTGCCATGAACATCTGAAGACTTCTCAAAATATGCACTGACTTTGTGAAGCATCTTGTACCTTCTCCCCAAAAGTGAGTAAAGCTGTCTCTTTCCTCATGGGTTGCCTCGGTGTTGAATTGAATGATCTTCTCCTGTGTATTGTCATCCTCTGCTACAACATCTAGAGCTTTCAAGACACCAGCATGGGATGGGTACTGTATTATCACTCCAAGAATACTGTTAGGTGTAATTTTTGTAATGTGTTTTAACACTACAATGCTTAACTTCCTGAGACAAGCCACCACGTGCTTGGGGAGGGAACTCATGCCATCTACCATCTCAACAATCAGTGGCTTTTGTAGTTCATGTAGACATGTTTTACCATGCTCTTCAAAGTCTGGAATAAGAGGCAGTGCACCAAATGTATCACCCAGCAGGTCAGGGGAATAGTTGTTGTCAATGTAAGTCCATACTCTTCTCAGCCAACATTCATCAACAGGTTCATGTAGATATTTGGGATTGTTTTCAATGAAATGTTGTGAAATACATCTCTGCAGTAGCCTTGGAAATATGTCCCTGGTAATCAGGCCCACATTGAAAAGATCTGGAATGAAGATGGAATGCAATCATACACTCATTTACCACCAAACAGTTACATAAAGAGTCACAAAGGTATTTCAAAGTGTTTGTCACAACAAACAAGTTCAATCAAGAAATCAATGAGTAACTGTGTAGTAATAAACAGAATCTGTAATCTGTTGTGATTGTATGAACACTGTTGGAATCACCTTCTGTGTAATAAGTTGGTCTTGAACAGTGACCTTTTCATGGCAACATTAAAATAAACTGCCTGAATCTGTAGTGTTTATGAAAACATTATGCCACATTAATATGGTCAACTAGGTACTATCATTAAGGTCTTTGTCTGTTAACTACTAAAAGGAAAAAAATACTATATAGATTCTTGAAATAATTCCTGATTAGTTAATTACCTACCTCTATTTTCTTTACTTTCCAAGATATGGCCAAGTTCAGGTGATGTCCTGGTGTCCACTAGGCTGTCTTCAAGGCCAGGGAGCAAACACTCTGAAGCTTTCACATCTTGCCACATGTAAACATCTCCCTTTCCAATTTCTATGAAACACCCATCCATTGTAGGTAAAAGGTGTAATCCAAGTAGGAAGTCTAGATGCCCACCAGATATTATATACTTCAGCAAAATCCTCTTCTGCAGCACAGACAGTTGTTTTATGTAGCAGTCATTAGATTTCAGAAGTGAGCACACAAGTTCAGTTGAAACCATTGTTAAGGATGTGCGCATTGTGCTCTCCAATAATGCCAAAACACCTCCTGGCAAATCAACTATGTCTTCATTACACGAAAGAAAAATTTCCTTGATAACTTCTTTGACATCATGGGCCATGTGGGAATCCAACAGAATGGCACTCTGAACTGTTATCCAACATCCACTAGAATTTTCAGTAAACAAAAATGGCATGTTTAGCAGTTCTTTTAAAACTTCATCCACCATTGGTTTCCAATATATGCAGACATTTTCTTGCTTTGGAACCAAGGAATACACTTGCTTTATTTGGCCATCAGGGTTATGTTCCTGTTGGGAATATTGGATCAACTCATTCAGTATATTACAGTAAACCTCTGGTAGCACTTCACTCACAATACACTTGTTCCACTCAATAGCTTTGTCTGTGTGTGACTGGTTCTGCAGTTGATCTGCTGTGGGCCACTTGACATGTCTTCGATTCTGACTCAGGGCAAAGAAGCCATTGACATGAACCTGGAGACCTGTGGGACTGCGACTTTGTAGAGGAAGTGGGAGGAAACAGAACACATGACCTTCACACTGTTGACCAACAGGAACTGCCATACCCACACATGGAAAATGAGACATTTCCTTGCAGAGTCTATGCAAGTTGTGAGACATACCTCTAATCTTGTACATATTGATAACAATCCATGCTTGGCTGATGTTTTTAGAGTTTATCAAATCTTCAGTCTCTATGACAACATGAAGTCTGTTTTCAAAGGATGGGGACATCAACTCCAAATCTATAAGTTTCACTTTTGAAGCAAAATCTCTCCGTTGATGTTGGACAGATGTTAAACAGTTATCAGAAAGCTGTACACAGAAAACAGGAATCTTCTCATCTGTAACTGCATGAGTCTGGAATAACTGGACTTTGTGAATGGAATTAAGAAAAAGTAGCATCACTGAGGCCTCAGATTTGAAAGCCTGAAAAAGGTCCATAACTTTCTCTTTAGTGTACAAATTTCCAGAAAGTTTTGATGCTTGAATCCTCAGGGGAAACCAAAAAAGAGTTCCATTGTAACCAGCCGTCAAAGAGTTGTCTGAGAATCCAAATGTCCCACTCAGGACCTGAGTTACAATGCTCTTCACTCTATCAGACAGATTCCTCAACTTTTTGGAGAAACACACTTTATGTGCCACTTGTTCTGGATTAATGAAGAGTATTTTATCACCACTGATGATGCATGGGTAATCTGAAATATACAGCAAAAGTATTAGAAAGATAATCGATATCAGTCAAAGTCTGTACTTTGATGATCATGAAAGTGATTAACCAAAAAATAATATGTAATTGCTGTATCCTTAAATAGATACTTGTACACATACATTTACACATATGTACGAATTTATAAGGTGACAGGATTTGTTACGCCTTGTCTCATCAAGTATGCATTCTGTAAATATAGGGATGTGGGTAGCATGGAATTAAAACAGTATTTTTACTCAAGAAAATATTTTTCCCTATCCTGACTCCTACCAATCGTTTGAATCCATCAGCAAGTGGTAAGGAGCCACCTAAGTTTGAATTCATTAACTGTTTCTAAACCCTAAAACAACTTCAATTATAAACCTCCACTGACATCACACTAATGTTCTCACAACTAAATACTTCTTGTCATATCCCCATGCCTATCGATGAGGGGGGCATTACTTTGATATCATCTCTCAGCCCTGGGATATTACTTCAGTATCGTCCCTCTGCTCCTAACTTTGAATTGTTGCTTGTTTGGAAGATTGATATGGCTTTGTCTTGCCATCTTTGAATATAATCGTAAAATATGACTTTATGGACTATTTCCAACATGTTTAGTGCTGACACTAGGTTTAAACTGGCATCCCTTCACTTACTAGGTTGGCTGTTTTATCCACTAGGCTACGAAGAATCACAGTGAAGAATGACATTGTTTCTCGGTATGAACAGTGTGTTCCATGCAAGGCGGGTAGTGTGAGCAATGCAGGGATAGAGCATGTGGAGCACGTGCAAGGCAAGGCATTGGCAGCCAGTCTTATCCCAGTTGATTTTCATCAGTGAGTACCAGATACCACACATGCCACCAGTGCCCTGCATGTGCGCTGCCTGCACTACCTGTTTTGCACTATACATGGTTCAAACTGACAAACAATTTCATTCCTTCACATTGATTCTTTGTGGCCTAATGGATAAAACCCCCAGCTAGTAAACAAAGAGTTACAGGTTCAAAACCGGGTGTCGGCACTACATGTTGGAAATTGTCAATAATGTCAAATTTAATGTTTGCATTCAGTAATGGCAAGTCAAAGTCATATCAAGCTTCAGAACAAGTAATAATTCAAAGTGATGGGTATTCCTCAAAACATCCCCAGATACTGGGACAATTCTGAAGTATTAACCCAAGTTCTAAGATGCTTCTGTGAAAGATGCAAGGCGCCAACAATACTTTATCAGACGATAATGTGCACTTTCTGCATTACATCACAATGTGTTGACATCGCTGCGCCATTCCAGTCTGCCCCATCGTAATCGAACTTTTTTGCATTACATCACAATGTAAACGCCTCCCACAGTAAACTACTTTGTCGCATCCTGTTTCTTGGTTTGCAGTTGCATCAAACAGCTAACATCACTGGTGGAAACATTATGTTTATGTTTTCCAAAGGATAAAATGCCTCATAGTTCGACTCAAAACTTTACAGAGACACAGTCATGTTTGCAATGTTTACATTCCCACAATGCAATCGTGGAATGTTGCATAACTAGTCAGCATCAGCTGAATGTACTGATCTAAACTTTCGTTGGTAGTAGAAATGAGATGGTCATTTTCCCTTGTATGGTTTAAGAGAATCACAGATGTAATTAAAATGATCTAGAGAAGATATTTAACCTGAACATAAACCTTCACCAAACTGTTCATCATTTGTTTTTCTAGTAACGTTTGTCTTAACGTAGGGGGCTCACACGTAAAAAGAACAGCGCGTCAGTTAGCCCTGTGCGAGGATTCTTAATTTAGATCACAGACACCATCGTTTGTTTTCTGCCATAGATTAATTGAAATTAGGCTTAGAAATTATTAAATACGAAAAGAAATACAGTTCGTTCTACCACCATGTATAGTGTAATAAAGCACACTTTCACCCTGAACGAGTGTCCTCATGCTTTAACTATGAGGGTAGAACGAACTGTATTTCTTAAGTAGAGTGATGATATTGAGATAACTGCCCAGTACAGAGGGACATTATTTAAATAATTGCCTAAAGAAGCGAAATTGTATCAGATTTGAGGGATATTACTACAAAAAGTGTCCCCTAAGAACAATAGAGTGTGGTCACTTTAGGTTTATAAGTTGAATTTCATTACACCAGCCCTAAATTACATAGTTAAACACTACTGGGGGCAATATAGTAGACTCTCTCTCATTGGTGATGGATTAGTAACCTGACATCTACAAGTCTACATTATTCCCTGTTTCATCTCCTTGAAGTAGCTAACAATTGTTGCACCACAACCATACTACCATATTTGTTGATATCAGCAATATCTTTTGAGGCGAAACTTCTCAGATAATTGTTGGTAAAGACAGTATCAGTCTTCCATAAACAGCTGTCCACATGGATGTGATAGAGCAGTTATCATGGAGCACTGCAGGCTATGGTTCTGATTTGGTACAGACTGGACACTGTAGGGAGGATCCAGTAGTGTATGCTTGTAAGCTCTAGAATCATTGCTCTCATCCAGAAACATATACATGTAGGCGTTCTAGAGACACACCATATATATATATATATCATTACACTGACCTGAACAACATAACAGTGTCATAATCTTGGACATGTTTTAATCAGTATCAACATGTGAGCTGTCTGAAAGGCTGAATCAGTACATCCTACACTCTGTTATGCCCACTGAGTCTTATTCTCAAAGAAAGAGAGAGAGTGCAAAAAGATGCTTTGGATATTTTCATAATAAGTGGCTGCTTTGGAAATATACATTTGTGATTCCCAACACTAATACCAACCTGTAATATGGAATACTGATTTGAAACCAAGTCCAAACTGTCCAATTTTATGAGGTTCCTCCTTGAGACTAGTATACAACATACTGACACCAGTCCAATCCTGCTTCGTGAATAAAGCATCATTGTAGACACACAGCGCAGGGCCCTGCCAAAATAGGGTTCAATTTAACTGAACAGTTTGATGACCTGTCATTAATACATACAGATAGCACTGACCTTATTGTCCTTATGACATATGACTGAATATGAACAAACAACTCTTATACCAGAACATTTCTCCTATTGTATTTACTTTCACAACTGGAAACCCCAATGACAAGGTATATCACAAGCGATAAGTATTGATAGTTGCGTATGCCATTGTATCCTGGTTGTCGGTATTCAAAGAATTCAATGACTTATTGCCTGATCATGCTATATTACTATCTATATACCTGCAAGGATTTCAGAAATGCATTCTGTTTCAGTTCCTTGGCATCTATATGTGGATGAATAGTCCTTCCATCATACAAGATGTTGACAACCTCTGCTCCTGCATCCTCAGCATTCTGTATCAGCTCCTGCAATGTGATACACAACGACATTCTCATTATGAGTCTAGTCATTAAGTACATCATGTCATAAACACATACATTCAGTAAAAAGTCATAAGCCCATGATGCAGATTCTGTTTGGTTGTGTGAATCATGCATGACAATGAAGTAATCAAATCAGTTTCATTAAAACTGTTGTAACATTACAACAGACATGTTTTATTCGATGATGGTATGGGTGCAGCGCTAGAGTGGAGACTTGTATCTGTCATGAGTGGGATGAAAAGCTGTCTTAGTGTCTGGCTCCTAGTGTTCATTCTGTGTAGATAGATGTGTTGGGTTCTAACTACATACAGTGTTGAATCTTCCTCATCATTGTTGTCAAGTACTAAAGACAATGGTGGACTAGGAAATTGATGTTCTGGCTGACCCAGAAGTTTAGTTTGGGACATAAAATCCAAATGAAGACCAAGGTGCACTGATGCGTTGGTCAAATTTGGTACAACTAAAATCAAAGCCATGAGTTTCTGATATTCTGGCAGCTGTGGCCAGGGTCTGTGTTTGAATCTGGCTTTGTCACGCTTATCTGGTTAGAGCGTTAAGGACAACATTACAGTCTGCCAGCTGGGAACCCTTTACATCTTGCATGTTGGTCAAACGTCTTCCATTTATCATCATAGAGCTGTGGCTGCTCTAGAAGAATAGCCTTGCTGTTTTGCCTTAACTGTCCACTACAGTCCAGATCATTACTGCACTAGATAGGATGGTAGGCACAGTTAAAAGTCCAGTTAATTCACATAGGGAATTAAAAACCAGAGAATCAGTCAAAGTTGAGGCATTCACCTCCTTTCTTAAATGCTTGGGCTAACATAAAATGTCCTAATAGCAATTGCTACTGGCCACTTGTTATCTGTGTGTACCAAGCTGCTGGCAAGGTTTCCTGCATCCTGTGCTGGTTGCAGATCTGACTTATGGAGACTGACAATAAATCCCAGTTGTTTGATTAATTTTACTGAAAATCATTTTGCCTTATCATTTGCATCAGCTGAGGAAGATGGAACAACATGAACTTCTCTGGCTTCATTAAGTGATCCTTGTTGAATTTCTTCATGCTGTAAATTAGCCTGAACTTCTTTGAAGAGTTTGTTTTGGGTACAAGGATGATCAGTGAATAATATCCCAGTGCCTCAAGAGGTATAATCTTTACTGCTTCTTTGGACAGAAGGAAGTGTATCACTTCTGTTAACTGTGGCAGTAGGGTTTTGCATAATATATTCATGACAAATGAAGTGCTGCACTTGAATGATGAAGCTTTTTTAAAGTATTCATGATGAAGACATTGTTGAGAAGTTTCCGTCTTGCCAGTACTTTTGTAGTCTTCCCCCTATTACTGAATGTGACATTTGGGCAATTGGGATTTTATGTTCCCCGTTGTTCAAGTGTTGCATTCAGCAACAGGGGGATGACTACAAAAGTAGACTGAACTTTTGGATGATACTCATAAACCTTCCCTTCCACCTGTGATGCAGCAGCTTCATAAACCTTCCCTTCCACCTGTGATGCAGCAGCTTCATAAACCTTCCCTTCCACCTGTAATGCAGCAGCTTCATAAACCTTCCCTTCCACCTGTAATGCAGCAGCTTCATAAACCTTCCCTTCCACCTGTGATGCAGCAGCTTCATAAACCTTCCCTTCCACCTGTAATGCAGCAGCTTCATAAACCTTCCCTTCCACCTGTAATGCAGCAGCTTCATAAACCTTCCCTTCCACCTGTAATGCAGCAGCTTCATAAACCTTCCCTTCCACCTGTGATGCAGCAGCTTCATAATCCTTCCCTTCCACCTGTAATGCAGCAGCTTCATAAACCTTCCCTTCCACCTGTAATGCAGCAGCTTCATAAACCTTCCCTTCCACCTGTAATGCAGCAGCTTCATAAACCTTCCCTTCCACCTGTAATGCAGCAGCTTCATAAACCTTCCCTTCCACCTGTGATGCAGCAGCTTCATAAACCTTCCCTTCCACCTGTGATGCAGCAGCTTCATAAACCTTCCCTTCCACCTGTGATGCAGCAGCTTCATAAACCTTCCCTTCCACCTGTGATGCAGCAGCTTCATAAACCTTTCCTTCCACCTGTGATGCAGCAGCTTCATAAACCTTCCCTTCCACCTGTAATGCAGCAGCTTCATAAACCTTCCCTTCCACCTGTAATGCAGCAGCTTCATAAACCTTCCCTTCCACCTGTGATGCAGCAGCTTCATAATCCTTCCCTTCCACCTGTGATGCAGCAGCTTCATAAACCTTTCCTTCCACCTGTGATGCAGCAGCTTCATAAACCTTCCCTTCCACCTGTGATGCAGCAGCTTCATAATCCTTCCCTTCCACCTGTGATGCAGCAGCTTCATAAACCTTTCCTTCCACCTGTAATGCAGCAGCTTCATAAACCTTCCCTTCCACCTGTGATGCAGCAGCTTCATAAACCCTCCCTTCCACCTGTAATGCAGCAGCTTCATAATCCTTCCCTTCCACCTGTGATGCAGCAGCTTCATAAACCTTTCCTTCCACCTGTAATGCAGCAGCTTCATAAACCTTCCCTTCCACCTGTGATGCAGCAGCTTCATAAACCCTCCCTTCCACCTGTAATGCAGCAGCTTCATAAACCTTCCCTTCCACCTGTGATGCAGCAGCTTCATAAACCTTCCCTTCCACCTGTGATGCAGCAGCTTCATAAACCTTCCCTTCCACCTGTAATGCAGCAGCTTCATAAACCTTCCCTTCCACCTGTAATGCAGCAGCTTCATAAACCTTCCCTTCCACCTGTAATGCAGCAGCTTCATAAACCTTCCCTTCCACCTGTGATGCAGCAGCTTCATAATCCTTCCCTTCCACCTGTAATGCAGCAGCTTCATAAACCTTCCCTTCCACCTGTAATGCAGCAGCTTCATAAACCTTCCCTTCCACCTGTAATGCAGCAGCTTCATAAACCTTCCCTTCCACCTGTAATGCAGCAGCTTCATAAACCTTCCCTTCCACCTGTGATGCAGCAGCTTCATAAACCTTCCCTTCCACCTGTGATGCAGCAGCTTCATAAACCTTCCCTTCCACCTGTGATGCAGCAGCTTCATAAACCTTCCCTTCCACCTGTGATGCAGCAGCTTCATAAACCTTTCCTTCCACCTGTGATGCAGCAGCTTCATAAACCTTCCCTTCCACCTGTAATGCATCAGCTTCATAAACCTTCCCTTCCACCTGTAATGCAGCAGCTTCATAAACCTTCCCTTCCACCTGTGATGCAGCAGCTTCATAATCCTTCCCTTCCACCTGTGATGCAGCAGCTTCATAAACCTTTCCTTCCACCTGTGATGCAGCAGCTTCATAAACCTTCCCTTCCACCTGTGATGCAGCAGCTTCATAATCCTTCCCTTCCACCTGTGATGCAGCAGCTTCATAAACCTTTCCTTCCACCTGTAATGCAGCAGCTTCATAAACCTTCCCTTCCACCTGTGATGCAGCAGCTTCATAAACCCTCCCTTCCACCTGTAATGCAGCAGCTTCATAATCCTTCCCTTCCACCTGTGATGCAGCAGCTTCATAAACCTTTCCTTCCACCTGTAATGCAGCAGCTTCATAAACCTTCCCTTCCACCTGTGATGCAGCAGCTTCATAAACCCTCCCTTCCACCTGTAATGCAGCAGCTTCATAAACCTTCCCTTCCACCTGTGAGGGTTTGGATATGGAGATGGATGTTGTGAGTTGTGTTGTGATATATTTTTATGTTGAGGTGTAGATGATGCCAATGGTTGAGAATTCAGGGAGCTCTGTTGCTGCATGGTCCAAGAATCACTTGTTCACTGATGTTGGCAACAAAGTCATTTGCTGGCGTATTAGTCTCCTGAAGTTGGCCCAGATATGACAAGTGCACAGAGAGTCATGTGAAGCCCTGAAACTGTGGCTGGACCTGGGATGCAGGGATATCATTTGCTCCAGCTGACTGAGTAATAATGTGCGAATGGTCCAACAACACTAGAAGTTGCAGAGAGGATGAGGACTTTGTGTAGGTGCTGAAATTGTGTGACGTAGTAGTCATTTTCTCTGACCTTCTGGCACATGACATGTTTTTCTGTCCCACAAAGGGAACTTTCTGAGGGCTTCTGTGAGGTGTCAGGAGATGTACCCATCACTTCTTCTTCAGCTATGGCAGGTATATTCTTAGGTATGCTGTGTTCATCAGCGGAATTTACATATTCCTAACTATTTTAGCATGGGGGTTCATGGACTCACACCATTTCTTTCCATACTTATTCCCTTCAACTGTCTTCTTAGAGATGTCATCATTAATGCTCATATACAAAAATATACATGAAATTTATTTTCAGTAAAAGATCTTCTGCTTTCTGTACAAAATTGATATACTTCAATGAAGGGGATATTTGAGTACCTCTAAAAATCAAATGAAAGTTAACCATTCCATGTGAAAATATGATATCATTGATATCTTTGGTATCCTTGAAACAGTTTCATGCCATAAGTGCTTTCAGGCTGCATGCAATACAGCGATTACTGTACCATGCTATACCCTCATTTGGTGGTATAAGACTACTCATGTTATTATTCATCATTCATTGATGGTCAGTTAATGAATTTATAACAGGTATTATTAGTGGTAACACCACTCAGGTTACTCAACAAAGGTTCTCCTGTCTGGAGTAAATACTCAACATTATAAGTTAAGGTCTCAAGTCACAAATGTATTATGTGTCATGTAATATGTGCATGAGTGATGCAAGAGGGTTTACCAGCTGAGATACAAAAGCAAACATTGATCAAAATACTAACCGATAACACACTGATTGATTAATTACTTTTATCTTCCACAGTGGATTTGTCTAAAGGCAGTGTTTATGTGAGCAGGTTTACTAATCTATTCTGACTACACCCTGTCATAAGTGCGAGTGTAAAAACAACATCCTTCTTTCAAAGAATTAGCCAATATGTTGATTAAGTGACTGCTCATTATTGGCTAACAAAATTACTTAGAATGGCGGACATCATACAATTAGTTACCAGGTGTGCAATCTTGGGTGACAATAAGACAATACACCAATGTGAAAAACCTGAAACAATGTATCACTTTTTTGCATATTTGACTGCTGAAAGACACATGAGCAGGATTATTTAGCAGCTGCAGATGAATAGTATACTGTTCTGTTATGTGGATATTGATATTGTGGATACATTCCTGAACAAGGTAATAGCTTGACATTGTTGCTATAACTTTAGTCTGTTTTAAATTTAATATTTGAATTTTGTTTCAGTTTATTTGTTCTAGCATTCAGTGGAATCTGTATTACAGACAACATACACGAGGTCGCACATAGGGTGTGTGTGAAATATGATTCATGTTGGCAATCTATACAATGTTTAGATACTACAGTCATGTTATAAATTCAAGTATAAGCAGACTGTGTGCATTTTTATTAACTTTCAAAAAGCGTTTGAAAATGCATACAAATATGATAATAAACTAATTCAAAATATAAAGACTATATTGATATTATGTTTTAGTCCTAACAATCTTTTACCAGTGCAGATAATTATACTGCAAAGTGTTTCATTTGTTTTCATAATGATGAAGTAAAAATTACATTATCTTTGTTGATCAGTCTACCCATATGAAATATTCTTATAACTTTCTTATAAGTTTCTGATAAGATTCCTATAAGTTTAAGATATTTAAACTACTGTGTGGCGTAGCAGAAGTGCTCACAAAAGAAAAACAATAACAAAGGGAAGAAATAGTCCACAGAAATTACTCTGCACTAGTGCCCCTTTAAAGAAGTTTGTACACCCATAGAGCTTTCCTTGTTGTAAGTCACATATAGTCTCAGATGTACAGGGACAGGGAATGTAAGATACTTTATACCAGTGGTAGGAATCACAAAAACTGTTTATAGACCTACACCATGACTGCTGAAAGTTGTCAAATGACATCATCAGGGCACTGGGCAAACAATGACTTACCTTGAGTATCTGTCCACCATCAAGTTACTGGTCCACCGATGGCCTACCTTGAGTGTCTGTCCATTATCAGGCTAATGGTCTAAGACACACTTACCTTAATTATCTGTCCATCATCAGGGTACTGGTCCAAAATGACCTGCAATTGTTTGACAAGGGTGGGCAGCTCCATGCATCTGTAGCCATCATCTTCTGAATCTGTATTGAAAACCACATATGAGTTGAAGAAGTTTCAGTGAGCCAGTTTGCATTAATAATATGTACTAAATGGTTTTCTCAGTGTGAACTTTATTTTGGATATATTTCCCACCAAACATTTAGCTATTTTAAACAGATCATTTCATCATTTAAACCAGTTTAGCATATCATAACACACCAGTTGATTGTGTATCTTGGTCCATCTTGGGTCTGTTGTCTCCACTGTTTTATGCTAAACAATGTCCTGGTGCAAGTTGTTGCTATCTGAAAAATCTTTAAGAGAAACAGCAATGGATTAGGTTCATATGACAGAGGGATAAGACAAAAGTTTGCACAAGGTAGAGTGGAGCTCTACTTCACTAGTCTAAAAGGGATACAGAGAAAACAGACCTCAGAAAAATTGACAAAAAGGCCACCGCTCATGAGAAAATGGCCTCTGTGTCTAGAGAAAACAGCCAACATCAAAGGAGATATTATTTATCCTAAATAATAACCTTTTGTTGATGTAACCTTTGAATATTGATTAGTTGTTTTTGTAGTTACGATGAACAAGCCAATGTGATTGCCTTTAGATTTTACAGTTAAGGATAATTGGAGATGGAGAAGACGTTATGATGTGTTTAAGGTATCTAATGTCCCTTTCATATTTTTAGGCTGGCACAGGCCATTAAACCAGAAGTGCGGACTCTGCACAAACCATCAACCTGTACAAACTAATACTCGTGCTTCATCATGAGGCAAAGATGCTGCCCCTCAACATTGTCCTGCTGGAGGAGAAGAAATTGAGAGTGCACCTATGTGAGAAAGCTTCACAGAAGCAAACTGAACTGTTTGCAGCCTAGTCATTTTTCAAGGATGACAAAATCACTGCAGGAGAACTTTTGACTAAGTGCAGCAGCAATATCCATGGACCAGTCATTGATTTATAAATTAGGAAATCACAGAATGTGAGAAGGACAAACTGCAATCAGAGAGAAAGTGATAAAGTGATTATAATATTGAAGGAAGGAAGAGAATGTGCAGGTGTTATATTGTTATATTAATATAATATTGAAGGAGGGATGACAAAAGAAGAAAATGTGCGGACAAATGTGAGACAGTGTTAATATTTTTATCATAATATTGAAGGAGCGATGAATAAAAGTAAAATTAACTACATGTGGTTTTCTGTTATAATGGCTGTTTTCTCTGTGCTTAGGGGCCATTTTCTCTAACACCGGTGGCCGTTTTCTCGATTTCTGTTTTGGCCGTTTTTGCTAGTGTCCGTTTTCAGTATAACCCGTCTAAATACTAATAACACTCAGAAGGAAACTCCTACAGAAAGGTGAGCCACACAAGTCTCAATACTCTCTCTCCCAATGTTTGGCCAATGTGCAGGTGGTGCTCAAGCTTAAGCAGTTAGTTATTACCACACCTTCCTATACTGATCAAGGTTCCATGATGCAGGGTTATAATCGCACACCACATAATACCATGATCATGGATGGGACAAAAGAAGAGGAGAAAGAATCTACTACTGGCAAATATTGTCAGATTATGATAGCATCTTACAACTAAATGGCAGGCAAATCCACATCCGTCTGACAATAAATAGACCAATGTATTGTTGTGCACAACTGGCAGCATGTGAAAGAGGACTCCTAGAAATCTTCCCATGTAAGACTTCTTTGCCATCCAGAGTAGCTTTGAAAGTGTTCAACAAACCAGGTTTGGGTGTGGTCACAGTCACCATCATTGCACTGAGATACACTACTACAATCGGTCAGTGACTGGGACCATATCATCCGCCTCAACTTCAGGAGAAAGAATCTTAGTGTAATCAACGGGAATTGTTATGGTGAATAAATAAATAAATAGGACAGTATTGCTGTTGGTGTATGAATCAGCATGGTTGTATGTGTAAGACACTGATCTTGTATCTTGTAGAAATTGGTAATTTTAGTCAGTCTGATGTACTGAGTTTGTATCTTGTATCACTCAGTCAGTCTAACTCAGGCTGATGTACTGGCCCCGATTTCTCGAAACAAATAAGTCTTTGTTTTGACTTAAGTTTGAGTTTTACTCAAATTTGAGAAAGTGTATTTCTAAGAATGAACTGAAATCAATATTTACTCAAACATACTAGACATTTATTTGAGTTTAGTGGATAGATTACTTAAGCTAAGACTAAGTATTTAAGCTTTTTCACTTTAGAAATTCAGCTGTTTCAAATTGTCAAACTCAATTGGAAATTTGTGTAAAAGAGTTTGTTTTGAGAAACCAGGACCAGATCTTGTATCTTGTAGCAATCGGTTAGTCTAACTCAGGTTGATGTACTGATCTTGTATCTTGTAGCAATCGGTCAAACTCGGTTTGATGTACTGCGAAGCTATCATCTTCCTGATAAGCCTTTTCTTGGTGAGGCCAATTTAAACCTTGCCCTTGTTCAAGACAGATCAATCTCGCCCTTGAACATATTACACATCAGCTGGCAACAACATACCAACTAAAAACCATCTAATGCACTGACCAATTTCAGATGTGCACTGAGTGCAACTGCCAGATACTTGTGAGCTGATGTGTAGTAAGTTCACAAACTACAAAAACAGGATGGTGTTTCCTTTTCGAGTCATCTGCTGCCAAGAGCATATCAGCTGCTTCTAGGGGGTCACTGGTTGACTTGAGCTGTAATTGGGTATTTTTTAATTGGGTATTTTTGACAGTCAGCAGAATGAGAACTATTGGCTACATGTTCAACAGCTTCACACCTTTGTCCATGTCAAGGACATGAAAGCAACAATGAGAGGTGGTGATGTTGAATGTGGATGGTTCACTTCACTTTCACAACAGTTTCTATGGCCCTTTCACATGGCATAGCACACACCTGCACCCTTCCTCTGAATCTGACTATGCATGCCATTAGGAGGGGTGGATCACTTATTTTGCACATAAATTTTAAGAGGGAGTCATTCCCATTGTACATGTTTTTCCATAAAAATCCACCCAGCCACACACACACCTGGCCTCAATCACAAGTTGTGCTGTAGGATATTTGTAAAGCATGTTCCAAGGGACATAACTCCATGGGGTTCTCTTGACCTAAAGTTTGATTGGCAGAATGAGAAACTAATGAGAGAAATGCAACAGTATTTTTTAGAGAAGTGAGGCAGGATAGTGTGCCTTTAAATGAAATGAGAATTTCATTACCACAACTATGTCAAAAATTTAGTCAAACAAGTATCATATATATCGAGTTGTTAGTGTCGTATGTTACTGTTTACAAGTATATTTGTGCAATAAATGGTCATTCTCTCAATTGCTTTGATGTATTTATGAGATGTTTAGTTTCAGCATGAATATCAGCATAATAACTGAGGCAACAATAGCTCTTATTACACTCAGTTATCAGAAAAGTATCATGAAATGATAATTCATACCAAAATTCATTATCAATTGTAACCAGTACAAGCAATACATTAGTATTCAAATATTACGAAAATATAAACAAAGAATATTAGTTTCATCATGTATCAGTAGATAAGACTCCTGTTAAAAGTAGTAAAACTTATCTCACAGACATTCTATTGAAAAAGGTATAAGTTATGACCACACAATTTCACAGAGTTAAAATCCTAGCCCGAGGTAATCAGAGCACCACTGTAAGACAAACCATTCACTAAGACAAGGGTTTTGTCTAGACAGGTTAATAAGCCGCTTTGATGAGGTAAACATGCCATCACCTACAGTAAAATAACATTATGCAAACACGAGTTAATCCAGCCCAGAGTAAGCAATCAAGCATCCAGTAAATGTGCCAGCAAGATTAATGGATTAAAAGATTAAGTACTCCCCCTGTCTGGTCATTGAAATTGTTCTCGTAAGGAAACATCCCATTTTGTTTATTCTGTATTTCACTGGCTATTGTAGGTTACACCCATTTTTGTATCAGTCAGCAAATCAGAATCTTTGTATCATATCTTCCTACTTTTATGACACGAGTAACCTCTGTGGAGTAGAATGTTAAAGAATATGCTTTTCCAAGATTGATATTATTTGATATAAAACATTTATGAACATAATACATTGAAGCTTAAAACTTTAATCTTTCTAACCACAGTTACCTACAATTTTCTCTGTTATGTTGTACACAACACACATCTGCCCCACAGCAATTTTTTCATTCACAAAGTAAATAACTTGAAATAACTTTGTTTTATAGGATCGATGAAATATCATTAATGCCACTTTCTTACCTTTTTATACCACTTCAACAAGACAGGTATAATATTATTTATCACATTTAAGTGATTTTTGACATATTTCAATACTGGAAAGTGTTATTTTATTGTTAACTGAAAAATGATTTAATCTCAACTAACCAAGTAATTTGTTAAAACTAAATTTGGATTCACAAAACCGTGTCAACTGTTTTATTGTATTCTTATCTCATCAACTTCAGTACCCATTGTGAAACAAAATGTACAGATTTTGATGTTTGGAGTGTTATGGTGATGACATTATGATACATTTTTCAAAATCCTTGTTGTGTAGTCGTGTTCTCTGATGCCTAGCACTACAATACAAGATACTTTGTATCATTAAAGACATAACAAGTCATTATTTGTTGCATTCCATATCGGTTTACCTGTGTTATCATGATGTATTTTAATGACACGTGTTATTACCACAATGTTACTACAGTTTTTGTTGTGGTATTAGCAATTTTGTTCAAATTCAACTCTACTGATCTTCCACATACTAGTACTTATGCTAGTTTCTATAAATATATATATAAATATATATTTCTGGAAAGTATTCAACAGGTGTCTCATTAAAATGAACAAGAGTCATCAGAAGATGACAGATACCCCTGGCCCCAAGAAATTTGAAAGAACAAATCAGTAATTTCAGTCCAGCTTGATTTTTGAAGTGAAAATGTTTCCATGCCTACCTAAGCTCATAGCCTGCAATGATGCCATAACAGGATTTAAAGGGAGACTAACCATATTCTTTTTCAGTGCTAAGTCTCCGTCCCTCGTGGTAATGGCAATAACTTCCAGGACATATTGTAAATCTAACTTTTTAAGATGTTTCATTCATATATTTCTATAAATTGTGAACAAAATTGTGCTATTAAAGCATATGCCTTAAAACTGACCCAAGGATGATTAGTACCTTATATCTGTAAATAACAGTAATTTTCAGTCAATTATTTCATATACATAAAGAAAAATGTCATGTAGTGGGGATAGCTGGAGACAGCATCTTACTGTTTACAGTAAAATGACATACCTGATGATACTCCAAGTTGGAGCTGTCACCATAATCAGTTTGACAAGATTTGTATTGTGTGTGTGCTAAAGTATAACCAAAGCAGTCTGCTAGGGACCTGCTCTTACACTGGTAATGAGCTCCCTGCAAATGTTACCAAAAGAAATTTCCATTGTATACCACAATGTTCAGTCTGTGTGATTGTAGACTAGAATGGATTCTGGATGAAAAATGCACCGTTCAAGGGTATATACAAGGGTATATACACATACACTCACTAGGTTAATAGATTAAAGTTATAGTAGTGTCTCAAAATAGGTATCTTCCCATAGGCCTTGATAAGTCCTAGTCCAAAACTGGTTGTAGTTACTCTGTTGTATAAACTGTAACTCTGACTATATGGGAATGTTTTTAACTTTTGGGATAAGTCATGCTAAATTAGCACAAACATCTATATGGATTGATATAATCTGTTTCAGTTTGTTATCTGAACCTACACTTCAGACACCTATACTGCTGGCCTTTAAACAATAATTTATAAGTCAACATTTATTGACTAGGAAGCAGTATCAGAGTCTGAAGTTGAGTCTGCTAATCTTCTACTTCGTGTACTTTAGTCTACCTGTGGCCTGGAGTTTGTTACCGTTAAAAATTTGCCGTCAGGACCAGCAAAATATATAACACTGAGAAACTTGAAATTTTCAATATATTTGTATTCAGCAAAAACAAAGGCAAAATTATACAAGAGAGGTTTCATTTACAATGCAAATGAGCCAATTCTAAAATAATGGATAACATATATTATGTCAACTCACCGAAGTCTTGATGTGAGAGTGAGAAATAGTTATACAGAATGTAACGTAGAGAGCGGTCTGGCAGCGGTTATGAAGCTCAAGCGTTGACGGAGGCAGGAAGATATGTTATATATACTCCAGTAATCTGTGTGTATTTCCGTTTCCGACAACACGGCAACTAGCCTTTATATATAAAGTCAACATTTCCTGAAAGTTCGAGCACATGCGGCCATCGCCATCAGGTATAATGCTCTAGACCAACTTCGTTTTCATCTCATGACATAATGAAAGGGAGGTAACTCTATAGAACTACATCAAAGGCGTGCCAATAAAACACTAATACCACTGAACATATCATATGGAATGTGACCCGTAATAATTATTATTTATTTAATAATACAATTTACTGAAACAATACACTTTCAAAACACTCTCCCCTTAAGGAAAAGAAAGTTTCGCAGAAACTTTCTGTTACAATCATGGCAATTTACACGTCAGAAGTCAGAGACCATTATATGGTCTCTGCAGAAGTGAAAAGAAACTCCAGGCACCTGTGTCCTTATGCACATTCTTAACACTGAACTGAAAGTCATTGCATGTAGACTACAAAATGTCCATCTTTATGGCTATCAGTATATTCAACTTGTACCTGTACATTTGCCATTTTGACTTTTTCGTATTATGACAGTGATGGAAAACAACAGTGAGTGGATCATCACTCATGGTATCAGCTAAACAGGCTATAACACGTGACTTTAATCCCTTGTAACAACACCACAGTCTTGGCCTTAGGCTAGGCTGGAATAGGGGTAATTAAATTTTGGGCTAGGCTTGAGGACACCCCCATAAGGCAGACCTCCCAAAAGACAGACCGCTTAAAACAACACATTTTATGGTTGCTTGCATAAGGCCTAATTATGTTGTACCACCTACAATAATGATATGTGCCCAGATAAGAAAAAACAACATTTGGTATAACGTATAGTTTTATTAATTCCATTAACAAATTAAGGTTATTAAATGAACACATATTGCATGAAAAAACAAACAAACACACACTGGAAGTGAACACACACACACACACACACACACACACACACACACACACACACACACACACACACACACACACACACACACACACATACATACATACATACACACATACATATATAGTCTGGTTCATAATTATTGAGAATTTTTCTTCTTACTTTGAGCTATCCTAACACCTCAACTGATTCACTGATACTTAAAACTATGTAATGGTATAAGGGAGGTAACTCATCTTGGCCTACTGAGTATAGTACAATTAGAGTTACCTCCCCTGAATTTGTAGCAGACGTCATTTTCCTCAGCACTGTCAACAATGTCTGCTGAAGATAAAAGAAGGTTGATTTTTTAGTTGTGTAATCAAGGAATTGATGATGTAAATACACTGGCAGAGAGAACAGGAACTCCTCTTTCTACTGTGTATAGGATTAGGAGGAATTTCAAAGAGGGAAAGGATTTTGGGCATCAGAAAGGAGCAGGGAGACCCAGAAAATTGGACTTCTCAGATCGCGTCCGGCTGGGAATTTTAGCGTCTAAAAAGCAAAGGGCAAGCATCTCCAACATCAGGTATGAAATGATAGAAAGGGGATCCACAGTTGAATCAAAATCTACAGTTAGAAGAAATTTGATTGATCTTGGATGGGAGAAAAAGACTGGAATTCTTTCTCCTCTCATGAAACAAGAACATAAAGACAGGCGTGTTGAGTGGTGTTTGGCACATGAAAACTTTGACTGGGAAAATGTCATTTTTACTGATGAAAGCTCAATATGGGCATATCCCAATAATGTGAAAATATTGACAAAGTCTGCGTCAGCACCGTTGTATCGACGACCTAAATACAGCCCAAAGTTTCATGTATGGGGAGGGATATCCTTATTAGGAACGACCCCGCTGTGTGTGTTTGAGGGAAATCTGACAAGTCAACGCTACACTAACATATTAGATAATTTTCTGCTTCCAAGAGCACATGTGTTTTATGGAAATGAATGGATTTTGCAGCAAGATAATGATCCTAAACACACCGCAAAACATGCCAAGCAGTGGTTTCAGGAGAAAAATGTGACTGCATTACCATTTCCTGCATATAGTCCTGACTTAAATCCCATTGAGAACATTTGGGGGATGATGAAGGAATGTGTGAATCAAAAGGGGTTGACAAAAATTGAAGACATGAAGAGAGAAGTGGTCCGATACTGGGACAGCATAACTCACGAGACACTAACCTCTCTGATAGGAAGTATGCCTACCCGTCTTAGACTGTGCCGTGAAGCTCAAGGAGACTTGATAAAATATTAAATTGTTACCTACACAACATGAAAAGGTCAGTTCACTTTCACAATACATTCAATTTTATCTGATTTGTTCTAGTTTAATAATATGAAATGCTTTAGCTATTCTCAATAATTTTGAACCATACTGTATGTACATCAAGATATGTTTACCTGTGAATGCCTTATGTATGGGCCTCTTTTGTATTTGCTAATAAAGTTCATTTGTTCAAGAATAATATGCAGGGGACCCTTTTAGACAAGTTTGTAATCGTACAATCTTGAAATTCAAGCATTACTCAAACATCAAAATGATTTTATTATTCAATGTATAACAATGCACGTATTCCTGAACCTTATCTTAAAGTATCCTTTCAAAGTAGAATTTCGCTAACGAAATTTAGGACAACTAATCATACGTTACCGACAGAAACAATGCGCTGGCTAAATATTTTGAAAGAAAACCCACTTACTAATCTTTGTAATCAAGCTAATGTGTCCGTCATTTGTTGAATATCGAAAATCAATTTCATCAAAATATTTCTCTGTGTGTCCCTCAATCTGTTTTCCTCATGAAGTGTGATTATCAGGCACTCACCCTCAAATTATCCAAATGTAGATGACACTGTGCCTCATCAAATGGTACCATGTGCACATTTTATTTATGTTTATAATTATATATATATACCTGTATGTTCAATATACACTTTTTGTGATTTTTCTGTTTAGTTCTGTTAGCACACACCTTAGTGACTCTGGGTCAGCTCATTAATTAAATAGCGGTGGACAGCATTGTTCAGCTAATTAGTGCACTCCCTGAGTCTTACGGGAGGCCAGGCTTCTGGGAGGTCTGTCTTTTGGAAGTGAACCCAGAAATTACATACCCACACGTGACCATCTGTATTACGCACCGTCTTATGTGGACAAATGTACAATTATATTTCCTTTGCGTCATGGCCTGATACATTTTTAATGTGAAACAATAAACATACGTTAACAAATACACATCTATCTTCCCCTTAACACGTTACTATGAAGCAACTTCTGGTCTTAGGCAATCACACAATCAGAGAAAAGAGATATTTCAGCAAAAGAGACTTACTTGCAATTTACGTGAACAAAGTCCAGTTTTAACGGGGCGCAGTACTTGCAGAAGAGAGGAAACACGGGGTATATATACGACCCTCACAGATATGGTACGTTCAATTCTTGGAAATGAGTTTTCTATGAATAAGGTGACGAGATTTGTCCATATATGGTTGTAATCGATATCACGTGTTTCATGACTGTAATGGTAGTCATGGTGCACGAGACAACAATCTGTGATAAAGGGTTTATTTCGTTTGCGTTTTTGAAAGCAGGCAACATAATGGCTGCCGTCTCGAATAATGTGAGGGTTGTACAATGTGAGCGTTGTAAGTTTGTTCATTCGGTTCTCCTGTTGTATCAGTAGGATAGCTGTACGAATCCTACTGCTCGAATTCTGTTTCGTCCTGATTGTGTTATTTGGAATACAACCCAAAGCGATATTTAACCCAAACCAATGATCCACTCATTCCAATGTGGGCACATGCGCTCGTGTATTGTGAGGATTAAAGATTTTTTTTAAAACATGAAAGTTTTGAGATGACCCCCGACTTGAAAACCTTCATAGTACAATATGTCTCGATATATTGTACTGCCACTTTTTGTATCACAATATAAGTGACTTATTGCATGCTGATACAAACGGGTGAGGGACCACACGAAAGTACACACATTCCTTTGTTTGTTCCAAGGTTTCCACTCACAGTGCAATGCAAACCTGGGATACAGTACATAAACACTTGTACTTGTATGCTTTCAGTCAATGTATTTGAGGAAGGTGTCATCAAAATTAAAACGGTATGTTTTGGAGCAATTGTTCTGACTGGAAAACATTCGAATCATCTTTCCTTGTTCATAAATTGCTTATATGGAAAATAGAATACATAACTGAATGGGGACATGAGAACATGAATGGACAGCATGCACGGAACCATTGACTAACACGGCCGCGGCATGGACATACTGTTGCTAAAGTTTCAATGTCAGGGCTATTTAGAATGCATTGTTTCAGCTGAGCTGAATGATATTTGCGCAAGATCATCGACATCTACAACTGACTTCTAATTATGAACAACTGTCTGATTGACATTCAGTGTTTTGAGACCTTAGTTCAGAACATCCAAAATAACATGTTACCGTTTGAAACGGACAGAAGGAAGAAAATACCATTAACCGAAAGATGAGGCGTAAATGAATTGTTTGTCATCTGCGGTCTGTGCTTGC
The DNA here is from genome assembly GCF_037392515.1 of Haliotis asinina. Classification (NCBI taxonomy): domain Eukaryota; kingdom Metazoa; phylum Mollusca; class Gastropoda; order Lepetellida; family Haliotidae; genus Haliotis; species Haliotis asinina. The sequence goes on from NC_090282.1 coordinate 46,178,006, forward strand.
TCCGACTGCTCGGAAAAGATGTCAGTAAACTTGTCATACCGTTTTCGTGTACATAATATTGTATATAATGGAGGATGTGTCCAGAAAGTGGGGCAACGCCTAATCAAACAAGGGCCAGCAAGTTCTTTTAAGTTCAGTAAGTTAAACGCGTCACTATCTGATCATTCCAGGAAAAGGCAGTCGCGTGATCATGCAAACTCACGAATTCCAAGTAAGCAATCGGAAAGTTTGACTTTGACCTCAGATATCTAAGGGTATTACGATGATAAGTGCTGATTATTGTTTTTGTTACACAGTCCCTGTAAATAATCAGTACCTAAACTGTACCTCAATCCTACAAAATCGCGGCCTAGATGTATCCATGTAATAATCAGCACGTGAACTAATAGTATAACTCTATATCCAACAAAATCGCGTCCTAAATGTATCCCTGTAATAATCAATACGTGAACTGTACCTCAATTTCACAAAATCGCAGTGTTGACCGTCCCGACGGAATTTGAACTGGAATTCTGAAATCAATCGCTGTCAGTTTTGCGCCCATTTTAACGGGACCTTTTAATCTATCACTTCAACAACACGTATTCCCGGCAGTTGGAAAGAAGCAAGCGTTATACCGATTCACGAAAAGGGAAGCGTAAATGATTATACAAATTACAGACCAGTAGCCTTAACTAGTTGTGTATCTAAAATATTTGAGCGATGTATATTCAAACGAGTTTTCAGTTATCATAGAGACAATGAAATCTTATCCACTTTACAGTCAGGTTTTAACTGAATCAGCTGACCGCTATAAAGGTCACATTATAAATGATAAAGTTGTTTTTCATTTCCATTTTTATTCCTACTCTACATCGTATATAGTACAATGATATGCATATATTCACTCTTTTCTTTCCAACAGAAAGGGAAAGCGTGTACATCTCCTTTTATATATCTCATCTATACTATATTTTCAATGTACATGATCTAGTAGTACTTAAAATGCCTGTCTGTAACCTGAAACACATGTACATTGTCTGCATATGAAAGCATCTACCGTTATACACGATGAATGAATTACAATTCCTATCTGTAATCTAAAATCAATGGAGACCAAAATTATGTTCATGTATACTTGTATACATATGACTGTGTTAGTCATGTGCAGAGTGCCAGAATTAAGGCTTCCTGTATGTAAATGCTCTTGAGCTGAAGAGAAAAAGTATTCATCATAATGTGTATGCATGCATGTATGTATGTATGTATGTATGTATGTATGTATGTATGTATGTATGTATGTATGTATGTATGTATGTATGTATGTATGTATGTATGTATGTATGTATGTATGTATGTATGTATGTATGTATGTAAATTATCACCAATGAATTCTGTATGAAAATATTCCTTGAAGGCGTCTTTATTAATAACACTAGTCAAAAGATACATGCCATGCTCCAATTCTTTAAATGCCTTAACAATCAGAGGCCCAAGGTCAGTCAATGTCATGTTTTCAGCCTACAACAATTCCATTATTATACATTGGTGTGGACAAATCTCTAATAGTGTGAATACGCAGGTAGCAGCGCTGTGGCTTGCATTCGGCTGGGGGCGTGTGGGCCTCCCCCACTAAGATGATTTCAGCGAAGCACTTTGATCTGTATCTTCTATTATGCCGTTGGTTTTGGTTATAAATGCCTGTTGGGCTTTTTGAATACCCTGTTATGTACTTTTTTCTCGTCTTCGTTTATAGAATAGGTTTTAGGAACCTTTGATCTGGTCTCATTCTTCATTTTATTTTTCCAGTCCACCTAGGATCAAACGTAAATCCTCTTCTGAGGTTTTGCTGTCACTGAGTGCGGTGGAAATATGATCTTCTCAGTCCCAACTGTTCCTCCAACTACTGCTGCTATTTCAAGTCCTAACACCACGGGTGAGGCTACTGTTGTCAACAAACCAACCCCTACTGCCCCTAATCCCATGCTAGCTGTCGTTAGGGTGGTGTCAGCGCCATCTATGTAGTTTAAAGCTCTATTGTAGTTTTTATGTAGTGATGCTCGAGTATCGTGTTCTCGTTCTAGATGACGTTTTATTTCACATATCTGTTTCAGTCGAAAATCGTCTGCGTTTCCTTTAATATTTCCCTCATCATCTATGGCGGGATACATCCCCATTCTCTTCTGTCTATAATATAGTTTACAAATTAGTTTTTAATTATATGTCATTTAGTTTTCGACTGATATATTTTAAGCTTGTGAATGCTTATTGATGGTGGGTAGCTAAGCCTTAATACAATTTGACGACGTTTATTCTCATGTTTTTTAAACCATAATATTCTTAGACCATCTAAAAGTATTCTTGCCTCGGAAATCTCTGTGAGATATATATCTATAATTAATGTTGTGTGTGGTTTCCTATCATATGAATCCAGAAGAAAATCACGTACAAGAAACGTACATGTAGACATGCTGGAACGTTACATGCTAGAGGGTTCATGTAGACATGCTACATTAAAACATTCTGGATCATTATATCAGGACATGCTGAAACGTTCATGTAGATTTGCTATAATGTGCATGTAGATATACTGGCATATGCATTCAGACAAGCCAGGTCGTTACATGTAGACATGCTGGAACACTTATCTAGACAGACTGGAAACTACATGCTGAAACGTTACATGTAGACATGGTATAACGTTACACGTAGACATGCTTGAATGTGGCATGTAGACATGTTTTAACATACATGTTGACATGCTGGAGTGTTCATGAAGACATGCTGGAACGTTACATGTATGCATCGTGGAACGTTACATGTACACAGGCTGGATCATTGATATAGATATTCTGGAACGTTACCTGTAGACATGCTGAAACGTTACATATAGACAATGTTGAACGTTAGATACACTTGCTGGAACGGTACATGTAGACAGGTTGCAACGTACCCATAAACGTGTTTGAATGTACATGTAGACATACTGGAATCTACATTTAAACAAGCTGGGTGGCTAAAAGTAGACATGCTGAAACGTTACACGTAGACATTCTGAAACGTTACATGTTACAAATGTACTGGAAAGTTACATGTAGACATGCTGGAACCTACATGTAGACATGTTGGGTGGTTTATGTAGACATGCTGGATCATTCATGTAGATATGCTGGAACTTTACATGTAGACATTTTGGAACGTTACATGTATACGATTTCTATCGTTACAGGTACACTTGCTGGAACGTTACATGTATACAATTTGGATCGTTACATGTACACTTGCTGGAAGGTTACATGTAGACATTTTGGAACGTACCTGTAGACATATGCATGCTGGAATGTACCTGTAGACATTCTGGAATCTACATTTACATAAGATGGACCGTTACATATAGTGAGAGAGTGAGTGAGTGAGTGAGTTTAATTTTCCGCCGCTTTTAGCAATATTCCTGCAATATCACGGCGGGAGTCACCAGAAAATGGGCTTCACTCATTGTACCCACCGTTACATATAGACTTGCTGGAACATACATGTAGACATGCTGGATGGTTACAAGTAGATATGCTGAAAAGTTACATGTAGACCTGCTGGAACGTTATATGTAGACATGCTCAGACGCTACATGTAGACATTTGTGGAACGTGACATGTACACTTCCTGGCACGTTACATGAAGACACGTTTGAACGTACCTGCACACTTGCTGGAATGTTTATACAGACATGTTGGAGCGTTCATATAGACATGCTGGAATGTACATGTAGAAATACTTGAATCTACATTTAGACAAGCTGGATCATTACATGTAGACATGCTGGAACATTCATGGAGACATGGTGCAAAGTACATGTAGACATGTTGAAACCTTACTTGTCGAGATGGTGGAATATTCATGTAGACATGATGGATAGTTATATATGGACATGCTGAAATGTAGATTTTGACATGCTGGAATGTACATGTTGGAACATTTATGGAGACATGCTGGATGGTTACAAGTAGACATACTGAAACCTTACATGCAGTCATTCTGGAACGTTACATGTAGATATACTGGAAAGTTACATATAGGCATATAGAATCTACATGTATACATGCTGGGGGCTTCTTGGGGACATGCTGGAATTTTCATGTCGACATGCATTATTATGATACGAAGACATGCTGGAGAGCTACAACAAAGACATACTTGAATGTTACATGTAGACATGTTGGAACGTTGCACATACACATGCTAGAACATTACATGTAGACATGTTGGAACGTACATGTGCTCTAGTGTTCATCAAGACAAGCTGAAATGTTAGATGTAGAAGCTGGAACGTTACATGTTGGAACGTACATGTGCTCTAGTGTTCATCAAGACACGCTGAAATGTTAGATGTAGAAGCTGGAACGTTACATGTTGGAACGTACATGTGCTCTAGTGTTCATCAAGACACGCTGAAATGTTAGATGTAGAAGCTGGAACGTTACATGTTGGAACGTACATGTGCTCTAGTGTTCATCAAGACACGCTGAAATGTTAGATGGAACGTGACATGTAGACACAGTGGAACGTTATATTTAGACAAGCTGGAACATTCATGTATACCTGCTGGAACGATACATATAGACACGCTGGAATGTCCACGTAAACAGGCTGGAATGTACATGACACATGAATATATGTTCACATGCTGGAGTTTCATGTAAACATACGGGAATGTACACGAAGACATGCTGAAAGGTTCATATAGACATACTAGAATGTACACGTAGGCATACTAAAACATTATATGTGTACATTCTGGAACGTTACATGTACACATGGTGGAACGTACATGTAGACATTCTGGAACGTTACACATAGGCATGCTGACACGTTACATGTAAACATACTGGAACATTCATATAAACATGATTTACACGTAGGCATGCCGAAACGGTACACGTAGATCAATACATGTATATATGGTGGAATGTACATGTAGAAAAACTGGAACGTTACATGTAGACATGCTGGAACATATATTTAGACATGCTGGAAAGTTACATATAGACATGCTGGAATCTGCATTTAAACATGCTGAAATGTACATGATGGATCAATATAGGTTGACATGCTTAAGCGATCTTGTACACATACTGGATGTACATGCTGAAGCGTATACATAGACATGCTGGATAGTACATGTATGTATGCTGGAGCGTACATGTAGACATTCTGGAATGATATGTCCCAGTGACAAAACGTGTACCTTTTTCTTATTTTAATATCAAGTATTTTAGAGTATTTTTACTGTAATATTTTAACATAATTTATGTATATATTTATATTGTCCACTTTTATTGTAACAAAAGTTTCAAGCCATTATCATAAGTTTCAAGCTTGGCAGACGCTAATCCGTTAATCTCTTATAACAACATCTAGTTGCCAAGTAAGCGAGCTTGTAATTAATATAGCTCACCTTGTCAACCGCCAATTCAATTAATTAGTATTATTTCATAGTTCTCCATGCCATTGTTTAACAAAATCATGTAGTTAGGTTTAATTGTTAAATTAAAAGTCTAAATTATAAATAACTTAATTGAGCCTGCTGACGTAGTTTCCTTAGCTGCGAAGACCTATAAAAGTCGGGTTTGTGTGCAACCTATGTCACACTTCCAGAATAAACTGTGGAAACTACATCAGCGACTCCTCATCTTTAACTATTATTTTATTATGTTTTAAGGTAAGCAACTATGTTTTATTTCGTAACTTAGTCTATTTCAATCATCAATTACGTTTTCTTACATATTGTTAAGTCCGACAGGATAAATTCATATTAAGGTATAATGTTAATGTTTTAGGTTCAGTCTTTGTTGTTTGTGTGAAACGTTATTTATGTATATATGTTATATTTATTAAGGGATGAATCATTATAATAATTATCTTTCTTGTCTCCCTTAGTAAATATTCCAACTAACTGTAAATATTGATATGGCTACTGTGTACAAAACTATTATTGTATTTACATTGAAATGCCAATGCAAGGTGAACTAAATATTATAGATAATTGTTCATTCTTTCATATTTGCAGGTGTGTTGTGATGATTGTGATGTGTATTATGTATCGTGCTGTAATAGTCACACTTCCAGAATAAACTGTGGAAACTACATCAGCGACTCCTCATCTTTAACTATTATTTTATTATGTTTTAAGGGTTCTTAGTGGTGAGAAAGAGCACTTTCTCAGATACATGCAGTTACGCTGGAACATTCATGTACACATGCTGAATCGTTACGTATAGACATGGTGGAAGGTTCATGTAGGTATGCTGGAGCGTACATGTAGACATTTTGTAACGTTACATGTAGACAGGCTGAAAGATTCATGTACACATGCTGGATCGTCACATACAGACATGCTGAAATGTACACGTAGACATGCTGGAATGTACATGTAGACATTTTCGAACAAAACATATAGACAAGCTGGAACGTTAAATGCAGACATGCTGGAACATTCATGTGCACTTGCTGGATTGTTACATGTAGACATACGGGAATGTACATCTAGACACTCTGGAATGTTACAAGTAGACATTCTCAAACGTTACAGGCTGGAATAGTTATGTAGTGATATTGGCACTTTTCATGTCGAGATGATGGAATATACATTTGCACATCCTGAAACGTTTCATGTAGATATCCTGGAAGGTTAAATGTAGACATGCCTTAACATTCTTGTTGACGTGCGGGATTGCTACATGTAGACATGCTGGAATGTACATCTGGACCTGCTGCAATGTACATATAGGTATGCTGAAGTTTTCATGTAGACATTCTGGAACGTTACATACAGACGTGCTGGAATGTTACATATAGACATGCTGGATCAATACATGTAGACATGCAGGGACATTCATGTAGACATACTGGATCGTTACATATAAACATGCTGGAATCTACAAGTAGACATGCTGGAATGTACATGTAGACATGCTCCAATGTACATGTAGACATGCAGGGACATTCATGTAGACATACTGGATCGTTACATATAAACATGCTGGAATCTACAAGTAGACATGCTGGAATGTACATGTAGACATGCTCCAATGTACATGTAGGCATGCTGGACATAATGGAATATACATGTAGACATGCTGGATCGTTACAAGTAGACATACTGCAATGTGCATGTAGGTATGCTGTAACTTACATGTTGACATTTTTTAACGTTACATGTAGACATGCTTTATCACTAGATTTAGAAATGCTGGAATGTACATGTAAAAATGCTGGAATGTGCAGTGTGGATTGTTTCATATAGACAAGCTATTATGTGCATGTAGACATACTGCAATGTACATATAGGCATGCTAGAGTTCTCATGTGGACATACCGGAATGTACATGTAGACATGCTGGAACGTTCTTGTAGACATGCTGGAACGTTACATGTAGACATTCTGGATTAATACCGGTAGATATGCAGGAACATTCATGTAGACATGCTGGATCCTTACATATAAACATGCTGGAACGTACATGTAGGCATTCTGAAATGTAGGTATGCTGGAACGTACATTTAGACATTTTGGAATGATACATCAAGACATGTTGGATCGTTACTGAAAGACATGCTGAACGATTCATGTACATATGCTCTATCGTTATATGTAGCCATGCTGGAATGTACAATGTGGATCATTACATGTAGACATGCTGGGATGTACATGCAAACATGCTGGTGAATTCATGTCGACATGCTAGAATGTACACGTAGGTATGCTGGATCGTACATGTAGATTTTTTGGAACGTTACCTGTAGACATTCTGGGACATATCTGTAGACATGCTTGATCGTTACATATTGACATACTGGAATGTACATCTAGACATTCTGGTACGTTTCGTGTAGACATGCTCAATCGTTACATCGTTACATGTCGACATACTGGAATATAGATGTATACATGCTGTAACGGTTCACGTAGATATTTTATAACATTCTTGTAGACGTGCGGGAGCGTTACATATAGACGTGCTGGAATGTAGATATGGACACGCTGCTATATAAATGTACACATGCTAGATCTTTACTTTGAGATATTCAGGAATGTAGATGTAAACATGATGGAATGTAGACACTGGAACATTACATGTAGGCATGCTGGGGCGTACATGTATACATGTTGGATCGTTACATGTAGACATGCTGGAACGTTTATATAGATATGTTCGAAAGTACATGTAGACATTCTGGAACGTTACATGTAGACATTCTGGAACGTTACATGTAGACGTGCTGGAACCTTCATGTAGACATACTTGAATGTTCTTGTAGACATACTGGAGGGGTCATGTAGACATTCTCGAACGTAGCATGTAGACGTACTGGAAAGTTACATATAGACATGCTTGAATCTACAAGTAGACATGCTGGAACCTTCATGCAGACATGCTGGAATGTACATTCAGACATTCTTCATCGTTACCTGTAGATATGCTGGAACATCTTAATAGACATGCTGGAGCGTTACATATAGACATGCAGGAATGTACATGTAGATATCTTAAACGTTGCATGTAGACTTGCTGGATCATTACATAGAGACATGCAGTTATTTACATGTGGACATGGTGCAATGTGCATGGTGGATCATTACGTGTAGACATGCTGGAGAGTTCATGTAGATATTCTGGAATGTACATGTAGACATGCTGGAGCGTTCATATAGGTATACTGGAATGTACATTTAGGTATACTGAAACGTTACTTGTAGACATTGTGGAACATTACAAGTAACTATGGTGGAACGTTCCCTGTAGACATGCCGGAACGTTACATGTAGACATGCCGGAGGGTTCATGTTGACATGGTGGAATGTACATGTAGGTATGCTGAAACGTACATGTAGACTTTCTGGAACGTTACATATTAAAATGCTGGAACATTCATGTAGACATTCCAAAATCTTACATGTACACATGCTGGAACGTTACATGTAGACATTCTGGAATGTTACATGTAGACATGCTGGATCGTTACATGTAGACATACTGGAACATTCATGTAGACACGCTTTATCGTTGTACAAGCTGGACCGTCACATGAAGACATGTTGGAATGTACATGTAGACATGCTGCAATGTACATGTAGGCATGCTGGAGCGTTCGTGTAGACATGCTGGAATGTACATGTAGAGATGCTGGAGCATATATATATATATACCGTCTCTTCAAGTGGGGTCTAACTTGGAGTGAGCAAGTCTTGAGGGCGCGTGAAATTGACCTCTGTATTTTTATGGTTAATTTATAACAATGTCTTTTTTGGCTCTTTTGGAAATTAAACGGCGTTTTCAACTGTTGCGTTTCCAATGGATTCCAGCACATAATGAGTTTACACTATGTATATTGAAGTGTCAAATGTTCCATACACTCACATGAACTAAATCACTTATTCACTTTATTGTACAAAATGCAACGTAGTTCCGTCTTTGTGAACAGATGTACACTAAAATATAACATTGTGTATTTAACATTGGTGCAATATTGAACCAAATGAGGAATATTTAAAAGTTTTAATAAGATGCTATATAGAGGGAGGTGTCGTCAGTGTCGATTCATGCATTCGTCCATAATAGAAGAACCAACAGACCAGTAACATGGTCATAATACAATGCTCACCTGAATATTTGAATTTGAGCAGAATAATCTCTGGACGTCTGAATTAGGAATAATAGCATATATGAAAACGAATCGCCGTACAACTAACAAAGTGCAAACTTCGAAATATTACCAACATTAGATTAATTATCAACCTAACATTTCGCACTGGGGAAAGTGTAATTACATTATACTGGGTACAGGAACACTTGAAACCCAGGACTGCCCAGTGTTCCTTATGACATGACATCGACGTAGGGGTAGCCTAGTGGTTTAAGCGTTCGCTCGTCACACCAACCATACGGGTTCGATTAAGGTAAAATGTTTCAAGCTCATTTCAGGCGCTCCCCGCCGTGATGTAACTGTTACATTGTTAATAGCAGGGTGATACAAAAGTCACTCACATCGGTGTGAAGGAAGAAACAACTGCAGAATACACCTTTTTGAGTGGAATGTTCAGAGGATTCTTTGAGTACATCAAGGTAAAGGTGCGCTGACAGCAAAATCCAGTTTCTCTAAAAACCGCGTGATTCTCGACGTATGAATTCATAACCCTGACGTCTCCTTCCGAGACTTCATCATAGAGCGTTCTGAAGAGTTTGTATCCCACTTCAACATTATCAGCGTACGTTGGACCCAGTTTCCATCCCCCATCGGCTTTCTGAAGAACACCATAACCGATGACGTCATTAGAAAATGTATCCACAGCTATGTACACATAGGCCGCACTTGCAATGATGCATTTATGACAGAAAATAGTTCTCTTGACTGGAAGTATCCGTGCATCGTACTCCTCGACAGGTCCAAGGAGGGCACCAGTTACCGGAAGTACGCGAAACTTTGTGTCCAGTAAAAGTGGAATCTTGACATTCATCTTTTCCTTTGTCAGCATTTCTATTTCATGTAAGGGTTTGAAACCTTCTTGAAATTTAGGATTCAGCGCCAGTATTGAAATGTTTTTCTCCCTACATTTTGATAGTGATGTTGTTTTCAGCTTCTTCGCGATCATTTGATTGTGATAGTCTTCATCAACGACGAGACATCCTCCGTGAGAAGCAGTATCGTCGAAACCAAACACGGTACAACAACATAGACTTATGAAGAAAACACACTTGACTGAATGACTGATTTAACATTTAAAGGAATATCCGTAATTGTTCTTACCCGTGAAGGTCCCAGGGTAGAATGGGCCTTCAGTAACCCATGCTTGCCATAAAAGGCGATTATGCTAGTCGTAAGAGGCGACTAACGGGATCGGGTGGTCAGACTCACTGACACATGTCCCAATTGCGCAGATCGATGCTCATGTTGTTGATCACTGGATTGTCTGGTCCAGATTCGATTATTTACGGACCACCGCCATATAGCTGGAATATTGCTGAGTGTGGCGTAAAACTACATTCATTCACTCACTCACTCCGTAATTGTTCTGCCCAAGAGAGTAAAGTGAGTGAGTTTAGTTTAACTCTGCACTCAGCCACATGCAAGCAATATTACAGTCATGTGTAAATAATCAAGCCTGGACCAGGCAATACAGTGATCAACAACATAAACATCAACTACAACTAGGATACGATAACATGTGTCAACCAAGTCAGCGAGGCTGACCACCCGATCACGTTAGTCGCCTCGTACGATAAGCATGGGTTGGTGAAGATCGTTTGTAACCAGGACCTTCACAGGTCTTTCGAGGGTTGAACACAATATACATTAATAGTGAACGTAAACGTCGTGCAAGTTATAAAATGGACAGTATGACAAGTAGGACCAGCATGTAATAAGACGACAGTCCAGAGCCATTCCTTACAGAAACGATCTATCGTTCAGTAGCATCTAAAGACAGGCCACCATGCTCGGGACGTCTTTTAGCTGCGTTTTACCCTAGCAGTATGTACAGCATGTATTTAGCCACTTATTGATGGTGAGGAATCGGAGCCAAAAACTGGGTACATGGATTAAAGCTCTAGTAGATGCAGGTGTTGCATGTAACAATACACGAGATGAAAAGTTCAATGCGGCTTCAATTTATTGAAAAAATAGTGCATTACTTCCCCTACTGCCACAATCAACCATCCATCTCATTCCATATATGTTTGAATGCAGTCAAGCCGTATGTAACGGCAGAAGTGCGTCAGAGCTGTAGTGAGAGATGTAGCGTTGTCATTGTTATAATTACAAATGCCAGTCTAAATGTCAGAAGTACTGGGGTCAAAACAATATCGAATGACGGGAGTTCGACCGTTGGCACAAAATGATCCCCAAACCATTACGTCGTTGTCCTCTGCGTCCTCTGCGTTTGGTTCAGTCTAACCTGTTTCCTCACTCATCTCATCTCATCCTTAGCGTTAAGCTCGACGAAACGGAGTCAGGATAGGTCTTGTTTATGGTCGTCTGTGTTGGACATCTGGAGAGTGCAGACGATTCCTGATGGCCTGTGTCAACTCTTTAACTCTACTAGTGAATATTACAGGCACAAATCGTGGCGGTGGGGTAGAGTTCGCTTGTCACGTCGAAGATCCGGGCTCGAATACTGCAGCCCATTTCTGGTGTTCTCCGTGGTGATATTGCTGGAATAATGCTAAAAAGTGGCGTTAGCAATAGTTCCGTCAGTACATGCACAAATCTGTGGCGCTGATTCGTACGTCATCTTGCCGTGACATCACACGCAGGGCCCCAGACCTGAGATCTACAACTGCGTCCATTTCTTGAACACGAATCCTCCGACAGTATTGTCTTACAAATTTAGTCCAGATCGTGTGCAACTGCTTCAAGGAAGTGTTCAGCATTTAGTCGATTCATGGCATGCTCTCTCTTACTTATTAAGCGTTTGAAGAGTGCCTTTGTTTTGCCTTATTTATTACATGTGTATTTACAGTCCGAAGCAAGTGCTTAGGGTTGCTTCACGTGATTGTTGCCAATACGTCATGAGAGAGAGAGAGAGAGAGAGAGACGGGCAGACAGAGAGACAGAGAGAGAGACAGACAGAGAGAGATACAGAGAGAGAAATAGAGAGAGAGGAAGAGAGAGAGCATATCGGCTGAAAGTGTGGTAAAGGTTGCGAGAAGGTATTTGAATTCTAGCCAGTTGTCTTCATAAATCTCGCAATATCGCAAACGGGCAATTGTGCTCTTTTATCTAAAGAAGCATATTTGACTCATCGATAATCTGGCCGTCGACTCCCTCAGGTCCCCACCAACCTGAGGGATTCGCATAAAATGCATTTTGGAGATATTCGAGGGACAGACTACACCCTTCTTTGTTGACCAGCTCAGCCCCGCGTTTCATTTCAGAGCCGATCAAACGTCTGATGTGATAGCCTGCCATCGCCAGTGAGTAGACAGGAGTATCTAGCGTGCAGACACCTGCTTCAAATCTATGAGTGTAATTGAGAATATTATGACCCACGTGACGAAGATAAATATGGTAACAGACCCATACTTGTGTTTGATTGGATAACCGTCACCTTGATCACATGAAAACACTTATGTATGTATGAAACCAAAACGAAATGCCACTGAATTTAATAACGGAAAACGTAACACTCACTCACTCAAGTACCCTGATTTCTCTCCTCCTCCTCCATTGGTAGCGCCATGTGCAACTTCAACTAACAAATGAAAGAAACCATTTTGACTACACAGATGATTATTCGGTCGTGTTGTCGGTCCGATGTTCAGACCTCCTTGACGTGCTTTCTAACAAGTTGACCTGCCCACTCATAAACCCTGTCTACCATTGTTAAAAATATTATACAAAATCATCTTCAGCATCATTGCTGTCAGCTTTGCATAGACATTAGAAGAAACCACAGACGCCATCAATAAAAAAAGAATATTGTAGATTTTCGACCTTATTTTCAAATACAGAAACCATTATAAAAAAAATAAGCCTCGATTTAACTAAAACGTCATACATGGGGTGCCGTGAAAAAGAGCTCGGGATCACGGAAAACAAATGATATTCGTGACTGAATCCAACCAGGCGACCAAAGAGGAGTGCGATGGACTCCCTCATTCAACATACAGTCTAAGAAATCTTTTCTGCCATCAAAAATTTAAGAAATTATGAGCTGGCTTGACTAACCTTTGTGTAAATCTAGATCGTGCTTGTTTTCATACTATACGTATATTCCACAGTCTGGTACAGGACAAGAATTATGTAAAGACAACTATAGCATTGCGGAGGCTAGAAAATAAAATGAATGCAATCATTCAAGCAGAGATTCTGTGTTCTAGTTTAAACTATCCTTTGATTAACTAACCTATGATCTTGAAAAAGGTTATTGTTTCAATAACTATATGGACTTTAGGTTTTGTTGTTACTAACGTCACACTCAGCAATATCCCGCGGCGTAAAACTAAACTTACTCACTCATTCACTGGAGAGAACTGGTTCCGAATAATCTCTGCAATCTGCAGTAGAGATATGTGCTGGTGAAGGCGTTCATCGTCAAACAGTGTGGAAGGACAGGGCTGTGTCTGAGCTCCATATGTCGAACATTGTCAGACAGATCCATATCCGCAGAAATTCGTATGGATTCAGAAAAAAATGCTATTTTTCAATTTTGTTATGATTATAAGTGTCATTCTGAGGTAACTGAATATGGATACCACTAATCGAGCTGTAACGCAAGTGTGGGAAAAAACATATCTTTATAAACCTATCACAACAAAGCCATGAAGTATATCCAAATTACTAGGTTCATAGTGCCCCCCTATCTCTCTCTCTCTCTCTGTCTGTCTGCCCCCCCCCCCCCTCTCTCTCTCTCTCTTACAATTCGAACTGGTTCCAAAATTAACATGTAGTAATTTCCATAGAATTGAAATGCAGGAGGTGTCAGTACAATCTAGTTAACGTGTGATAATAATATAAGGAATCTTTGTGGAACCAAACTACTCATTCACCGTGATATATTTCTTTTGATAGATTTCAGAACAGGTCTCCTTGTAGGTCAGGAGGAAGTCTCAATATCATTATTCCGCAGGAACCCTCCCACAGCACGGAAACAATTTAGCTGAGCGTTGCCATGTATGATTATTGTATCGTGCTAGATATTTACCTGAATGTTGTCGTACACACCCTCGTGTCCAAATGTTTCTTGAATTGATGAAGACAAACGATAACAATAGACTTTTAAGACTATGTATCTTTAAAAGAAACGTGTTTGTACTCGAAACAAAAAAAATTTCTGCGAATGTATAATCATATTAATTGTACTAGGATCCACATTATCAGAGTGGCGCATATCTATGTCTTTACCTCACTGTTTACACATGTTGTACTGTTGGCCTCATGGCTATCTATGCGTAATAAAGAATCAGAATGAAAAAATCTCCCTGTTTATGCGTTCTATTCCTCACATGAGCACACTGGGTAAAAGCCATGTCCACAACCGTGATATTGCTTGAATATTGCTAAATGCGGCATAAAACCACACTCACCCATACCTATCCACTGAATTCAACTTTTTTTTTTACATTCAGGGAACTTAAGAGGCTACAGGCCCTTAGTACAATACATGTGTGCACAGACATATAGCATTTAAAACAGATTTGCTATTGTTGAATTAAGGATAGGTATACCGATAGAATTTTGACTATTTGTAAATTTGTTGCTTTCAAGAATGCCTTTAATATATATTCACTATGATTGATACGGCAAAATGGTGGAATATATAATGTTCTTAAATTGTGAAAACTCATCTTCTAGCACCCCTAAATCTCATAACATTCATAGTTTTTTTTCTCATGGAACATCTGGCTTTTTCCTGGCTTTTTGTTGAATTCATTTGATGTGCATCGTGCTGTTGATGTCCTAAAAGTTTAAAATGCAATGTTGACATCAAAGACGTAATGCTCTATTATTAGGTCTGATTTAAAGGGGCTGTGGGGTAGCGTAATGGTTATAGCATCTGCTTGTCACGCTGAAGACCCGTGGTTTAATCCCAACACGTGAAGCCCATTTCTGGTGTTCACCACCGTGATATTGTTGGAATATTGCTAAGTGCGGCATTAAACCACGATCACTGATTCTACTATAAAAGTTCGGTATAATGGGGTTTTTGGTGATAGAGGTTGCAAGGCAGGCCAGAGTTGCAAGTAAATGCTTTTAATCCTTTGTGTTACAGATTTTGATAAAAGTAGTTTTAAAAACTAATGAAATCTCGTCGCCTCGTCTCGTTGGCAGGCAGTACGTACACTTACTTACTCTATACCGTTACGGACAACGACGAGAGACAACGACGCCACAATCGAGAAACGCTGTGGTACACGCTGTTCAAGGCTGTTACATATTTCATATATAGTATAAAACAGCGTTCAAACCATCTGTTGTGGCACGTTTTACCAGCAACCTCCGCACACAAAAGGCCTCGGTCAAGCATTGAAATCCATTCAGGTTGTGCTTATCAGAAGAGGGCTGGTGTTTTCAACTATACTATCATGGCAGGAGTTGTGATCAGACGTTTGGTCTGAAATATGTAGCTGAGCTAGCTAAACATGAAGGCTGGAGTAGTTCACTCCCATATCTGCTCGAATGTTTTGATATCGATCACTCGAATTGATGGGTAGCAGAAAAGAAAGATGGAAGAACAGTTGGTGAGTCAGTTGTTGCCTCTGTGACGAATTGTGATAGTTATTGCTAGGTTGGATTATCAGGAGTGCTAATAATGATCTACTGATGGACGGTACAGCGATGGGAGTAAACCCGGTGAAGTCCCTCACCAAGTCTGCCCAGAGTCGGCCCTTTGTGGAAAAGCTGTCTGAGAAGCCATTGCATCGTATGTGCATGCAGTGCGTGGAACAGAACAGCAATCCAACCGACTCCTTCGCCTGGATGAAGTCGGCTGGTCTCAAATGTGAAACTGAGGGCTTTCTTTTCGCTGCTCAGGACCAGTCACATCCAATCGCCATCATGTGATTCTTAACCAAATGTGAACGAAATGTCGTCTTTGCAATTAATTTACGGAGACTGTCCAACACCTTGTCAGTGGATGCCCTTCCTTGGCACAAACACCATATCTTAAAAGACATGATGGCATGGCTCGCTGCTTTTACTATCGTCTCCACCATGCCTGTGGCTTTGACCCCTAGGTCCATCCATGGTACGACCCTGAACATGTCCACGGCGTCCTGGAAAATGATATTTTTAAAATTCTCTGGAATAGGCCAATATGGAGCCTGAGACGAATTCAGCCAACAAACCTGGTCTTGTCCTTTTTGATAAAACCAATGTAATTATTTATATCATTGAATATTCTGTCCCTTTTGACAGCAATGTGATTGGTAAGATTCAGGAACAGCATGATATATATGCAGACCTCGCCTTTGAAATGTCTCGCTTGCATCCCATGTACACTGTCGTTAGGCTACCCATTGTTCACGGTGCCCTTGGTTTGGTACCTCTTGATCTCTTGGCGCAGATCAGGAGCGTGCCCGGGTTCTCCACCGGGAGCACAGCCCTCTGACAATCTGGGTAATGCAGAAGGCTGCAGTGTTGGGGAGCCTCCATATTATCCGGAAAGTTCTTGGTGGGTTCGACTAGGCAGTGTTTTCTGGAAGAAGTCTCATTCTCTGTCTGGGCTGCGTGTAAGAGGGGGCGAGGGCACTGAGCTGATGATGAGCTTTACCAGCCTGACTGTGCCAGGATCACCCGAACCCTCTCTCCTGCATTTCTATCTCAATCTGTAAAACATAAAAATGGCCAGATGATGTACGCCTCTCCCTGGTGGGCCTAGATAGGGGAATTTTATTTATTTTTTTTATCAGCCAGTTAGGTCTGATCCCCCGAAGCTTGTTATCTAACCTGATTACTGACAGATAAGAGGAAAATGTCCTTTCACTTCCGCAGCCCAGTCAACCTTCCTCCGGTAGTCAAACCAACCTTACTGGAGATGGGACTTGCCCCAGGGGAAGGCACAGAACCCGGCCAAGTATATCGTGGTCAAAACAGCGTGACTTTTTTCAGTATACGTCAGTTATTCCATGAAACTCTAAGACATGTATACCATTTTGTCATGTGTGGCGTGACTTTTACTACTATTCTGCAGTTAAAACGTGAAAATATAATGCATGTGTACGATTCTTCTATGCGTAGCGAGACATCTGACAGTTTTCTACAGTAACTACATAGAAATACAATACATAGATACCATTCTACCAAGAGTAGCTTGATTTCTACCACTATGTCACAGTTATCACAGAAACCCCAAACAATATACCATTCTGAAAGGTGTAGTGTGACTTCTTTTACTCTACCACAGTTATTAAATAAAACCGTAATCTAAATATACCATTCTACTATGTATGGCATGACTTCTTTCACTATACCACAATTATTCCATGAAGCTCTAACACATGTATACCATTCTGTCATGTGTGGCGTTAATTCTACCACTATTTGGCAGTTAATACATGAAAATAAAATACATAGATACCATTCTGCCATGTGTAGCGTGATTTCTACCACTCTACCACAGTTATGAAATAAAACCCTGATCTATGTATACCATTCTGCCATGTGTGGCATGATTTCTTTCCTTATTCCACATTTATTCAATGAAACTCTAAGACATGTTTACATTCCGTCATGTGTGGCGTGACTTCTATTACTATTCTGCTGTTAATACATGAAAGTAAAATACATAGTTACCATTCTGCCATGTGTCGAGATATCTGACACTTGTCTACAGTCATTACATAGAAATACAATACATGGATACCATTCTACCATATTTGGTGTGACTAATGTCAGTATAGCATAGTTATTCCATGAAACACCAAGATATGCATACCGTTCTGCTAAGTGACGCGTGACATCCACTACTATTCTGCAGTTAAAACGTGAAAATAAAGTAAATGTATATGATACTTTCCTGTGTGGTTAGACATCTACTACTTTTCTACAGTTATTACATAGAAATACAATACACGGATACCATTCTAATATGTGTAGCATGATTTCTACCACTATACGACAGTTATTACATAAAACTGTTATTTATGTATACTATGCTGCCATGTTTGGCATGACTTCTTTCAGTATACCACAGTTATTCCATGAAAAACTAAGATATGTATACCGCACTGCTAAGTGTGGCGTGACTTCTACTACTATTCTGCAGTTAAAACGTGAAAATAAAATAAATGTATACGATTCTTCCATGTGTAGCCAGACATCTGCCACTGTTTTACAGTTATTACATAGAAATACAATACATTGATACCATTCTAATATGTGTAGCATGATTTCTACCACTTTTCCACAGTTATTACATAAAACCATTAATGATGTATACCATTCTGACATATTTGGCGTGACTAATGTCAGTATACTACAGTTATTCCATGAAACACTAAGATACGTGTACAGTTCTGCTAAGTGTGGCGTGACTTCTACTACTATTCTGCAGTTAAAACGTGAAAATAAAATATATGTATACCGTTCTTCTAGGTGTAGCGAGATATCGGCCACTTTTCTACAGTTATTACATAGAAATACAATACATGGATACCATTCTAATATGTGTAGCATGATTTCTACCACTAAACCACACTTATTACATAAAACTGTTATCTGTGTATACCATTCTGCCATGTTTGTCATGGCTTCTTTCTGTATATCACAGTTAATCCATGAAAAACTAAGATTTTTATACCGTTCTGATAAATGTGTCGTCATTTCTACTACTATTCTGGAGTTAAAACGTGAAAATAAAGTAAATGTATACGATTCTTCCATGTGTAGCCAGACATCTGCCACTGTTTTACAGTTATTACATAGAAATACAATACATTGATACCATTCTAATATGTGTAGCATGATTTCTACCACTTTTCCACAGTTATTGCAGAAAACTGTTAGGTATAGATGTATACCAATCTGCCATGTTTGACATGACTTCTTTCTGTATACCAAAGTTATTCCTATACTCTAAGATATGTGTACGATTCTGCTAGGTGTGGACTTACTTCTACTACTATTTTGCAGTTAAAACGTGAAAATAAAATACATGTATACGATTATTATTACATGTGTAGCGAGACATCTGCCACTGTTCTACAGTTATTACATAGAAATACAATACATGGATACCATTCTACCATGTGTAACTTTATTTCTACCACTATACCACAGTTATTAAGCCATTATGTGTGTACACCATTCTGCCATGTTTGGCATGACTTCTTTCACTATACCACAGTTATTCATTGAAACACTAAGATATGTGTACGATTCTGCTAAGTGTGGCGTGACTTCTACTACTATTCTGCAGTTAAAACGTGAAAATAAAATGCATGTATACGATTCTTCCATGTGTAGCCAGACATCTGCCACTTTTCTACAGCTATTACATAGAAATACAATACATGGATACCATTCTACCATGTGTAGCTTGATTTCTACCACTATCCCAAAGCTGTTACATAAAACCCTAAATGATGTGTACCATTCTGCCATGTGTGGCGTGACTTTTTTCACTATACCTCAGTTATTCCATGAAACTCTAAGACATCTATACCATTCTCTAAAGTGTGGAGTGACTTCTACTAATATTCTGCAGTTAATACATCAAAATAAAATATATAGATACCATTCTTGCATGTGTAGCTTGATGTCTATCACTATACCACAGTTATTACATAAAACCGTTATCTATGTATACCATTCTGCCATGCGTGGCGTGACTTCTTTCACTATATCACATGTACAGTTATTCCATGAAACTCTAAGACATGTATACCATTCTCTCATGTGTGGCGACTTCTACTGCTATTCTGCAGTTAATACATGAAAATAAAATACATAGATACCATTGTTCCACATGTGGCTTGATTTCTACCACTACACCACATTTATTCCATAAAACTCTAATCCATGTATACCATTCTGCCATGTGTAGCGTGACTTCTACCACTATACCACAGTTATTACATAAAACCCTAATTTATGTATATTATTCTTGCATGTGTGGCGTGATTTCTAACGCTATACCACACTTATTACATGAAACTCTAAGGCATGTATGCCATTCTGCCATGAGAAAGACAGACACAGAAAGAGAGAGATAGAGAGAGAGCGAGAGAGAGAGAGGGAGGAGGGAGGGGGGGGGGAGCTCTTGTACCACAACTACGTCCACCTCGTGAGGGAATATGGCGTCATACTTTCTGTGGTGAGAAACTCATTCGTAAAGATGATGCTGACAGAGACAAGATGATCGTCCTGGCAAACAAGAGACATCATCATCCAACTTGACGATGGAACGTTCCGGTCCTGCCCAACATCTTCAACTAGATTTACATCATCTAAACCCATGTCAACACTACAACGTTTCCCCTAGTATATCCTCTGTGCGTTGACAAGGACAAACAATACATACAACAGACTTTTCCACACAGTGGGAGATGAGCTGCTACCAAACCAGTCGCTATTTATAGTTTTCTGGGACTATAAACT
Source organism: Haliotis asinina (assembly GCF_037392515.1). Lineage (NCBI taxonomy): Eukaryota > Metazoa > Mollusca > Gastropoda > Lepetellida > Haliotidae > Haliotis > Haliotis asinina. The sequence continues at coordinate 46,199,078 of NC_090282.1, forward strand.
CAAGAAACAGTGTTAAATCCGTATTCCAAAACGCTGAGATAAAAGAACGAAGATTTTTTATGTTACATAACACATGATAGGGGACATGATTACATGAGGGTTGATGAGCATGTTTACACGATGTTGAGGATGATGACACAAGTAGGTAAGGATGTACACGTGTAGATTGACTATACATGAATTACATAGATAGAATGTACACAGATAGATGAGATTAATTTATCAAAAAGTCCCAGGCACTTGGTAGGTACACTCCTTGGTCGCGGTTGATGGCTGGTTTCTGTCTCCGGATCTCGGATCTTGCAGTTTCCTTTGGTGCCAGTTGTTGTTGTTGGTAGATAGTATCCTAGTGTCCTCCCATCGAATTGAGTGTCCAGGGTTCTTGAGAATGTGTTCAGAGATTCCCGATTTCTGGTCGAGTTTGCTGACTGAGGTCTGGTGTTCCTTCATTCTGGTGTTGATTGGTCTCAGCTGGGTTAGAGTGTTCACAGCTGGGTCCTTTACCGTTGGCTTTTAGGTAGGTCTTGATGGTCTTGCCACTGCAGAAGGTGACATCGATGCTGGCTTTGGTCTTGATGAGGCGTGATATTTGATGACTGATGGGGCCAAGGTAGGGTATGGTTACTCTGAAGGGTGATGGAGAAGGCTTGAGGCGGGGTTCTCGGTCCTTGAGGGTCTTGTTGATGGTGACTGTGACGAGCTGGGGAGGGTAACCGTTGAGTGTGGTGAATGTCTTTCTGAGGTGGTCCAATTCATTGTTTGGGGCATCAGGGTGGCAGAGGGCTTTGGCACGTCTGGTAAGGGTGGCGATTATAGCTTGCTTGATCTGAGGATGGTGGCAGGAGTTGTAGTGGATGTAGTGGTCGGTGTGCGTCGGCTTGCGATATACTGAGGTTCTAAGTCCATCGTCTGTGGAGTGGAGGGATACATCAAGGAAGGGCAGGTGTTGGTTGGTCTCAGTCTCCATGGTGAACTTGATTCTTGGATGTTGGTCGTTGAGGTGGTTGAGGAGCTCGCTGGGGTCGTTGTCATTGGCGATGGTGGTGAAGGTGTCGTCGACTTTGCGGTACCAACAGAGGGGCTGGAACGGAGCTGTGGAGAGGGCTGCTTCCTCGAGGGAGGTCATGAAGATTTCTGTAATGAGAGGAGAAAGAGGTGAGCCCATAGGGAGACCGTGGATCTGCTTGTATATCTTACCTTTAAATGTGAAGTAGGAGGTGTCAAAGCAGCTGCGGGCGAGGTTGATGATGCTGTCTATGGTGAGCTGGGTGTCCAAGTCATCTATCCTGTTGGTTAACTTGCTGCTATCTACACGTGTACATCCTTACCTACTTGTCTTTGTACATCATCAACCCTCGTCTAAACATGCTCATCAACCCTCATGTAATCATGTCCCCTATCATGTCTTACGTAACATCATCCAACCATGCGTAATGTATCACCATTGGCTTCCATCCTTATCCCCAATCATGTACATTGTCCTTACCTCTTATCTGTGTTATGTAAACATATCCTATCATCTATAATGTATTACCATTGGCTTCCATCATTGTTATCATAACTGTCGGCTTCCTATCAGTGCTTGTTTATACTGGCTTCCAGCTTTCGTTAACTCATTCCACTTGTTACTTTGTTATTTTTTTACCTGTACATATAAATATAGCTCTGTACCCCATTCTCAATCACCTGATGAAGGAGTAAGCATTAACTCCGAAACGTTGTGTTCTCATATAAAGAAGTTGATATCCATAAAAAATCTTCGTTCTTATGTATTTCACTTCTAAATGCCCTTCAAGTACTCGCTGAGATAAAGTCCTGTTATTTTCAGGGCGCTCAGATTGAGGAAGGGCAAGGCAGTTGGCGTACGGGAGACTTACTACAACAACGTCGTTGCACACAGATTCGCCAAGAAAGCAGTAGCTCTGCCTCATGTTCCGATCGATTTAGTTGGGGACGTTTTGTTTGAATCCCCGAACAACGCGCCACCACATCATTCTGACTGAAGGTATGCTGATTGTGTAACTGAGCAGTGGGCGGAGGTGTCAGTCGTCAAGAATGGCGTGGTACCATTACGAGACGGTGGGTCCTTGCACCACATACCACGCTGAAGGGTTTCACAGTAGGTTGAATAGGATTGTTGGCCATGCCCACCCTAATTTGTACCAACACTTTTGCAGAGAGAACATGTCTATGTAGAGGCAAGACGATATTTTAGTTGAATGCAACTGTTGGTATCCTTTGGGTCATCGATCTTTTAATACAACTAGTATTAAAGTAGTTTTGATTCTTTAACGATGAAATCTTGTTCTGTCGTGAAAGCGAGGTAGGTGTCGAGCCATCCTATTCCCATTTATCACGCAATATTTCAGATTATAAGTTGGCCATCAGGGCCTGCTGCCACATGCAAACTTTAAAAGCTACTGGCCCTGAATCAAATCTGTAGGTCCAGAATGTGGAAGTCAAACCAGTTAAAACACGTAAAACTACGGAAATCTGTATTTAAGTAAAGACTGGTTTTGCCATTCCTCTACGCGAAGCTCTGAAATACCAAGAAGAACTGTTAGTTATCATAACGTGATGAATCATGGATGGCTCTCGAACGTGAATAAAAAGATATGGGAAATAGATATCTCACAAATGAAAAAAATGACAGATAATTTACTTAGGTTCGATAGGTTCGCCGGCGATTATCTCGAACGATGTGTGCAAATCTTGAAACTTGTGCATGGTGACACCATCACATGACCCCTGGCAGCAATTGACGGCAATGCAACAATTTGGCATGTCTTTGTTGACGTATAGAAATCAACAAAATGACGAACTTGCTATATACAACTAGCTGGGAATGCTTCCTCATATTACGTCAATTCCGGATTGCTGCAGTGCTCTGGTGACAGCGTTATACCTTGTCCATGGTGTCGTTGGCAGACGAGAGAGAAGCAGACGATGTTTGGGCAGCTCGCTCGGTTAACCACAAGTTTTAAAGATGTATTTGGTATTCCTCTCAAGACTAACCACAAGTCTCTTATATGTAATGAAGACAAAAGAAACCCATTGTTTAATCGTTATTTAAGTCTAACTGTGAGTGAAGACATGTGGTGAGAATGCTGTGGTAGACAGTCTCGAATGCTCTAGACAGATCCCGTAATCCAGTCAGAGATGCACCATTGTCTCTGTCCAGGGATTATGTTTGTCATCAGTAAGTTTGGTAAGTCCAGTTTGGGTGGTCTAGCCCACTTTGAAGGCTGACTGATGTTTATCGGAAATCTTATTGTTGATATCATACTCATTAGGGTAGAATGCATCTGGCAAAAATTTTAATTTACCTTCTGATGGTGGGCTGTGGGTGATCTGTGCAAATGATGTGGAAATACTGGGAATAAGGAGACGATCAGACACTGACTGGGTTGAAACAACCTTTAGTGTTCTCAGTTTGTTCAAAAAGGATATCTATTGAGATGCATCGTGCTCGGGTCCGTCTTTTTACAAATCCAAGGGACACGCGGCAAGCGGTCAGAGGTTCTAATGTTCAGTTTACACTCCTTATTTGTGCTCTAGTGTTCGCTTTCATTACCGGAGCATCAACACGTGTATCAAGCTGAGTTGTTACCCATTAATACCGATTATTTATGGAAATTAACTACCGAAGTAAAGAACTTACATAGCAAATGTGGTAACCTGGAATCACAAATGGCAGAATTGAAATCCGAATTGACGAACATGCACCAAATTATTGAGGTGGTGGATGCTGATATTGACTCGCTCATTGATAAAACTGATCTGGTGCATGACCAGGTGACAAGGTTCAACGATGAGTTGGATAAACTAGAGACTTTCAGTAGGAGAGACAATTTAATCCTCTATGGCATAGCCGAGGAACATGGTGAAACAAATGTTCATTTCAAAGATACTTTTATTTTCATCCTGAACGATCACGTTCGTGTCAAGACTTGGTCGCGTAGTGATATTGTTCGTGCTCATCGTCTCGGTACTAGACGTTCAAATGCTAGCAAACCGAGACCCCCTATTGCCAAGTTCAGAGATTCTGACGACAAGATCGAAGCACTAAAAGCTCGACCAACGGTGAAAGGAGGCGGGTATGGCATATCTAATGACCACACTACGAGACAGCGTCAAAAACTCCGTGATGCCAAGGAAAAAGGCTCGTTTTGGGTGCTTCAAGAGTGTCAGGCTTATCTCATGCCACGCACAGATGGGAACAGAACCCCGAATACATCGACATGAAAGGGGACGCGATCATCGAGAGCCACCAGACAAATCCAGTAAGAGTAACTCAAACAGGAGATTTTGAATGGGGTCATGAAAACTCTGTCACCGGTGAAATGGACAACACATTGTCAATCTTGTCGTGGAATGTGTGTAGTGTTGCGAGTAAACCTGATGATCAATCCTTTATCGAGTACTTGAAAACATTTCATAGGTATATACCATGCATTATATACTATACTATTACTAGCCGAAAGTGTATTCAATTCTGATTAAGAATTTTAAGAATGTATGCACATCGCCTCCCTAAACTTGCTAACAACATGCCATTGCAGTTTGATAATCTTGGCAAAAGTCACTTGGGCTTCTCACATCCGTATGTTACTCTTCTCTCGTGGTTTTTGGATATGCATGACTTTCACAATCTCTGGAAAATGGTGATACGTTCATCACCGATTTTCGACAACGTTTGATTGATAACTTCAGGCAAGATTGGGTATCTACATCAAGAGACAGTTCACGTTATGCCAACTATGTCTATTTTGAAGATACTTTAGAACCTGAAAAATATTTATCTCGTCTTCAAGGTAAAAACATTAGCGACACACCTGTTCGATTTAGGTCGGGTCTTACAAGTCTAATGATCAATGAAGGTAGAAAACGTGATACAGAAAAGTCTTTACGATTATACCCTTTGTGTAGTTCTGGAATTGAAGATGAGCCCCATGTCATGATTTTCTGCCCAAGTTTTAAGTTACTGCGAAGAAAATATGTTGGTGAACATCCTTGTCCAAAACATGTCAGTTATACCGTTTTCGCTGATCTCATGGCTACCAAAAATGAAGCAGTTTTGTCTGATCTAGCATTATATGTACATCACGCACTGAAACTAAGACATCCTGTTGTATGATCATTCTACCCGCACACTGAATGTTGATATCCATGTTTCTCATAATTGAATGAGTGATTGCAACAGCATTAATAAGACTCACATATTGTATCTATGGTTTGTATATAGGCCAATGGCCTTTCATGCAATAAACAAACTTTGAACCTTTGAACTTTCAGTTTTCTGAGGTATTCAGTTTTATTTTAGTCACGATATGGATTAGGTTTCAGAGGACATATATACAATGTAAGTTCGAGGAGGACATGGGTTGATGTACCCTCGATGTTTGTTCGGGCTCGGGGAACAGAAGCAAACATCACAAGTACATCAACTCATGGGCCCTGAGGTACCAGTGAAAAAGGCATTTATCTTACCCTACAACTGGTGTTAATTGTTTCAGAAATTGTTTCAGGCTCGGGTACAAATAATTTTGAAGTCATTGCTAGAGTTTGCTAACAAGAAATATAGATTTCGTGTTTTCTCCTTTCCATCGGTTTACATTCTCAAAACATCGATAATGTTAGTGCATAATACATGAATCAATGTTATTCGAGGTTAAAAAGTACTAGTACCGCGAGGTACCAAGAGAGTTCGGCATTGCCAGTGGCGTATAGAGAAATGTTATTCGCTTGTAAGCGAGGTACATTGAAAATGACAGTAGAACGCTCAGCCAGTCAGAGAGAGACATTTATGTGTGAGGTAAGATAATTGTCAATGTAACATTTCATGTTCCAGTTGTGTAATATGACCGGCACGTATTTTTTGCAGGTTTCCCCCCTTGTTAGTGCGAATGTTTCCGGTGCATAGCTATGCTACGTCCATTGCTATGATACATCTTCCATCTAAATGTACATTTGTCAGGTATGGGTAGATCTTTCTATACATATATCCGGATCCGACTGTACTGTACACAATCCTGTGACCTAGCTCTTGCCTGTTTTGTCCGCACCTTGCAGGTTTGTAAAGACTGGATGAGTTTGAATCACGGCATCCAGTGACTGTGAGGCCGAAGTGCTACTTGGGTTCAGTATGTGTAAAGATAGTCCTGTTTATGTACTGTTGGGGTTATTACGTGTGTGTGTTTTGGGTACATTGTTGTAATAGCAGATTGTCTTTAATCTTAGATTAGTACTTGTGTTTTTTCTCTGTAAGGTGAGCTGATGTATATGAACTCCGGACACCTCTGTTTCTTGGTTGATTAATTATTGGGTGGGCCATAATAAACTGGGGTGGATGGTGAGAGTTGACATACAAAACCTCCACATATAAAGGCAATATTAGCAGCTGCTACTACTAGAAACAATTACATGTACGCGGATATTTAGTTTATCTACAAGCAATCACTTCTAACATATATTTACAGAGCAAAATCAAAATCGAAGTAAAGAACGGAATTCAGACCAACCGTGTTCTGCTCCTGTCAGGACTAAGAGATGCAACTGTACACAGATCAGGTCAATACTTGACACAACCACCAATAATACCAGGATAATCAAGCATTCCACCCAAATCAAATGACTTTCTGCGCGTAACGCTCATCGGTTATCCCTTTCGGTGGTCTGACGTTTCCATAAATGTAACACACATGATGCCACCATTGGGCGAGTGTCTTCGTTTGAAGGGGCGTTATCTAATGGTTAATGCATTCGCATTCATGCCTAAGATCCGAGTTCGATTGCTCTCGTTGCATAACAATACATAATTTGAACGTTTATGACTTGTCTGATTAAAGGACTATCTACTAACTAATGCGTCGTGGTGCACATCAGTCTAACAAAATTCATTGCGGCTCAACAATAGAGGAGTGTCACCTTGTCACAAGTTGATCACTAGTCACGACAGGACATGGACTGAGGTACTTAAACAATGGGCTCCGAGCAACCAGGGAACAATGTATTTATCTCATCGAACGCCCCGCTTCGAATTACGGGTATCGGATCATATTAAGGAGTACCAAAGTTGGCAGTCAACCAATAACCGACAACAACGGACGACAAGAAAAGCACATTCAGAGCTATCTACCTTATTTACATTGGCAAAACATCGGTAATTTCATCGGTAACATCGGTACACCATACGTTAGACCAATCAGAACGCGTAATGGATGAGGTGATTTGATAAAAATAGTTCAGACTACTTCATTCTTTCTTTCTATTATGTTATTGTTTAAACATTCGTGAAAAATATACATCATCATATTGAAAGTACTAAGATCGTAGCTAACATGACTGCATTGTCTACTGTGAAGTTTTTGATAAAAAATCGTGCGACTGACGGTAAGACATTCAAATACAAGCGCGTGTGTTTGTTGACAACGTCGGTCAGTGTTTTTCTGACAACCTTGCGGGCTTGTTGGGGTGATTGTAACAGATTTAGGAAATGTAATTACGAGTTTCAAAACATTGATATTATATCTGTATGCAAGTAATCAACTCCAGTCTTTAATATTAGGTAAATATTTCACATCTCTGGAAATGCTTTAGTCTGACGGCACCAGTGGCGAGCCACCACCTCCTGGTAGGTGCTGGGTAACGCCAAGAGTTCGACAACACCCCCGTTGTGGACCCGGGGGTATATTGGTCCACCAACCCTTTTGCCGTGGATTGCCTTTTGCCTGTATCGTTGGAGGACGGGAGTCTGGAGGTTGAGCCAGTGACCGCGTTCCCTTTGCTCAATACACCCCTTCGACCCTTAATTCACCTAGACGCGAGGTTGAACGGGTCCGGTTCAACCAGTCGGCTGGTCATGCCGAGCCCTGAGCCCTAAATGTCATTGCTCAATCATATTTTGGCTTGGGTCTATTTGGATGCAATGTTGAAATGTTTTATTTTGTGTATAAGATAATATCTGAATTTTCAATTTTGTGAACATTTGCCTAGATGCCAGTGCCAGAAGATGATGGCTCATGGGCCAAAGTGGTAGGACTTACTACTGGTGTATATCATCTCTATGTCCCTGGTACCTGTCTGATGGACATCCGCAGGCAATAGGATATCACTTTTATTATCACTCGGTTGCGGGTGGGGAGCAGAGATGATGAAACTTAATCATACGACCATGGTTTTTCAAACCACCATCGAAAAATGAAAACGTACCCTGGAAGTTGATTCAGGGAATGATGATATAATGCCTAGAGCAAAATCAGTGGAGTATTGGCCCCGATTCTTGGTTATGGAAACACCCGATAAGACACCAATCAGATTGAACCGTTTTGCAGTTGTAAAGGGAATTTATGGAATCGCAGGTGATTTAAAAAATATCAAACGTCTGAGGAATTGATGTATCTCATTGAATGTGCCAGGCGACAGCGACACGAACCTAATGTCAATAGAGGAACTTGTCGGTATATCAGTGTCGGTATCTCTTCACAGATCACTGAACACCAGCAAAGGCATCATAGGAGATCGTGATCGACTCTTTGATGACATGTCAGAGTTGGATATAGTTTCAGAAATGCGTGATCAAGGGGTTACGTTTGTGAAACGATTTACCAGGCGACAAGGCACTGAAACGAACACAAACACTTATTTATTTTCTTTTTCATCCCCAAAATCAGTCAAAGCAGGGTACTGCAACTTGCATGTTGAAATGCACATACCAAACCCATTGAGATGCTTTAAATGTCAAAAATTTGGTCATGGGTATAATTCGTGTAAGAACAAAATCACGTGCACCAAACTTCCCGTGTTCCAGAAGATTGTACCAGTGATGTTAAAAAGTGCCAGAAATGTTCTCTAGCACACTCATCATCGACCGAAGGCTGCCTAGTATGGAAAAAGGAAATGGAAATAACCAACAGTTCAGTGTCAAACAGATTTGACATGGATCACTTCTGTAAATCCTGAGCCCTACTCTTCATCTGAGTCTTTAACGCAGACATTCCCAGCTGAACAGATTCCTGATTCTTCAGAACCTACTTCTGTGACACCGCCTCAGAGATCAGGATCACATAATGATTCATCGCCAAACTCCCAACCTAGGAAAGGAAGGACTGGTTTAGCAAGACATAAAATTGACTCTTCTTCTCGCAACAAACAAAGAGAATATCCAAAGGATCAAATGATCGTATAAACTTTTGGATCACTGGAACGGATAGATGTTTCCGAAAACATCCATCACAGGACAACTAGTTTATCGCCTAAAAGAAATGGGCGTGTCAGATCTCCAGTCAATCCGCCAAAGAGATGAATAGTTCATTCTTTAATTCAGTGTAATTGTAGAGGATTTCAAACAAATTTTCATGATTTACAATTGCCGGTCCAAGACTACAAACCATCAGCTTTCTGTCTGCAGGAAACATATAAAAAGCAGACAGATACAATAAAATTACGTCTGTACAACTCATAACATTGCTTTTACCTCAACGGTGTGCCATCATGGGTGATCTGAATGACCACAATCCACTCTGGGTTGGTGTACACACAAACACTAAGGGCTAGGTCCTAGAAGATTGTCTAGAAGATTGTCTAGAGTGTCTTTGTGGCAGTCGTCACTGCCTCTGGGGGACTTCACGATCCATTTCTGCCCACAGGATGATGCTATCCAGGGTCCTGAGAGTAAAGATAATGAAGAGTTTAGTGTTTGAAATAGTTGATTTTAATAGATATTTACTTGCCTTTATGAACTTCTGTCGGTATGGTTCCAGTTGCCCATGGTCCCTCCTGTCCATGCAGTGTCTTCGTGGCAGTCGTCACTGCCTCTGGGGGACTTCATGGTCCATTTCTGCCCACAGGATGATGATGTCCAAGATCCTGAGAGTAAAGATAATGAAGAGTTTAGTTTGTGAAATAGTAGATGTTAATGGTATACACTTGTGTTTATTGGTCTCTGTTAATAGATATATACTTGCCTTTATGAACTTCTGTCGGTATGGTTCCAGTAGCCCATCGTCCCTCCCGTCCATGCAGTGTCTTCTTGGCAGTCGTAACTGCCTCTGGGGGACTTCACGATCCATTTCTGTCCCCAGGATGATGATGTCCTGAATGGTGAGAGTAAAGATAATGAAGAGTTTAGTGTTTGAAATAGTTGATTTCAATAGATATTTACTTGCGTCTATGAACTTCTGTCGTTATGGTTCCAGTCGCCCATCGTCCCTCCCGTCCATGCAGTGTCTTCTTGGCAGTCGTCACTGACTCTGGGGGACTTCATGGTCCATTTCTGCCCCCAGGATGATGATGTCCAAGGTCCTGAGAGTGAAGATAATGAAGAGTTTAGTTTGTGAAATAGTAGATGTTAATGGTATACACTTGTGTTTATTGGTCTCTGTCAATAGATATATACTTGCCTTTATGATCTTCTGTCTGTATGGATCCAGTCGCCCATCGTCCCTAACGTCTATGGAGTGTCTTCGTGGCAGTCGTCACTTTCTCTGGCTGACTTCACGATCCATTTCTGCCCTCAGAATGATGATGTCAAGAATGCTGAGAGTAAAGATAATGAAGAGACTAGTGTTTGAAATAGTTGATGTAATGACATATATATACTTGCCTTTATGAACTTCTGTCGGTATGGTTCCAGTCGCCCATCGTCCCTCCCGTCCATGCAGTGTCTTCTTGGCAGTCGTCACTGCCTCTGGGGGACTTCATGGTCCATTTCTGCAACCAGGATGATGATGTCCAAGGTCCTGAGAGTAAACATAATGAAGAGTTTAGTGTTTGAAATACTAGTAGTTGATGTTAATAGATATATACTTGCCTTTATGAACTTCTGTCGGTATGGTTCCAGTCGCCCATCGTCCCTCAAGTCCATGCAGTGTCTTCGTGGCAGTCGTCACTGCCTCTGTGGGACTTCATGATCCATTTCTGCCCCCAGGATTATGATGCCCACAGTCCTGAGAGTAAAGATAATGAAAAGTTTAGTGTTTGAAATAGTTGATGTTAATAGATATATACTTGCCTTTATGAACTTCTGTCGGTTTGGCGTCAGTAGCCCATCGTCCCTCCTGTCCATGCAGTGTCTTCGTAGGACTCGTCACTGCCTCTGGGGGACTTCATGGTCCATTTCTGCCCCCAGCAAGATGATGATGTCCAGAGTGCTGAGAGTAAAGATAATGAAGAGTTTAGTGTTTGAAATAGTTGATGTAAATAGATGTATACTTGCCTTTATGAACTTCTTTCGGTAAGGTTCCAGTTGCTCATCGTCGATCCCGTCCATGCAGTGACTTCGTCGCCTTGATATGTATATACTTGCCTTTATGAACTTCTGTCTGTATGGTTCCAGTCGCCCATCGTCCCTCCTGTCCATGCAGTGTCTTCGTGGCAGTCGTCACTGCCTCTGGGGGAGTTCATGGTCCATTTCTGCCCACAGGATGATGATGTCCAAGGTCCTGAGAGTAAAGATAATGAAGAGTTTAGTTTGTGAAATAGTAGATGTTAATGATGTACACTTGTGTTTATTGGTCTCTGTTAATAGATATATACTTGCCTTTATGAACTTCTGTCGGTATGGTTCCAGTAGCCCATCGTCCCTCCCGTCCATGCAGTGTCTTCTTGGCAGTCGTAACTGCCTCTGGGGTACTTCACGATCCATTTCTGTCCCCAAGATGATGATGTCCAGAGTGCTGAGAGTAAAGATAATGAAGAGTTTAGTGTTTGAAATAGTTGATGTTAATAGATGTATACTTGCCTTTATGAACTTCTTTCGGTAAGGTTCCAGTTGCCCATCGTCGATCCCGTCCATGCAGTGACTTCGTCGCCTTGATATGTATATACTTGCCTTTATGAACTTCTGTCTGTATGGTTCCAGTCGCCCATCGTCCCTCCTGTCCATGCAGTGTCTTCGTGGCAGTCGTCACTGCCTCTGGGGGACTTCATGGTCCATTTCTGCCCACAGGATGATGATGTCCAAGGTCCTGAGAGTAAAGATAATGAAGAGTTTAGTTTGTGAAATAGTAGATGTTTATGGTATACACTTGGGTTTATTGGTCTCTGTTAATAGATATATACTTGTCTTTATGAACTTCTGTCGGTATGGTTCCAGTCGCCCATCGTCTGTCCCGTCCATAAATTATCTTCGTGGCAGTCGTAACTTCCTCTGGGGGACTTCATGGTACATTTCTGAACCCAACATGATGATGTCCAAGGTCCTGAGAGTAAAGATAATAAAGAGTGTAGTGTTTGAAATAGTTGATCTTAATATATATATATATACATATCTACTTGCCTTTATGAACTTCTGTCGGTATGGTTCCAGTCGCCCATCGTCCCTCCCGTCCATGCAGTGTCTTCTTGGCAGTCGTCACTGCCTCTGGGGGACTTCATGGTCCATTTCTGCAACCAGGATGATGATGTCCAAGGTCCTGAGAGTAGACATAATGAAGAGTTTAGTGTTTGAAATACTAGTAGTTGATGTTAATAGATATATACTTGCCTTTATGAACTTCTGTCGGTATGGTTCCAGTCGCCCATCGTCCCTCAAGTCCATGCAGTGTCTTCGTGGCAGTCGTCACTGCCTCTGTGGGACTTCATGATCCATTTCTGCCCCCAGGATTATGATGCCCACAGTCCTGAGAGTAAAGATAATGAAAAGTTTAGTGTTTGAAATAGTTGATGTTAATAGATATATACTTGCCTTTATGAACTTCTGTCGGTTTGGCGTCAGTAGCCCATCGTCCCTCCTGTCCATGCAGTGTCTTCGTAGGACTCGTCACTGCCTCTGGGGGACTTCATGGTCCATTTCTGCCCCCAGCAAGATGATGATGTCCAGAGTGCTGAGAGTAAAGATAATGAAGAGTTTAGTGTTTGAAATAGTTGATGTAAATAGATGTATACTTGCCTTTATGAACTTCTTTCGGTAAGGTTCCAGTTGCTCATCGTCGATCCCGTCCATGCAGTGACTTCGTCGCCTTGATATGTATATACTTGCCTTTATGAACTTCTGTCTGTATGGTTCCAGTCGCCCATCGTCCCTCCTGTCCATGCAGTGTCTTCGTGGCAGTCGTCACTGCCTCTGGGGGACTTCATGGTCCATTTCTGCCCACAGGATGATGATGTCCAAGGTCCTGAGAGTAAAGATAATGAAGAGTTTAGTTTGTGAAATAGTAGATGTTAATGATGTACACTTGTGTTTATTGGTCTCTGTTAATAGATATATACTTGCCTTTATGAACTTCTGTCGGTATGGTTCCAGTAGCCCATCGTCCCTCCCGTCCATGCAGTGTCTTCTTGGCAGTCGTAACTGCCTCTGGGGTACTTCACGATCCATTTCTGTCCCCAAGATGATGATGTCCAGAGTGCTGAGAGTAAAGATAATGAAGAGTTTAGTGTTTGAAATAGTTGATGTTAATAGATGTATACTTGCCTTTATGAACTTCTTTCGGTAAGGTTCCAGTTGCCCATCGTCGATCCCGTCCATGCAGTGACTTCGTCGCCTTGATATGTATATACTTGCCTTTATGAACTTCTGTCTGTATGGTTCCAGTCGCCCATCGTCCCTCCTGTCCATGCAGTGTCTTCGTGGCAGTCGTCACTGCCTCTGGGGGACTTCATGGTCCATTTCTGCCCACAGGATGATGATGTCCAAGGTCCTGAGAGTAAAGAGAATGAAGAGTTTAGTTTGTGAAATAGTAGATGTTTATGGTATACACTTGGGTTTATTGGTCTCTGTTAATAGATATATACTTGTCTTTATGAACTTCTGTCGGTATGGTTCCAGTCGCCCATCGTCTGTCCCGTCCATAAATTATCTTCGTGGCAGTCGTCACTTCCTCTGGGGGACTTCATGGTACATTTCTGAACCCAACATGATGATGTCCAAGGTCCTGAGAGTAAAGATAATAAAGAGTGTAGTGTTTGAAATAGTTGATCTTAATATATATATATATACATATCTACTTGCCTTTATGAACTTCTGTCGGTATGGTTCCAGTCGCCCATCGTCCCTCCCGTCCCTACAGTGTCTTCGTGGCAGTTGTCACTGCCTCTGGGGGACTTCACGGTCCATTTCTGCAACCAGGATGATGATGTCCAAGGTCCTGAGAGTAAAGATAATGAAGGGTTTAGTGTTTGAAATACTAGTAGTTGATGTTAATAGATATATTCTTGCCTTTATGAACTTCTGTCGGTATGGTTCCAGTTGCCCATCGACCCTCAAGTCCATGCAGTGTCTTCCTGGCAGTCGTCACTGCCTCTGGGGGACTTCATGATCCATTTCTGCCCCCAGGATTATGATGTCCACGGTCCTGAGAGTAAAGATAATGAAAAGTTTAGTGTTTGAAATAGTTGATGTTAATAGATATATACCTGCTTTTATGAACTTCTGTCGGTATGGTGTCTGTAGAGCATTGTCCCTCCTGTCCATGCAGTGTCTTCGTAAGACTCGTCACTACCTCTGGGGGACTTCATGGTCCATTTCTGCCCCCAAGATGATGATGTCCAGAGTGCTGAGAGTAAAGATAATGAAGAGTTTTGTGTTTGAAATAGTTGATGTTAATAGATGTATTCTTGCCTTTATGAACTTCTTTCGGTATGGTTCCAGTTGCCCATCGTCGATCCCGTCCATGCAGTGACTTCGTCGTGTTGACATATATATACTTGCCTTTATGAACTTTTGTCTGTATGGTTCCAGTTGCCCATCGACCCTCAAGTCCATGCAGTGTCTTCCTGGCAGTCGTCACTGCCTCTGGGGGACTTCATGGTCCATTTCTGACCCCCAGGATTATGATGTCCACGGTCCTGAGAGTAAAGATAATGAAGAGTTTAGTGTTTGAAATAGTTGATTTTAATAGATATTTACTTGCCTTTATGAACTTCTGTCGGTATGGTGTCAGTCGCCCATCGTCCCTGCTGTCCATTCAGTGTCTTCGTAGGACTCGTGACTGCCTCTGGGGGACTTCATGGTCCATTTCTGCCCCCAAGATGATGATGTCCAAAGTCCTGAGAGTAAAGATAATGAAGAGTTTAGTTTGTGAAATAGTAGATGTTAATGATATACACTTGTGTTTATTGGTCTCTGTTAATAGATATATACTTGCCTTTATGAACTTCTGTCGGTATGGTTCCAGTAGCCCATCGTCCCTCCCGTCCATGCAGTGTCTTCTTGGCAGTCGTCACTGCCTCTGGGGGATTTCACGATCCATTTCTGTCCCCAGGATGATGATGTCCTGAATGGTGAGAGTAAAGATAATGAAGAGTTTAGTGTTTGAAATAGTTGATTTTAATAGATATTTACTTGCCTTTATGAACTTCTGTCGGTATGGTTCCAGTCGCCCATCGACCCTTAAGTCCATGCAGTGTCTTCCTGGCAGTCGTCACTGCCTCTGGGGGACTTCACGATCCATTTCTGCCCTCAGGATGATGATATCCAGGGTCCTGAGAGTAAAGATAATGAAGAGTTTAGTGTTTAAAAGAGTTGATGTAAATAGATGTATACTTGCCTTTGTGAACTTCTGTCGGTATGATTCCAGTCGCCCATCGTCAGTCTCGTCCATGTAGTGTCTTTGAGGCAGTCGTCACTTCCTCTGGGGGACTTCATGATCCATTTCTGCCCCCAGGATGATGATGTCCACGGTCCTGAGAGTAAAGATAATGAAAAGTTTAGTGTTTGAAATAGTTGATGTTAATAGATGTATACTTGCCTTTATGAACTTCTTTTGGTATGGTTCCAGTTGCCCATCGTCGATCCCGTCCATGAAGTGACTTCGTAGTCTTGATATGTATATACTTGCCTTTATGAACTTCTGTCGGTATGGTTCCAGTCGCCCATCGTCTGTCCCGTCCATGAATTATCTTCGTGGCAGTCGTCACTTCCTCTGGGGGACTTCATGGTACATTTCTGAACCCAACATGATGATGTCCAAGGTCCTGAGAGTAAAGATAATAAAGAGTGTAGTGTTTAAAATAGTTGATCTTAATATATACATATATATATACTTGCCTTTATGAGCTTCTGTCGGTATGGTTCCAGTCGCCCATCGTCCCTCCCGTCCATGCAGTGTCTTCTTGGCAGTCATAACTGCCTCTGGGGGACTTCATGGTCCATTTCTGCCCCCAGGATTATGATGTCCACGGTCCTGAGAGTAAAGATAATGAACAGTTTAGTGTTTGAAATAGTTGATGTTAATAGATGTATACTTTCCTTTATGAACTTCTTTCGGTATGGTTCCAGTTGCCCATCGTCGATCCCGTCCATGCAGTGACTTCGTAGTCTTGATATATATATACTTGCCTTTATGAACTTCTGTCGGTATGGTTCCAGTCGTCCATCGTCCCTCCTGTCCATGCAGTGTCTTCGTGGCAGTCGTCACTGCCTCTGGGGGACTTCATGGTCCATTTCTGCCCACAGGATGATGATGTCCAAGGTCCTGAGAGTAAAGATAATGAAGAGTTTAGTTTGTGAAATAGTAGATGTTAGTGATATACACTTGTGTTTATTGGTCTCTGTTAATATATATATACTTGCCTTTATGAACTTCTGTCGGTATGGTTCCAGTAGCCCATCGTCCCTCCCGTCCATGCAGTGTCTTCTTGGCAGTCGTAACTGCCTCTGGGGGACTTCACGATCCATTTCTGTCCCCAGGATTATGATGTCCACGGTCCTGAGAGTAAAGATAATGAAGAGTTTAGTGTTTGAAATGGTTGATTTTAATAGATATTTACTTGCCTTTATGAACTTCTGTCGGTATGGTGTCAGTCGCCCATCGTCCCTCCCGTCCATTCAGCGTCTTCGTAGGACTCGTCACTGCCTCTGGGGGACTTCATGGTCCATTTCTGCCCCCAAGATGAAGATGTCCAGAGTGCTGAGAGTAAAGATAATGAAGAGTTTAGTGTTTGAAATAGTTGATTTTAATAGATATCTACCTGCCTTTATGAACTTCTGTCGGTATGGTTCCAGTCGCCCATCGTCCCTCCCGTCCCTACAGTGTCTTCTTGGCAGTTGTCACTGCCTCTGGGGGACTTCATGGTCCATTTCTGCTCCCAGGATGATGATGTCCAAGGTCCTGAGAGTAAAGATACTGAAGGGTTTAGTGTTTGAAATACTAGTAGTTGATGTTAATAGATATATTCTTGCCTTTATGAACTTCTGTCGGTATGGTTCCAGTTGCCCATCGACCCTCAAGTCCATGCAGTGTCTTCCTGGCAGTCGTCACTGCCTCTGGGGGACTTCATGATCCACTTCTGCCCCCAGGATTATGATGTCCACGGTCCTGAGAGTAAAGATAATGAAAAGTTTAGTGTTTGAAATAGTTGATGTCAATAGATATATACCTGCTTTTATGAACTTCTGTCGGTATGGTGTCTGTAGAGCATTGTCCCTCCTGTCCATGCAGTGTCTTCGTAGGACTCGTCACTACCTCTGGGGGACTTCATGGTCCATTTCTGCCCCCAAGATGATGATGTCCAGAGTGCTGAGAGTAAAGATAATGAAGAGTTTTGTGTTTGAAATAGTTGATGTTAATAGATGTATACTTGCCTTTATGAACTTCTTTCGGTATGGTTCCAGTTGCCCATCGTCGATCCCGTCCATGCAGTGACTTCGTCGTGTTGACATATATATTCTTGCCTTTATGAACTTCTGTCTGTATGGTTCCAGTTGCCCATCGACCCTCAAGTCCATGCAGTGTCTTCCTGGCAGTCGTCACTGCCTCTGGGGGACTTCATGGTCCATTTCTGACCCCCAGGATTATGATGTCCACGGTCCTGAGAGTAAAGATAATGAAGAGTTTAGTGTTTGAAATAGCTGATTTTAATAGATATTTACTTGATTTATGAACTTCTGTCGGTATGGTCTCAGTCGCCCATCGTCCCTCCTGTCCATTCAGTGTCTTCGTAGGACTCGTGACTGCCTCTGGGGGACTTCATGGTCCATTTCTGCCCTCAAGATGATGATGTCCAAGGTCCTGAGAGTAAAGATAATGAAGAGTTTAGTTTGTGAAATAGTAGATGTTAGTGATATACACTTGTGTTTATTGGTCTCTGTTAATATATATATACTTGCCTTTATGAACTTCTGTCGGTATGGTTCCAGTAGCCCATCGTCCCTCCCGTCCATGCAGTGTCTTCTTGGCAGTCGTCACTGCCTCTGGGGGACTTCACGATCCATTTCTGTCCCCAGGATGATGATGTCCTGAATGGTGAGAGTAAAGATAATGAAGAGTTTAGTGTTTGAAATAGTTGATTTTAATATATATATACTTGCCTTTATGAACTTCTGTCGGTATGGTTCCAGTCGCCCATCGACCCTCAAGTCCATGCAGTGTCTTCCTGGCAGTCGTCACTGCCTCTGGGGGACTTCACGATCCATTTCTGCCCTCAGGATGATGATATCCAGGGTCCTGAGAGTAAAGATAATGAAGAGTTTAGTGTTTAAAGGAGTTGATGTAAATAGATGTATACTTGCCTTTGTGAACTTCTGTCGGTATGATTCCAGTCGCCCATCGTCAGTCTCGTCCATGTAGTGTCTTTGAGGCAGTCGTCACTTCCTCTGGGGGGCTTCATGATCCATTTCTGCCCCCAGGATGATGATGTCCACGGTCCTGAGAGTAAAGATAATGAAAAGTTTAGTGTTTGAAATAGTTGATGTTAATAGATGTATACTTGCCTTTATGAACTTCTTTTGGTATGGTTCCAGTTGCCCATCGTCGATCCCGTCCATGAAGTGATTTCGTAGTCTTGATATATATATACTTGCCTTTATGAACTTCTGTCGGTATGGTTCCAGTCGCCCATCGTCTGTCCCGTCCATGACTTATCTTCGTGGCAGTCGTCACTTCCTCTGGGGGACTTCATGGTACATTTCTGAACCCAACATGATGATGTCCAAGGTCCTGAGAGTAAAGATAATAAAGAGTGTAGTGTTTGAAATAGTTGATCTTAATATATACATATATATATACTTGCCTTTATGAACTTCTGTCGGTATGGTTCCAGTCGCCCATCGTCCCTCCCGTCCATGCAGTGTCTTCTTGGCAGTCGTGACTGCCTCTGGGGGACTTCATGGTCCATTTCTGCCCCCAGGATGATGATGTCCACGGTCCTGAGAGTAAAGATAATGAAGAGTTTAGTGTTTGAAATAGTTGATGTTAATAGATATATTCTTGCCTTTATGAACTTCTGTCGGTATGGTGTCAGTCGCCCATCGTCCCTCCTGTCCATTCAGTGTCTTCGTAGGACTCGTGACTGCCTCTGGGGGACTTCATGGTCCATTTCTGCCCCCAGGATGGTGATGTCCAGAGTGCTGAGAGTAAAGATAATGAACAGTTTAGTGTTTGAAATAGTTGATGTTAATAGATGTATACTTTCCTTTATGAACTTCTGTCGGTATGGTTCCAGTCGTCCATCGTCCCTCCTGTCCATGCAGTGTCTTCGTGGCAGTCGTCACTGCCTCTGGGGGACTTCATGGTCCATTTCTGCCCACAGGATGATGATGTCCAAGGTTCTGAGAGTAAAGATAATGAAGAGTTTAGTTTGTAAAATAGTAGATGTTAATGATATATACTTGTGTTTATTGGTCTCTGTTAATAGATATATACTTGCCTTTATGAACTTCTGTCGGTGTGGTTCCAGTCGCCCATCGTCCCTCCTGTCCATGCAGTGTCTTCGTGGCAGTCGTCACTGCCTCTGGGGGACTTCATGGTCCATTTCTGCCCACAGGATGATGATGTCCAAGGTCCTGAGAGTAAAGATAATGAAGAGTTTAGTTTGTGAAATAGTAGATGTTAGTGATATACACTTGTGTTTATTGGTCTCTGTTAATATATATATACTTGCCTTTATGAACTTCTGTCGGTATGGTTCCAGTAGCCCATCGTCCCTCCCGTCCATGCAGTGTCTTCTTGGCAGTCGTAACTGCCTCTGGGGGACTTCACGATCCATTTCTGTCCCCAGGATGATGATGTCGTGAATGGTGAGAGTAAAGATAATGAAGAGTTTAGTGTTTGAAATAGTTGATTTTAATAGATATTTACTTGCCTTTATGAACTTCTGTCGGTATGGTGTCTGTAGAGCATTGTCCCTCCTGTCCATGCAGTGTCTTCGTAAGACTCGTCACTACCTCTGGGGGACTTCATGGTCCATTTCTGCCCCCAAGATGATGATGTCCAGAGTGTTGAGAGTAAAGATAATGAAGAGTTTTGTGTTTGAAATAGTTGATGTTAATAGATGTATACTTGCCTTTATGAACTTCTTTCGGTATGGTTCCAGGTGCCCATCGTCGATCCCGTCCATGCAGTGACTTCGTCGTCTTGACATATATATACTTGCCTTTATGAACTTCTGTCTGTATGGTTCCAGTCGCCCATCGTCTGTCCCGTCCATGAATTATCTTCGTGGCAGTCGTCACTTCCTCTGGGGGACTTCATGGTACATTTCTGAACCCAACATGATGATGTCCAAGGTCCTGAGAGTAAAGATAATGAAGAGTTTAGTTTGTGAAATAGTAGATGTTAGTGATATACACTTGTGTTTATTGGTCTCTGTTAATATATATATACTTGCCTTTATGAACTTCTGTCGGTATGGTTCCAGTAGCCCATCGTCCCTCCCGTCCATGCAGTGTCTTCTTGGCAGTCGTAACTGCCTCTGGGGGACTTCACGATCCATTTCTGTCCCCAGGATGATGATGTCGTGAATGGTGAGAGTAAAGATAATGAAGAGTTTAGTGTTTGAAATAGTTGATTTTAATAGATATCTACCTGCCTTTATGAACTTCTGTCGGTATGGTTCCAGTCGCCCATCGTCCCTCCCGTCCCTACAGTGTCTTCTTGGCAGTTGTCACTGCCTCTGGGGGACTTCATGGTCCATTTCTGCTCCCAGGATGATGATGTCCAAGGTCCTGAGAGTAAAGATACTGAAGGGTTTAGTGTTTGAAATACTAGTAGTTGATGTTAATAGATATATTCTTGCCTTTATGAACTTCTGTCGGTATGGTTCCAGTTGCCCATCGACCCTCAAGTCCATGCAGTGTCTTCCTGGCAGTCGTCACTGCCTCTGGGGGACTTCATGATCCACTTCTGCCCCCAGGATTATGATGTCCACGGTCCTGAGAGTAAAGATAATGAAAAGTTTAGTGTTTGAAATAGTTGATGTCAATAGATATATACCTGCTTTTATGACCTTCTGTCGGTATGGTGTCTGTAGAGCATTGTCCCTCCTGTCCATGCAGTGTCTTCGTAGGACTCGTCACTACCTCTGGGGGACTTCATGGTCCATTTCTGCCCCCAAGATGATGATGTCCAGAGTGCTGAGAGTAAAGATAATGAAGAGTTTTGTGTTTGAAATAGTTGATGTTAATAGATGTATACTTGCCTTTATGAACTTCTTTCGGTATGGTTCCAGTTGCCCATCGTCGATCCCGTCCATGCAGTGACTTCGTCGTGTTGACATATATATTCTTGCCTTTATGAACTTCTGTCTGTATGGTTCCAGTTGCCCATCGACCCTCAAGTCCATGCAGTGTCTTCCTGGCAGTCGTCACTGCCTCTGGGGGACTTCATGGTCCATTTCTGACCCCCAGGATTATGATGTCCACGGTCCTGAGAGTAAAGATAATGAAGAGTTTAGTGTTTGAAATAGCTGATTTTAATAGATATTTACTTGCCTTTATGAACTTCTGTCGGTATGGTCTCAGTCGCCCATCGTCCCTCCTGTCCATTCAGTGTCTTCGTAGGACTCGTGACTGCCTCTGGGGGACTTCATGGTCCATTTCTGCCCTCAAGATGATGATGTCCAAGGTCCTGAGAGTAAAGATAATGAAGAGTTTAGTTTGTGAAATAGTAGATGTTAGTGATATACACTTGTGTTTATTGGTCTCTGTTAATATATATATACTTGCCTTTATGAACTTCTGTCGGTATGGTTCCAGTAGCCCATCGTCCCTCCCGTCCATGCAGTGTCTTCTTGGCAGTCGTCACTGCCTCTGGGGGACTTCACGATCCATTTCTGTCCCCAGGATGATGATGTCCTGAATGGTGAGAGTAAAGATAATGAAGAGTTTAGTGTTTGAAATAGTTGATTTTAATATATATATACTTGCCTTTATGAACTTCTGTCGGTATGGTTCCAGTCGCCCATCGACCCTCAAGTCCATGCAGTGTCTTCCTGGCAGTCGTCACTGCCTCTGGGGGACTTCACGATCCATTTCTGCCCTCAGGATGATGATATCCAGGGTCCTGAGAGTAAAGATAATGAAGAGTTTAGTGTTTAAAGGAGTTGATGTAAATAGATGTATACTTGCCTTTGTGAACTTCTGTCGGTATGATTCCAGTCGCCCATCGTCAGTCTCGTCCATGTAGTGTCTTTGAGGCAGTCGTCACTTCCTCTGGGGGGCTTCATGATCCATTTCTGCCCCCAGGATGATGATGTCCACGGTCCTGAGAGTAAAGATAATGAAAAGTTTAGTGTTTGAAATAGTTGATGTTAATAGATGTATACTTGCCTTTATGAACTTCTTTTGGTATGGTTCCAGTTGCCCATCGTCGATCCCGTCCATGAAGTGATTTCGTAGTCTTGATATATATATACTTGCCTTTATGAACTTCTGTCGGTATGGTTCCAGTCGCCCATCGTCTGTCCCGTCCATGACTTATCTTCGTGGCAGTCGTCACTTCCTCTGGGGGACTTCATGGTACATTTCTGAACCCAACATGATGATGTCCAAGGTCCTGAGAGTAAAGATAATAAAGAGTGTAGTGTTTGAAATAGTTGATCTTAATATATACATATATATATACTTGCCTTTATGAACTTCTGTCGGTATGGTTCCAGTCGCCCATCGTCCCTCCCGTCCATGCAGTGTCTTCTTGGCAGTCGTGACTGCCTCTGGGGGACTTCATGGTCCATTTCTGCCCCCAGGATGATGATGTCCACGGTCCTGAGAGTAAAGATAATGAAGAGTTTAGTGTTTGAAATAGTTGATGTTAATAGATATATTCTTGCCTTTATGAACTTCTGTCGGTATGGTGTCAGTCGCCCATCGTCCCTCCTGTCCATTCAGTGTCTTCGTAGGACTCGTGACTGCCTCTGGGGGACTTCATGGTCCATTTCTGCCCCCAGGATGGTGATGTCCAGAGTGCTGAGAGTAAAGATAATGAACAGTTTAGTGTTTGAAATAGTTGATGTTAATAGATGTATACTTTCCTTTATGAACTTCTGTCGGTATGGTTCCAGTCGTCCATCGTCCCTCCTGTCCATGCAGTGTCTTCGTGGCAGTCGTCACTGCCTCTGGGGGACTTCATGGTCCATTTCTGCCCACAGGATGATGATGTCCAAGGTTCTGAGAGTAAAGATAATGAAGAGTTTAGTTTGTAAAATAGTAGATGTTAATGATATATACTTGTGTTTATTGGTCTCTGTTAATAGATATATACTTGCCTTTATGAACTTCTGTCGGTGTGGTTCCAGTCGCCCATCGTCCCTCCTGTCCATGCAGTGTCTTCGTGGCAGTCGTCACTGCCTCTGGGGGACTTCATGGTCCATTTCTGCCCACAGGATGATGATGTCCAAGGTCCTGAGAGTAAAGATAATGAAGAGTTTAGTTTGTGAAATAGTAGATGTTAGTGATATACACTTGTGTTTATTGGTCTCTGTTAATATATATATACTTGCCTTTATGAACTTCTGTCGGTATGGTTCCAGTAGCCCATCGTCCCTCCCGTCCATGCAGTGTCTTCTTGGCAGTCGTCACTGCCTCTGGGGGACTTCACGATCCATTTCTGTCCCCAGGATGATGATGTCGTGAATGGTGAGAGTAAAGATAATGAAGAGTTTAGTGTTTGAAATAGTTGATTTTAATAGATATTTACTTGCCTTTATGAACTTCTGTCGGTATGGTGTCTGTAGAGCATTGTCCCTCCTGTCCATGCAGTGTCTTCGTAAGACTCGTCACTACCTCTGGGGGACTTCATGGTCCATTTCTGCCCCCAAGATGATGATGTCCAGAGTGTTGAGAGTAAAGATAATGAAGAGTTTTGTGTTTGAAATAGTTGATGTTAATAGATGTATACTTGCCTTTATGAACTTCTTTCGGTATGGTTCCAGGTGCCCATCGTCGATCCCGTCCATGCAGTGACTTCGTCGTCTTGACATATATATACTTGCCTTTATGAACTTCTGTCTGTATGGTTCCAGTCGCCCATCGTCTGTCCCGTCCATGAATTATCTTCGTGGCAGTCGTCACTTCCTCTGGGGGACTTCATGGTACATTTCTGAACCCAACATGATGATGTCCAAGGTCCTGAGAGTAAAGATAATGAAGAGTTTAGTTTGTGAAATAGTAGATGTTAGTGATATACACTTGTGTTTATTGGTCTCTGTTAATATATATATACTTGCCTTTATGAACTTCTGTCGGTATGGTTCCAGTAGCCCATCGTCCCTCCCGTCCATGCAGTGTCTTCTTGGCAGTCGTAACTGCCTCTGGGGGACTTCACGATCCATTTCTGTCCCCAGGATGATGATGTCGTGAATGGTGAGAGTAAAGATAATGAAGAGTTTAGTGTTTGAAATAGTTGATTTTAATAGATATTTACTTGCCTTTATGAACTTCTGTCGTTATGGTTCCAGTCGCCCATCGTCCCTCCCGTCCCTACAGTGTCTTCTTGGCAGTTGTCACTGCCTCTGGGGGACTTCATGGTCCATTTCTGCTCCCAGGATGATGATGTCCAAGGTCCTGAGAGTAAAGATAATGAAGGGTTTAGTGTTTGAAATACTAGTAGTTGATGTTAATAGATATATTCTTGCCTTTATGAACTTCTGTCGGTATGGTTCCAGTTGCCCATCGACCCTCAAGTCCATGCAGTGTCTTCCTGGCAGTCGTCACTGCCTCTGGGGGACTTCATGATCCATTTCTGCCCCCAGGATTATGATGTCCACGGTCCTGAGAGTAAAGATAATGAAAAGTTTAGTGTTTGAAATAGTTGATGTTAATAGATATCTACCTGCTTTTATGAACTTCTGTCGGCATGGTGTCTGTAGAGCATTGTCCCTCCTGTCCATGCAGTGTCTTCGTAAGACTCGTCACTACCTCTGGGGGACTTCATGGTCCATTTCTGCCCCCAAGATGATGATGTCCAGAGTGTTGAGAGTAAAGATAATGAAGAGTTTTGTGTTTGAAATAGTTGATGTTAATAGATGTATACTTGCCTTTTTGAACTTCTTTCGGTATGGTTCCAGGTGCCCATCGTCGATCCCGTCCATGCAGTGACTTCGTCGTCTTGACATATATATACTTGCCTTTATGAACTTCTGTCTGTATGGTTCCAGTCGCCCATCGTCTGTCCCGTCCATGAATTATCTTCGTGGCAGTCGTCACTTCCTCTGGGGGACTTCATGGTACATTTCTGAACCCAACATGATGATGTCCAAGGTCCTGAGAGTAAAGATAATGAAGAGTTTAGTTTGTGAAATAGTAGATGTTAGTGATATACACTTGTGTTTATTGGTCTCTGTTAATATATATATACTTGCCTTTATGAACTTCTGTCGGTATGGTTCCAGTAGCCCATCGTCCCTCCCGTCCATGCAGTGTCTTCTTGGCAGTCGTAACTGCCTCTGGGGGACTTCACGATCCATTTCTGTCCCCAGGATGATGATGTCGTGAATGGTGAGAGTAAAGATAATGAAGAGTTTAGTGTTTGAAATAGTTGATTTTAATAGATATTTACTTGCCTTTATGAACTTCTGTCGTTATGGTTCCAGTCGCCCATCGTCCCTCCCGTCCCTACAGTGTCTTCTTGGCAGTTGTCACTGCCTCTGGGGGACTTCATGGTCCATTTCTGCTCCCAGGATGATGATGTCCAAGGTCCTGAGAGTAAAGATAATGAAGGGTTTAGTGTTTGAAATACTAGTAGTTGATGTTAATAGATATATTCTTGCCTTTATGAACTTCTGTCGGTATGGTTCCAGTTGCCCATCGACCCTCAAGTCCATGCAGTGTCTTCCTGGCAGTCGTCACTGCCTCTGGGGGACTTCATGATCCATTTCTGCCCCCAGGATTATGATGTCCACGGTCCTGAGAGTAAAGATAATGAAAAGTTTAGTGTTTGAAATAGTTGATGTTAATAGATATCTACCTGCTTTTATGAACTTCTGTCGGTATGGTGTCTGTAGAGCATTGTCCCTCCTGTCCATGCAGTGTCTTCGTAAGACTCGTCACTACCTCTGGGGGACTTCATGGTCCATTTCTGCCCCCAAGATGATGATGTCCAGAGTGTTGAGAGTAAAGATAATGAAGAGTTTTGTGTTTGAAATAGTTGATGTTAATAGATGTATACTTGCCTTTATGAACTTCTTTCGGTATGGTTCCAGGTGCCCATCGTCGATCCCGTCCATGCAGTGACTTCGTCGTCTTGACATATATATACTTGCCTTTATGAACTTCTGTCTGTATGGTTCCAGTCGCCCATCGTCTGTCCCGTCCATGAATTATCTTCGTGGCAGTCGTCACTTCCTCTGGCGGACTTCATGGTACATTTCTGAACCCAACATGATGATGTCCAAGGTCCTGAGAGTAAAGATAATAAAGAGTGTAGTGTTTGAAATAGTTGATCTTACTATATATATATATATATATACTTGCCTTTATGAACTTCTGTCGGTATGGTGTCAGTCGCCCATCGTCCCTCCTGTCCATTCAGTGTCTTCGTAGGACTCGTCACTGCCTCTGGGGGACTTCATGGTCCATTTCTGCCCCCAGGATGATGATGTCCAGAGTGCTGAGAGTAAAGATAATGAACAGTTTAGTGTTTGAAATAGTTGATGTTAATAGATGTATACTTTCCTTTATGAACTTCTTTCGGTATGGTTCCAGTTGCTCATCGTCGATCCCGTCCATGCAGTGACTTCGTAGTCTTGATATATATATACTTGCCTTTATGAACTTCTGTCGGTGTGGTTCCAGTCGTCCATCGTCCCTCCTGTCCATGCAGTGTCTTCGTGGCAGTCGTCACTGCCTCTGGGGGACTTCATGGTCCATTTCTGCCCACAGGATGATGATGTCCAAGGTCCTGAGAGTAAAGATAATGAAGAGTTTAGTTTGTAAAATAGTAGATGTTAATGATATATACTTGTGTTTATTGGTCTCTGTTAATAGATATATACTTGCCTTTATGAACTTCTGTCGGTGTGGTTCCAGTCGCCCATCGTCCCTCCTGTCCATGCAGTGTCTTCGTAAGACTCGTCACTACCTCTGGGGGACTTCATGGTCCATTTCTGCCCCCAAGATGATGATGTCCAGAGTGTTGAGAGTAAAGATAATGAAGAGTTTTGTGTTTGAAATAGTTGATGTTAATAGATGTATACTTGCCTTTTTGAACTTCTTTCGGTATGGTTCCAGGTGCCCATCGTCGATCCCGTCCATGCAGTGACTTCGTCGTGTTGACATATATATACTTGCCTTTATGAACTTCTGTCTGTATGGTTCCAGTTGCCCATCGACCCTCAAGTCCATGCAGTGTCTTCCTGGCAGTCGTCACTGCCTCTGGGGGACTTCATGGTCCATTTCTGCCCACAGGATGATGATGTCCAAGGTCCTGAGAGTAAAGATAATGAAGAGTTTAGTTTGTGAAATAGTAGATGTTAGTGATATACACTTGTGTTTATTGGTCTCTGTTAATATATATATACTTGCCTTTATGAACTTCTGTCGGTATGGTTCCAGTAGCCCATCGTCCCTCCCGTCCATGCAGTGTCTTCTTGGCAGTCGTCACTGCCTCTGGGGGACTTCACGATCCATTTCTGTCCCCAGGATGATGATGTCCTGAATGGTGAGAGTAAAGATAATGAAGAGTTTAGTGTTTGAAATAGTTGATTTTAATAGATATTTACTTGCCTTTATGAACTTCTGTCGTTATGGTTCCAGTCGCCCATCGTCCCTCCCGTCCCTACAGTGTCTTCTTGGCAGTTGTCACTGCCTCTGGGGGACTTCATGGTCCATTTCTGCTCCCAGGATGATGATGTCCAAGGTCCTGAGAGTAAAGATAATGAAGGGTTTAGTGTTTGAAATACTAGTAGTTGATGTTAATAGATATATTCTTGCCTTTATGAACTTCTGTCGGTATGGTTCCAGTTGCCCATCGACCCTCAAGTCCATGCAGTGTCTTCCTGGCAGTCGTCACTGCCTCTGGGGGACTTCATGATCCATTTCTGCCCCCAGGATTATGATGTCCACGGTCCTGAGAGTAAAGATAATGAAAAGTTTAGTGTTTGAAATAGTTGATGTTAATAGATATATACCTGCTTTTATGAACTTCTGTCGGTATGGTGTCTGTAGAGCATTGTCCCTCCTGTCCATGCAGTGTCTTCGTAAGACTCGTCACTACCTCTGGGGGACTTCATGGTCCATTTCTGCCCCCAAGATGATGATGTCCAGAGTGTTGAGAGTAAAGATAATGAAGAGTTTTGTGTTTGAAATAGTTGATGTTAATAGATATATACTTGCCTTTATGAACTTCTTTCGGTATGGTTCCAGGTGCCCATCGTCGATCCCGTCCATGCAGTGACTTCGTCGTCTTGACATATATATACTTGCCTTTATGAACTTCTGTCTGTATGGTTCCAGTCGCCCATCGTCTGTCCCGTCCATGAATTATCTTCGTGGCAGTCGTCACTTCCTCTGGCGGATTTCATGGTACATTTCTGAACCCAACATGATGATGTCCAAGGTCCTGAGAGTAAAGATAATAAAGAGTGTAGTGTTTGAAATAGTTGATCTTACTATATATATATATATATATACTTGCCTTTATGAACTTCTGTCGGTATGGTTCCAGTCGCCCATCGTCCCTCCTGTCCATGCAGTGTCTTCTTGGCAGTCGTCACTGCCTCTGGGGGACTTCATGGTCCATTTCTGCCCCCAGGATGATGATGTCCAAGGTCCTGAGAGTAAAGATAATAAAGAGTGTAGTGTTTGAAATAGTTGATCTTACTATATATATATATATATATACTTGCCTTTATGAACTTCTGTCGGTATGGTTCCAGTCGCCCATCGTCCCTCCTGTCCATGCAGTGTCTTCTTGGCAGTCGTCACTGCCTCTGGGGGACTTCATGGTCCATTTCTGCCC
This sequence comes from Haliotis asinina, assembly GCF_037392515.1. Taxonomy (NCBI): domain Eukaryota; kingdom Metazoa; phylum Mollusca; class Gastropoda; order Lepetellida; family Haliotidae; genus Haliotis; species Haliotis asinina. The sequence goes on from NC_090282.1 coordinate 46,228,189, forward strand.
CCAGGATGATGATGTCCAAGGTCCTGAGAGTAAAGATAATAAAGAGCGTAGTGTTTGAAATAGTTGATCTTACTATATATATATATATATATATATATATACTTGCCTTTATGAACTTCTGTCGGTATGGTTCCAGTCGCCCATCGTCCCTCTTGTCCATGCAGTGTCTTCTTGGCAATCATCACTGCCTCTGGGGGACTTCATGGTCCATTTCTGCCCCCAGGATGATGATGTCCAAGGTCCTGAGAGTAAAGATAATGAAAAGTTTAGTGTTTGAAATAGTTGATGTTAATAGATATATACTTGCCTTTATGAACTTCTGTCGGTATGGTGTCAGTCGCCCATCGTCCCTCCTGTCCATTCAGTGTCTTCGTAGGACTCGTCACTGCCTCTGGGGGACTTCATGGTCCATTTCTGCCCCCAGGATGATGATGTCCAGAGTGCTGAGAGTAAAGATAATGAACAGTTTAGTGTTTGAAATAGTTGATGTTAATAGATGTATACTTGCCTTTATGAACTTTTTTCGGCATGGTTCCAGTTGCCCATCGTCGATCCCGTCCATGCAGTGACTTCGTAGTCTTGATATATATATACTTGCCTTTATGAACTTCTGTCGGTATGGTTCCAGTCGCCCATCGTCCCTCCTGTCCATGCAGTGTCTTCGTGGCAGTCGTCACTGCCTCTGGGGGACTTCATGGTCCATTTCTGCCCACAGGATGATGATGTCCAAGGTCCTGAGAGTAAAGATAATGAAGAGTTTAGTTTGTGAAATAGTAGATGTTAATGATATATACTTGTGTTTATTGGTCTCTGTTAATATATATATACTTGCCTTTATGAACTTCTGTCGGTATGGTTCCAGTCGCCCATCGACCCTCAAGTCCATGCAGTGTCTTCCTGGCAGTCGTCACTGCCTCTGGGGGACTTCACGATCCATTTCTGCCCTCAGGATGATGATGTCCAGGGTCCTGAGAGTAAAGATAATGAAGAGTTTAGTGTTTAAAAGAGTTGATGTAAATAGATGTATACTTGCCTTTGTGAACTTCTGTCGGTTTGATTCCAGTCGCCCATCGTCAGTCTCGTCCATGTAGTGTCTTTGAGGCAGTCGTCACTTCCTCTGGGGGACTTCACGATCCATTTCTGCCCCCAGGATGATGATGTCCACGGTCCTGAGAGTAAAGATAATGAAAAGTTTAGTGTTTGAAATAGTTGATGTTAATAGATGTATACTTGCCTTTATGAACTTCTATTGGTATGGTTCCAGTTGCCCATCGTCGATCCCGTCCATGAAGTGACTTCGTAGTCTTGATATATATATACTTGCCTTTATGAACTTCTGTCGGTATGGTTCCAGTCGCCCATCGTCTGTCCCATCCATGAATTATCTTCGTGGCAGTCGTCACTTCCTCTGGGGGACTTCATGGTACATTTCTGAACCCAACATGATGATGTCCAAGGTCCTGAGAGTAAAGATAATAAAGAGTGTAGTGTTTGAAATAGTTGATCTTAATATATACATATATATATACTTGCCTTTATCAACTTCTGTCGGTATGGTTCCAGTCGCCCATCGTCCCTCCTGTCCATGCAGTGTCTTCGTGGCAGTCGTCACTGCCTCTGGGGGACTTCATGGTCCATTTCTGCCCCCAGGATGATGATGTCCAAGGTCCTGAGAGTAAAGATAATGAAGAGTTTAGTTTGTGAAATAGTAGATGTTAATGATATACACTTGTGTTTATTGGTCTCTGTTAATAGATATATACTTGCCTTTATGAACTTCTGTCGGTATGGTTCCAGTCGCCCATCGTCCCTCCCGTCCATGCAGTGTCTTCTTGGCAGTTGTCACTGCCTCTGGGGGACTTCATGGTCCATTTCTGCTCCCAGGATGATGATGTCCAAGGTCCTGAGAGTAAAGATAATGAAGGGTTTAGTGTTTGAAATACTAGTAGTTGATGTTAATAGATATATTCTTGCCTTTATGAACTTCTGTCGGTATGGTTCCAGTTGCCCATCGACCCTCAAGTCCATGCAGTGTCTTCCTGGCAGTCGTCACTGCCTCTGGGGGACTTCATGATCCATTTCTGCCCCCAGGATTATGATGTCCACGGTCCTGAGAGTAAAGATAATGAAAAGTTTAGTGTTTGAAATAGTTGATGTTAATAGATATATACCTGCTTTTATGAACTTCTGTCGGTATGGTGTCTGTAGAGCATTGTCCCTCCTGTCCATGCAGTGTCTTCGTAAGACTCGTCACTACCTCTGGGGGACTTCATGATCCATTTCTGCCCCCAAGATGATGATGTCCAGAGTGCTGAGAGTAAAGATAATGAAGAGTTTTGTGTTTGAAATAGTTGATGTCAATAGATGTATACTTTCCTTTATGAACTTCTTTCGGTATGGTTCCAGTTGCCCATCGTCGATCCCGTCCATGCAGTGACTTCGTCGTCTTGACATATATATACTTGCCTTTATGAACTTCTGTCGGTATGGTTCCAGTCGCCCATCGTCCCTCCTGTCCATGCAGTGTCTTCGTGGCAGTCGTCACTGCCTCTGGGGGACTTCATGGTCCATTTCTGCCCCCAGCAAGATGATGTCCAAGGTCCTGAGAGTAAAGATAATGAAGAGTTTAGTTTGTGAAATAGTAGATGTTAATGATATATTCTTGTGTTTATTGGCCTCTGTTAATAGACATATACTTGCCTTTATGAACTTCTGTCGGTATGGTTCCAGTCGCCCATCGTCTGTCCCGTCCATGAATTATCTTCGTGGCAGTCGTCACTTCCTCTGGCGGACTTCATGGTACATTTCTGAACCCAACATGATGATGTCCAAGGTCCTGAGAGTAAAGATAATAAAGAGTGTAGTGTTTGAAATAGTTGATCTTACTATATATATATATATATATATACTTGCCTTTATGAACTTCTGTCGGTATGGTTCCAGTCGCCCATCGTCCCTCCCGTCCATGCAGTGTCTTCTTGGCAGTCGTCACTGCCTCTGGGGGACTTCATGGTCCATTTCTGCCCCCAGGATGATGATGTCCAAGGTCCTGAGAGTAAAGATAATGAAAAGTTTAGTGTTTGAAATAGTTGATGTTAATAGATATATACTTGCCTTTATGAACTTCTGTCGGTATGGTGTCAGTCGCCCATCGTCCCTCCTGTCCATTCAGTGTCTTCGTAGGACTCGTCACTGCCTCTGGGGGACTTCATGGTCCATTTCTGCCCCCAGGATGATGATGTCCAGAGTGCTGAGAGTAAAGATAATGAACAGTTTAGTGTTTGAAATAGTTGATGTTAATAGATATATACTTGCCTTTATGAACTTCTTTCGGTGTGGTTCCAGTTGCCCATCGTCGATCCCGTCCATGCAGTGACTTCGTAGTCTTGATATATATATACTTGCCTTTATGAACTTCTGTCGGTATGGTTCCAGTAGCCCATCGTCCCTCCCGTCCATGCAGTGTCTTCTTGGCAGTCGTCACTGCCTCTGGGGGACTTCACAATCCATTTCTGTCCCCAGGATGATGATGTCCTGAATGGTGAGATTAAAGATAATGAAGAGTTTAGTGTTTGAAATAGTTGATTTTAATAGATATTTACTTGCCTTTATGAACTTCTGTCGGTATGGTTCCAGTCGCCCATCGTCCCTCCCGTCCATACAGTGTCTTCTTGGCAGTTGTCACTGCCTCTGGGGGACTTCATGGTCCATTTCTGCCCACAGGATGATGATGTCCAAGGTCCTGAGAGTAAAGATAATGAAGAGTTTAGTGTTTGAAATACTAGTAGTTGATGTCAATAGATATATATACTTGCCTTTATGAACTTCTTTCGGTATGGTTCCAGCCGCCCATCGTCCCTCACGTCCATACAGTGTCTTCCTGGCAGTCGTCACTGCCTCTGGGGGACTTCATGGTCCACTTCTGCCCACAGGATGATGATGTCCAGGGTCCTGAGAGTAAAGATAATGAAGAGTTTAGTGTTTGAAAGAGTTGATGTTAATGGATATACACCGGATGTCATGGACCTCTGTTATTAGATATATACTTGCCTTCATCAACTTCTGTCGGTATGGTTTCAGTTACCATCGTCCTTCCTGTCCATGCAGTGTCTTCGTGGCAGTCGTCACTCTAACCGTGGGAATTCACGATCCATTTCAGCCCCAGGATGATGATGTCGAAGGTCCTGAGAGTAAAGATAATGAAGAGTTTAGTGTTTGAAAGAGTTGATGTAAATAGATATATACTTCCCTTTATAAACTTTTGTCAGTATGGTTCCAGCCGCCCATCGTCCCTCCTGTCCATACAGTGTCTTCGTGTCAGAAGTCACTGCCTCTGGGGGACTTCACGGAACAATTGTACCCCCAGGATGATGATGTCCAAGGTCCTGAGAGTAAAGATAATGAAGAGTTTAGTGTTTGAAATAGTAGATGTTAATGGATATATACCGGACTTTATGGACCTCTGTCAATAGATATATACTTGCCTTTTTCTGTCGGTATGGTTTCAATTACCCATCGTCCCTCCTGTCCATGTAGTGTCTTCGTGGCAGTCGTCACTCTAACTGGGGGACTTCACGATTCATTTTTGTCAACAGGATGATGATGTCCAAGGTCATGAGAGTAAACATAATAAAGAGTGTAGTGTTTGAAATAGTTGATCTTACTATATAGATATATATATATACTTGCCTTTATGAACTTCTGTCGGTATGGTTCCAGTCGCCCATCGTCCCTCCTGTCCATACAGTGTCTTCGTGTCAGAAGTCACTGCCTCTGGGGGACTTCATGGTCCATTTGTGCCCCCAGGATGATGATGTCCAGGGTCCTGAGTGTAAAGATAATGAAGAGTTTAGTGTTTAAAAGAGTTGATCTTAATATATATATGCTTGGTTTTATGAACTTCTGTCGGCATGATTCCAGCCTCTAATCGTCCCTCTCGTTCATGCAGTGTCTTCGTGGCAGTCGTCACTATCTCTGGGGGACTTCATGATTCATTTCTGCCCCCAGGATGATGATGTCCAAGGTCCTGAAAGTAAAGATAATGAAGAGTTTAGTGTTTCAAACAGTTGATGTTAACATATTTATACTTGCCTTTATGAACTTCTGTCGGTATGGTTCCAGTCGCCCATCGTCCCTCCTGTCCATACAGTGTCTTCGTGTCAGAAGTCACTGCCTCTGGGGGACTTCACGATCCAATTCTGCCCCCAGGATGATGATGTCCAGGGTCCTGAGAGTAAAGAAAATGAAGAGTTTAGTGTTTGAAAGAGTTGATGTAAATAGGTATATACTTGCCTTCATAAGCTTCTGTCGGTATGATTCCAGTCGCCCATCGTCCCTCCCGTCCATGCAGTGTCTTCGTGGCAGTCGTCACTGCCTCTGGGAGACTTCATGGTCCATTTCTACACCCAGGATGATGATGTCCAGGGTCCTGAGAGTAAAGATAATGCAGAGTTTAGTGTTTGAAAGAGTTGACGTTAATGGATATATACCGGATGTCATGGACCTCTGTTAATAGATATATAATTGCTTTTATCAACTTCTGTCGGTATGGTTTCAGTTACCCATCGTCCCTCCTGTCCATGCAGTGTCTTCGTGGCAGTCGTCACTCTAGCTGGGGGACTTCACGATCCATTTCAGCCCCAGGATGATGATGTCGAAGGTCCTGAGAGTAAAGATAATGAAGAGTTTAGTGTTTGAAACAGTAGATGTTAATATATATATACTGGACTTTATGGACCTCTGTTAATAGATATGTACTTGCGTTTATAAACTTTTGTCAGTATGGTTCCAGTCGCCCATCGTCCCTTTTGTCAAAGCAGTGTATTCGTGGCAGTCGTCACTGCCTCTGGGAGACTTCATGGTCCATTTCTGGCCCCAGGATGATGATGTCCAGGGTCCTGAGAGGAAAGATAATGAAGAGTTTAGTGTTTAAAAGAGTTGATCTCAATATATATATATAGTTGCCTTTATGAAGTTTTCTCGGTATGATAAGAGCCGCTAATCGTCCCTCTCGTTCATGCAGTGTCTTCGTGGCAGTCGTCACTATCTCTGGGGGACGTCATGATTCATTTTTGGCCCCAGGATGATGATGTCCAAGGTCCTGAGAGTAAAGATAATGAAGAGTTTAGTGTTTGAAATAGTTGATGTTCATAGATATATACATGCCTTTGTGAACTTCTGTCGGTATGATTCCAGTCGCCCATCGTCCCTCCTGTCCATGCAGTGTCTTCGTGGCAGTCGTCACTGCCTCTGGGGGACTTCATGGTCCATTTCTGTCCCCAGGATGATGATGTCCAGGGTCCTGAGAGTAAAGATAATGAAGAGTTTAGTGTTTGAAATAGTTAATGTTAACAGACATATACTTGCCTTTTTGAACTTCTGTCGGTATGGTTCCAGTCGCCCATCGTCTGTCCCGTCCATGAATTATCTTCGTGGCAGTCGTCACTTCCTCTGGCGGACTTCATGGTACATTTCTGAACCCAACATGATGATGTCCAAGGTCCTGAGAGTAAAGATAATAAAGAGTGTAGTGTTTGAAATAGTTGATCTTACTATATAGATATATATATATACTTGCCTTTATGAACTTCTGTCGGTATGATTCCAGTCGCCCATCGTCCCTCCCGTTAATGCAGTGTCTTCGTGGCAGTCGTCACTCTAGCTGGGGGACTTCACGATCCATTTCTGCCCCCAGGATGATGATGTCGAAGGTCCTGAGAGTAAAGATAATGAAGAGTTTAGTGTTTGAAATAGTAGATGTTAAAATATATATACTGGTCTTTATGGACCTCTGTTAATAGATATATACTTGCCTTTATGAACTTCTGTCGTTATGGTTCCAGTCGCCCATCGTCCATCCTGTCCATGCAGTGTCGTCGTGGCAGTCGTCACTGCCTCTGGGGGACTTCACGATCCATTTTTGCCACAGGATGATGATGTCCAAGTTCCTGAGAGTCAAGATAATGAAGAATTTAGAGTTTGAAATAGTTGATGTTAATAGATATATACTTGCCTTTATGAACTTCTGTCGGTATGATTCCAGTCGCCCATGGTCCCTCCCGTCAATGCAGTGTCTTTGTGGCAGTCGTCACTATCTCTGGGGGACGTCACGATCCATTTCTGCCCCCAGGATGATGATGTCCAGGGTCCTGAGAGTAACGATAATGAAGAGTTTACTGTTTGAAAGAGTTGATCTTAACATATGTATACTTGTCTTTATGAACTTCTGTCGGTATGGTTCCAATCGCCCATCGTCCCTCCCGTCCATGCAGTGTCGTCGTGGCAGTCGTCACTGCCTCTGGGGGACTTCATGGTCCATTTCTGCCCCCAGGATGATGATGTCCAGGGTCCTGAGAGTAAAGATAATGAAGAGTTTAGTGTTTGAAAGAGTTGATTATAATATATGTATATGTGCCTTTATGAACTTCTGTCGGTATGTTTCCAGTCGCCCATCGTCCCTCCTGTCCATGCAGTGTCGTCGTGACAGTCGTCACTGCCTCTGGGGGACTTCACGATCCATTTCTGCCCCCAGGATGATGATGTCCAAGGTCCTGAGAGTAACGATAATGAAGAGTTTAGTGTTTAAAATAGCTGATGTTAATAGATATATACTTACCTTTATGAACTTCTGTCGGTAAGATTCCAGTCGCCCATCGTCCCTCCCGTCAATGCAGTGTCGTCGTGGCAGTCGTCACTGCCTCTGGGGGACTTCATGATCCATTTCTCCAACCAGGATGATGATGTCCAAGGTCCTGAGAGTAAAGATATTGAAGAGTTTAGTGTTTGAAAGTGTTGATTATAATATATATATATACTTGCCTTCATGAACTTTTGTCAGTATGTTTCCAGTCGCCCATCGTCCCTCCTGTCCATGCAGTGTCGTCGTGACAGTCGTCACTGGCTTTGGGAGACTTCACGATCCATTTCTGCCCCCAGGATGATGATGTCCAGGGTCCTGGGAGTAAAGATAATGAAGAGTTTAGTGTTTGAAATAGTTGATGTTAATAGATGTATACTTGCCTTTATGAACTTCTGTCGGTATGATTCCAGTCGCCCATCGTCAGTCTTGTCCATTTAGTGTCGTCGTGGCAGTCGTCACTGCCTCTGGGGGACTTCATGATCCATTTCTGCCCCCAGGATGATGATGTCCAAGGTCCTGAGAGCAACGATTATGAAGAGTTTAGTGTTTGAAATAGCTGATGTTAATAGATATATACTTGCCTTTATGAACTTCTGTCGGTATGACTCCAGTCGCCCATCGTCCCTCCCGTCAATGCAGTGTCGTCGTGGCAGTCGTCACTGCCTCTGGGGGACTTCACGATCCATTTCTGCCCCCAGGATGATGATGTCCAGGGTCCTGAGAGTAAAGATAATGAAGAGTTTAGTGTTTGAAATAGCTGATGTTAATAGATATATACTTGCCTTTATGAACTTCTGTCGGCATAATTCCAGTCGCCCATCGTCCCTCCCGTCCATGCAGTGTCGTCGTGGCAGTCATCACTGCCTCTGGGGGACTTCACGATCCATTTCTGCCCCCAGGATGATGATGTCCAGGGTCCTGAGAGTAAAGATAATGAAGAGTTTACTGTTTGAAAGTGTTGATTATAATATATATATATGTGAATTTATGAACTTTTGTCGGTATGATTCCAGTCGCCCATCGTCCCTCCCGTCAATGTAGTGTCGTCGTGGCAGTCGTCACTGCCTCTGGGGGACTTCATGGTCCATTTCTACAACCAGGATGATGATGTCCAAGGTCCTGAGAGTAAAGACAATAAAGAGTTTAGTGTTTGAAAGTGTTGATTATAATATATATATATACTTGCCTTTATGAACTTTTGTCAGTATGTTTCCAGTCGCCTATCGTCCCTCCTGTCCATGCAGTGTCGTCGTGGCAGTCGTCACTGGCTCTGGGAGACTTCACGATCCATTTCTGCCCCCAGCATGATGATGTCCAGGGTCCTGAGAGTAAAGATAATGAAGAGTTTAGTGTTTGAAATATTTGATCTTAACAGATATATACTGGCCTTTATGAACCTCTGTCGGTATGATTCCAGTCGCCCATCGTCCCTCCCGTCAATGCAGTGTCGTCGTGGCAGTCGTCACTGCCTCTGGGGGACTTCATGGTCCATTTCTGCCCCCAGGATGATGATGTCCAGGGTCCTGAGAATAAAGATAATGAAGAGTTTAGTGTTTGATAGAGTTGATCTTAATAGATGTATACTGGCCTTTATGAACCTCTGTCGGTATGATTCCAGTCGCCCATCGTCCCTCCCGTCAATGTAGTGTCGTCGTGGCAGTCGTCACTGCCTCTGGGGGACTTCATGATCCATTTCTGCCCCCAGGATGATGATGTCGAAGGTCCTGAGAGTAACGATTATGAAGAGTTTAGTGTTTGAAATAGCTGATGTTAATAGATATATACTTGCCTTTATGAACTTCTGTCGGCATGATTCCAGTCGCCCATCGTCCCTCCCGTCAATGCAGTGTCGTCGTGGCAGTCGTCACTGCCTCTGGGGGACTTCACGATCCATTTCTGCCCCCAGGATGATGATGTCCAACGTCCTGGGAGTAGAGATAATGAAGAGTTTGGTGTTTGAAATAGTTGATGTTAATAGATATATACTTGCCTTTATGAACTTTTGTCGGTGTGATTCCAGTCGCCCATCGTCCCTCCCGTCCATGCAGTGTCGTCATGGCAGTCGTCACTGCCTCTGGGGGACTTCATGATCCATTTCTGCCCCCAAGATGATGATGTCCAGGTTCCTGAGAGTAGAGATAATGAAGAGTTTAGTGTTTGAAAGAGTTGATTATAATATATATATATATGTGCCTTTATGAACTTCTGTCGGTATGGTTCCAGTCGCCCATCGTCCCTCCTGTCCATGCAGTGTCGTCGTGACAGTCGCCACTGCCTCTGGGGGACTTCACGATCCATTTCTGCCCCCAGGATGATGATGTCCAAGGTCCTGAGAGTAACGATAATGAAGAGTTTAGTGTTTGAAATAGCTGATGTTATTATATATATACTTGCCTTTATGAACTTTTGTCGGTGTGATTCCAGTCGCCCATCGTCCCTCCCGTTAATGCAGTGTCTTCGTGGCAGTCGTCACTCTAGCTGGGGGACTTCATGATCCATTTCTGCCCCCAGGATGATGATGTCGAAGGTCCTGAGAGTAAAGATAATGAAGAGTTTAGTGTTTGAAATAGTAGATGTTAAAATATATATACTGGTCTTTATGGACCTCTGTTAATAGATATATACTTGCCTTTATGAACTTCTGTCGTTATGGTTCCAGTCGCCCATCGTCCATCCTGTCCATGCAGTGTCGTCGTGGCAGTCGTCACTGCCTCTGGGGGACTTCACGATCCATTTTTGCCACAGGATGATGATGTCCAAGTTCCTGAGAGTCAAGATAATGAAGAATTTAGAGTTTGAAATAGTTGATGTTAATAGATATATACTTGCCTTTATGAACTTCTGTCGGAATGATTCCAGTCGCCCATGGTCCCTCCCGTCAATGCAGTGTCTTTGTGGCAGTCGTCACTATCTCTGGGGGACGTCACGATCCATTTCTGCCCCCAGGATGATGATGTCCAGGGTCCTGAGAGTAACGATAATGAAGAGTTTACTGTTTGAAAGAGTTGATCTTAACATATGTATACTTGTCTTTATGAACTTCTGTCGGTATGGTTCCAATCGCCCATCGTCCCTCCCGTCCATGCAGTGTCGTCGTGGCAGTCGTCACTGCCTCTGGGGGACTTCATGGTCCATTTCTGCCCCCAGGATGATGATGTCCAGGGTCCTGAGAGTAAAGATAATGAAGAGTTTAGTGTTTGAAAGAGTTGATTATAATATATGTATATGTGCCTTTATGAACTTCTGTCGGTATGTTTCCAGTCGCCCATCGTCCCTCCTGTCCATGCAGTGTCGTCGTGACAGTCGTCACTGCCTCTGGGGGACTTCACGATCCATTTCTGCCCCCAGGATGATGATGTCCAAGGTCCTGAGAGTAACGATAATGAAGAGTTTAGTGTTTAAAATAGCTGATGTTAATAGATATATACTTACCTTTATGAACTTCTGTCGGTAAGATTCCAGTCGCCCATCGTCCCTCCCGTCAATGCAGTGTCGTCGTGGCAGTCGTCACTGCCTCTGGGGGACTTCATGATCCATTTCTCCAACCAGGATGATGATGTCCAAGGTCCTGAGAGTAAAGATATTGAAGAGTTTAGTGTTTGAAAGTGTTGATTATAATATATATATATACTTGCCTTCATGAACTTTTGTCAGTATGTTTCCAGTCGCCCATCGTCCCTCCTGTCCATGCAGTGTCGTCGTGACAGTCGTCACTGGCTTTGGGAGACTTCACGATCCATTTCTGCCCCCAGGATGATGATGTCCAGGGTCCTGGGAGTAAAGATAATGAAGAGTTTAGTGTTTGAAATAGTTGATGTTAATAGATGTATACTTGCCTTTATGAACTTCTGTCGGTATGATTCCAGTCGCCCATCGTCAGTCTTGTCCATTTAGTGTCGTCGTGGCAGTCGTCACTGCCTCTGGGGGACTTCATGATCCATTTCTGCCCCCAGGATGATGATGTCCAAGGTCCTGAGAGCAACGATTATGAAGAGTTTAGTGTTTGAAATAGCTGATGTTAATAGATATATACTTGCCTTTATGAACTTCTGTCGGTATGACTCCAGTCGCCCATCGTCCCTCCCGTCAATGCAGTGTCGTCGTGGCAGTCGTCACTGCCTCTGGGGGACTTCACGATCCATTTCTGCCCCCAGGATGATGATGTCCAGGGTCCTGAGAGTAAAGATAATGAAGAGTTTAGTGTTTGAAATAGCTGATGTTAATAGATATATACTTGCCTTTATGAACTTCTGTCGGCATAATTCCAGTCGCCCATCGTCCCTCCCGTCCATGCAGTGTCGTCGTGGCAGTCATCACTGCCTCTGGGGGACTTCATGATCCATTTCTGCCCCCAGGATGATGATGTCGAAGGTCCTGAGAGTAACGATTATGAAGAGTTTAGTGTTTGAAATAGCTGATGTTAATAGATATATACTTGCCTTTATGAACTTCTGTCGGTGTATTTCCAGTCGCCCATCGTCCCTCCCGTCAATGCAGTGTCGTCATGGCAGTCGTCACTGCCTCTGGGGGACTTCATGATCCATTTCTGCCCCCAAGATGATGATGTCCAGGTTCCTGAGAGTAGAGATAATGAAGAGTTTAGTGTTTGAAAGAGTTGATTATAATATATATATATGTGCCTTTATGAACTTCTGTCGGTATGGTTCCAGTCGCCCATCGTCCCTCCCGTCCATGCAGTGTCGTCATGGCAGTCGTCACTGCCTCTGGGGAAATTCATGATCCATTTCTGCCCCCAAGATGATGATGTCCAGGGTCCTGAGAGTAAAGATAATGAAGAGTTTACTGTTTGAAAGAGTTGATTATAATATATATATATGTGAATTTATGAACTTCTATCGGTATGATTCCAGTCGCCCATCGTCCCTCCCGTCAATGTAGTGTCGTCGTGGCAGTCGTCACTGCCTCTGGGGGACTTCATGGTCCATTTCTGCAACCAGGATGATGATGTCCAAGGTCCTGAGAGTAAAGATAATGAAGAGTTTAGTGTTTGAAAGTGTTGATTATAATATATATATATACTTGCCTTTATGAACTTTTGTCAGTATGTTTCCAGTCGCCTATCGTCCCTCCTGTCCATGCAGTGTCGTCGTGGCAGTCGTCACTGCCTCTGGGAGACTTCACGATCCATTTCTGCCCCCAGCATGATGATGTCCAGGGTCCTGAGAGTAAAGATAATGAAGAGTTTAGTGTTTGAAATATTTGATCTTAACAGATATATACTGGCCTTTATGAACCTCTGTCGGTATGATTCCAGTCGCCCATCGTCCCTCCCGTCAATGCAGTGTCGTCGTGGCAGTCGTCACTGCCTCTGGGGGACTTCATGGTCCATTTCTGCCCCCAGGATGATGATGTCCAGGGTCCTGAGAGTAAAGATAATGAAGAGTTTAGTGTTTGATAGAGTTGATCTTAATAGATGTATACTGGCCTTTATGAACCTCTGTCGGTATGATTCCAGTCGCCCATCGTCCCTCCCGTCAATGTAGTGTCGTCGTGGCAGTCGTCACTGCCTCTGGGGGACTTCACGATCCATTTCTGCCCCCAGGATGATGATGTCCAACGTCCTGGGAGTAAAGATAATGAAGAGTTTGGTGTTTGAAATAGTTGATGTTAATAGATATATACTTGCCTTTATGAACTTTTGTCGGTGTGATTCCAGACGCCCATCGTCCCTCCCGTCCATGCAGTGTCGTCATGGCAGTCGTCACTGCCTCTGGGGGACTTCATGATCCATTTCTGCCCCCAAGATGATGATGTCCAGGTTCCTGAGAGTAGAGATAATGAAGAGTTTAGTGTTTGAAAGAGTTGATTATAATATATATATATGTGCCTTTATGAACTTCTGTCGGTATGGTTCCAGTCGCCCATCGTCCCTCCTGTCCATGCAGTGTCGTCGTGACAGTCGTCACTGCCTCTGGGGGACTTCATGATGCATTTCTGCCCCCAGGATGATGATGTCCAAGGTCCTGAGAGTAACGATAATGAAGAGTTTAGTGTTTGAAATAGTTGATGTTAACAGATATATACTTGCCTTTATGAACTTCTGTCGGTATGATTCCAGTCGCCCATCGTCCCTTCCGTCAATGTAGTGTCGTCGTGGCAGTCGTCACTGCCTCTGGGGGACTTCATGATGCATTTCTGCCCCCAGGATGATGATGTCCAAGGTCCTGAGAGTAACGATAATGAAGAGTTTAGTGTTTGAAATAGTTGATGTTAATAGATATATACTTGCCTTTATGAACTTTTGTCGGTGTGATTCCAGTCGCCCATCGTCCCTCCCGTCAATGCAGTGTCGTCGTGGCAGTCGTCACTACCTCTGGGGGACTTCATAATTCATTTCTGCAACCAGGATGATGATGTCCAAGGTCCTGAGAGTAAAGATAATGAAAAGTTTAGTGTTTGAAAGTGTTGATTATAATATATATATATACTTGCCTTTATGAACTTTTGTCAGTATGTTTCCAGTCGCCTATCGTTCCTCCTGTCCATGCAGTGTCGTCGTGGCAGTCGTCACTGGCCCTGGGAGACTTCACGATCCATATCTGCCCCCAGGATGATGATGTCCAGGGTCCTGGGAGTAAAGATAATGAAGAGTTTAGTGTTTGAAAGAGTTGATGTAAATAGATGTATACTTGCCTTTGTGAACTTCTGTCGGTATGATTCCAGTCGCCCATCGTCCCTTCTGTCCATGCAGTGTCGTCGTGGCAGTCGTCACTGCCTCTGGGGGACTTCACGATCCATCTCTGCCCCCAGGATGATGATGTCCAGGGTCCTGGGAGTAAAGATAATGAAGAGTTTAGTGTTTGAAATAGTTGATGTTAATATATATATAGTTGCCTTCATGAACCTCTGTCGGTATGATTCCAGTCGAACATCGCCCCTCCCGTCATTGCAGTGTCGTCGTGGCAGTCGTCACTGCCTCTGGGGGACTTCATGGTCCATCTCTGCCCTCAGGATGATGATGTCCAGGGTCCTGAGAGTAAAGATAAAGAAGAGTTTAGTGTTTGAAAGAGTTGATGTAAATAGATATATACTTACGTTTGTGAACTTCTGTCGGTATGATTCCAGTCGTCCATCGTCCCTCTCGTCCATGCAGTGTCGTCGTGGCAGTCGTCACTGCCTCTGGGGGACTTCATGATCCATTTCTGCCCCCAGGATGATGATGTCCAAGGTCCTGAGAGTAAAGATAATGAAGAGTTTAGTGTTTGAAAGAGTTGATTATAATATATATATATGTGCCTTTGTGAACTTCTGTCGGTATGATTCCAGTCGTCCATCGTCCCTCAAGTCAATGCAGTGTCGTCGTGGCAGTCGTCACTATCTCTGGGGGACTTCACGATCCATTTCTGCCCCCTGGATGATGATGTCCAGAGTCCGGAGAGTAAAGATAATGAAGAGTTTACTGTTTGAAAGAGTTAATCTTAATATATATATACTTGCCTTTTTGAACTTCTGTCGGTATGTTTCCAATCGGCCATCGTCCCTCCAGTCCATGCAGTGTCGTCGTGGCAGTCGTCACTGCCTCTGGGGGACTTCACGATCCATTTCTGCCCTCAGGATGATGATTTCCAGGTTCCTGGGAGTAAAGACAATGAAGGGTTTAGTGTTTGAAAGAGTTGATGTAAATAGATATATACTGGCCTTTGTTAACCTCTGTCGGTATGATTCCAGTCGCCCATCGTCCCTCTCGTCCATGCAGTGTCTTTGTGGCAGTCGTCACTGCCTCTGGGGGACTTCATGATCCATTTCTGTCCCCAGGATGATGATGTCCAAGGTCCTGAGAGTAAAGATAATGAAGAGTTTGCTGTTTGAAAGAGTTAATCTTAATATATATATACTTGCCTTTTTGAACTTCTATCGGTATGTTTCAAATCGCCCATCGTCCCTCCTGTCCATGCAGTGTCGTCGTGGCAGTCGTCACTGCCTCTGGGAGACTTCACGATCCATTTCTGCCCTCAGGATGATGATGTCCAGGGTCCTGAGAGTAAAGATAATGAGGAGTTTAGTGTTTGAAAGAGTTGATGTAAATAGATGTATACTTGCTTTGTGAACTTCTGTCGGTATGATTCCAGTCGCCCATCGTCCCTCCTGTCAATGCAGTGTCTTTGTGCCAGTCGTCACTATCTCTTGGGGACTTCACGATCCATTTCTGCCCCCTGGATGATGATGTCCAGAGTCCGGAGAGTAAAGACAATGAAGAGTTTACTGTTTGAAAGAGTTAGTCTTAATATATATATAATTGCCTTTATGAACTTCTGTCGGGATGTCTCCAATCGCCCATCGTCCCTCCTGTCCATGCAGTGTCGTGGTGGCAGTCGTCACTGCCTCTGGGGAACTTCACGATCCATTTCTGCCCTCAGGATGATGATGTCCAGGGTCCTGAGAGAAAAGATAATGAAGAGTTTAGTGTTTGAAAGAGTTGATGTAAATAGATGTATACTTGCCTTTGTGAACTTCTGTCGGTATGATTCCAGTCGCCCATCGTCCCTCTCGTCAATGCAGTGTCTTTGTGGCAGTCGTCACTGCCTCTGGGGGACTTCACGATCCCTTTCTGCCCCCAGGATGATGATGTCCAGGGTCCTGGGAGTAAAGATAATGAAGAGTTTAGTGTTTGAAATACTTGGTGTTAATAGATATATACATGCCTTTATGAACTTCTGTCGGTATGATTCCAGTCGCCCATCGTCCCTCCCGTCCATGCAGTGTCGTCGTGGCGGTCGTCACTGCTTCTGGGGGTCTTCATGATCCATTTCTGCCCCCTGAATGATGATGTCCAAGGTCCTGAGAGTAAAGATAATGAAGAGTTTAGTGTTTGAAAGAGTTGATTATAACATATATATACTTGCCTTTGTGAACTTCTGTCGGTATGATTCCAGTCGCCTATCGTCCCTCCTGTTTATGCAGTGTCTTTGTGGCAGTCGTCACTGCCTCTGGGGGACTTCACGATCCATTTTTGCCCTCAGGATGATGATGTCCAGGGTCCTGTGAGTAAAGATAATGAAGAGTTTTGTGTTTGAAATAGTTGATGTTAATAGATATATACTTGCCTTTATGAACTTCTGTCGGTATAAATCCAGTCGTCCATCGTCCCTCCCGTCAATGCAGTGTCGTCGTGGAAGTCGTCACTGCCTCTGGGGGACTTCATGGTCCATTTCTGCCCCCAGGATGATGATGTCCAGGGTCCTGAGAGTAAAGATAATAAAGAGTTTACAGTTTGAAATAGCTGATGTTAATAGATATATACTTGCCTTTGTGAACTTTTGTCGGTATGTCTCCATTTGCCCATCGTCCATCCTGTCCATGCAGTGTCGTCGTGACAGTCGTCACTGCCACTGGGGGACTTCACGATCCATTTCTGCCCCCAGGATGATGATGTCCAGGGTCCTGGGAGTAAAGATAATGAAGAGTTTAGTGTTTGAAATGCTTGGTGTTAATAGATATATACTTGCCTTTATGAACTTCTGTCGGTATGATTCCAGTCGCCCATCGTCCCTCCCGTCCATGCAGTGTCGTCGTGGCGGTCGTCACTGCTTCTGGGGGTCTTCATGATCCATTTCTGCCCCCTGAATGATGATGTCCAAGGTCCTGAGAGTAAAGATAATGAAGAGTTTAGTGTTTGAAAGAGTTGATTATAACATATATATACTTGCCTTTGTGAACTTCTGTCGGTATGTTTCCAGTCGCCTATCGTCCCTCCTGTCCATGCAGTGTCTTTGTGGCAGTCGTCACTGCCTCTGGGGGACTTCACGATCCATTTTTGCCCTCCGGATGATGATGTCCAGGGTCCTGTGAGTAAAGATAATGAAGAGTTCTGTGTTTGAAATAGTTGATGTTAATAGATATATACTTCTCTTTATGAACTTCTGTCGGTAAGATTTAAGTCGCCCATCGTCCCTCCCGTCCATGCAGTGTCGTCGTGGCAGTCGTCACTGCCTCTGGGGGACTTCATGGTCCATTTCTGCCCCCAGGATGATGATGTCCAGGGTCCTGAGAGTAAAGATAATGAAGAGTTTACAGTTTGAAATAGTTGATGTTAATAGATATATACTTGCCTTTGTGAGCTTCTGTCGGTTTGTTTCCGTTTGCCCATCGTCCTTCCTGTCCATGCAGTGTCGTCGTGACAGTCGTCACTGCCTCTGGGGGACTTCACGATCCATTTCTGACCCCAGGATGATTATGTCCAGGGTCCTGAGAGTAACGATTATGAAGAGTTTAGTGTTTGAAATACTTGGTGTTAATAGATATATACTTGCCTTTATGAACTTTTGTCAGTATGTTTCCAGTCGCCCATCGTCCCTCCTGTCCATGCAGTGTCGTCGTGACCAGTTGTCACTGCCTCTGGGGGACTTCACGATCCATTTCTGACCCCGGGATGATGATGTTCAGGGTCCTGAGAGTAACGATTATGAAGAGTTTAGTGTTTGAAATAGTTGATGTTAATAGATATATACTTGCCTTTATGAACTTCTGTCGGTATGATTTAAGTCGCCCATCGTCCCTCCCGTCAATGCAGTGTCGTCGTGGCAGTCGTCACTGCCTCTGGGGGACTTCATGGTCCATTTCTGACCCCAGGATGATGATGTCCAGGGTCCTGAGAGAAACGATGATGAAGAGTTTAGTGTTTGAAATAGTTGATGTTAATAGATATATACTTGCCTTTATGAACTTCTGTCGGTATGATTCCAGTCGCCCATCGTCCCTCCCGTCAATGCAGTGTCGTGGTGGCAGTCGTCACTGCCTCTGGGGGACTTCATGGTCCAATTCTGCCCCCAGGATGATGATGTCCAGGGTCCTGAGAGTGAAGATGATGAAGAATTTACAGTTTGAAATAGTTGATGTTAATAGATATATACTTGCCTTTGTGAGCTTCTGTCGGTTTGTTTCCATTTGCCCATCGTCCCTCCTGTCCATGCAGTGTCGTCGTGACAGTCGTCACTGCCTCTGGGTATCTTCATGGTCCATTTCTGACCTCAGGATGATGATGTCCAGGGTCCTGAGAAAAACGATGATGAAGAGTTTAGTGTTTGAAATAGTTGATGTTAATATATATATACTTGCCTTTATGAACTTCTGTCGGTATGATTCCAGTCGCCCATCGTCCCTCCCGTCCATGCAGTGTCGTCGTGGCAGTCGTCACTGCCTCTGGGGGACTTCATGGTCCATTTCTGCCCCCAGGATGATGATGTCCAGGGTCCTGAGAGTAAAGATAATGAAGAGTTTAGTGTTTGAAATAGTTGATTATAATATATATATACTTCCCTTTATGAACTTCTGTCGGTGTGTTTCCATTTGCCCATCGTCCCTCCTGTCCATGCAGTGTCGTCGTGACCAGTTGTCACTGCCTCTGGGGGACTTCACGATCCATTTCTGACCCCAGGATGATGATGTTCAGGATCCTGAGAGTAACGATAATGAAGAGTTTAGTGTTTGAAAGAGTTGATGTTAATAGATATATACTTGCCTTTATGAACTTCTGTCGGTATGATTTAAGTCGCCCATCGTCCCTTCCGTCAATGCAGTGTCGTCGTGGCAGTCTTCACTGCCTCTGGGGGACTTCATGGTCCATTTCTGACCCCAGGATGATGATGTCCAGGGTCCTGAGAGTAACGATGATGAAGAGTTTAGTGTTTGAAAGAGTTGATGTTAATAGATATATACTTGCCTTTATGAACTTCTGTCGGTATGATTCCAGTCGCCCATCGTCCCTCCCGTCAATGCAGTGTCGTCGTGGCAGTCGTCACTGCCTCTGGGGGACTTCACGATCCATTTCTGACCCTAGGATGATGATGTCCAGGGTCCTGAGAGTAAAGATAATGAAGAGTTTAGTGTTTGAAATAGTTGATGTTAATAGATATATACTTGCCTTTATGAACTTCTGTCGGTATGATTCCAGTCGCCCATCGTCCCTCCCGTCAATGCAGTGTCGTTGTGGCAGTCGTCACTGCCTCTGGGGGACTTCACGATCCATTTCTGACCCCAGGATGATGATGTCCAGGGTCCTGAGAGTAAAGATAATGAAGAGTTTAGTGTTTGAAAGAGTTGATGTTAATAGATATATACTTGCCTTTATGAACTTCTGTCGGTATGTTTCCAGTCGCCTATCGTCCCTCCTGTCCATGCAGTGTCGTCGTGGCAGTCGTCACTCCCTCTCGGGGACTTCACGATCCATTTTTGCCCTCAGGATTATGATGTCCAGGGTCCTGGGAGTAAAGATAATGAAGAGTTTTGTGTTTGAAATAGTTGATGTTAATAGATATATACTTGCCTTTATGAACTTCTGTCGGTATGATTCCGGTCGCCCATCGTCCCTCCTGTCCATGCAGTGTCGTCGTGGCAGTCGTCACTGATTCTGGGGGACTTCATGGTCCATTTCTGAACCCAGGATGATGATGTCCAGGGTCCTGAGAGTAACGATAATGAAGAGTTTAGTGTTTGAAAGAGTTGATGTTAATAGATATATACTTGCCTTTATGAACTTCTGTCGGTATGATTCCAGTCGCCCATCGTCCCTCCCGTCAATGCAGTGTCGTCGTGGCAGTCGTCACTGCCTCTGGGGGACTTCACGATCCATTTCTAACCCCAGGATGATGATGTCCAGGGTCCTGGGAGTAAAGATAATGAAGAGTTTAGTGTTTGAAAGAGTTGATGTTAATAGATATATACTTGCCTTTATGAACTTCTGTCGGTATAAATCCAGTCGCCCATCGTCCCTCCCGTCAATGCAGTGTCGTCGTGGCAGTCGTCACTGCCTCTGGGGGACTTCATGGTCCATTTCTGACCCCAGGATGATGATGTCCAGGGTCCTGAGAGTAAAGATAGTGAAGAATTTACAGTTTGAAATAGTTGATGTTAATAGATATATACTTGCCTTTGTGAACTTCTGTCGGTTTGTTTCCATTTGCCCATCGTCCCTCCTGTCCATGCAGTGTCGTCGTGACGGTCGTCACTGCCTCTGGGGGACTTCACGATCCATTTCTGACCCCAGGATGATGATGTTCATTGTCCTGAGAGTAAAGATAATGAAGAATTTACAGTTTGAAATAGTTGATGTTAATAGATATATACTTGCCTTTATGAACTTCAATCGGTATGATTCCAGTCGCCCATCGTCAATCCCGTCCATGCAGTGTCGTCGTGGCAGTCGTCACTGCCTCTGGGGGACTTCATGGTCCATTTCTGCCCACTGAAGGATGATGTCCAGGGTCCTGAGAGTAACGATAATGAAGGGTTTAGTGTTTGAAAGAGTTGATTATAATATATATATATTTGCCTTTATGAACTTCTATCGGTATGATTCCAGTCGCCCATCGTCAATCCCGTCCATGCAGTGTCGTCGTGGCAGTCGTCACTGCCTCTGGGGGACTTCATGGTCCATTTCTACTCCCAGGATGATGATGTCCAGGGTCCTGAGAGTAACGATAATGAAGAGTTTAATGTTTGAATGACTTGATTATAATATATATATACTTGCCTTTGTGAACTTCTGTCGGTATGTTTCCAGTCGCCTATCGTCCCTCCCGTCAATGCAGTGTCTTTGTGGCAGTCGTCACTGCCTCTGGGGGACTTCACGATCCAATTCTGCCCCCAGGATGATGATGTCCAGGGTCCTGAGAGTAAAGATAATGAAGAGTTTTGTGTTTGAAATAGTTGATGTTAATAGATATATACTTGCCTTCATGAACTTCTGTCGGTATAAATCCAATCGCCCATCGTCCCTCCCGTCAATGCAGTGTCGTCGTGGCAGTCGTCACTGCCTCTGGGGGACTTCATGGTCCATTTCTGAACCCAGGATGATGATGTTCAGTTTCCTGAGAGTAAAAATAATGAAGAATTTACAGTTTAAAATAGTTGATGTTAATAGATATATACTTGCCTTTGTGAACTTCTGTCGGTTTGTTTCCATTTGCCCATCGTCCCTCCTGTCCATGCAGTGTCGTCGTGACGGTCGTCACTGCCTCTGGGGGACTTCACGATCCATTTCTGACCCCAGGATGATGATGTTCAGGGTCCTGAGAGTAAAGATAATGAAGAATTTACAGTTTGAAATAATTGATGTTAATAGATATATACTTGACTTTATGAACTTCTGTCGGTATAAATCCAGTCGCCCATCGTCCCTCCCGTCAATGCAGTGTCGTCGTGGCAGTCGTCACTGCCTCTGGGGGACTTCATGGTCCATTTCTGCCCCCAGGATGATGATGTCCAGGGTCCTGGGAGTAAAGATAATGAAGAATTTACAGTTTAAAATAGTTGATGTTAATAGATATATACTTGCCTTTATGAACTTCTGTCGGTATAAATCCAGTCGCCCATCGTCCCTCCCGTCAATGCAGTGTCGTCGTGACCATTCGTCACTGCCTCTGGGGGACTTCATGGTCCATTTCTGCCCCCAGGATGATGATGTCCAGGGTCCTGGGAGTAAAGATAATGAAGAGTTTAGTGTTTGAAATAGTTGATGTTAATAGACATATACTTGCCTTTATGAACTTCTGTCGGTATGATTCCAGTCGCCCATCGTCCCTCCCGTCAATGCAGTGTCGTCGTGGCAGTCGTCACTGCCTCTGGGGGACTTCATGGTCCATTTCTGAACCCAGGATGATGATGTTCAGTTTCCTGAGAGTAAAAATAATGAAGAATTTACAGTTTAAAATAGTTGATGTTAATAGATATATACTTGCCTTTGTGAACTTCTGTCGGTTTGTTTCCATTTGCCCATCGTCCCTCCTGTCCATGCAGTGTCGTCGTGACGGTCGTCACTGCCTCTGGGGGACTTCACGATCCATTTCTGACCCCAGGATGATGATGTTCAGGGTCCTGAGAGTAAAGATAATGAAGAATTTACAGTTTGAAATAATTGATGTTAATAGATATATACTTGACTTTATGAACTTCTGTCGGTATAAATCCAGTCGCCCATCGTCCCTCCCGTCAATGCAGTGTCGTCGTGGCAGTCGTCACTGCCTCTGGGGGACTTCATGGTCCATTTCTGCCCCCAGGATGATGATGTCCAGGGTCCTGGGAGTAAAGATAATGAAGAATTTACAGTTTAAAATAGTTGATGTTAATAGATATATACTTGCCTTTATGAACTTCTGTCGGTATAAATCCAGTCGCCCATCGTCCCTCCCGTCAATGCAGTGTCGTCGTGGCAGTCGTCACTGCCTCTGGGGGACTTCATGGTCCATTTCTGCCCCCAGGATGATGATGTCCAGGGTCCTGGGAGTAAAGATAATGAAGAGTTTAGTGTTTGAAATAGTTGATGTTAATAGATATATACTTGCCTTAATGAACTTCTGTCGGTATGATTCCAGTCGCCCATCGTCCCTCCCGTCAATGCAGTGTCGTCGTGGCAGTCGTCACTGCCTCTGGGGGACTTCATGGTCCATTTCTGACCCCAGGATGATGATGTCCAGGGTCCTGAGAGTAAAGATAATGAAGAGTTTAGTGTTTGAACTAGTTGATGTTAATAGATATATACTTGCCTTTTTGAACTTCTGTCGGTATGTTTCCATTTGCCCATCGTCCCTCCTGTCCATGCAGTGTCGTCGTGACCATTCGTCACTGCCTCTGGGGGACTTCACGATCCATTTCTGACCCCAGGATGATGATGTCCAGGGTCCTGGGAGTAAAGATAATGAAGAGTTTAGTGTTTGAAATAGTTGATGTTAATAGATATATACTTGCCTTTTTGAACTTCTGTCGGTATGTTTCCATTTGCCCATCGTCCCTCCTGTCCATGCAGTGTCGTCGTGACCATTCGTCACTGCCTCTGGGGGACTTCATGGTCCATTTCTGACCCCAGGATGATGATGTTCAGGGTCCTGTGAGTAACGATAATGAAGAGTTTAGTGTTTGAAATAGTTGATGTTAATAGATATATACTTGCCTTTTTGAACTTCTGTCGGTGTCATTCCAGTCGCCCATCGTCCCTCCCGTCCATGCAGTGTCGTTGTGGCAGTCGTCACTGCCTCTGGGGGACTTCATGGTCCATTTTTGCCCCCAGGATGATGATGTGAACTTCTGTCGGTATGTTTCCATTTGCCCATCGTCCCTCCTGTCCATGCAGTGTCGTCGTGACCATTCGTCACTGCCTCTGGGGGACTTCACGATCCATTTCTGACCCCAGGATGATGATGTTCAGGGTCCTGAGAGTAACGATAATGAAGAGTTTAGTGTTTGAAAGAGTTGATTATAATATATATATACTTGCCTTTGTGAACTTCTGTCGGTATGTTTCCAGCCGCCCATCGTCCCTCCCGTCAATGCAGTGTCGTCGTGGCAGTCGTCACTGCCTCTGGGGGACTTCATGGTCCATTTCTGACCCCAGGATGATGATGTCCAGGGTCCTGAGAGTAAAGATAATGAAGAGTTTAGTGTTTGAAATAGTTGATGTTAATAGATATATACTTGCCTTTTTGAACTTCTGTCGGTATGTTTCCATTTGCCCATCGTCCCTCCTGTCCATGCAGTGTCGTCGTGACCATTCGTCACTGCCTCTGGGGGACTTCACGATCCATTTCTGACCCCAGGATGATGATGTCCAGGGTCCTGGGAGTAAAGATAATGAAGAGTTTAGTGTTTGAAATAGTTGATGTTAATAGATATATACTTGCCTTTTTGAACTTCTGTCGGTATGTTTCCATTTGCCCATCGTCCCTCCTGTCCATGCAGTGTCGTCGTGACCATTCGTCACTGCCTCTGGGGGACTTCATGGTCCATTTCTGACCCCAGGATGATGATGTTCAGGGTCCTGTGAGTAACGATAATGAAGAGTTTAGTGTTTGAAATAGTTGATGTTAATAGATATATACTTGCCTTTTTGAACTTCTGTCGGTGTGATTCCAGTCGCCCATCGTCCCTCCCGTCCATGCAGTGTCGTTGTGGCAGTCGTCACTGCCTCTGGGGGACTTCATGGTCCATTTTTGCCCCAGGATGATGATGTGAACTTCTGTCGGTATGTTTCCATTTGCCCATCGTCCCTCACGTCCATGCAGTGTCGTCGTGACCATTCGTCACTGCCTCTGGGGGACTTCACGATCCATTTCTGACCCCAGGATGATGATGTTCAGGGTCCTGAGAGTAACGATAATGAAGAGTTTAGTGTTTGAAAGAGTTGATTATAATATATATATACTTGCCTTTATGAACTTCTGTCGGTATGATTCCACTCGCCCATCGTCCCTCTCGTCCATGCAGTGTTGTCGTGGCAGTCGTCACTGCCTCTGGGGGACTTCATGGTCCATTTCTGACCCCAGGATGATGATGTCCAGGGTCCTGAGAGTAACGATTATGAAGAGTTTAGTGTTTGAAAGAGTTGATGTTAATAGATATATACTTGCCTTTGTGAACTTCTGTCGGTATGTTTCCAGTCGCCCATCGTCCCTCCCGTCCATGCAGTGTCGTCGTGGCAGTCGTCACTGCCTCTGGTTGACTTCATGGTCCATTTCTGACCCCAGGATGATGATGTCCAGGGTCCTGAGAGTAAAGATAATGAAGAGTTTAGTGTTTGAAATAGTTGATGTTAATAGATATATACTTGCCTTTATGAACTTCTCTCGGTGTGATTCCAGTCGCCCATCGTCCCTCCCGTCAATGCAGTGTCGTCGTGGCAGTCGTCACTGCCTCTGGGGGACTTCACGATCCATTTCTGACTCCAGGATGATGATGTCCAGGGTCCTGAGAGTAAAGACAATGAAGAGTTTAGTGTTTGAAATAGTTGATGTTAATAGATATATACTTGCCTTTATGAACTTCTGTCGGTGTGATTCCAGTCGCCGATCGTCCCTCCCGTCAATGCAGTGTCGTCGTGGCAGTCGTCACTGCCTCTGGGGGACTTCATGGTCCATTTCTGCCCCCAGGATGATGATGTCCAGGGTCCTGAGAGTAAAGATAATGAAGAGTTTAGTGTTTGAAAGAGTTGATTATAATATATATATACTTGCCTTTTTGAACTTCTGTCGGTATCTTTCCATTTGCCCATCGTCCCTCCTGTCCATGCAGTGTCGTCGTGACCAATCGTCACTGCCTCTGGGGGACTTCACGATCCATTTCTGACCCCAGGATGATGATGTCCAGGGTCCTGGGAGTAAAGATAATGAAGAGTTTAGTGTTTGAAATAGTTGGTGTTAATAGATGTATACTTGCCTTTTTGAACTTCTGTCGGTATGTTTCCATTTGCCCATCGTCCCTCCTGTCCATGCAGTGTCGTCGTGACCATTCGCCACTGCCTCTGGGGGACTTCACGATCCATTTCTGACCCCAGGATGATGATGTTCAGGGTCCTGAGAGTAACGATAATGAAGAGTTTAGTGTTTGAAATAGTTGATGTTAATAGATATATACTTGCCTTTTTGAACTTCTGTCGGTGTGATTCCAGTCGCCCATCGTCCCTCCCGTCCATGCAGTGTCGTCGTGGCAGTCTTCACTGCCTCTGGGGGACTTCATGGTCCATTTCTGACCCCAGGATGATGATGTGAACTTCTGTCGGTATGTTTCCATTTGCCCATCGTCCCTCTCGTCCATGCAGTGTCGTCGTGACCATTCGTCACTGCCTCTGGGGGACTTCACGATCCATTTCTGACCCCAGGATGATGATGTTCAGGGTCCTGAGAGTAACGATAATGAAGAGTTTAGTGTTTGAAATAGTTGATGTTAATAGATATATACTTGCCTTTTTGAACTTCTGTCGGTGTGATTCCAGTCGCCCATCGTCCCTCCCGTCCATGCAGGGTCGTCGTGGCAGTCGTCACTGCCTCTGGGGGACTTCATGGTCAATTTCTGACCCCAGGATGATGATGTCCAGGGTCCTGAGAGTAACGATGATGAAGAGTTTAGTGTTTGAAAGAGTTGATGTTAATAGATATATACTTGCCTTTATGAACTTCTGTCGGTATGATTCCAGTCGCCCATCGTCCCTCCCGTCAATGCAGTGTCGTCGTGGCAGTCGTCACTGCCTCTGGTTGACTTCACGATCCATTTCTGACCTCAGGATGATGATGACCAGGGTCCTGAGAGTAAAGATAATGAAGAGTTTAGTGTTTGAAGTACTTGGTGTTAATAGATATATACTTGCCTTTATGAACTTCTGTCGGTACGATTCCAGTCGCCCATCGTCCCTCACGTCCATGCAGTGTCATCGTGGCAGTCGTCACTGCCTCTGGGGGACTTCATGATCCATTTCTGCCCCCAGGATGATGATGTCCAAGGTCCTGGGAGTAAAGATAATGAAGAGTTTAGTTTTTCAAAGAGTTGATTATAATATATATATACTTGCCTTTGTGAACTTCTGTCGGTATGTTTCCAGTCGCCAAACGTCCCTCCTGTCCATGCAGTGTCTTTGTGGCAGTCGTCACTGCCTCTGGGGGACTTCACGATCCATTTTCGGCCCCAGGATGATGATGTCCAGGGTCCTGGGAGTAAAGATAATGAAGAGTTTAGTGTTTGAAATAGTTGAAGTTAATAGATGTATACTTGCCTTTATGAACTTCTGTCGGTATGATTCCAGTCGCCCATCGTCCCTCTCGTCCATGCAGTGTTGTTGTGGCAGTCGTCACTGCCTCTGGGGGACTTCATGGTCCATTTCTGACCCCAGGATGATGATGTCCAGGGTCCTGAGAGTAACGATTATGAAGAGTTTAGTGTTTGAAAGAGTTGATGTTAACAGATATATACTTGCCTTTGTGAACTTTCGTCGGTATGTTTCCAGTCGCCCATCGTCCCTCACGTCCATGCAGTGTCGTCGTGGCAGTCGTCACTGCCTCTGGTTGACTTCATGGTCCATTTCTGCCCCCAGGATGATGATGTCCAAGGTCCTGAGAGTAAAGATGATGAAGAGTTTAGTGTTTGAAATAGTTGATGTTAATAGATATATACTTGCCTTTATGAACTTCTCTCGGTATGATTCCAGTCGCCCATCGTCCCTCCCGTAAATGCAGTGTCGTCGTGGCAGTCGTCATTGCCTCTGGGGGACTTCACGATCCATTTCTGACCCCAGGATGATGATGTCCAGGGTCCTGAGAGTAAAGATAATGAAGAGTTTAGTGTTTGAAATAGTTGATGTTAATAGATATATACTTGCCTTTATGAACTTCTATCGGTATGATTCCAGTCGCCGATCGTCCCTCCCGTCAGTGCAGTGTCGTCGTGGCAGTCGTCACTGCCTCTGGGGGACTTCATGGTCCATTTCTGCCCCCAGGATGATGATGTCCAGGGTCCTGAGAGTAAAGATAATGAAGAGTTTAGTGTTTGAAATAGTTGATTATAATATATATATACTTGCCTTTTTGAACTTCTGTCGGTATGTTTCCATTTGCCCATCGTCCCTCCTGTCCATGCAGTGTCGTCGTGACCATCCGTCACTGCCTCTGGGGGACTTCACGATCCATTTCTAACCCCAGGATGATGATGTTCAGGGTCCTGAGAGTAACGATAATGAAGAGTTTAGTGTTTGAAATAGTTGATGTTAATAGATATATACTTGCCTTTTTGAACTTCTGTCGGTGTGATTCCAGTCGCCCATCGTCCCTCCCGTCCATGCAGTGTCGTCGTGGCAGTCGTCACTGCCTCTGGGGGACTTCATGGTCCATTTCTGCCCCCAGGATGATGATGTCCAGGGTTCTGAGAGTAACGATGATGAAGAGTTTAGTGTTTGAAAGAGTTGATGTTAATAGATATATACTTGCCTTTATGAACTTCTGTCGGTATGATTCCAGTCGCCCATCGTCCCTCCCGTCAATGCAGTGTCGTCGTGGCAGTCGTCACTGCCTCTGGTTGACTTCACGATCCATTTCTGCCCCCAGGATGATGATGTCCAGGGTCCTGAGAGTAAAGATAATGAAGAGTTTAGTGTTTGAAGTACTTGGTGTTAATAGATATATACTTGCCTTTATGAACTTCTGTCGGTATGATTCCAGTCGCCCATCGTCCCTCCCGTCCATGCAGTGTCATCGTGGCAGTCGTCACTGCCTCTGGGGGACTTCATGATCCATTTCTGCCCCCAGGATGATGATGTCCAAGGTCCTGGGAGTAAAGATAATGAAGAGTTTAGTTTTTCAAAGAGTTGATTATATTATATATATACTTGCCTTTGTGAACTTCTGTCGGTATGTTTCCAGTCGCCAAACGTCCCTCCCGTCCATGCAGTGTCGTCGTGGCAGTCTTCACTGCCTCTGGGGGACTTCATGGTCCATTTCTGACCCCAGGATGATGATGTGAACTTCTGTCGGTATGTTTCCATTTGCCCATCGTCCCTCCTGTCCATGCAGTGTCGTCGTGACCATTCGTCACTGCCTCTGGGGGACTTCACGATCCATTTCTGACCCCAGGATGATGATGTTCAGGGTCTTGAGAGTAACGATAATGAAGAGTTTAGTGTTTGAAATAGTTGATGTTAATAGATATATACTTGCCTTTTTGAACTTCTGTCAGTGTGATTCCAGTCGCCCATCGTCCCTCCCGTCAATGCAGTGTCGTCGTGGCAGTCGTCACTGCCTCTGGGGGACTTCATGGTCCATTTCTGCCCCCAGGATGATGATGTCCAGGGTCCTGAGAGTAACGATGATGAAGAGTTTAGTGTTTGAAAGAGTTGATGTTAATAGATATATACTTGCCTTTATGAACTTCTGTCGGTATGATTCCAGTCGCCCATCGTCCCTCCCGTCAATGCAGTGTCGTCGTGGCAGTCGTCACTGCCTCTGGGGGACTTTACGATCCATTTCTGACCTCAGGATGATGATGTCCAGGGTCCTGAGAGTAAAGATAATGAAGAGTTTAGTGTTTGAAGTACTTGGTGTTAATAGATATATACTTGCCTTTATGAACTTCTGTCGGTATGATTCCAGTCGCCCATCGTCCCTCCCGTCCATGCAGTGTCATCGTGGCAGTCGTCACTGCCTCTGGGGGACTTCATGATCCATTTCTGCCCCCAGGATGATGATGTCCAAGGTCCTGGGAGTAAAGATAATGAAGAGTTTAGTTTTTCAAAGAGTTGATTATAATACATATATACTTGCCTTTGTGAACTTCTGTCGGTATGTTTCCAGTCGCCAAACGTCCCTCCTGTCCATGCAGTGTCTTTGTGGCAGTCGTCGCTGCCTCTGGGCGACTTCACGATCCATTTTCGCCCCCAGGATGATGATGTCCAGGGTCCTGGGAGTAAAGATAATGAAGAGTTTAGTGTTTCAAATAGTTGATGTCAATTGATCTATACTTGCCTTTATGAACTTCTGTCGGTATGATTCCAGTCGCCCATCGTCCCTCTCGTCCATGCAGTGTTGTTGTGGCAGTCGTCACTGCCTCTGGGGGACTTCATGGTCCATTTCTGACCCCAGGATGATGATGTCCAGGGTCCTGAGAGTAACGATTATGAAGAGTTTAGTGTTTGAAAGAGTTGATGTTAATAGATATATACTTGCCTTTGTGAACTTTTGTCGGTATGTTTCCAGTCGCCCATCGTCCCTCCCGTCCATGCAGTGTCGTCGTGGCAGTCGTCACTGCCTCTGGTTGACTTCATGGTCCATTTCTGCCCCCAGGATGATGATGTCCAAGGTCCTGAGAGTAAAGATAATGAAGAGTTTAGTGTTTGAAATAGTTGATGTTAATAGATATATACTTGCCTTTATGAACTTCTCTCGGTATGATTCCAGTCGCCCATCGTCCCTCCCGTAAATGCAGTGTCGTCGTGGCAGTCGTCACTGCCTCTGGGTGACTTCACGATCCATTTCTGACTCCAGGATGATGATGTCCAGGGTCCTGGGAGTAAAGACAATGAAGAGTGTAGTGTTTGAAATCCTTGGTGTTAATAGATATATACTTGCCTTTATGAACTTCTGTCGGTATGATTCCAGTCGCCCATCGTCCCTCCCGTCCATGCAGTGTCGTAGTGGCGGTCGTCACTGCCTCTGGGGGACTTCACGATCCATTTCTCACCCCAGGATGATGATGTCCAAGGTCCTGAGAGTAAAGATAATGAAGAGTTTAGTGTTTGAAATAGTTGATTATAATGTATATATACTTGCCTTTGTGAACTTCTGTCGGTATGTTTGCAGTCGCCGATCGTCCCTCCCGTCAATGCAGTGTCGTCGTGGCAGTCGTCACTGCCTCTGGGGGACTTCACGATCCATTTTTGCCCCCAGGATGATGATGTCCAGGGTCCTGGGAGTAAAGATAATGAAGAGTTTTCTGTTTGAAATAGTTGATGTTAATAGATATATACTTGCCTCCATGAACTTCTGTCGGTGTAAATCCAGTCGCCCATCGTCCCTACCGTCAATGCAGTGTCGTCGTGGCAGTCGTCACTGCCTCTGGGGGACTTCATGGTCCATTTCTGCCCCCAGGATGATGATGTCCAGGGTCCTGAGAGTAAAGATAATGAAGAATTTATAGTTTGAAATAGTTGATGTTAATAGATATATACTTGCCTTTATGAACTTCTCTCGGTATGATTCCAGTCGCCCATCGTCAGTCTCGTCCATGCAGTGTCTTTGTGGCAGTCGTCACTGCCTCTGGGGGACTTCACGATCCATTTCTGCCCCCAGGATGATGATGTCCAGGGTCCTGAGAGTAAAGATAATGAAGAGTTTAGTGTTTGAAATAGTTGATGTTAATAGATATATACTTGCCTTTATGAACTTCTGTCGGTATGATTCCAGTCGCCCATCGTCCCTCTCGTCCATGCAGTGTCTCTGTGGCAGTCGTCATTGCCTCTGGGGGACTTCATGATCTATTTCTGCCCCCCAGGATGATGATGTCCAGGGTCCTGAGAGTAAAGATAATGAAGAGTTTAGTGTTTGAAAGAGTTGATTATAATATATATATACTTGCCTTTGTGAACTTCTGTCGGTATGTTTCCATTTGCAAATCGTCCCTGCTGCCCATGCAGTGTCGTCGTGACAGTCGTCACTGCCTCTGGGGGACTTCATGGTCCATTTCTGACCCCAGGATGATGATGTTCAGGGTCCTGAGAGTAACGATAATGAAGAGTTTAGTGTTTGAAATAGTTGAGTGAGTGAGTGAGTTAATGTTTAACGTCACATCGGCAATATCTCAGCCATATCGTGACGAGAACATTTAAATTAAATATATGCATATGGAAAAATCTGTCAACGGAGGACAGTAAAACAACTAGCATATCACAGTTTTAAGTAAAACTAGTATGGAAAGTTAAAACTAATAGCACTATTTAGACAATACATAATAAAAACAGACTATAGATCGCCAACAACTGAAGGTAGATCACCACACTAGGGACCATGGGGACTTACAGTACCTTTGCTACCTGCATGGACCCTAGTTGGATTTATATCATCCCCTCAGCTGCTGGCGATTGTACGAAAGGTTAGCCAAAATTAAAACAACATGAATACTACGATTAAAAACCTGGCAGACTTAAATTTACTGTGAATGTTTGTGGACTTACGTACCCTCTCAGGAGGACAATAATTTTACAATACTTCAACCCCCTTTGAGGGTACAGCCACCAACAATTCAAGTTACTAATTCAAACTACCAATCATTAAAATACATCTATTTACAGAAACATACTATTCAAAATTCACCCAAAAAATCAATTTCTTTTAAAAAACCTATAATAAAATGAGAATTAACGTTGGTAAAAAGATCCTTCAAATATTTATCCCTTGTGATGGAGAATTCAACACAGTCAAGCAGAATATGCTTGACCGTGACTCTCTCATCACAAGGGATGCAAAATCGAGGATCCTCACCTTTCAACAGGTATGCATGAGTATATCTAGTGTGGCCAACACGACATCGTCGTAGTATGACCTCTTCAAATCTGGATTGACAACCCAAGTGGGTATAACCAATGTAAGGTTTTATCTCATGTAATTTATTTATACCCACTTGGGTGTCCCACTTCTTTTGCATCAGATCACGGATGTAAGATCTAATGGTGGCTTTGTAATCACTGTAGGGAATAAGAAGCGGTGTCACAGATTTGTTGAGTGCTGCCTTGGCAGCAAGATCGGCCATTGTGTTCCCTGAAATGCCTACATGGCTGGGTAACCAACAGAAGACGATGTCGTATTGGCCAGTAGCAAGATTATTATACAATTCAATAATGTCAATTAAAAGTGGATGTTTACATGATAAATTTTTAATCGCCTGGAGACAAGAAAGAGAGTCTGAATAGATTATATATTGTTTACGTTTAGGGTGTCTTTGAATATATTTGAGAGCTGTTAATATGGCGTTAGCTTCAGCTGTAAAAATAGAACTACTAACTGGTAATCTAGAAGATATTGTTCTGGATCCAATGACAGTGGCACAAGCCACAGCGCCACCATCCTTGGACCCATCTGTAAATAAGGATTTATAATTGCTATATTTATGTTTTAATTGATTATATTTTTGCTTATATTGTAATTCATTAGTCTCTGATTTTTTAAATGTGGTCAGTGTTAGGTCTACTTGAGGCCTGACCAACTGCCAGGGAGTAGAAGAAAGAAGACGGGAGGGAGCTATGTTTTCCAGCTGAATCCCAGCAGCAGAAAGAAAAGGTGTAATTCTATGTCCCAGAGGCGGGACAAGAGAAGACTTTTTGTTGTATAAATCCTCATAAAGGGGATTGAAAACACAGTTATATGCAGGGTTAGAATGATTAGAGTATAATTTAGTAATGTATTGTAAAGCTAACTTTATACGGCGCTGCTCAAGAGAAGGTTCATCAGCTTCAACATAGAGACTGTCAATAGGTGAAGTTCTAAAAGATCCAAGACAAAGTCTCAGACCTTGATGATGGACAGGATCAAGAAGTTTAAGATTGCTTTTGCAGGCTCCCCCGTAAACGATTGAGCCATAATCAAGTTTAGAACGAACTAGTGATCGATAGAGATGGAGAAGGGTAGCTTGATCCCCTCCCCATTTTGAATTTGAAACAACTTTCAACAAGTCAAGTGCTTTCAGGCATTTAGTTTTAAGTGATTTAATATGTGGTAAAAAAGTTAAATGTGAATCAAAGATTAGACCCAAGAACTTGGCTTCCTTCACAACTTTAATGGGCGTCCCATCTAGAGACAGTTCAGGATCTTTATGGGGTTTATATCTACGACAAAAATGTATGCAGTTAGTTTTCGATTTAGAAAATTTGAAGCCGTTTTCAAGACACCATTTATTTATTTTGTTTAAACAAAGCTGCAGTTGCCGTTCAATGGTATGCATATTTTTCCCACGACAAGAAATATTAAAATCATCCACAAATAACGATCCATCAATTGAATCGTTTAAAACTTTTGATAAACTATTTATCTTGATGCTAAAAAGTGTGACAGACAGAATACTGCCTTGTGGAACACCCTGATCCTGATTGTAATGATCACACAGGGTAGAACCCACTCGAACTTGAAACTGTCTGTTATTTAAAAAGTTGGCAATAAATTGAGGCAAACGACCTCGCAAGCCGAAGTCATGTAAATCTCTTAAAATACCATATTTCCAGGTTGTGTCATATGCCTTCTCAAGATCAAAAAAGATAGACACAGCATGTTGATTATTAATCAGTGCATTTTTAACAAATGATTCCAGTCGCACTAAGTGATCGACAGTACTTCTGTTTTTACGGAAACCACACTGTATATCAGTTATAAGGTTATTTGTTTCCAAGTACCAAACAAGTCGATTATTTATCATGCGTTCCATGGTCTTGCAAACACAGCTAGTTAACGAAATCGGACGATAATTGGATGGATCGGTATGATCACGTCCAGGTTTAGGTATGGGTACTACTATGGCGTCACGCCATGATGAAGGAAAGTTACCCGATGTCCAAATATCATCAAAAATATTTAGGAGAGTTTCTAGGCAGGATTCTGGTAAGTGCTTCAGGAGTTGATAATGTATGTTATCAGCTCCTGTAGCAGTATCATGAGCTTGATCAAGAGCAGTATGGAGCTCATGAATAGAAAAAGTTTCATTGTAATCTTCCCCATTATCTGAGTTGAAATTAATAGTTTTCTTTTCTTCTTGTTTTTGATACTGCTGGAATTTAGGTAAATAATTAGAAGAGGAAGAGTGTTTAGCAAGGGTTTCACCCAGTTTATTTGCGATATCTGATTTATCGGTAAGTACTTGATCTCCATGTTTAAGATGATTGACAGTAGATTTAGTACCTTTACCTTTAATTTTCTGGACCATATTCCACACCTTGGACATGGGTGTCCGAGAATTTATTTTAGATACATAATTTTGCCAAGATTGGCGTTTGTTCTGTTTAAAAGTACGCCGTGCTTTAGCATTTAAAATTTTAAATTTATTCAAATTATGCACCATAGGATGGCGACGGAAAAAATGTTCTGCTTTTTTCCTTGCCTTCCTAGCTTGTTTCCATTCATCGTTGAACCATGGTTTTCTTATGTGTGGAACTGCAGAGGACTTTGGTATACACTCATCAGCTATGGAGCCTCTGGGGGACTTCACGATCCATTTCTGACCCCAGGATGATGATGTTCAGGGTCCTGAGAGTAACGATAATGAAGAGTTTAGTGTTTGAAATAGTTGATGTTAATAGATATATACTTGCCTTTATGAACTTCTGTCGGTATGATTCCAGTCGCCCATCGTCCCTCCCGTCAATGCAGTGTCGTCGTGGCAGTCGTCACTGCCTCTGGTTGACTTCATGGTTCATTTCTGCCCTCAGGATGATGATGCCCAAGGTCCTGAGAGTAAAGATAATGAAGAGTTTAGTGTTTGAAATAGTTGATGTTAATAGATATATACTGGCCTTTATGAACTTCTGTCGGTATGATTCCAGTCGCCCATCGTCCCTACCGTCCATGCAGTGTCGTCGTGGCAGTCGTCACTGCCTCTGGGGGACTTCATGATCCATTTCTGACGCCAGGATGATGATGTCCAGGGTCCTTGGAGTAAAGATAATGAAGAGTTTAGTGTTTGAAATACTTGGTGTTAATAGATATATACTTGCCTTTATGAACTTCTGTCGGTATGATTCCAGTCGCCCATCGTCCCTCCCGTCCATGCAGTGTCGTCGTGGCGGTCGTCACTGCCTCTGGGGGACTTCATGATCCATTTCTGCCCCCAGGATGATGATGTCCAGGGTCCTGAGAGTAAAGATAATGAAGAGTTTAGTGTTTCAAAGAGTTGATTATAATATATATATACTTGCTTTTGTGAACTTCTGTCGGTATGTTTCCAGTCGCCAATCGTCCCTCTCGTCCATGCAGTGTCGTCGTGGCAGTCGTCACTGCCTCTGGGGGACTTCACGATCCATTTTTGCCCCCAGGATGATGATGTCCAGGGTCCTGAGAGTAAAGATAATGAAGAGTTTAGTGTTTGAAAGAGTTGATGTTAACAGATATATACTTGCCTTTATGAACTTCTGTCGGTATGATTCCAGTCGCCCATCGTCAGTCTCGTCCATGCAGTGTCGTCGTGGCAGTCGTCACTGCCTCTGGGGGACTTCACGATCCATTTCTGCCCCCAGGATGATGATGTCCAGGGTCCTGAGAGTAAAGATAATGAAGAGTTTAGTGTTTGAAAGAGTTGATGTTAATAGATATATACTTGCCTTTATGAACTTCTGTCGGTATGATTCCAGTCGCTCATCGTCAGTCTCGTCCGTCCCGTCCATGCAGTGTCTTCGTGGCAGTCGTCACTGCCTCTGGGGGACTTCACGATCTATTTCTGACCCCAGGATAATGATGTCCAGGGTCCTGAGAGTAAAGATAATGAAGAGTTTAGTGTTTGAAAGAGTTGATTATAACATATATATATGCTTGCCTTTGTGAACTTCTGTCGGTATGTTTCCATTTGCCCATCGTCCCTGCTGTCCATGCAGTGTCGTCGTGGCAGTCGTCACTGCCTCTGGGGGACTTCATGGTCCATTTCTGCCCCCAGGATGATGATGTCCAGGGTCCTGACAGTAACGATGATGAAGAGTTTAGTCTTTGAAATAGTTGATGTTAATACATATATACTATGAACTTCTGTCGGTATGATTCCAGTCGCCAATCGTCCCTCCCGTCAATGCAGTGTCGTCGTGGCAGTCGTCACTGCCTCTGGTTGACTTCATGGTCCATTTCTGCCCTCAGGATGATGATGTCCAAGGCCCTGAGAGTAAAGATAATGAAGAGTTTAGTGTTTGAAATAGTTGATGTTAATAGATATATACTGGCCTTTATGAACTTCTGTCGGTATGATTCCAGTCGCCCATCGTCCCTCCCGTCCATGCAGTGTCGTCGTGGCAGTCGTCACTGCCTCTGGTGGACTTCACGATCCATTTCTGACCCCAGGATGATGATGTCCGGGGTAATAGGAGTAAAGATAATGAAGAGTTTAGTGTTTGAAATACTTGGTGTTGATAGATATATACTTGCCTTTATGAACTTCTATAGGTATGATTCCAGTCGCCCATCGTCCCTCCCGTCCATGCAGTGTCGTCGTGGCAGTCGTCACTGCCTCTCCGGGACTTCATGATCCATTTCTGCCTCCAGGATGATGATGTTCAGGGTCCTGGGAGTAAAGATAATGAAGAGTTTTGTGTTTGAAATAGTTGATGTTAATAGATATATACTTGCCTTCATGAACTTCTCTCGGTATAAATCCAGTCGCCCATCGTCCCTCCCGTCAATGCAGTGTCGTCGTGGCAGTCGTCACTGCCTCTGGGGGACTTCATGGTCCATTTCTGCCCCCAGGATGATGATGTCCAGGGTCCTGAGAGTAAAGATAATGAAGAATTTACAGTTTGAAATAGTTGATGTTAATAGATACATACTTGCCTTTGTGAACTTCTGTCGGTATGATTCCAGTCTCCCATCGTCCCTCCCGTCAATGCAGTGTCGTCGTGACAGTCGTCACTGCCTCTGGGGGACTTCATGGTCCATTTCTGCCCTCAGGATGATGATGTCCAGGGTCCTGAGAGTAAAGATAATGAAGAATTTACAGTTTGAAATACTTGATGTGAATAGACACATACTTGCCTTTATGAACTTCTGTCGGTATGATTCCAGTCGCCCATCGTCAGTCTCGTCCATGCAGTGTCGTCGTGGCAGTCGTCACTGCCTCTGGGGGACTTCACGATCCATTTCTGACCCCAGGATGATGATGTCCAAGGTCCTGGGAGTAAAGATAATGAAGAGTTTAGTGTTTGAAATAGTTGATGTTAATAGATATATACTTGCCTTTATGAACTTCTGTCGGTATGCTTCCAGTCGCCCATCGTCCCTCCCGTCAATGCAGTGTCGTCGTGGCAGTCGTCACTGCCTCTGGGGGACTTCATGGTTCATTTCTGCCCCCAGGATGATGATGTCCAGGGTCCTGAGAGTAAAGATAATGAAGAATTTACAGTTTGAAATAGTTGATGTTAATAGATATATTCTTGCCTTTATGAACTTCTGTCGGTATGATTCCAGTCGCCCATCGTCAGTCTCGTCCATGTAGTGTCTTTGTGGCAGTCGTCACTGCCTCTGGGGGACTTCATGGTCCATTTCTGCCCCCAGGATGATGATGTCCAGGGTCCTGGGAGTAAAGATAAAGAAGAGTTTAGTGTTTCAAAGAGTTGATTATAATATATATATATACTTGCCTTTGTGAGCCTCTGTCGGTATGTTTCCAGTTGCCCGTCGTCCCTCCTGTCCATGCAGTGTCGTCGTGACAGTCGTCACTGCCTCTGTGGGACTTCACGATCCATTTCTGACCCCAGGATGATGATGTCCAGGGTCCTGAGAGTAAAGATAATGAAGAATTTACAGTTTGAAATAGTTGATGTTAATAGATATATTCTTGCCTTTATGAACTTCTGTCGGTATGATTCCAGTCGCCCATCGTCAGTCTCGTCCATGTAGTGTCTTTGTGGCAGTCGTCACTGCCTCTGGGGGACTTCATGGTCCATTTCTGCCCTCAGGATGATGATGTCCAGGGTACTGAGAGTAACGATTATGAAGAGTTTAGTGTTTGAAATAGTTGATGTTAATAGATATCTACTTGCCTTTGTGAACTTCTGTCGGTATGATTCCAGTCGCCCATCGTCCCTCCCGTCAATGCAGTGTCGTCGTGGCAGTCGTCACTGCCTCTGGGGGACTTCATGGTCCATTTCTGCCCTCAGGATGATGATGTCCAGGGTCCTGAGAGTAAAGATAATGAAGAAGTTACAGTTTGAAATAGTTGAAGTTAATAGACATACGTATACTTGCCTTTATGAACTTCTGTCGGTATCATTCCAGTCGCCCATCGTCAGTCTCGTCCATGCAGTGTCGTCGTGACAGTCGTCACTGCCTCTGGGGGACTTCATGGTCCATTTCTGCCCTCAGGATGATGATGTCCAGGGTCCTGAGAGTAAAGATAATGAAGAATTTACAGTTTGAAATACTTGATGTGAATAGACACATACTTGCCTTTATGAACTTCTGTCGGTATCATTCCAGTCGCCCATCGTCAGTCTCGTCCATGCAGTGTCGTCGTGGCAGTCGTCACTGCCTCTGGGGGACTTCACGATCCATTTCTGACCCCAGGATGATGATGTCCAAGGTCCTGAGAGTAAAGATAATGAAGAGTTTAGTGTTTGAAATAGTTGATGTTAA
Organism: Haliotis asinina; assembly: GCF_037392515.1. NCBI lineage: Eukaryota > Metazoa > Mollusca > Gastropoda > Lepetellida > Haliotidae > Haliotis > Haliotis asinina. Next base: position 46,267,396 of record NC_090282.1, read on the forward strand.
TAGATATCTACTTGCCTTTATGAACTTCTGTCGGTATGATTCCAGTAGCCCATCGTCCCTCCCGTCAATGCAGTGTCGTCGTGGCAGTCGTCACTGCCTCTGGGGGACTTCACGATCCATTTCTGCCCCCAGGATGATGATGTCCAGGATCCTGAGAGTAAAGATAATGAAGAATTTACAGTTTGAAATAGTTGATGTTAATAGATATATTCTTGCCTTTATGAACTTCTGTCGGTATGATTCCAGTCTCCCATCGTCAGTCTCTTCCATGTAGTGTCTTTGTGGCAGTCGTCACTGCCTCTGGGGGACTTCACGATCCATTTCTGGCCCCAGGATGATGATGTCCAGGGTCCTGAGAGTAAAGATATTGAAGAGTTTAGTGTTTGAAATAGTTGATGTTAATAGATATATACTTGCCTTTGTGAACTTCTGTCGGCATGTTTCCAGTCGCCCATCGTCCCTCCTATCCATGCAGTGTCGTCGTGACAGTCGTCACTGCCTCTGGGGGACTTCATGGTCCATTTCTGCCCTCAGGATGATGATGTCCAGGGTCCTGGGAGTAACGATAATGAAGAGTTTAGTGTTTGAAATAGTTGATGTTAATAGATATATAGTTGCCTTTGTGAACTTCTGTCGGTATGATTCCACTTGCCCATCGTCCCTCCCGTCAATGCAGTGTCGTCGTGGCAGTCGTCACTGCCTCTGGGGGACTTCATGGTCCATTTCTGCCCTCAGGATGATGATGTCCAAGGTCCTGAGAGTAAAGATAATGAAGAAGTTACAGTTTGAAATAGTTGAAGTTAATAGACATATACTTGCCTTTATGAACTTCTGTCGGTATGATTCCAGTCGCCCATCGTCAGTCTCGTCCATGCAGTGTCGTCGTGGCAGTCGTCACTGCCTCTGGGGGACTTCACGATCCATTTCTGCCCCCAGGGTGATCATGTCCAAGGTCCTGAGAGTAAAGATAATGAAGAGTTTAGTGTTTGAAATAGTTGATGTTAATAGATATATACTTGCCTTTATGAACTTCTGTCGGTATGATTCCAGTCGCCCATCGTCCCTCCCGTCCATGCAGTGTCGTCGTGGCAGTCGTCACAGCCTCTGGGGGACTTCATGATCTATTTCTGCCCCCAGGATGATGATGTCCAGGGTCCTGAGAGTAAAGATAATGAAGAATTTACAGTTTGAAATAGTTGATGTTAATAGATATATTCTTGCCTTTATGAACTTCTGTCGGTATGATTCCAGTCGCCCATCGTCAGTCTCGTCCATGTAGTGTCTTTGTGGCAGTCGTCACTGCCTCTGGGGGACTTCATGGTCCATTTCTGCCCCCAGGATGATGATGTCCAGGGTCCTGGGAGTAAAGATAAAGAAGAGTTTAGTGTTTCAAAGAGTTGATTATAATATATATATATACTTGCCTTTGTGAGCCTCTGTCGGTATGTTTCCAGTTGCCCATCGTCCCTCCTGTCCATGCAGTGTCGTCGTGACAGTCGTCACTGCCTCTGTGGGACTTCACGATCCATTTCTGACCCCAGGATGATGATGTCCAGGGTCCTGAGAGTAAAGATAATGAAGAATTTACAGTTTGAAATAGTTGATGTTAATAGATATATTCTTGCCTTTATGAACTTCTGTCGGTATGATTCCAGTCGCCCATCGTCAGTCTCGTCCATGTAGTGTCTTTGTGGCAGTCGTCACTGCCTCTGGGGGACTTCATGGTCCATTTCTGCCCTCAGGATGATGATGTCCAGGGTACTGAGAGTAACGATAATGAAGAGTTTAGTGTTTGAAATAGTTGGTGTTAATAGATATCTACTTGCCTTTATGAACTTCTGTCGGTATGATTCCAGTAGCCCATCGTCCCTCCCGTCAATGCAGTGTCGTCGTGGCAGTCGTCACTGCCTCTGGGGGACTTCACGATCCATTTCTGCCCCCAGGATGATGATGTCCAGGATCCTGAGAGTAAAGATAATGAAGAATTTACAGTTTGAAATAGTTGATGTTAATAGATATATTCTTGCCTTTATGAACTTCTGTCGGTATGATTCCAGTCTCCCATCGTCAGTCTCTTCCATGTAGTGTCTTTGTGGCAGTCGTCACTGCCTCTGGGGGACTTCACGATCCATTTCTGGCCCCAGGATGATGATGTCCAGGGTCCTGAGAGTAAAGATATTGAAGAGTTTAGTGTTTGAAATAGTTGATGTTAATAGATATATACTTGCCTTTGTGAACTTCTGTCGGCATGTTTCCAGTCGCCCATCGTCCCTCTCGTCCATGCAGTGTCGTCGTGACAGTCGTCACTGCCTCTGGGGGACTTCATGGTCCATTTCTGCCCTCAGGATGATGATGTCCAGGGTCCTGGGAGTAACGATAATGAAGAGTTTAGTGTTTGAAATAGTTGATGTTAATAGATATATAGTTGCTTTTGTGAACTTCTGTCGGTATGATTCCACTTGCCCATCGTCCCTCCCGTCAATGCAGTGTCGTCGTGGCAGTCGTCACTGCCTCTGGGGGACTTCATGGTCCATTTCTGCCCTCAGGATGATGATGTCCAAGGTCCTGAGAGTAAAGATAATGAAGAAGTTACAGTTTGAAATAGTTGAAGTTAATAGACATATACTTGCCTTTATGAACTTCTGTCGGTATGATTCCAGTCGCCCATCGTCAGTCTCGTCCATACAGTGTCGTCGTGGCAGTCGTCACTGCCTCTGGGGGACTTCACGATCCATTTCTGCCCCCAGGGTGATCATGTCCAAGGTCCTGAGAGTAAAGATAATGAAGAGTTTAGTGTTTGAAATAGTTGATGTTAATAGATATATACTTGCCTTTATGAACTTCTGTCGGTATGATTCCAGTCGCCCATCGTCCCTCCCGTCCATGCAGTGTCTTTGTGGCAGTCGTCACTGCCTCTGGGGGACTTCATGATCTATTTCTGCCCCCAGGATGATGATGTCCAGGGTCCTGAGAGTAAAGATAATGAAGAATTTACAGTTTGAAATAGTTGATGTTAATAGATATATTCTTGCCTTTATGAACTTCTGTCGGTATGATTCCAGTCGCCCATCTTCAGTCTCGTCCATGTAGTGTCTTTGTGGCAGTCGTCACTGCCTCTGGGGGACTTCATGGTCCATTTCTGCCCCCAGGATGATGATGTCCAGGGTCCTGGGAGTAAAGATAAAGAAGAGTTTAGTGTTTCAAAGAGTTGATTATAATATATATATATACATGCCTTTGTGAGCCTCTGTCGGTATGTTTCCAGTTGCCCATCGTCCCTCCCGTCCATGCAGTGTCGTCGTGACAGTCGTCACTGCCTCTGGTTGACTTCACGATCCATTTCTGACCCCAGGATGATGATGTCCAGGGTCCTGAGAGTAAAGATAATGAAGAATTTACAGTTTGAAATAGTTGATGTTAATAGATATATTCTTGCCTTTATGAACTTCTGTCGGTATGATTCCAGTCGCCCATCGTCAGTCTCGTCCATGCAGTGTCTTTGTGGCAGTCGTCACTGCCTCTGGGGGACTTCATGGTCCATTTCTGCCCTCAGGATGATGATGTCCAGGGTACTGAGAGTAACGATGATGAAGAGTTTAGTGTTTGAAATAGTTGATGTTAATAGATATCTACTTGCCTTTGTGAACTTCTGTCGGTATGATTCCAGTAGCCCATCGTCCCTCCCGTCAATGCAGTGTCGTCGTGGCAGTCGTCACTGCCTCTGGGGGACTTCATGGTCCATTTCTGCCCTCAGGATGATGATGTCCAGGGTCCTGAGAGTAAAGATAATGAAGAAGTTACAGTTTGAAATAGTTGAAGTTAATAGACATATACTTGCCTTTATGAACTTCTGTCGGTATCATTCCAGTCGCCCATCGTCAGTCTCGTCCATGCAGTGTCGTCGTGGCAGTCGTCACTGCCTCTGGGGGACTTCACGATCCATTTCTGCCCCCAGGATGATGATGTCCAAGGTCCTGAGAGTAAAGATAATGAAGAGTTTAGTGTTTGAAATAGTTGATGTTAATAGATATATACTTGCCTTTATGAACTTCTGTCGGTATGATTCCAGTCGCCCATCGTCCCTCCCGTCAATGCAGTGTCGTCGTGGCAGTCGTCACTGCCTCTGGGGGACTTCATGGTCCATTTCTGTCCCCAGGATGATGATGTCCAGGGTCCTGAGAGTAAAGATAATGAAGAATTTACAGTTTGAAATAGTTGATGTTAATAGATATATTCTTGCCTTTATGAACTTCTGTCGGTATGATTCCAGTCTCCCATCGTCAGTCTCTTCCATGTAGTGTCTTTGTGGCAGTCGTCACTGCCTCTGGGGGACTTCACGATCCATTTCTGGCCCCAGGATGATGATGTCCAGGGTCCTGAGAGTAAAGATATTGAAGAGTTTAGTGTTTGAAATAGTTGATGTTAATAGATATATTCTTGCCTTTATGAACTTCTGTCGGTATGATTCCAGTCGCCCATCGTCAGTCTCGTCCATGCAGTGTCTTTGTGGCAGTCGTCACTGCCTCTGGGGGACTTCATGGTCCATTTCTGCCCTCAGGATGATGATGTCCAGGGTACTGAGAGTAACGATGATGAAGAGTTTAGTGTTTGAAATAGTTGATGTTAATAGATATCTACTTGCCTTTGTGAACTTCTGTCGGTATGATTCCAGTAGCCCATCGTCCCTCCCGTCAATGCAGTGTCGTCGTGGCAGTCGTCACTGCCTCTGGGGGACTTCATGGTCCATTTCTGCCCTCAGGATGATGATGTCCAGGGTCCTGAGAGTAAAGATAATGAAGAAGTTACAGTTTGAAATAGTTGAAGTTAATAGACATATACTTGCCTTTATGAACTTCTGTCGGTATCATTCCAGTCGCCCATCGTCAGTCTCGTCCATGCAGTGTCGTCGTGGCAGTCGTCACTGCCTCTGGGGGACTTCACGATCCATTTCTGCCCCCAGGATGATGATGTCCAAGGTCCTGAGAGTAAAGATAATGAAGAGTTTAGTGTTTGAAATAGTTGATGTTAATAGATATATACTTGCCTTTATGAACTTCTGTCGGTATGATTCCAGTCGCCCATCGTCCCTCCCGTCAATGCAGTGTCGTCGTGGCAGTCGTCACTGCCTCTGGGGGACTTCATGGTCCATTTCTGTCCCCAGGATGATGATGTCCAGGGTCCTGAGAGTAAAGATAATGAAGAATTTACAGTTTGAAATAGTTGATGTTAATAGATATATTCTTGCCTTTATAAACTTCTGTCGGTATGATTCCAGTCTCCCATCGTCAGTCTCTTCCATGTAGTGTCTTTGTGGCAGTCGTCAATGCCTCTGGGGGACTTCACGATCCATTTCTGGCCCCAGGATGATGATGTCCAGGGTCCTGAGAGTAAAGATATTGAAGAGTTTAGTGTTTGAAATAGTTGATGTTAATAGATATATACTTGCCTTTGTGAACTTCTGTCAGCATGTTTCCAGTCGCCCATCGTCCCTCCTATCCATGCAGTGTCGTCGTGACAGTCGTCACTGCCTCTGGGGGACTTCATGGTCCATTTCTGCCCTCAGGATGATGATGTCCAGGGTCCTCAGAGTAAAGATAATGAAGAAGTTACAGTTTGAAATAGTTGAAGTTAATAGACATATACTTGCCTTTATGAACTTCTGTCGGTATGATTCCAGTCGCCCATCGTCAGTCTCGTCCATGCAGTGTCGTCGTGGCAGTCGTCACTGCCTCTGGGGGACTTCACGATCCATTTCTGCCCCCAGGGTGATCATGTCCAAGGTCCTGAGAGTAAAGATAATGAAGAGTTTAGTGTTTGAAATAGTTGATGTTAATAGATATATACTTGCCTTTATGAACTTCTGTCGGTATGATTCCAGTCGCCCATCGTCCCTCCCGTCCATGCGGGGTCGTCGTGGCAGTCGTCACAGCCTCTGGGGGACTTCATGATCTATTTCTGCCCCCAGGATGATGATGTCCAGGGTCCTGAGAGTAAAGATATTGAAGAGTTTAGTGTTTGAAGGAGTTGATTAAAATATATATATACTTGCCTTTGTGAACTTCTGTCGGTATGATTCCAGTCACCCATCGTCCCTCCCGTCAATGCAGTGTCGTCGTGGCAGTCGTCACTGCCTCTGGGGGACTTCATGATCTATTTCTGCCCCCACGATGATGATGTCCAGGGTCCTGAGAGTAAAGATAATGAAGAGTTTAGTGTTTGAAATAGTTGATGTTAATAGATATATTCTTGCCTTTATGAACTTCTGTCGGTATGATTCCAGTCGCCCATCTTCAGTCTCGTCCATGTAGTGTCTTTGTGGCAGTCGTCACTGCCTCTGGGGGACTTCATGGTCCATTTCTGCCCCCAGGATGATGATGTCCAGGGTCCTGGGAGTAAAGATAAAGAAGAGTTTAGTGTTTCAAAGAGTTGATTATAATATATATATATACATGCCTTTGTGAGCCTCTGTCGGTATGTTTCCAGTTGCCCATCGTCCCTCCCGTCCATGCAGTGTCGTCGTGACAGTCGTCACTGCCTCTGGTTGACTTCACGATCCATTTCTGACCCCAGGATGATGATGTCCAGGGTCCTGAGAGTAAAGATAATGAAGAATTTACAGTTTGAAATAGTTGATGTTAATAGATATATTCTTGCCTTTATGAACTTCTGTCGGTATGATTCCAGTCGCCCATCGTCAGTCTCGTCCATGCAGTGTCTTTGTGGCAGTCGTCACTGCCTCTGGGGGACTTCATGGTCCATTTCTGCCCTCAGGATGATGATGTCCAGGGTACTGAGAGTAACGATGATGAAGAGTTTAGTGTTTGAAATAGTTGATGTTAATAGATATCTACTTGCCTTTGTGAACTTCTGTCGGTATGATTCCAGTAGCCCATCGTCCCTCCCGTCAATGCAGTGTCGTCGTGGCAGTCGTCACTGCCTCTGGGGGACTTCATGGTCCATTTCTGCCCTCAGGATGATGATGTCCAGGGTCCTGAGAGTAAAGATAATGAAGAAGTTACAGTTTGAAATAGTTGAAGTTAATAGACATATACTTGCCTTTATGAACTTCTGTCGGTATCATTCCAGTCGCCCATCGTCAGTCTCGTCCATGCAGTGTCGTCGTGGCAGTCGTCACTGCCTCTGGGGGACTTCACGATCCATTTCTGCCCCCAGGATGATGATGTCCAAGGTCCTGAGAGTAAAGATAATGAAGAGTTTAGTGTTTGAAATAGTTGATGTTAATAGATATATACTTGCCTTTATGAACTTCTGTCGGTATGATTCCAGTCGCCCATCGTCCCTCCCGTCAATGCAGTGTCGTCGTGGCAGTCGTCACTGCCTCTGGGGGACTTCATGGTCCATTTCTGTCCCCAGGATGATGATGTCCAGGGTCCTGAGAGTAAAGATAATGAAGAATTTACAGTTTGAAATAGTTGATGTTAATAGATATATTCTTGCCTTTATGAACTTCTGTCGGTATGATTCCAGTCTCCCATCGTCAGTCTCTTCCATGTAGTGTCTTTGTGGCAGTCGTCACTGCCTCTGGGGGACTTCACGATCCATTTCTGGCCCCAGGATGATGATGTCCAGGGTCCTGAGAGTAAAGATATTGAAGAGTTTAGTGTTTGAAATAGTTGATGTTAATAGATATATTCTTGCCTTTATGAACTTCTGTCGGTATGATTCCAGTCGCCCATCGTCAGTCTCGTCCATGCAGTGTCTTTGTGGCAGTCGTCACTGCCTCTGGGGGACTTCATGGTCCATTTCTGCCCTCAGGATGATGATGTCCAGGGTACTGAGAGTAACGATGATGAAGAGTTTAGTGTTTGAAATAGTTGATGTTAATAGATATCTACTTGCCTTTGTGAACTTCTGTCGGTATGATTCCAGTAGCCCATCGTCCCTCCCGTCAATGCAGTGTCGTCGTGGCAGTCGTCACTGCCTCTGGGGGACTTCATGGTCCATTTCTGCCCTCAGGATGATGATGTCCAGGGTCCTGAGAGTAAAGATAATGAAGAAGTTACAGTTTGAAATAGTTGAAGTTAATAGACATATACTTGCCTTTATGAACTTCTGTCGGTATCATTCCAGTCGCCCATCGTCAGTCTCGTCCATGCAGTGTCGTCGTGGCAGTCGTCACTGCCTCTGGGGGACTTCACGATCCATTTCTGCCCCCAGGATGATGATGTCCAAGGTCCTGAGAGTAAAGATAATGAAGAGTTTAGTGTTTGAAATAGTTGATGTTAATAGATATATACTTGCCTTTATGAACTTCTGTCGGTATGATTCCAGTCGCCCATCGTCCCTCCCGTCAATGCAGTGTCGTCGTGGCAGTCGTCACTGCCTCTGGGGGACTTCATGGTCCATTTCTGTCCCCAGGATGATGATGTCCAGGGTCCTGAGAGTAAAGATAATGAAGAATTTACAGTTTGAAATAGTTGATGTTAATAGATATATTCTTGCCTTTATAAACTTCTGTCGGTATGATTCCAGTCTCCCATCGTCAGTCTCTTCCATGTAGTGTCTTTGTGGCAGTCGTCAATGCCTCTGGGGGACTTCACGATCCATTTCTGGCCCCAGGATGATGATGTCCAGGGTCCTGAGAGTAAAGATATTGAAGAGTTTAGTGTTTGAAATAGTTGATGTTAATAGATATATACTTGCCTTTGTGAACTTCTGTCAGCATGTTTCCAGTCGCCCATCGTCCCTCCTATCCATGCAGTGTCGTCGTGACAGTCGTCACTGCCTCTGGGGGACTTCATGGTCCATTTCTGCCCTCAGGATGATGATGTCCAGGGTCCTCAGAGTAAAGATAATGAAGAAGTTACAGTTTGAAATAGTTGAAGTTAATAGACATATACTTGCCTTTATGAACTTCTGTCGGTATGATTCCAGTCGCCCATCGTCAGTCTCGTCCATGCAGTGTCGTCGTGGCAGTCGTCACTGCCTCTGGGGGACTTCACGATCCATTTCTGCCCCCAGGGTGATCATGTCCAAGGTCCTGAGAGTAAAGATAATGAAGAGTTTAGTGTTTGAAATAGTTGATGTTAATAGATATATACTTGCCTTTATGAACTTCTGTCGGTATGATTCCAGTCGCCCATCGTCCCTCCCGTCCATGCGGGGTCGTCGTGGCAGTCGTCACAGCCTCTGGGGGACTTCATGATCTATTTCTGCCCCCAGGATGATGATGTCCAGGGTCCTGAGAGTAAAGATATTGAAGAGTTTAGTGTTTGAAGGAGTTGATTAAAATATATATATACTTGCCTTTGTGAACTTCTGTCGGTATGATTCCAGTCACCCATCGTCCCTCCCGTCAATGCAGTGTCGTCGTGGCAGTCGTCACTGCCTCTGGGGGACTTCATGATCTATTTCTGCCCCCACGATGATGATGTCCAGGGTCCTGAGAGTAAAGATAATGAAGAGTTTAGTGTTTGAAATAGTTGATGTTAATAGATATATACTTCCCTTTATGAACTTCTGTCGGTATGATTCCAGTCGCCCATCGTCAGTCTCGTCCATGCAGTGTCGTCGTGGCAGTCGTCACTGCCTCTGGGGGACTTCACGATCCATTTCTGCCCCCAGGGTGATGATGTCCAGGGTCCTGAGAGTAAAGATAATGAAGAGTTTAGTGTTTGAAATAGTTGATGTTAATAGATATATACTTGCCTTTATGAACTTCTGTCGGTATGATTGCAGTCGCCAATCGTCCCTCTCGTCCATGCAGTGTCTTTGTGGCAGTCGTCACAGCCTCTGGGGGACTTCATGATCTATTTCTGCCCCCAGGATGATGATTTCCAGCGTCCTGAAAGTAAAGATAATGAAGAGTTTAGTGTTTCAAAGAGTTGATTATAATATATATATATACTTGCCTTTGTGAGCTTCTGTCGGTATGTTTCCAGTTGCCCATCGTCCCTCCTGTCCATGCAGTGTCGTCGTGACAGTCGTCACTGCCTCTGGGAGACTTCACGATCCATTTCTGACCCCAGGATGATGATGTTCAGGGTCCTGGGAGTAAAGATGATGAAGTGTTTAGTGTTTGACATAGTTGATGTTAATAGATATATACTTGCCTTTATGAACTTCTGTCGGTGTGATTCCAGTCGCCCATCGTCCCTCCCGTCCATGCAGTGTCGTCGTGGGAGTCGTCACTTCCTCTGGGGGACTTCATGGTCCATTTCTGCCCCCAGGATGATGATGTCCAGGGTCCTGAGAGTGACGATAATGAAGAGTTTAGTGTTTGAAATAGTTGATGTTAATAGATATATACTTGCCTTTGTGAACTTCTGTCGGTATGATTCCAGTCGCCCATCCTCCCTCCCGTCAATGCAGTGTCGTCGTGGCAGTCGTCACTGCCTCTGGGGGATTTCACGATCCATTTCTGCCCCCAGGATGATGATGTCCAGGGTCCTGGGAGTAAAGACAATGAAGAGTTTAGTGTTTGAAATAGTTGATGTTAATGGATATACACTTGCCTTTATGAACTTCTGTCGGTATGATTCCAGTCTCCCATCGTCCCTCCCGTCAATGCAGTGTCGTCGTGGCAGTCGTCACTGCCTCTGGGGGACTTCATGGTCCATTTCTGCCCCCAGGATGATGATGTCCAGGTTCCTGAGAGTAAAGATAATGAAGAATTTACAGTTTGAAATAGTTGATGTGAATAGACATATACTTGAATTTATGAACTTCTGTCGGTATGATTCCAGTCTCCCATCGTCAGTCTCGTCCATGCAGTGTCGTCGTGGCAGTCGTCACTGCCTCTGGGGGACTTCACGATCCATTTCTGACCCCAGGATGATGATGTCCAAGGTCATGAGAGTAAAGATAATGAAGAGTTTAGTGTTTGAAATAGTTGATGTTAATAGATATTTACTTGCCTTTATGAACTTCTGTCGGTATGATTCCAGTCGCCCATCGTCCCTCCCGTCAATGCAGTGTCGTCGTGGCAGTCGTCACTGTCTCTTTGGGACTTCATGGTCCATTTCTGCCCCCAGGATGATGATGTCCAGGGTCCTGAGAGTAAAGATAATGAAGAATTTACAGTTTGAAATAGTTGATGTTAATAGATATATTCTTGCCTTTATGAACTTCTGTCGGTATGATTCCAGTCGCCCATCGTCAGTCTCGTCCATGTAGTGTCTTTGTGGCAGTCGTCACTGCCTCTGGGGGACTTCATGGTCCATTTCTACCCCAGGATGATGATGTCCAGGGTCCTGAGAGTAAAGATAATGAAGAGTTTAGTGTTTCAAAGAGCTGATTATAATATATATATATACTTGCCTTTTTGAGCCTCTTTCGGTATGTTTCCAGTTGCCCATCGTCCCTCTCGTCCATGCAGTGTCGTCGTGACAGTCGTCACTGCCTCTGGGGGACTTCATGGTCCATTTCTGTCCCCAGGATGATGATGTCCAGGGTCCTGAGAGTAAAGATAATGAAGAATTTACAGTTTGAAATAGTTGATGTTAATAGATATATTCTTGCCTTTATAAACTTCTGTCGGTATGATTCCAGTCTCCCATCGTCAGTCTCTTCCATGTAGTGTCTTTGTGGCAGTCGTCACTGCCTCTGGGGGACTTCACGATCCATTTCTGGCCCCAGGATGATGATGTCCAGGGTCCTGAGAGTAAAGATATTGAAGAGTTTAGTGTTTGAAATAGTTGATGTTAATAGATATATACTTGCCTTTGTGAACTTCTGTCAGCATGTTTCCAGTCGCCCATCGTCCCTCCTATCCATGCAGTGTCGTCGTGACAGTCGTCACTGCCTCTGGGGGACTTCATGGTCCATTTTTGCCCTCAGGATGATGATGTCCAGGGTCCTCAGAGTAAAGATAATGAAGAAGTTACAGTTTGAAATAGTTGAAGTTAATAGACATATACTTGCCTTTATGAACTTCTGTCGGTATGATTCCAGTCGCCCATCGTCAGTCTCGTCCATGCAGTGTCGTCGTGGCAGTCGTCACTGCCTCTGGGGGACTTCACGATCCATTTCTGCCCCCAGGGTGATCATGTCCAAGGTCCTGAGAGTAAAGATAATGAAGAGTTTAGTGTTTGAAATAGTTGATGTTAATAGATATATACTTGCCTTTATGAACTTCTGTCGGTATGATTCCAGTCGCCCATCGTCCCTCCCGTCCATGCGGGGTCGTCGTGGCAGTCGTCACAGCCTCTGGGGGACTTCATGATCTATTTCTGCCCCCAGGATGATGATGTCCAGGGTCCTGAGAGTAAAGATATTGAAGAGTTTAGTGTTTGAAGGAGTTGATTAAAATATATATATACTTGCCTTTGTGAACTTCTGTCGGTATGATTCCAGTCACCCATCGTCCCTCCCGTCAATGCAGTGTCGTCGTGGCAGTCGTCACTGCCTCTGGGGGACTTCATGATCTATTTCTGCCCCCACGATGATGATTTCCAGGGTCCTGAGAGTAAAGATAATGAAGAGTTTAGTGTTTGAAATAGTTGATGTTAATAGATATATACTTCCCTTTATGAACTTCTGTCGGTATGATTCCAGTCGCCCATCGTCAGTCTCGTCCATGCAGTGTCTTCGTGGCAGTCGTCACTGCCTCTGGGGGACTTCACGATCCATTTCTGCCCCCAGGGTGATGATGTCCAGGGTCCTGAGAGTAAAGATAATGAAGAGTTTAGTGTTTGAAATAGTTGATGTTAATAGATATATACTTGCCTTTATGAACTTCTGTCGGTATGATTGCAGTCGCCAATCGTCCCTCTCGTCCATGCAGTGTCTTTGTGGCAGTCGTCACTTCCTCTGGGGGACTTCATGGTCCATTTCTGCCCCCAGGATGATGATGTCCAGGGTCCTGAGAGTGACGATAATGAAGAGTTTAGTGTTTGAAATAGTTGATGTTAATAGATATATACTTGCCTTTGTGAACTTCTGTCGGTATGATTCCAGTCGCCCATCCTCCCTCCCGTCAATGCAGTGTCGTCGTGGCAGTCGTCACTGCCTCTGGGGGATTTCACGATCCATTTCTGACCCCAGGATGATGATGTCCAGGGTCCTGGGAGTAAAGACAATGAAGAGTTTAGTGTTTGAAATAGTTGATGTTAATGGATATACACTTGCCTTTATGAACTTCTGTCGGTATGATTCCAGTCTCCCATCGTCCCTCCCGTCAATGCAGTGTCGTCGTGGCAGTCGTCACTGCCTCTGGGGGACTTCATGGTCCATTTCTGCCCCCAGGATGATGATGTCCAGGTTCCTGAGAGTAAAGATAATGAAGAATTTACAGTTTGAAATAGTTGATGTGAATAGACATATACTTGAATTTATGAACTTCTGTCGGTATGATTCCAGTCTCCCATCGTCAGTCTCGTCCATGCAGTGTCGTCGTGGCAGTCGTCACTGCCTCTGGGGGACTTCACGATCCATTTCTGACCCCAGGATGATGATGTCCAAGGTCATGAGAGTAAAGATAATGAAGAGTTTAGTGTTTGAAATAGTTGATGTTAATAGATATATACTTGCCTTTATGAACTTCTGTCGGTATGATTCCAGTCGCCCATCGTCCCTCCCGTCAATGCAGTGTCGTCGTGGCAGTCGTCACTGTCTCTTTGGGACTTCATGGTCCATTTCTGCCCCCAGGATGATGATGTCCAGGGTCCTGAGAGTAAAGATAATGAAGAATTTACAGTTTGAAATAGTTGATGTTAATAGATATATTCTTGCCTTTATGAACTTCTGTCGGTATGATTCCAGTCGCCCATCGTCAGTCTCGTCCATGTAGTGTCTTTGTGGCAGTCGTCACTGCCTCTGGGGGACTTCATGGTCCATTTCTACCCCAGGATGATGATGTCCAGGGTCCTGAGAGTAAAGATAATGAAGAGTTTAGTGTTTCAAAGAGCTGATTATAATATATATATATACTTGCCTTTTTGAGCCTCTTTCGGTATGTTTCCAGTTGCCCATCGTCCCTCTCGTCCATGCAGTGTCGTCGTGACAGTCGTCACTGCCTCTGGGGGACTTCATGGTCCATTTCTGTCCCCAGGATGATGATGTCCAGGGTCCTGAGAGTAAAGATAATGAAGAATTTACAGTTTGAAATAGTTGATGTTAATAGATATATTCTTGCCTTTATAAACTTCTGTCGGTATGATTCCAGTCTCCCATCGTCAGTCTCTTCCATGTAGTGTCTTTGTGGCAGTCGTCACTGCCTCTGGGGGACTTCACGATCCATTTCTGGCCCCAGGATGATGATGTCCAGGGTCCTGAGAGTAAAGATATTGAAGAGTTTAGTGTTTGAAATAGTTGATGTTAATAGATATATACTTGCCTTTGTGAACTTCTGTCAGCATGTTTCCAGTCGCCCATCGTCCCTCCTATCCATGCAGTGTCGTCGTGACAGTCGTCACTGCCTCTGGGGGACTTCATGGTCCATTTCTGCCCTCAGGATGATGATGTCCAGGGTCCTCAGAGTAAAGATAATGAAGAAGTTACAGTTTGAAATAGTTGAAGTTAATAGACATATACTTGCCTTTATGAACTTCTGTCGGTATGATTCCAGTCGCCCATCGTCAGTCTCGTCCATGCAGTGTCGTCGTGGCAGTCGTCACTGCCTCTGGGGGACTTCACGATCCATTTCTGCCCCCAGGGTGATCATGTCCAAGGTCCTGAGAGTAAAGATAATGAAGAGTTTAGTGTTTGAAATAGTTGATGTTAATAGATATATACTTGCCTTTATGAACTTCTGTCGGTATGATTCCAGTCGCCCATCGTCCCTCCCGTCCATGCGGGGTCGTCGTGGCAGTCGTCACAGCCTCTGGGGGACTTCATGATCTATTTCTGCCCCCAGGATGATGATGTCCAGGGTCCTGAGAGTAAAGATATTGAAGAGTTTAGTGTTTGAAGGAGTTGATTAAAATATATATATACTTGCCTTTGTGAACTTCTGTCGGTATGATTCCAGTCACCCATCGTCCCTCCCGTCAATGCAGTGTCGTCGTGGCAGTCGTCACTGCCTCTGGGGGACTTCATGATCTATTTCTGCCCCCACGATGATGATGTCCAGGGTCCTGAGAGTAAAGATAATGAAGAGTTTAGTGTTTGAAATAGTTGATGTTAATAGATATATACTTCCCTTTATGAACTTCTGTCGGTATGATTCCAGTCGCCCATCGTCAGTCTCGTCCATGCAGTGTCGTCGTGGCAGTCGTCACTGCCTCTGGGGGACTTCACGATCCATTTCTGCCCCCAGGGTGATGATGTCCAGGGTCCTGAGAGTAAAGATAATGAAGAGTTTAGTGTTTGAAATAGTTGATGTTAATAGATATATACTTGCCTTTATGAACTTCTGTCGGTATGATTGCAGTCGCCAATCGTCCCTCTCGTCCATGCAGTGTCTTTGTGGCAGTCGTCACAGCCTCTGGGGGACTTCATGATCTATTTCTGCCCCCAGGATGATGATTTCCAGCGTCCTGAAAGTAAAGATAATGAAGAGTTTAGTGTTTCAAAGAGTTGATTATAATATATATATATACTTGCCTTTGTGAGCTTCTGTCGGTATGTTTCCAGTTGCCCATCGTCCCTCCTGTCCATGCAGTGTCGTCGTGACAGTCGTCACAGCCTCTGGGAGACTTCACGATCCATTTCTGACCCCAGGATGATGATGTTCAGGGTCCTGGGAGTAAAGATGATGAAGTGTTTAGTGTTTGACATAGTTGATGTTAATAGATATATACTTGCCTTTATGAACTTCTGTCGGTGTGATTCCAGTCGCCCATCGTCCCTCCCGTCCATGCAGTGTCGTCGTGGGAGTCGTCACTTCCTCTGGGGGACTTCATGGTCCATTTCTGCCCCCAGGATGATGATGTCCAGGGTCCTGAGAGTGACGATAATGAAGAGTTTAGTGTTTGAAATAGTTGATGTTAATAGATATATACTTGCCTTTGTGAACTTCTGTCGGTATGATTCCAGTCGCCCATCCTCCCTCCCGTCAATGCAGTGTCGTCGTGGCAGTCGTCACTGCCTCTGGGGGATTTCACGATCCATTTCTGCCCCCAGGATGATGATGTCCAGGGTCCTGGGAGTAAAGACAATGAAGAGTTTAGTGTTTGAAATAGTTGATGTTAATGGATATACACTTGCCTTTATGAACTTCTGTCGGTATGATTCCAGTCTCCCATCGTCCCTCCCGTCAATGCAGTGTCGTCGTGGCAGTCGTCACTGCCTCTGGGGGACTTCATGGTCCATTTCTGCCCCCAGGATGATGATGTCCAGGTTCCTGAGAGTAAAGATAATGAAGAATTTACAGTTTGAAATAGTTGATGTGAATAGACATATACTTGAATTTATGAACTTCTGTCGGTATGATTCCAGTCTCCCATCGTCAGTCTCGTCCATGCAGTGTCGTCGTGGCAGTCGTCACTGCCTCTGGGGGACTTCACGATCCATTTCTGACCCCAGGATGATGATGTCCAAGGTCATGAGAGTAAAGATAATGAAGTGTTTAGTGTTTGAAATAGTTGATGTTAATAGATATATACTTGCCTTTATGAACTTCTGTCGGTATGATTCCAGTCGCCCATCGTCCCTCCCGTCAATGCAGTGTCGTCGTGGCAGTCGTCACTGTCTCTTTGGGACTTCATGGTCCATTTCTGCCCCCAGGATGATGATGTCCAGGGTCCTGAGAGTAAAGATAATGAAGAATTTACAGTTTGAAATAGTTGATGTTAATAGATACGAGGGGAAGTCAATATGTTCATAGAACTCGATATAAAACAGAACACAATGGTTGTGATATTGGTTTTATTTTTCAATATAGTCTCCCTGAACCTCGATGCATTTTGCCCATTTGTCTTTGAGACTGTCTATGCCCTTGAAATAGAAGTCTTCAGATTGGTCCCTCAGCCACGCCTCTGTTGTTGCCTTGAGGTCATCATCATTGGCAAATCTTGTTCCACGCAAGTGAGATTTCAAATTGCGAAACAGATAGTAGTCGCTGGGGGCCAGATCTGGACTGTATGGGGGATGGTTTAGTTGTTCGAAGCCACATTGTTGAAGAGAAGCTTGTGCAACACGGCTCTTGTGGACTGGTGCATTGTCGTGGAGAAGCATGACTCCAGCTGTCAACTTCCCACGCCTCTTCTCTTTGATGGCCGCTCTCAATCTTTTCAACAAGTCAGCATAGTAAGCCCCTGTGATCGTAGTTTTAGGTGGTTTATAGTCTATGAGAATCACACCCTTTGAATCCCAGAAAACGGTTGCCATGATCTTGCCAGCAGAAGGTTGTGTTTTGAACTTCTTGGGTGCAGGAGAATGCTTGTGCTTCCACTGCATGGATTCTTGTTTGGTTTCGGGATCCCAGTGATGAATCCAGGTTTCATCCCCAGTAACCAGACGAGCATGAAAGTTATCAGGATCAGATGTAGATGTCCAACAGCTCACGACTGGATTCAACTCTCTGGTGACGATCATGTGCATTTAGGTTACGAGGGACCCATCTTGCGGATACCTTGGACATGTGCAGGTGTTCATGGATCACTGTGCAAACACTTCCATGTGAAATGCCACACTCTGAAGCTATCTCGTCCACCTGTATTCTCCGATCGGACATAATTAAGCGTTGGATCCGGGCAATTGTATCTTCTGTAATGGCTTCAGAAGGTCTTCCTGACCGTGGGTCATCTTCCAAGGAGCTGCGACCTCGCTTAAACTCAGCTGACCATTTTGCCACAGTGGAATATTGAGGGGCTTCCTCGCCATACACATTGATCATGCGTTTGTGGATTTCGGTTGCATTCACACCTTCTTTAGTGAGAAACTTGATAACTGCACGAAACTCAGTTTTGGAGGTTTCCATGATTTGTGCAGGGTAATCGTCTTTTAAAGGCTCTAACTCTCAAGTAAATGCTCGAGGAAGGTTGGGTATCAGTATACAGAGTCACAGATGAATCAACTCAATAATGACACCAATGACAACATCACCAAGGATATATCAGCACCCACTTCTATGAACTTATTGACTTCCCCTCGTATATTCTTGCCTTTATGAACTTCTGTCGGTATGATTCCAGTCGCCCATCGTCAGTCTCGTCCATGTAGTGTCTTTGTGGCAGTCGTCACTGCCTCTGGGGGACTTCATGGTCCATTTCTACCCCAGGATGATGATGTCCAGGGTCCTGAGAGTAAAGATAATGAAGAGTTTAGTGTTTCAAAGAGCTGATTATAATATATATATATACTTGCCTTTTTGAGCCTCTTTCGGTATGTTTCCAGTTGCCCATCGTCCCTCTCGTCCATGCAGTGTCGTCGTGACAGTCGTCACTGCCTCTGGGGGACTTCACGATCCATTTCTGACCCCAGGATGATGATGTCCAGGGTCCTGAGAGTAAAGATAATGAAGAATTTACAGTTTGAAATAGTTGATGTTAATAGATATATTCTTGCCTTTATGAACTTCTGTCGGTATGATTCCAGTCGCCCATCGTCAGTCTCGTCCATGTAGTGTCTTTGTGGCAGTCGTCACAGCCTCTGGGGGACTTCATGGTCCATTTCTGCCCTCAGAATGATGATGTCCAGGGTCCTGAGAGTAACTATAATGAAGAGTTTAGTGTTTGAAATAGTTGATGTTAATAGATATCTACTTGTCTTTGTGAACTTCTGTCGGTATGATTCCAGTCGCCCATCGTCCCTCCCGTCAATGCAGTGTCGTCGTGGCAGTCGTCACTGCCTCTGGGGGACTTCATGGTCCATTTCTGCCCTCAGGATGATGATGTCCAGGGTCCTGAGTAAAGATAATGAAGAAGTTACAGTTTGAAATAGTTGAAGTTAATAGACATATACTTGCCTTTATGAACTTCTGTCGGTATGATTCCAGTCGCCCATCGTCAGTCTCGTCCATGCAGTGTCGTCGTGGCAGTCGTCACTGCCTCTGGGGGACTTCACGATCCATTTCTGACCCCAGGATGATGATGTCCAGGGTCCTGGGAGTAAAGACAATGAAGAGTTTAGTGTTTGAAATAGTTGATGTTAATAGATATATACTTGCCTTTGTGAACTTCTGTCGGTATGATTCCAGTCGCCCATCGTCCCTCTCGTCCATGCAGTGTCTTTGTGGCAGTCGTCACTGCCTCTGGGGGACATCATAATCTATTTCTGCCCCCAGGATGATGATGTCCAGGGTCCTGAGAGTAAAGATATTGAAGAGTTTAGTGTTTGAAGGAGTTGATTAAAATATATATATACTTGCCTTTGTGAACTTCTGTCGGCATGTTTCCAGTCGCCCATCGTCCCTCCAATCCATGCAGTGTCGTCGTGACAGTCGTCACTGCCTCTGGGGGACTTCATGGTCCATTTCTGCCCCCAGGATGATGATGTCCAGGGTCCTGAGAGTAAAGATAATGAAGAATTTACAGTTTGAAATAGTTGATGTTAATAGATATATTCTTGCCTTTATGAACTTCTGTCGGTATGATTCCAGTCGCCCATCGTCAGTCTCGTCCATGTAGTGTCTTTGTGGCAGTCGTCACAGCCTCTGGGGGACTTCATGGTCCATTTCTGCCCTCAGAATGATGATGTCCAGGGTCCTGAGAGTAACTATAATGAAGAGTTTAGTGTTTGAAATAGTTGATGTTAATAGATATCTACTTGTCTTTGTGAACTTCTGTCGGTATGATTCCAGTCGCCCATCGTCCCTCCCGTCAATGCAGTGTCGTCGTGGCAGTCGTCACTGCCTCTGGGGGACTTCATGGTCCATTTCTGCCCTCAGGATGATGATGTCCAGGGTCCTGAGTAAAGATAATGAAGAAGTTACAGTTTGAAATAGTTGAAGTTAATAGACATATACTTGCCTTTATGAACTTCTGTCGGTATGATTCCAGTCGCCCATCGTCAGTCTCGTCCATGCAGTGTCGTCGTGGCAGTCGTCACTGCCTCTGGGGGACTTCACGATCCATTTCTGACCCCAGGATGATGATGTCCAGGGTCCTGGGAGTAAAGACAATGAAGAGTTTAGTGTTTGAAATAGTTGATGTTAATAGATATACACTTGCCTTTGTGAACTTCTGTCGGTATGATTCCAGTCGCCCATCGTCCCTCTCGTCCATGCAGTGTCTTTGTGACAGTCGTCACTGCCTCTGGGGGACATCATAATCTATTTCTGCCCCCAGGATGATGATGTCCAGGGTCCTGAGAGTAAAGATATTGAAGAGTTTAGTGTTTGAAGGAGTTGATTAAAATATATATATACTTGCCTTTGTGAACTTCTGTCGGCATGTTTCCAGTCGCCCATCGTCCCTCCAATCCATGCAGTGTCGTCGTGACAGTCGTCACTGCCTCTGGGGGACTTCATGGTCCATTTCTGCCCCCAGGATGATGATGTCCAGGGTCCTGGGAGTAACGATAATGAAGAGTTTAGTGTTTGAAATAGTTGATGTTAATAGATATATACTTGCCTTTGTGAACTTCTGTCGGTATGATTCCAGTCGCCCATCGTCCCTCCCGTCAATGCAGTGTCGTCGTGGCAGTCGTCACTGCCTCTGGGGGACTTCATGGTCCATTTCTGCCCTCAGGATGATGATGTCCAGGGTCCTGAGAGTAAAGATAATGAAGAAGTTACAGTTTGAAATAGTTGAAGTTAATAGACATATACTTGCCTTTATGAACTTCTGTCGGTATGATTCCAGTCGCCCATCTTCAGTCTCGTCCATGCAGTGTCGTCGTGGCAGTCGTCACTGCCTCTGGGGGACTTCACGATCCATTTCTGCCCCCAGGGTGATGATGTCCAAGGTCCTGAGAGTAAAGATAATGAAGAGTTTAGTGTTTGAAATAGTTGATGTTAATAGATATATACTTGCCTTTATGAACTTCTGTCGGTATGATTCCAGTCGCCAATCGTCCCTCTCGTCCATGCAGTGTCTTTGTGGCAGTCGTCACTGCCTCTGGGGGACTTCATGATCTATTTCTGCCCCCAGGATGATGATTTCCAGGGTCCTGAGAGTAAAGATAATGAAGAGTTTAGTGTTTCAAAGAGTTGATTATAATATATATATATACTTGCCTTTGTGAGCTTCTGTCGGTATGTTTCCAGTTGCCCATCGTCCCTCCTGTCCATGCAGTGTCGTCGTGACAGTCGTCACTGCCTCTGGGGGACTTCACGATCCATTTCTGACCCCAGGATGATGATGTTCAGGGTGCTGGGAGTAAAGATGATGAAGTGTTTAGTGTTTGAAATAGTTGATGTTAATAGATATATACTTCCCTTTATGAACTTCTGTCGGTGTGATTCCAGTCGCCCATCGTCCCTCCCGTCCATGCAGTGTCGTCGTGGCAGTCGTCACTTCCTCTGGGGGACTTCATGGTCCATTTCTGCCCCCAGGATG
This sequence comes from Haliotis asinina, assembly GCF_037392515.1. Lineage (NCBI taxonomy): Eukaryota > Metazoa > Mollusca > Gastropoda > Lepetellida > Haliotidae > Haliotis > Haliotis asinina. The sequence goes on from NC_090282.1 coordinate 46,288,737, forward strand.
ATGATGTCCAGGGTCCTGAGAGTGACGATAATGAAGAATTTAGTGTTTGAAATAGTTGATGTTAATAGATACATACATGCCTTTGTGAACTTCTGTCGGTATGATTCCAGTCGCCCATCGTCCCTCCCGTCCATGCAGTGTCGTCGTGGCAGTCGTCACTGCCTCTGGGGGACTTCACGATCCATTTCTGCCCCCAGGATGATGATGTCCAGGGTCCTGGGAGTAAAGACAATGAAGAGTTTAGTGTTTGAAATAGTTGATGTTAATAGATGTGCACTTGCCTTTGTGAACTTCTGTCGGCATGTTTCCAGTCGCCCATCGTCCCTCCTATCCATGCAGTGTCGTCGTGACAGTCGTCACTGCCTCTGGGGGACTTCATGGTCCATTTCTGCCCCCAGGATGATGATGTCCAGGGTCCTGGGAGTAAAGATAATGAAGAGTTTAGTGTTTGAAATACTTGGTGTCAATAGATATATACTTGCCTTTATGAACTTCTGTCGGTATGATTCCAGTCGCCCATCGTCCCTCCCGTCCATGCAGTGTCGTCGGGGCGGTCGTCACTGCCTCTGGGGGACTTCATGATCCATTTCTACCCCCAGGATGATGATGTCCAAGGTCTTGAGAGTAAAGATAATGAAGAGTTTAGTGTTTGAAATAGTTGATCTTAATAGATATATACTTCCCTTTATGAACTTCTGTCGGTATATTTCCAGTCGCCCATCGTCCCTCCTGTCCATGCAGTGTCGTCGTGACAGTCGTCACTGCCTCTGGGAGACTTCAAGATCCATTTCTGCCCCCAGGATGATGATGTCCAAGGTCCTGAGAGTAAAGATAATGAAGAGTTTAGTGTTTGAAATAGTTGATGTTAATAGATAAATACTTGCCTTTATGAACTTCTGTCGGTATGATTCCAGTCGCCAATCGTCCTTCTCGTCCATGCAGTGTTTTTGTGGCAGTCGTCACAGCCTCTGGGGGACTTCACGATCCATTTCTGACCCCAGGATGATGATGTTCAGGGTCCTGGGAGTAAAGATGATGAAGTGTTTAGTGTTTGAAATAGTTGATGTTAATAGATATATACTTGCCTTTATGAACTTCTGTCGGTGTGATTCCAGTCGCCCATCGTCCCTCCCGTCCATGCAGTGTCGTCGTGGCAGTCGTCACTTCCTCTGGGGGACTTCATGGTCCATTTCTGCCCCCAGGATGATGATGTCCAGGGTCCTGAGAGTGACGATAATGAAGAATTTAGTGTTTGAAATAGTTGATGTTAATAGATATATACTTGCCTTTATGAACTTCTGTCGGTATGATTCCAGTCCCCCCATCCTCCCTCCCGTCAATGCAGTGTCGTCGTGGCAGTCGTCACTGCCTCTGGGGGACTTCACGATCCATTTCTGCCCCCAGGATGATGATGTCCAGGGTCCTGGGAGTAAAGACAATGAAGAGTTTAGTGTTTTAAGGAGTTGATTAAAAAATATATATACTTGCCTTTGTGAACTTCTGTCGGCATGTTTCCAGTCGCCCATCGTCCCTCCTATCCATGCAGTGTCGTCGTGACAGTCGTCACTGCCTCTGGGGGACTTCATGGTCCATTTCTGACCCCAGGATGATGATGTCCAGGGTCCTGGGAGTAAAGATAATGAAGAGTTTAGTGTTTGAAATACTTGGTGTCAATAGATATATACTTGCCTTTATGAACTTCTGTCGGTATGATTCCAGTCGCCCATCGTCCCTCCCGTCCATGCAGTGTCGTCGGGGCAGTCGTCACTGCCTCTGGGGGACTTCATGATCCATTTCTGCCCCCAGGATGATGATGTCCAAGGTCCTCAGAGTAAAGATAATGAAGAATTTAGTGTTTGAAAGAGTTTATCTTAATATATATATGCTTGCCTTTGTGAACTTCTGTCGGTATGTTTCCAGTCGCCTATCTTCCCTCCTGTCCATGCAGTGTCTTTGTGGCAGTCGTCACTGCCTCTGGGGTACTTCACGATCCATTTTTGCCCCCAGGATGATGATGTCCAGGGACGTGAGAGTAAAGATAATGAAGAAGTTACAGTTTGAAATAGTTGAAGTTAATAGACATATACTTGCCTTTATGAACTTCTGTCGGTATGATTCCAGTCGCCCATCGTCAGTCTCGTCCATGCAGTGTCGTCGTGGCAGTCGTCACTGCCTCTGGGGGACTTCACGATCCATTTCTGCCCCCAGGGTGATGATGTCCAAGGTCCTGAGAGTAAAGATAATGAAGAGTTTGGTGTTTGAAAGAGTTGATGTTAATAGATATATACTTGCCTTTATGAACTTCTGTCGGTATGATTCCAGTCGCCAATCGTCCCTCTCGTCCATGCAGTGTCTTTGTGGCAGTCTTCACATCCTCTGGGGGACTTCATGATCTATTTCTGCCCCCAGGATGATGATTTCCAGGGTCCTGAGAATAAAGATAATGAAGAGTTTAGTGTTTCAAAGAGTTGATTATAATATATATATATACTTGTCTTTGTGAGCTTCTGTCGGTATGTTTCCAGTTGCCCATCGTCCCTCCTGTCCATGCAGTGTCGTCGTGACAGTCGTCACTGCCTCTGGGGGACTTCACGATCCATTTCTGACCCAAGGATGATGATGTTCAGGGTCCTGGGAGTAAAGATGATGAAGTGTTTAGTGTTTGAAATAGTTGATGTTAATAGATATATACTTGCCTTTGTGAACTTCTGTCGGTGTGATTCCAGTCGCCCAACCTCCCTCCTGTCCATGCAGTGTCGTCGTGACAGTCGTCACTGCCTCTGGGGGACTTCACGATCCATTTCTGACCCCAGGATGATGATGTTCAGGGTCCTGGGAGTAAAGATGATGAAGTGTTTAGTGTTTGAAATAGTTGATGTTAATAGATATATACTTGCCTTTATGAACTTCTGTCGGTGTGATTCCAGTCGCCCATCGTCCCTCCCGTCCATGCAGTGTCGTCGTGGGAGTCGTCACTTCCTCTGGGGGACTTCATGGTCCATTTCTGCCCCCAGGATGATGATGTCCAGGGTCCTGAGAGTAAAGATAATGAAGAATTTAGTGTTTGAAATAGTTGATGTTAATAGATATATACTTACCTTTGTGAACTTCTGTCGGTATGATTCCAGTCGCCCATCGTCCCTCCTATCCATGCAGTGTCGTCGTGGCAGTCGTCACTGCCTCTGGGGGACTTCACGATCCATTTCTGCCCCCAGGATGATGATGTCCAGGGTCCTGAGAGTAAAGATCATGAAGAGTTTAGTGTTTGAAATAGTTGATGTTAATAGACATACACTTGCCTTTATGAACTTCTGTCGGTATGATTCCAGTCGCCCATCGTCCCTCTCGTCCATGCAGTGTCTTTGTGGCAGTCGTCACATCCTCTGGGGGACTTCATGATCTATTTCTGCCCCCAGGATGATGATTTCCAGGGTCCTGACAGTAAAGATAATGAAGAGTTTAGTGTTTCAAAGAGTTGATTATAATATATATATATACTTGCCTTTGTGAGCTTCTGTCGGCATGTTTCCAGTTGTCCATCGTCCCTCCTGTCCATGCAGTGTCGTCGTGACAGTCGTCACTGCCTCTGGGGGACTTCACGATCCATTTCCGACCCCAGGATGATGATGTTCAGGGTCCTGGGAGTAAAGATGATGAAGTGTTTAGTGTTTGAAATAGTTGATGTTAATAGATATATACTTGCCTTTATGAACTTCTGTCGGTGTGATTCCAGTCGCCCATCGTCCCTCCTGTCCATGCAGTGTCGTCGTGGCAGTCGTCACTTATTCTGGGGGACTTCATGGTCCATTTCAGCCCCCAGGATGATGATGTCCAGGGTCCTGAGAGTGACGATAATGAAGAATTTAGTGTTTGAAATAGTTGATGTTAATAGATATATACTTTCCTTTGTGAACTTCTCTCGGTATGATTCCAGTCGCCCATCGTCCCTCCTATCCATGCAGTGTCGTCGTGGCAGTCGTCACTGCCTCTGGGGGACTTCACGATCCATTTCTGCCCCCAGGATGATGATGTCCAGGGTCCTGGGAGTAAAGATAATGAAGAGTTTAGTGTTTGAAATAGTTGATGTTAATAGATATATACTTGCCTTTATGAACTTCTGTCGGTATGATTCCAGTCGCCCATCGTCCCTGTCGTCCATGCAGTGTCTTGGTGGCAGTCGTCACTGCCTCTGGTTGAATTCATGATCTATTTCTGCCCCCAGGATGATGATGTCCCGGGTCCTGAGAGTAAAGATATTGAAGAGTTTAGTGTTTGAAGGAGTTGATTAAAATATATATATACTTGCCTTTATGAACTTCTGTCGGCATGTTTCCAGTCGCCCATCGTCCCTCCTATCCATGCAGTGTCGTCGTGACAGTCGTCACTGCCTCTGGGGGACTTCATGGTCCAATTCTGACCCCAGGATGATGATGTCCAGGGTCCTGGGCGTAAAGATAATGAAGAGTTTAGTGTTTGAAATACTTGGTGTCAATAGATATATACTTGCCTTTATGAACTTCTGTCGGTATGATTCCAGTCGCCCATCGTCCCTCCCGTCCATGCAGTGTCGTCGGGGCGGTCGTCACTGCCTCTGGGGGACTTCATGATCCATTTCTGCCCCCAGGATGATGATGTCCAAGGTCCTCAGAGTAAAGATAATGAAGAATTTAGTGTTTGAAAGAGTTTATCTCAATATATATATGCTTGCCTTTGTGAACTTCTGTCGGTATGTTTCCAGTCGCCTATCTTCCCTCCTGTCCATGCAGTGTCTTTGTGGCAGTCGTCACTGCCTCTGGGGTACTTCACGATCCATTTTTGCCCCCAGGATGATGATGTCCAGGGTCGTGAGAGTAAAGATAATGAAGAAGTTACAGTTTGAAATAGTTGAAGTTAATAGACATATACTTGCCTTTATGAACTTCTGTCGGTATGATTCCAGTCGCCCATCGTCAGTCTCGTCCATGCAGTGTCGTCGTGGCAGTCGTCACTGCCTCTGGGGGACTTCACGATCCATTTCTGCCCCCAGGGTGATGATGTCCAAGGTCCTGAGAGTAAAGATAATGAAGAGTTTGGTGTTTGAAAGAGTTGATGTTAATAGATATATACTTGCCTTTATGAACTTCTGTCGGTATGATTCCAGTCGCCAATCGTCCCTCTCGTCCATGCAGTGTCTTTGTGGCAGTCTTCACATCCTCTGGGGGACTTCATGATTTATTTCTGCCCCCAGGATGATGATTTCCAGGGTCCTGAGAATAAAGATAATGAAGAGTTTAGTGTTTCAAAGAGTTGATTATAATATATATATATACTTGTCTTTGTGAGCTTCTGTCGGTATGTTTCCAGTTGCCCATCGTCCCTCCTGTCCATGCAGTGTCGTCGTGACAGTCGTCACTGCCTCTGGGGGACTTCACGATCCATTTCTGACCCCAGGATGATGATGTTCAGGGTCCTGGGAGTAAAGATGATGAAGTGTTTAGTGTTTGAAATAGTTGATGTTAATAGATATATACTTGCCTTTGTGAACTTCTGTCGGTATGATTCCAGTCGCCCATCCTCCCTCCTGTCCATGCAGTGTCGTCGTGACAGTCGTCACTGCCTCTGGGGGACTTCACGATCCATTTCTGACCCCAGGATGATGATGTTCAGGGTCCTGGGAGTAAAGATGATGAAGTGTTTAGTGTTTGAAATAGTTGATGTTAATAGATATATACTTGCCTTTATGAACTTCTGTCGGTGTGATTCCAGTCGCCCATCGTCCCTCCCGTCCATGCAGTGTCGTCGTGGCAGTCGTCACTTCCTCTGGGGGACTTCATGGTCCATTTCTGCCCCCAGGATGATGATGTCCAGGGTCCTGAGAGTAAAGATAATGAAGAATTTAGTGTTTGAAATAGTTGATGTTAATAGATATATACTTGCCTTTGTGAACTTCTGTCGGTATGATTCCAGTCGCCCATCGTCCCTCCTATCCATGCAGTGTCGTCGTGGCAGTCGTCACTGCCTCTGGGGGACTTCACGATCCATTTCTGCCCCCAGGATGATGATGTCCAGGGTCCTGAGAGTAAAGATCATGAAGAGTTTAGTGTTTGAAATAGTTGATGTTAATAGACATACACTTGCCTTTATGAACTTCTGTCGGTATGATTCCAGTCGCCCATCGTCCCTCTCGTCCATGCAGTGTCTTTGTGGCAGTCGTCACATCCTCTGGGGGACTTCATGATCTATTTCTGCCCCCAGGATGATGATTTCCAGGGTCCTGACAGTAAAGATAATGAAGAGTTTAGTGTTTCAAAGAGTTGATTATAATATATATATATACTTGCCTTTGTGAGCTTCTGTCGGCATGTTTCCAGTTGTCCATCGTCCCTCCTGTCCATGCAGTGTCGTCGTGACAGTCGTCACTGCCTCTGGGGGACTTCACGATCCATTTCCGACCCCAGGATGATGATGTTCAGGGTCCTGGGAGTAAAGATGATGAAGTGTTTAGTGTTTGAAATAGTTGATGTTAATAGATATATACTTGCCTTTATGAACTTCTGTCGGTGTGATTCCAGTCGCCCATCGTCCCTCCTGTCCATGCAGTGTCGTCGTGGCAGTCGTCACTTATTCTGGGGGACTTCATGGTCCATTTCAGCCCCCAGGATGATGATGTCCAGGGTCCTGAGAGTGACGATAATGAAGAATTTAGTGTTTGAAATGGTTGATGTTAATAGATATATACTTTCCTTTGTGAACTTCTCTCGGTATGATTCCAGTCGCCCATCGTCCCTCCTATCCATGCAGTGTCGTCGTGGCAGTCGTCACTGCCTCTGGGGGACTTTATGGTCCATTTCTGCCCCCAGGATGATGATGTCCAGGGTCCTGGGAGTAAAGATAATGAAGAGTTTAGTGTTTGAAATAGTTGATGTTAATAGATATATACTTGCCTTTATGAACTTCTGTCGGTATGATTCCAGTCGCCCATCGTCCCTGTCGTCCATGCAGTGTCTTGGTGGCAGTCGTCACTGCCTCTGGTTGAATTCATGATCTATTTCTGCCCCCAGGATGATGATGTCCCGGGTCCTGAGAGTAAAGATATTGAAGAGTTTAGTGTTTGAAGGAGTTGATTAAAATATATATATACTTGCCTTTATGAACTTCTGTCGGCATGTTTCCAGTCGCCCATCGTCCCTCCTATCCATGCAGTGTCGTCGTGACAGTCGTCACTGCCTCTGGGGGACTTCATGGTCCAATTCTGACCCCAGGATGATGATGTCCAGGGTCCTGGGCGTAAAGATAATGAAGAGTTTAGTGTTTGAAGTACTTGGTGTTAATAGATATATACTTGCCTTTATGAACTTCTGTCGGTGTGATTCCAGTCGCCCATCGTCCCTCCCGTCCATGCAGTGTCGTCGGGGCGGTCGTCACTGCCTCTGGGGGACTTCATGATCCATTTCTGCCCCCAGGATGATGATGTCCAGGGTCCTGAGAGTAAAGATATTGAAGAGTTTAGTGTTTGAAGGAGTTGATTAAAATATATATATACTTGCCTTTGTGAACTTCTGTCGGCATGTTTCCAGTCGCCCATCGTCCCTCCTATCCATGCAGTGTCGTCGTGACAGTCGTCACTGCCTCTGGGGGACTTCATGGTCCATTTCTGCCCCCAGGATGATGATGTCCAGGGTCCTGAGAGTAAAGATAATGAAGAAGTTACAGTTTGAAATAGTTGAAGTTAATAGACATATACTTGCCTTTATGAACTTCTGTCGGTATGATTCCAGTCGCCCATCGTCAGTCTCGTCCATGCAGTGTCGTCGTGGCAGTCGTCACTGCCTCTGGGGGACTTCACGATCCATTTCTGCCCCCAGGATGATGATGTCCAAGGTCCTGAGAGTAAAGATAATGAAGAGTTTAGTGTTTGAAGTACTTGGTGTTAATAGATATATACTTGCCTTTATGAACTTCTGTCGGTGTGATTCCAGTCGCCCATCGTCCCTCCCGTCCATGCAGTGTCGTCGGGGCGGTCGTCACTGCCTCTGGGGGACTTCATGATCCATTTCTGCCCCCAGGATGATGATGTCCAGGGTCCTGAGAGTAAAGATATTGAAGAGTTTAGTGTTTGAAGGAGTTGATTAAAATATATATATACTTGCCTTTGTGAACTTCTGTCGGCATGTTTCCAGTCGCCCATCGTCCCTCCTATCCATGCAGTGTCGTCGTGACAGTCGTCACTGCCTCTGGGGGACTTCATGGTCCATTTCTGCCCCCAGGATGATGATGTCCAGGGTCCTGAGAGTAAAGATAATGAAGAAGTTACAGTTTGAAATAGTTGAAGTTAATAGACATATACTTGCCTTTATGAACTTCTGTCGGTATGATTCCAGTCGCCCATCGTCAGTCTCGTCCATGCAGTGTCGTCGTGGCAGTCGTCACATCCTCTGGGGGACTTCATGATCTATTTCTGCCCCCAGGATGATGATTTCCAGGGTCCTGACAGTAAAGATAATGAAGAGTTTAGTGTTTCAAAGAGTTGATTATAATATATATATATACTTGCCTTTGTGAGCTTCTGTCGGCATGTTTCCAGTTGCCCATCGTCCCTCCTGTCCATGCAGTGTCGTCGTGACAGTCGTCACTGCCTCTGGGGGACTTCACGATCCATTTCCGACCCCAGGATGATGATGTTCAGGGTCCTGGGAGTAAAGATGATGAAGTGTTTAGTGTTTGAAATAGTTGATGTTAATAGATATATACTTGCCTTTATGAACTTCTGTCGGTGTGATTCCAGTCGCCCATCGTCCCTCCTGTCCATGCAGTGTCGTCGTGGCAGTCGTCACTTATTCTGGGGGACTTCATGGTCCATTTCAGCCCCCAGGATGATGATGTCCAGGGTCCTGAGAGTGACGATAATGAAGAATTTAGTGTTTGAAATAGTTGATGTTAATAGATATATACTTTCCTTTGTGAACTTCTCTCGGTATGATTCCAGTCGCCCATCGTCCCTCCTATCCATGCAGTGTCGTCGTGGCAGTCGTCACTGCCTCTGGGGGACTTCACGATCCATTTCTGCCCCCAGGATGATGATGTCCAGGGTCCTGGGAGTAAAGATAATGAAGAGTTTAGTGTTTGAAATAGTTGATGTTAATAGATATATACTTGCCTTTATGAACTTCTGTCGGTATGATTCCAGTCGCCCATCGTCCCTCTCGTCCATGCAGTGTCTTGGTGGCAGTCGTCACTGCCTCTGGTTGAATTCATGATCTATATCTGCCCCCAGGATGATGATGTCCCGGGTCCTGAGAGTAAAGATATTGAAGAGTTTAGTGTTTGAAGGAGTTGATTAAAATATATATATACTTGCCTTTATGAACTTCTGTCGGCATGTTTCCAGTCGCCCATCGTCCCTCCTATCCATGCAGTGTTGTCGTGACAGTCGTCACTGCCTCTGGGGGACTTCATGGTCCAATTCTGACCCCAGGATGATGATGTCCAGGGTCCTGGGCGTAAAGATAATGAAGAGTTTAGTGTTTGAAGTACTTGGTGTTAATAGATATATACTTGCCTTTATGAACTTCTGTCGGTGTGATTCCAGTCGCCCATCGTCCCTCCCGTCCATGCAGTGTCGTCGGGGCGGTCGTCACTGCCTCTGGGGGACTTCATGATCCATTTCTGCCCCCAGGATGATGATGTCCAGGGTCCTGAGAGTAAAGATATTGAAGAGTTTAGTGTTTGAAGGAGTTGATTAAAATATATATATACTTGCCTTTGTGAACTTCTGTCGGCATGTTTCCAGTCGCCCATCGTCCCTCCTATCCATGCAGTGTCGTCGTGACAGTCGTCACTGCCTCTGGGGGACTTCATGGTCCATTTCTGCCCCCAGGATGATGATGTCCAGGGTCCTGAGAGTAAAGATAATGAAGAAGTTACAGTTTGAAATAGTTGAAGTTAATAGACATATACTTGCCTTTATGAACTTCTGTCGGTATGATTCCAGTCGCCCATCGTCAGTCTCGTCCATGCAGTGTCGTCGTGGCAGTCGTCACTGCCTCTGGGGGACTTCACGATCCATTTCTGCCCCCAGGATGATGATGTCCAAGGTCCTGAGAGTAAAGATAATGAAGAGTTGAGTGTTTGAAATAGTTGATGTTAATAGATATATACTTGCCTTTATGAACTTCTGTCGGTATGATTCCAGTCGCCAATCGTCCCTCTCGTCCATGCAGTGTCTTTGTGGCAGTCGTCACTGCCTCTGGGGGACTTCATGATCTATTTCTGCCCCCAGGATGATGATGTCCAGGGTCCTGAGAGTAAAGATATTGAAGAGTTTAGTGTTTGAAGGAGTTGATTAAAATATATATATACTTGCCTTTGTGAACTTCTGTCGGCATGTTTCCAGTCGCCCATCGTCCCTCCTATCCATGCAGTGTCGTCGTGACAGTCGTCACTGCCTCTGGGGGACTTCATGGTCCATTTCTGCCCTCAGGATGATGATGTCCAGGGTCCTGAGAGTAAAGATAATGAAGAAGTTACAGTTTGAAAGTGTTGAAGTTAATAGACATATACTTGCCTTTGTGAACTTCTGTCGGTATGATTCCAGTCGCCCATCGTCAGTCTCGTCCATGCAGTGTCGTCGTGGCAGTCGTCACTGCCTCTGGGGGACTTCACGATCCATTTCTGCCCCCAGGATGATGATGTCCAGGGTCCTGAGAGTAAAGATAATGAAGAGTTTAGTGTTTCAAAGAGCTGATTATAATATATATATATACTTGCCTTTGTGAGCTTCTGTCGGTATGTTTCCAGTTGCCCATCGTCCCTCCTGTCCATGCAGTGTCGTCGTGACAGTCGTCACTGCCTCTGGGGGACTTCACGATCCATTTCTGACCCCAGGATGATGATGTTCAAGGTCCTGGGAGTAAAGATGATGAAGTGTTTAGTGTTTGAAATAGTTGATGTTAATAGATATATACTTGCCTTTATGAACTTCTGTCGGTGTGATTCCAGTCGCTCATCGTCCCTGCCGTCCATGCAGTGTCGTCGTGGCAGTCGTCACTTCCTCTGGGGGACTTCACGATCCATTTCTGCCCCCAGGATGATGATGTCCAGGGTCCTGAGAGTGACGATAATGAAGAATTTAGTGTTTGAAATACTTGATGTTAATAGATATATACTTGCCTTTGTGAACTTCTGTCGGTATGATTCCAGTCGCCCATCGTCCCTCCTATCCATGCAGTGTCGTCGTGGCAGTCGTCACTGCCTCTGGGGGACTTCACGATCCATTTCTGACCCCAGGATGATGATGTCCAGGGTCCTGGGAGTAAAGACAATGAAGAGTTTAGTGTTTGAAATAGTTGATGTTAATAGATATATACTTGCCTTTATGAACTTCTGTCGGTATGATTCCAGTCGCCCATCGTCCCTCTCGTCCATGCAGTGTCTTTGTGGCAGTCGTCACTGCCTCTGGGGGACTTTATGATCTATTTCTGCCCCCAGGATGATGATGTCCAGGGTCCTGAGAGTAAAGATAATGAAGAGTTTAGTGTTTCAAAGATCTGATTATAATATATATATATACTTGCCTTTGTGAGCTTCTGTCGGTATGTTTCCAGTTGCCCATCGTCCCTCCTGTCCATGCAGTGTCGTCGTGACAGTCGTCACTGCCTCTGGGGGACTTCACGATCCATTTCTGACCCCAGGATGATGATGTTCAAGGTCCAGGGAGTAAAGATGATGAAGTGTTTAGTGTTTGAAATAGTTGATGTTAATAGATATATACTTGCCTTTATGAACTTCTGTCGGTGTGATTCCAGTCGCCCATCGTCCCTCCCGTCCATGCAGTGTCGTCATGGCAGTCGTCACTGCCTCTGGGGGACTTCATGATCTATTTCTGCCCCCAGGATGATGATGTCCAGGGTAATGAGAGTAAAGATATTGAAGAGTTTAGTGTTTGAAGGATTTGATTAAAATATATATATACTTGCCTTTGTGAACTTCTGTCGGCATGTTTCCAGTCGCCCATCGTCCCTCCTATCCATGCAGTGTCGTCGTGACAGTCGTCACTGCCTCTGGGGGACTTTATGGTCCATTTCTGCCCCCAGGATGATGATGTCCAGGGTCCTGGGAGTAAAGATAATGAAGAGTTTAGTGTTTGAAATACTTGGTGTTAATAGATATATACTTGCCTTTATGAACTTCTGTCGGCATGATTCCAGTCGCCCATAGTCCCTCCCGTCAATGCAGTGTCGTCGTGGCAGTCGTCACTGCCTCTGGCGGACTTCATGGTCCATTTCTGCCCCCAGGATGATGATGTCCAGGGTCCTGAGAGTAAAGATAATGAAGACTTTACTGTTTGAAAGAGTTGATCTTAATAGATATATACTTGCCTTTATGAACTTCTGTCGGTGTATTTCCAGTCGCCCATCGTCCCTCCTGTCCATGCAGTGTCGTCGTGGCAGTCGTCACTGCCTCTGGGGGACTTCACGATCCATTTCTGCCCCCGGGATGATGATGTCCAAGGTCCTGAGAGTAAAGATATTGAAGAGTTTAGTGTTTCAAAGAGCTGATTATAATATATATATATACTTGCCTTTGTGAGCTTCTGTCGGTATGTTTCCAGTTGCCCATCGTCCCTCCTGTCCATGCAGTGTCGTCGTGACAGTCGTCACTGCCTCTGGGGGACTTCACGATCCATTTCTGACCCCAGGATGATGATGTTCAGGGTGCTGGGAGTAAAGATGATGAAGTGTTTAGTGTTTGAAATAGTTGATGTTAATAGATATATACTTGCCTTTATGAACTTCTGTCGGTGTGATTCCAGTCGCCCATCGTCCCTCCCGTCCATGCAGTGTCGTCGTGGCAGTCGTCACTTCCTCTGGGGGACTTCATGGTCCATTTCTGCCCCCAGGATGATGATGTCCAGGGTCCTGAGAGTGACGATAATGAAGAATTTAGTGTTTGAAATAGTTGATGTTAATAGATGTATACTTGCCTTTGTGAACTTCTGTCGGTATGATTCCACTCGCCCATCGTCCCTCCCGTCAATGCAGTGTCTTTGTGGCAGTCGTCACTGCCTCTGGGGGACTTCACGATCCATTTCTGACCCCAGGATGATGATGTCCAGGGTCCTGGGAGTAAAGACAATGAAGAGTTTAGTGTTTGAAATAGTTGATGTTAATAGATATATACTTGCCTTTATGAACTTCTGTCGGTATGATTCCAGTCGCCCATCGTCCCTCTCGTCCATGCAGTGTCTTTGTGGCAGTCGTCACTGCCTCTGGGGGACTTCATGATCTATTTCTGCCCCCAGGATGATGATGTCCAGGGTCCTGAGAGTAAAGATAATGAAGAGTTTAGTGTTTCAAAGATCTGATTATAATATATATATATACTTGCCTTTGTGAGCTTCTGTCGGTATGTTTCCAGTTGCCCATCGTCCCTCCTGTCCATGCAGTGTCGTCGTGACAGTCGTCACTGCCTCTGGGGGACTTCACGATCCATTTCTGACCCCAGGATGATGATGTTCAAGGTCCAGGGAGTAAAGATGATGAAGTGTTTAGTGTTTGAAATAGTTGATGTTAATAGATATATACTTGCCTTTATGAACTTCTGTCGGTGTGATTCCAGTCGCCCATCGTCCCTCCCGTCCATGCAGTGTCGTCATGGCAGTCGTCACTGCCTCTGGGGGACTTCATGATCTATTTCTGCCCCCAGGATGATGATGTCCAGGGTCCTGAGAGTAAAGATATTGAAGAGTTTAGTGTTTGAAGGATTTGATTAAAATATATATATACTTGCCTTTGTGAACTTCTGTCGGCATGTTTCCAGTCGCCCATCGTCCCTCCTATCCATGCAGTGTCGTCGTGACAGTCGTCACTGCCTCTGGGGGACTTCATGGTCCATTTCTGCCCCCAGGATGATGATGTCCAGGGTCCTGGGAGTAAAGATAATGAAGAGTTTAGTGTTTGAAATACTTGGTGTTAATAGATGTATACTTGCCTTTATGAACTTCTGTCGGTATGATTCCAGTCGCCCATAGTCCCTCCCGTCAATGCAGTGTCGTCGTGGCAGTCGTCACTTCCTCTGGCGGACTTCATGGTCCATTTCTGCCCCCAGGATGATGATGTCCAGGGTCCTGAGAGTAAAGATAATGAAGACTTTACTGTTTGAAAGAGTTGATCTTAATAGATATATACTTGCCTTTATGAACTTCTGTCGGTGTATTTCCAGTCGCCCATCGTCCATCCTGTCCATGCAGTGTCGTCGTGGCAGTCGTCACTGCCTCTGGGGGACTTCACGATCCATTTCTGCCCCCAGGATGATGATGTCCAAGGTCCTGAGAGTAAAGATATTGAAGAGTTTAGTGTTTCAAAGAGCTGATTATAATATATATATATACTTGCCTTTGTGAGCTTCTGTCGGTATGTTTCCAGTTGCCCATCGTCCCTCCTGTCCATGCAGTGTCGTCGTGACAGTCGTCACTGCCTCTGGGGGACTTCACGATCCATTTCTGACCCCAGGATGATGATGTTCAGGGTGCTGGGAGTAAAGATGATGAAGTGTTTAGTGTTTGAAATAGTTGATGTTAATAGATATATACTTGCCTTTATGAACTTCTGTCGGTGTGATTCCAGTCGCCCATCGTCCCTCCCGTCCATGCAGTGTCGTCGTGGCAGTCGTCACTTCCTCTGGGGGACTTCATGGTCCATTTCTGCCCCCAGGATGATGATGTCCAGGGTCCTGAGAGTGACGATAATGAAGAATTTAGTGTTTGAAATAGTTGATGTTAATAGATGTATACTTGCCTTTGTGAACTTCTGTCGGTATGATTCCAGTCGCCCATCGTCCCTCCCGTCAATGCAGTGTCGTCGTGGCAGTCGTCACTGCCTCTGGGGGACTTCACGATCCATTTCTGCCCCCAGGATGATGATGTCCAGGGTCCTGGGAGTAAAGACAATGAAGAGTTAAGTGTTTGAAATAGTTGATGTTAATAGATACATACTTGCCTTTATGAACTTCTGTCGGTATGATTCCAGTCGCCCATCGTCCCTCTCGTCCATGCAGTGTCTTTGTGGCAGTCGTCACTGCCTCTGGGGGACTTCATGATCTATTTCTGCCCCCAGGATGATGATGTCCAGGGTCCTGAGAGTAAAGATATTGAAGAGTTTAGTGTTTGAAGGAGTTGATTAAAATATATATATACTTGCCTTTGTGAACTTCTGTCGGCATGTTTCCAGTCGCCCATCGTCCCTCCTCTCCATGCAGTGTCGTCGTGACAGTCGTCACTGCCTCTGGGGGACTTCATGGTCCATTTCTGCCCTCAGGATGATGATGTCCAGGGTCCTGAGAGTAAAGATAATGAAGAAGTTACAGTTTGATATAGTTGAAGTTAATAGACATATACTTGCCTTTATGAACTTCTGTCGGTATGATTCCAGTCGCCCATCGTCCCTCCCGTCAATGCAGTGTCGTCGTGGCAGTCGTCACTGCCTCTGGGGGACTTCATGGTCCATTTCTGCCCCCAGGATGATGATGTCCAGGGTCCTGAGAGTAAAGATAATGAAGAATTTACAGTTTGAAATAGTTGATGTTAATAGACATATACTTGCCTTTATGAACTTCTGTCGGTATGATTCCAGTCGCCCATCGTCCCTCTTGTCCATGCAGTGTCTCTGTGGCAGTCGTCACTGCCTCTGGGGGACTTCACGATCCATTTTTGCCCCCAGGATGATGATGTCCAGGGTCCTGAGAGTAAAGATAATGAAGACTTTACTGTTTGAAAGAGTTGATCTTAATAGATATATACTTGCCTTTATGAACTTCTGTCGGTATATTTCCAGTCGCCCATCGTCCCTCTCGTCCATGCAGTGTCGTCGTGGCAGTCGTCACTGCCTCTGGGGGACTTCACGATCCATTTCTGCCCCCAGGATGATGATGTCCAAGGTCCTGAGAGTAAAGATATTGAAGAGTTTAGTGTTTCAAAAAGCTGATTATAATAGATATATATACTTGCCTTTGTGAGCTTCTGTCGGTATGTTTCCAGTTGCCCATCGTCCCTCCTGTCCATGCAGTGTCGTCGTGACAGTCGTCACTGCCTCTGGGGGACTTCACGATCCATTTCTGACCCCAGGATGATGATGTTCAGGGTGCTGGGAGTAAAGATGATGAAGTGTTTAGTGTTTGAAATAGTTGATGTTAATAGATATATACTTGCCTTTATGAACTTCTGTCGGTGTGATTCCAGTCGCCCATCGTCCCTCCCGTCCATGCAGTGTCGTCGTGGCAGTCGTCACTTCCTCTGGGGGACTTCATGGTCCATTTCTGCCCCCAGGATGATGATGTCCAGGGTCCTGAGAGTGACGATAATGAAGAATTTAGTGTTTGAAATAGTTGATGTTAATAGATATATACTTGCCTTTGTGAACTTCTGTCGGTGTGATTCCAGTCGCCCATCGTCCCTGCCGTCAATGCAGTGTCGTCGTGGCAGTCGTCACTGCCTCTGGGGGACTTCACGATCCATTTCTGCCCCCAGGATGATGATGTCCAGGGTCCTGAGAGTGACGATAATGAAGAATTTAGTGTTTGAAATACTTGATGTTAATAGATATATACTTGCCTTTGTGAACTTCTGTCGGTATGATTCCAGTCGCCCATCGTCCCTCCTATCCATGCAGTGTCGTCGTGGCAGTCGTCACTGCCTCTGGGGGACTTCACGATCCATTTCTGACCCCAGGATGATGATGTCCAGGGTCCTGGGAGTAAAGACAATGATGAGTTTAGTGTTTGAAATAGTTGATGTTAATAGATATATACTTGCCTTTATGAACTTCTGTCGGTATGATTCCAGTCGCCCATCGTCCCTCTCGTCCATGCAATGTCTTTGTGGCAGTCGTCACTGCCTCTGGGGGACTTCATGATCTATTTCTACCCCCAGGATGATGATGTCCAGGGTCCTGAGAGTAAAGAAAATGAAGAGTTTAGTGTTTCAAAGAGCTGATTATAATATATATATATACTTGCCTTTGTGAGCTTCTGTCGGTATGTTTCCAGTTGCCCATCGTCCCTCCTGTCCATGCAGTGTCGTCGTGACAGTCGTCACTGCCTCTGGGGGACTTCACGATCCATTTCTGACCCCAGGATGATGATGTTCAAGGTCCAGGGAGTAAAGATGATGAAGTGTTTAGTGTTTGAAATAGTTGATGTTAATAGATATATACTTGCCTTTATGAACTTCTGTCGGTGTGACTCCAGTCGCCCATCGTCCCTCCCGTCCATGCAGTGTCGTCATGGCAGTCGTCACTGCCTCTGGGGGACTTCATGATCTATTTCTGCCCCCAGGATGATGATGTCCAGGGTCCTGAGAGTAAAGATATTGAAGAGTTTAGTGTTTGAAGGATTTGATTAAAATATATATATACTTGCCTTTGTGAACTTCTGTCGGCATGTTTCCAGTCGCCCATCGTCCCTCCTATCCATGCAGTGTCGTCGTGACAGTCGTCACTGCCTCTGGGGGACTTCATGGTCCATTTCTGCCCCCAGGATGATGATGTCCAGGGTCCTGAGAGTAAAGATAATGAAGAAGTTACAGTTTGAAATAGTTGAAGTTAATAGACATATACTTGCCTTTATGAACTTCTGTCTGTATGATTCCAGTCGACCATCGTCCCTCCAGTCAATGCAGTGTCGTCGTGGCAGTCGTCACTGCCTCTGGGGGACTTCATGGTCCATTTCTGCCCCCAGGATGATGATGTCCAAGGTCCTGAGAGTAAAGATAATGAAGAATTTACAGTTTGAAATAGTTGATGTTAATAGATATATACTTGCCTTTATGAACTTCTGTCTGTATGATTCCAGTCGCCCATCGTCCCTCTTGTCCATGCAGTGTCTCTGTGGCAGTCGTCACTGCCTCTGGGGGACTTCACGATCCATTTTTGCCCCCAGGATGATGATGTCCAGGGTCCTGAGAGTAAAGATAATGAAGACTTTACTGTTTGAAAGAGTTGATCTTAATAGATATATACTTGCCTTTATGAACTTCTGTCGGTATATTTCCAGTCGCCCATCGTCCCTCTCGTCCATGCAGTGTCGTCGTGGCAGTCGTCACTGCCTCTGGGGGACTTCACGATCCATTTCTGCCCCCAGGATGATGATGTCCAAGGTCCTGAGAGTAAAGATATTGAAGAGTTTAGTGTTTCAAAAAGCTGATTATAATAGATATATATACTTGCCTTTGTGAGCTTCTGTCGGTATGTTTCCAGTTGCCCATCGTCCCTCCTGTCCATGCAGTGTCGTCGTGACAGTCGTCACTGCCTCTGGGGGACTTCACGATCCATTTCTGACCCCAGGATGATGATGTTCAGGGTGCTGGGAGTAAAGATGATGAAGTGTTTAGTGTTTGAAATAGTTGATGTTAATAGATATATACTTGCCTTTATGAACTTCTGTCGGTGTGATTCCAGTCGCCCATCGTCCCTCCCGTCCATGCAGTGTCGTCGTGGCAGTCGTCACTTCCTCTGGGGGACTTCATGGTCCATTTCTGCCCCCAGGATGATGATGTCCAGGGTCCTGAGAGTGACGATAATGAAGAATTTAGTGTTTGAAATAGTTGATGTTAATAGATATATACTTGCCTTTGTGAACTTCTGTCGGTGTGATTCCAGTCGCCCATCGTCCCTCCCGTCAATGCAGTGTCGTCGTGGCAGTCGTCACTGCCTCTGGGGGACTTCACGATCCATTTCTGCCCCCAGGATGATGATGTCCAGGGTCCTGAGAGTGACGATAATGAAGAATTTAGTGTTTGAAATACTTGATGTTAATAGATATATACTTGCCTTTGTGAACTTCTGTCGGTATGATTCCAGTCGCCCA
The DNA here is from genome assembly GCF_037392515.1 of Haliotis asinina. NCBI lineage: Eukaryota > Metazoa > Mollusca > Gastropoda > Lepetellida > Haliotidae > Haliotis > Haliotis asinina. The sequence goes on from NC_090282.1 coordinate 46,307,574, forward strand.
TCGTCCCTCCTATCCATGCAGTGTCGTCGTGGCAGTCGTCACTGCCTCTGGGGGACTTCACGATCCATTTCTGACCCCAGGATGATGATGTCCAGGGTCCTGGGAGTAAAGACAATGATGAGTTTAGTGTTTGAAATAGTTGATGTTAATAGATATATACTTGCCTTTATGAACTTCTGTCGGTATGATTCCAGTCGCCCATCGTCCCTCTCGTCCATGCAATGTCTTTGTGGCAGTCGTCACTGCCTCTGGGGGACTTCATGATCTATTTCTACCCCCAGGATGATGATGTCCAGGGTCCTGAGAGTAAAGAAAATGAAGAGTTTAGTGTTTCAAAGAGCTGATTATAATATATATATATACTTGCCTTTGTGAGCTTCTGTCGGTATGTTTCCAGTTGCCCATCGTCCCTCCTGTCCATGCAGTGTCGTCGTGACAGTCGTCACTGCCTCTGGGGGACTTCACGATCCATTTCTGACCCCAGGATGATGATGTTCAAGGTCCAGGGAGTAAAGATGATGAAGTGTTTAGTGTTTGAAATAGTTGATGTTAATAGATATATACTTGCCTTTATGAACTTCTGTCGGTGTGACTCCAGTCGCCCATCGTCCCTCCCGTCCATGCAGTGTCGTCATGGCAGTCGTCACTGCCTCTGGGGGACTTCATGATCTATTTCTGCCCCCAGGATGATGATGTCCAGGGTCCTGAGAGTAAAGATATTGAAGAGTTTAGTGTTTGAAGGATTTGATTAAAATATATATATACTTGCCTTTGTGAACTTCTGTCGGCATGTTTCCAGTCGCCCATCGTCCCTCCTATCCATGCAGTGTCGTCGTGACAGTCGTCACTGCCTCTGGGGGACTTCATGGTCCATTTCTGCCCCCAGGATGATGATGTCCAGGGTCCTGAGAGTAAAGATAATGAAGAAGTTACAGTTTGAAATAGTTGAAGTTAATAGACATATACTTGCCTTTATGAACTTCTGTCTGTATGATTCCAGTCGACCATCGTCCCTCCAGTCAATGCAGTGTCGTCGTGGCAGTCGTCACTGCCTCTGGGGGACTTCATGGTCCATTTCTGCCCCCAGGATGATGATGTCCAAGGTCCTGAGAGTAAAGATAATGAAGAATTTACAGTTTGAAATAGTTGATGTTAATAGATATATACTTGCCTTTATGAACTTCTGTCGGTATGATTCCAGTCGCCCATCGTCCCTCTTGTCCATGCAGTGTCTCTGTGGCAGTCGTCACTGCCTCTGGGGGACTTCACGATCCATTTCTGCCCCCAGGATGATGATGTCCAGGGTCCTGAGAGTAAAGATAATGAAGACTTTACTGTTTGAAAGAGTTGATCTTAATAGATATATACTTGCCTTTATGAACTTCTGTCGGTATATTTCCAGTCGCCCATCGTCCCTTCTGTCCATGCAGTGTCGTCGTGACAGTCGTCACTGCCTCTGGGGGACTTCACGATCCATTTCTGCCCCCAGGATGATGATGTCCAAGGTCCTGAGAGTAAAGATATTGAAGAGTTTAGTGTTTCAAAGAGCTGATTATAATAGATATATATACTTGCCTTTGTGAGCTTCTGTCGGTATGTTTCCAGTTGCCCATCGTCCCTCCTGTCCATGCAGTGTCGTCGTGACAGTCGTCACTGCCTCTGGGGGACTTCACGATCCATTTCTGACCCCAGGATGATGATGTTCAAGGTCCAGGGAGTAAAGATGATGAAGTGTTTAGTGTTTGAAATAGTTGATGTTAATAGATATATACTTGCCTTTATGAACTTCTGTCGGTGTGATTCCAGTCGCCCATCGTCCCTCCCGTCCATGCAGTGTCGTCATGGCAGTCGTCACTGCCTCTGGGGGACTTCATGATCTATTTCTGCCCCCAGGATGATGATGTCCAGGGTCCTGAGAGTAAAGATATTGAAGAGTTTAGTGTTTGAAGGATTTGATTAAAATATATATATACTTGCCTTTGTGAACTTCTGTCGGCATGTTTCCAGTCGCCCATCGTCCCTCCTATCCATGCAGTGTCGTCGTGACAGTCGTCACTGCCTCTGGGGGACTTCATGGTCCATTTCTGCCCCCAGGATGATGATGTCCAGGGTCCTGGGAGTAAAGATAATGAAGAGTTTAGTGTTTGAAATACTTGGTGTTAATAGATGTATACTTGCCTTTACGAACTTCTGTCGGTATGATTCCAGTCGCCCATAGTCCCTCCCGTCAATGCAGTGTCGTCGTGGCAGTCGTCACTGCCTCTGGCGGACTTCATGGTCCATTTCTGCCCCCAGGATGATGATGTCCAGGGTCCTGAGAGTAAAGATAATGAAGACTTTACTGTTTGAAAGAGTTGATCTTAATAGATATATACTTGCCTTTATGAACTTCTGTCGGTGTATTTCCAGTCGCCCATCGTCCCTCCTGTCCATGCAGTGTCGTCGTGGCAGTCGTCACTGCCTCTGGGGGACTTCACGATCCATTTCTGCCCCCAGGATGATGATGTCCAAGGTCCTGAGAGTAAAGATATTGAAGAGTTTAGTGTTTCAAAGAGCTGATTATAATATATATATATACTTGCCTTTGTGAGCTTCTGTCGGTATGTTTCCAGTTGCCCATCGTCCCTCCTGTCCATGCAGTGTCGTCGTGACAGTCGTCACTGCCTCTGGGGGACTTCACGATCCATTTCTGACCCCAGGATGATGATGTTCAGGGTGCTGGGAGTAAAGATGATGAAGTGTTTAGTGTTTGAAATAGTTGATGTTAATAGATATATACTTGCCTTTATGAACTTCTGTCGGTGTGATTCCAGTCGCCCATCGTCCCTCCCGTCCATGCAGTGTCGTCGTGGCAGTCGTCACTGCCTCTGGGGGACTTCACGATCCATTTCTGCCCCCAGGATGATGATGTCCAAGGTCCTGAGAGTAAAGATATTGAAGAGTTTAGTGTTTCAAAGAGCTGATTATAATAGATATATATACTTGCCTTTGTGAGCTTCTGTCGGTATGTTTCCAGTTGCCCATCGTCCCTCCTGTCCATGCAGTGTCGTCGTGACAGTCGTCACTGCCTCTGGGGGACTTCACGATCCATTTCTGACCCCAGGATGATGATGTTCAAGGTCCAGGGAGTAAAGATGATGAAGTGTTTAGTGTTTGAAATAGTTGATGTTAATAGATATATACTTGCCTTTATGAACTTCTGTCGGTGTGATTCCAGTCGCCCATCGTCCCTCCCGTCCATGCAGTGTCGTCATGGCAGTCGTCACTGCCTCTGGGGGACTTCATGATCTATTTCTGCCCCCAGGATGATGATGTCCAGGGTCCTGAGAGTAAAGATATTGAAGAGTTTAGTGTTTGAAGGATTTGATTAAAATATATATATACTTGCCTTTGTGAACTTCTGTCGGCATGTTTCCAGTCGCCCATCGTCCCTCCTATCCATGCAGTGTCGTCGTGACAGTCGTCACTGCCTCTGGGGGACTTCATGGTCCATTTCTGCCCCCAGGATGATGATGTCCAGGGTCCTGGGAGTAAAGATAATGAAGAGTTTAGTGTTTGAAATACTTGGTGTTAATAGATGTATACTTGCCTTTACGAACTTCTGTCGGTATGATTCCAGTCGCCCATAGTCCCTCCCGTCAATGCAGTGTCGTCGTGGCAGTCGTCACTGCCTCTGGCGGACTTCATGGTCCATTTCTGCCCCCAGGATGATGATGTCCAGGGTCCTGAGAGTAAAGATAATGAAGACTTTACTGTTTGAAAGAGTTGATCTTAATAGATATATACTTGCCTTTATGAACTTCTGTCGGTGTATTTCCAGTCGCCCATCGTCCCTCCTGTCCATGCAGTGTCGTCGTGGCAGTCGTCACTGCCTCTGGGGGACTTCACGATCCATTTCTGCCCCCAGGATGATGATGTCCAAGGTCCTGAGAGTAAAGATATTGAAGAGTTTAGTGTTTCAAAGAGCTGATTATAATATATATATATACTTGCCTTTGTGAGCTTCTGTCGGTATGTTTCCAGTTGCCCATCGTCCCTCCTGTCCATGCAGTGTCGTCGTGACAGTCGTCACTGCCTCTGGGGGACTTCACGATCCATTTCTGACCCCAGGATGATGATGTTCAGGGTGCTGGGAGTAAAGATGATGAAGTGTTTAGTGTTTGAAATAGTTGATGTTAATAGATATATACTTGCCTTTATGAACTTCTGTCGGTGTGATTCCAGTCGCCCATCGTCCCTCCCGTCCATGCAGTGTCGTCGTGGCAGTCGTCACTTCCTCTGGGGGACTTCATGGTCCATTTCTGCCCCCAGGATGATGATGTCCAGGGTCCTGAGAGTGACGATAATGAAGAATTTAGTGTTTGAAATAGTTGATGTTAATAGATGTATACTTGCCTTTGTGAACTTCTGTCGGTATGATTCCAGTCGCCCATCGTCCCTCCCGTCAATGCAGTGTCGTCGTGGCAGTCGTCACTGCCTCTGGGGGACTTCACGATCCATTTCTGCCCCCAGGATGATGATGTCCAGGGTCCTGGGAGTAAAGACAATGAAGAGTTAAGTGTTTGAAATAGTTGATGTTAATAGATACATACTTGCCTTTATGAACTTCTGTCGGTATGATTCCAGTCGCCCATCGTCCCTCTCGTCCATGCAGTGTCTTTGTGGCAGTCGTCACTGCCTCTGGGGGACTTCATGATCTATTTCTGCCCCCAGGATGATGATGTCCAGGGTCCTGAGAGTAAAGATATTGAAGAGTTTAGTGTTTGAAGGAGTTGATTAAAATATATATATACTTGCCTTTGTGAACTTCTGTCGGCATGTTTCCAGTCGCCCATCGTCCCTCCTCTCCATGCAGTGTCGTCGTGACAGTCGTCACTGCCTCTGGGGGACTTCATGGTCCATTTCTGCCCCCAGGATGATGATGTCCAGGGTCCTGAGAGTAAAGATAATGAAGAAGTTACAGTTTGATATAGTTGAAGTTAATAGACATATACTTGCCTTTATGAACTTCTGTCGGTATGATTCCAGTCGCCCATCGTCCCTCCCGTCAATGCAGTGTCGTCGTGGCAGTCGTCACTGCCTCTGGGGGACTTCATGGTCCATTTCTGCCCCCAGGATGATGATGTCCAGGGTCCTGAGAGTAAAGATAATGAAGAATTTACAGTTTGAAATAGTTGATGTTAATAGACATATACTTGCCTTTATGAACTTCTGTCGGTATGATTCCAGTCGCCCATCGTCCCTCTTGTCCATGCAGTTTCTCTGTGGCAGTCGTCACTGCCTCTGGGGGACTTCACGATCCATTTTTGCCCCCAGGATGATGATGTCCAGGGTCCTGAGAGTAAAGATAATGAAGACTTTACTGTTTGAAAGAGTTGATCTTAATAGATATATACTTGCCTTTATGAACTTCTGTCGGTATATTTCCAGTCGCCCATCGTCCCTCTCGTCCATGCAGTGTCGTCGTGGCAGTCGTCACTGCCTCTGGGGGACTTCACGATCCATTTCTGCCCCCAGGATGATGATGTCCAAGGTCCTGAGAGTAAAGATATTGAAGAGTTTAGTGTTTCAAAAAGCTGATTATAATAGATATATATACTTGCCTTTGTGAGCTTCTGTCGGTATGTTTCCAGTTGCCCATCGTCCCTCCTGTCCATGCAGTGTCGTCGTGACAGTCGTCACTGCCTCTGGGGGACTTCACGATCCATTTCTGACCCCAGGATGATGATGTTCAGGGTGCTGGGAGTAAAGATGATGAAGTGTTTAGTGTTTGAAATAGTTGATGTTAATAGATATATACTTGCCTTTATGAACTTCTGTCGGTGTGATTCCAGTCGCCCATCGTCCCTCCCGTCCATGCAGTGTCGTCGTGGCAGTCGTCACTTCCTCTGGGGGACTTCATGGTCCATTTCTGCCCCCAGGATGATGATGTCCAGGGTCCTGAGAGTGACGATAATGAAGAATTTAGTGTTTGAAATAGTTGATGTTAATAGATATATACTTGCCTTTGTGAACTTCTGTCGGTGTGATTCCAGTCGCCCATCGTCCCTCCCGTCAATGCAGTGTCGTCGTGGCAGTCGTCACTGCCTCTGGGGGACTTCACGATCCATTTCTGCCCCCAGGATGATGATGTCCAGGGTCCTGAGAGTGACGATAATGAAGAATTTAGTGTTTGAAATACTTGATGTTAATAGATATATACTTGCCTTTGTGAACTTCTGTCGGTATGATTCCAGTCGCCCATCGTCCCTCCTATCCATGCAGTGTCGTCGTGGCAGTCGTCACTGCCTCTGGGGGACTTCACGATCCATTTCTGACCCCAGGATGATGATGTCCAGGGTCCTGGGAGTAAAGACAATGATGAGTTTAGTGTTTGAAATAGTTGATGTTAATAGATATATACTTGCCTTTATGAACTTCTGTCGGTATGATTCCAGTCGCCCATCGTCCCTCTCGTCCATGCAATGTCTTTGTGGCAGTCGTCACTGCCTCTGGGGGACTTCATGATCTATTTCTACCCCCAGGATGATGATGTCCAGGGTCCTGAGAGTAAAGATAATGAAGAGTTTAGTGTTTCAAAGAGCTGATTATAATATATATATATACTTGCCTTTGTGAGCTTCTGTCGGTATGTTTCCAGTTGCCCATCGTCCCTCCTGTCCATGCAGTGTCGTCGTGACAGTCGTCACTGCCTCTGGGGGACTTCACGATCCATTTCTGACCCCAGGATGATGATGTTCAAGGTCCAGGGAGTAAAGATGATGAAGTGTTTAGTGTTTGAAATAGTTGATGTTAATAGATATATACTTGCCTTTATGAACTTCTGTCGGTGTGACTCCAGTCGCCCATCGTCCCTCCCGTCCATGCAGTGTCGTCATGGCAGTCGTCACTGCCTCTGGGGGACTTCATGATCTATTTCTGCCCCCAGGATGATGATGTCCAGGGTCCTGAGAGTAAAGATATTGAAGAGTTTAGTGTTTGAAGGATTTGATTAAAATATATATATACTTGCCTTTGTGAACTTCTGTCGGCATGTTTCCAGTCGCCCATCGTCCCTCCTATCCATGCAGTGTCGTCGTGACAGTCGTCACTGCCTCTGGGGGACTTCATGGTCCATTTCTGCCCCCAGGATGATGATGTCCAGGGTCCTGAGAGTAAAGATAATGAAGAAGTTACAGTTTGAAATAGTTGAAGTTAATAGACATATACTTGCCTTTATGAACTTCTGTCTGTATGATTCCAGTCGCCCATCGTCCCTCCAGTCAATGCAGCGTCGTCGTGGCAGTCGTCACTGCCTCTGGGGGACTTCATGGTCCATTTCTGCCCCCAGGATGATGATGTCCAAGGTCCTGAGAGTAAAGATAATGAAGAATTTACAGTTTGAAATAGTTGATGTTAATAGATATATACTTGCCTTTATGAACTTCTGTCGGTATGATTCCAGTCGCCCATCGTCCCTCTTGTCCATGCAGTGTCTCTGTGGCAGTCGTCACTGCCTCTGGGGGACTTCACGATCCATTTCTGCCCCCAGGATGATGATGTCCAGGGTCCTGAGAGTAAAGATAATGAAGACTTTACTGTTTGAAAGAGTTGATCTTAATAGATATATACTTGCCTTTATGAACTTCTGTCGGTATATTTCCAGTCGCCCATCGTCCCTTCTGTCCATGCAGTGTCGTCGTGACAGTCGTCACTGCCTCTGGGGGACTTCACGATCCATTTCTGCCCCCAGGATGATGATGTCCAAGGTCCTGAGAGTAAAGATATTGAAGAGTTTAGTGTTTCAAAGAGCTGATTATAATAGATATATATACTTGCCTTTGTGAGCTTCTGTCGGTATGTTTCCAGTTGCCCATCGTCCCTCCTGTCCATGCAGTGTCGTCGTGACAGTCGTCACTGCCTCTGGGGGACTTCATGGTCCATTTCTGCCCTCAGGATGATGATGTCCAGGGTCCTGAGAGTAAAGATAATGAAGAAGTTACAGTTTGAAATAGTTGAAGTTAATAGACATATACTTGCCTTTATGAACTTCTGTCGGTATGATTCCAGTCGCCCATCGTCAGTCTCGTCCATGCAGTGTCGTCGTGGCAGTCGTCACTGCCTCTGGGGGACTTCACGATCCATTTCTGCCCCCTGGGTGATGATGTCCAAGGTCCTGAGAGTAAAGATAATGAAGAGTTAATGTCTGAAATAGTTGATGTTGATAGATATATACTTGCCTTTATGAACTTCTGTCGGTATGATTCCAGTCGCCAATCGTCCCTCTCGTCCATGCAGTGTCTTTGTGGCAGTCGTCACAGCCTCTGGGGGACTTCATGATCTATTTCTGCCCCCAGGATGATGATTTCCAGGGTCCTGTGAGTAAAGATAATGAAGAGTTTAGTGTTTCAAAGAGTTGATTATAATATATATATATACTTGCCTTTGTGAACTTCTGTCGGTATGTTTCCAGTTGCCCATCGTCCCTCCTGTCCATGCAGTGTCGTCGTGACAGTCGTCACTGCCTCTGGGGGACTTCACGATCCATTTCTGACCCCAGGATCATGATGTCCAGGGTCCTGAGAGTGACGATAATGAAGAATTTAGTGTTTGAAATAGTTGATGTTAATAGATATATACTTGCCTTTGTGAACTTTTGTCGGTATGATTCCAGTCGCCCATCGTCCCTCCTATCCATGCAGTGTCGTCGTGGCAGTCGTCACTGCCTCTGGGGGACTTCATGATCTATTTCTGCCCCCAGGATGATGATGTCCAGGGTCCTGACAGTAAAGATATTGAAGAGTTTAGTGTTTGAAGGAGTTGATTAAAATATATATATACTTGCCTTTGTGAACTTCTGTCGGTATGTTTCCAGTCGCCCATCGTCCCTCCTATCCATGCAGTGTCGTCGTGACAGTCGTCACTGCCTCTGGGGGACTTCATGGTCCAACTCTGACCCCAGGATGATGATGTCCAGGGTCCTGGGAGTAAAGATAATGAAGAGTTTAGTGTTTGAAGTACTTGGTGTTAATAGATATATACTTGCCTTTATGAACTTCTGTCGGTGTGATTCCAGTCGCCCATCGTCCCTCCCGTCCATGCAGTGTCGTCGGGGCGGTCGTCACTGCCTCTGGGGGACTTCATGATCCATTTCTGCCCCCAGGATGATGATGTCCAGGGTCCTGGGAGTAAAGACAATGAAGAGTTTAGTGTTTGAAATAGTTGATGTTGATAGATATATACTTGCCTTTATGAACTTCTGTCGGTATGATTCCAGTCGCCCATCGTGCCTCTCGTCCATGCAGTGTCTTTGTGGCAGTCGTCACTGCCTCTGGGGGACTTCATGATCTATTTCTGCCAACAGGATGATGATGTCCAGGGTCCTGAGAGTAAAGATATTGAAGAGTTTAGTGTTTGAAGGAGTTGATTAAAATATATATATACTTGCCTTTGTCAACTTCTGTCGGCATGTTTCCAGTCGCCCATTGTCCCTCCTATCCATGCAGTGTCGTCGTGACAGTCGTCACTGCCTCTGGGGGACTTCATGGTCCATTTCTGCCCTCAGGATGATGATGTCCAGGGTCCTGAGATTAAAGATAATGAAGAAGTTACAGTTTGAAATAGTTGAAGTTAATAGACATATACTTGCCTTTATGAACTTTGGTCGGTATGATTCCAGTCGCCCATCGTCAGTCTCGTCCATGCAGTGTCGTCGTGGCAGTCGTCACTGCCTCTGGGGCACTTCACGATCCATTTCTGCCCCCAGGGTGATGATGTCCAAGGTCCTGAGAGTAAAGATAATGAAGAGTTTAGTGTTTGAAATAGCTGATGTTAATGGATATATACTTGCCTTTATGAACCTCTATCGGTATGATTTCAGTCGCCCATCGTCCCTCCAGTCCATGCAGTGTCTTTGTGGCAGTCGTCACTGCCTCTGGGGGACTTCATGATCCATTTCTGCAGCCAGGATGATGATGTCCAGGGTCCTGAGAGTAAAGATATTGAAGAGTTTAGTGTTTGAAGGAGTTGATTAAAATATATATATACTTGCCTTTGTGAACTTCTGTCGGCATGTTTCCAGTCGCCCATCGTCCCTCCTATCCATGCAGTGTCGTCGTGACAGTCGTCACTGCCTCTGGGGGACTTCATGGTCCAACTCTGACCCCAGGATGATGATGTCCAGGGTCCTGGGAGTAAAGATAATGAAGAGTTTAGTGTTTGAAGTACTTGGTGTTAATACATATATACTTGCCTTTATGAACTTCTGTCGGTGTGATTCCAGTCGCCCATCGTCCCTCCCGTCCATGCAGTGTCGTCGGGGCGGTCGTCACTGCCTCTGGGGGACTTCATGATCCATTTCTGCCCCCAGGATGATGATGTCCAGGGTCCTGGGAGTAAAGACAATGAAGAGTTTAGTGTTTGAAATAGTTGATGTTAATAGATATATACTTGCCTTTATGAACTTCTGTCGGTATGATTCCAGTCGCCCATCGTGCCTCTCGTCCATGCAGTGTCGTCGTGGCAGTCGTCACTGCCTCTGGGGGACTTCACGATCCATTTCTGCCCCCAGGGTGATGATGTCCAGGGTCCTGAGATTAAAGATAATGAAGAAGTTGTAGTTTGAAATAGTTGAAGTTAATAGACATATACTTGCCTTTATGAACTTCTGTCGGTATGATTCCAGTCGCCCATCGTCAGTCTCGTCCATGCAGTGTCGTCGTGGCAGTCGTCACTGCCTCTGGGGGACTTCACGATCCATTTCTGCCCCCAGGGTGATGATGTCCAGGGTCCTGAGATTAAAGATAATGAAGAAGTTGTAGTTTGAAATAGTTGAAGTTAATAGACATATACTTGCCTTTATGAACTTCTGTCGGTATGATTCCAGTCGCCCATCGTCAGTCTCGTCCATGCAGTGTCGTCGTGGCAGTCGTCACTGCCTCTGGGGGACTTCACGATCCATTTCTGCCCCCAGGGTGATGATGTCCAAGGTCCTGAGAGTAAAGATGATGAAGTGTTTAGCGTTTGAAATAGTTGATGTTAATAGATACATACTTGCCTTTATGAACTTCTGTCGGTGTGATTCCAGTCGCCCATCGTCCCTCCCGTCCATGCAGTGTCTTTGTGGCAGTCGTCACTGCCTCTGGGGGACTTCATGATCTATTTCTGCCAACAGGATGATGATGTCCAGGGTCCTGAGAGTAAAGATATTGAAGAGTTTAGTATTTGAAGGAGTTGATTAAAATATATATATACTTGCCTTTGTGAACTTCTGTCGGCATGTTTGCAGTCTCCCATCGTCCCTCCTATCCATGCAGTGTCGTCGTGACAGTCGTCACTGCCTCTGGGGGACTTCATGGTCCATTTCTGCCCTCAGGATGATGATGTCCAGGGTCCTGAGAGTAAAGATAATGAAGAAGTTACAGTTTGAAATAGTTGAAGTTAATAGACATATACTTGCCTTTATGAACTTCTGTCGGTATGATTCCAGTCCCCCATCGTCAGTCTCGTCCATGCAGTGTCGTCGTGGCAGTCGTCACTGCCTCTGGGGGACTTCACGATCCATTTCTGCCCCCTGGGTGATGATGTCCAAGGTCCTGAGAGTAAAGATAATGAAGAGTTTAGTGTTTGAAATAGTTGATGTTGATAGATATATACTTGCCTTTATGAACTTCTGTCGGTATGATTCCAGTCGCCAATCGTCCCTCTCGTCCATGCAGTGTCTTTGTGGCAGTCGTCACAGCCTCTGGGGGACTTCATGATCTATTTCTGCCCCCAGGATGATGATTTCCAGGGTCCTGTGAGTAAAGATAATGAAGAGTTTAGTGCTTCAAAGAGTTGATTATGATATATATATATACTTGCCTTTGTGAACTTCTGTCGGTATGTTTCCAGTTGCCCATCGTCCCTCCTGTCCATGCAGTGTCGTCGTGACAGTCGTCACTGCCTCTGGGGGACTTCACGATCCATTTCTGCCCCCAGGGTGATGATGTCCAAGGTCCTGAGAGTAAAGATAATGAAGAGTTTAGTGTTTGAAATAGTTGATGTTAATAGATATATACTTGCCTTTATGAACTTCTGTCGGTGTGATTCCAGTCGCCCATCGTCCCTCCCGTCCATGCAGTGTCGTCGTGGCAGTCGTCACTGCCTCTGGGGGACTTCATGATCCATTTCTGCAGCCAGGATGATGATGTCTAGGGTCCTGAGAGTAAAGATATTGAAGAGTTTAGTGTTTGAAGGAGTTGATTAAAATATATATATACTTGCCTTTGTGAACTTCTGTCGGCATGTTTCCAGTCGCCCATCGTCCCTCCTATCCATGCAGTGTCGTCGTGACAGTCGTCACTGCCTCTGGGGGACTTCATGGTCCAACTCTGACCCCAGGATGATGATGTCCAGGGTCCTGGGAGTAAAGATGATGAAGAGTTTAGTGTTTGAAGTACTTGGTGTTAATAGATATATACTTGCCTTTATGAACTTCTGTCGGTGTGATTCCAGTCGCCCATCGTCCCTCCCGTCCATGCAGTGTCGTCGGGGCGGTCGTCACTGCCTCTGGGGGACTTCATGATCCATTTCTGCCCCCAGGATGATGATGTCCAGGGTCCTGGGAGTAAAGACAATGAAGAGTTTAGTGTTTGAAATAGTTGATGTTGATAGATATATACTTGCCTTTATGAACTTCTGTCGGTATGATTCCAGTCGCCAATCGTCCCTCTCGTCCATGCAGTGTCTTTGTGGCAGTCGTCACAGCCTCTGGGGGACTTCATGATCTATTTCTGCCCCCAGGATGATGATTTCCAGGGTCCTGTGAGTAAAGATAATGAAGAGTTTAGTGTTTCAAAGAGTTGATTATGATATATATATATACTTGCCTTTGTGAACTTCTGTCGGTATGTTTCCAGTTGCCCATCGTCCCTCCTGTCCATGCAGTGTCGTCGTGACAGTCGTCACTGCCTCTGGGGGACTTCACGATCCATTTCTGCCCCCAGGGTGATGATGTCCATTGTCCTGAGAGTAAAGATAATGAAGAGTTTAGTGTTTGAAATAGTTGATGTTAATAGATATATACTTGCCTTTATGAACTTCTGTCGGTGTGATTCCAGTCGCCCATCGTCCCTCCCGTCCATGCAGTGTCGTCGTGGCAGTCGTCACTGCCTCTGGGGGACTTCATGATCCATTTCTGCAGCCAGGATGATGATGTCCAGGGTCCTGAGAGTAAAGATATTGAAGAGTTTAGTGTTTGAAGGAGTTGATTAAAATATATATATACTTGCCTTTGTGAACTTCTGTCGGCATGTTTACAGTCGCCCATCGTCCCTCCTATCCATGCAGTGTCGTCGTGACAGTCGTCACTGCCTCTGGGGGACTTCATGGTCCAACTCTGACCCCAGGATGATGATGTCCAGGGTCCTGGGAGTAAAGATAATGAAGAGTTTAGTGTTTGAAGTACTTGGTGTTAATAGATATATACTTGCCTTTATGAACTTCTGTCGGTGTGATTCCAGTCGCCCATCGTCCCTCCCGTCCATGCAGTGTCGTCGGGGCAGTCGTCACTGTCTCTGGGGGACTTCATGATCCATTTCTGCCCCCAGGATGATGATGTCCAGGGTCCTGGGAGTAAAGACAATGAAGAGTTTAGTGTTTGAAATAGTTGATGTTAAAAGATATATACTTGCCTTTATGAACTTCTGTCGGTATGATTCCAGTCGCCCATCGTGCCTCTCGTCCATGCAGTGTCTTTGTGGCAGTCGTCACTGCCTCTGGGGGACTTCATGATCTATTTCTCCCCCCAGGATGATGATGTCCAGGGTCCTAAGAGTAAAGATATTGAAGAAGTTACAGTTTGAAATAGTTGAAGTTAATAGACATATACTTGCCTTTATGAACTTCTGTCGGTATGATTCCAGTCGCCCATCGTCAGTCTCGTCCATGCAGTGTCGTCGTGACAGTCGTCACTGCCTCTGGGGGACTTCATGGTCCATTTCTGCCCTCAGGATGATGATGTCCAGGGTCCTGAGAGTAAAGACAATGAAGAAGTTACAGTTTGAAATAGTTGAAGTTAATAGACATATACTTGCCTTTATGAACTTCTGTCGGTATGATTCCAGTCGCCCATCGTCAGTCTCGTCCATGCAGTGTCGTCGTGGCAGTCGTCACTGCCTCTGGGGGACTTCACGATCCATTTCTGCCCCCTGGGTGATGATGTCCAAGGTCCTGAGAGTAAAGATAATGAAGAGTTTAGTGTTTGAAATAGTTGATGTTGATAGATATATACTTGCCTTTATGAACTTCTGTCGGTATGATTCTAGTCGCCAATCGTCCCTCTCGTCCATGCAGTGTCTTTGTGGCAGTCGTCACAGCCTCTGGGGGACTTCATGATCTATTTCTGCCCCCAGGATGATGATTTCCAGGGTCCTGTGAGTAAAGATAATGAAGAGTTTAGTGTTTCAAAGAGTTGATTATAATATATATATATATATATACTTGCCTTTGTGAACTTCTGTCGGTATGTTTCCAGTTGCCCATCGTCCCTCCTGTCCATGCAGTGTCGTCGTGGCAGTCGTCACTGCCTCTGGGGGACTTCACGATCCATTTCTGCCCCCAGGATGATGATGTCCAGGGTCCTGAGAGTGACGATAATGAAGAATTTAGTGTTTGAAATAGTTGATGTTAATAGATATATACTTGCCTTTGTGAACTTTTGTCGGTATGATTCCAGTCGCCCATCGTCCCTCCTATCCATGCAGTGTCGTCGTGGCAGTCGTCACTGCCTCTGGGGGACTTCACGATCCATTTCTGCCCCCAGGATGATGATGTCCAGGGTCCTGGGAGTAAAGACAATGAAGAGTTTAGTGTTTGAAATAGTTGATGTTAATAGATATACACTTGCCTTTATGAACTTCTGTCGGTATGATTCCAGTCGCCCATCGTCCCTCTCGTCCATGCAGTGTCTTTGTGGCAGTCGTCACTGCCTCTGGGGGACTTCATGATCTATTTCTGCCCCCAGGATGATGATGTCCAGGGTCCTGACAGTAAAGATATTGAAGAGTTTAGTGTTTGAAGGAGTTGATTAAAATATATATATACTTGCCTTTGTGAACTTCTGTCGGCATGTTTCCAGTCGCCCATCGTCCCTCCTATCCATGCAGTGTCGTCGTGACAGTCGTCACTGCCTCTGGGGGACTTCATGGTCCAACTCTGACCCCAGGATGATGATGTCCAGGGTCCTGGGAGTAAAGATTATGAAGAGTTTAGTGTTTGAAAGAGTTGATGTAAATAGATGCATTCTTGCCTGTATGAACTTCTGTCGGTATGATTCCAGTCGCCAATCGTGCCTCTCGTCCATGCAGTGTCTTTGTGGCAGTCGTCACTGCCTCTGGGGGACTTCATGATCTATTTCTGCCAACAGGATGATGATGTCCAGGGTCCTGAGAGTAAAGATATTGAAGAGTTTAGTGTTTGAAGGAGTTGATTAAAATATATATATACTTGCCTTTGTCAACTTCTGTCGGCATGTTTCCAGTCGCTTATTGTCCCTCCTATCCATGCAGTGTCGTCGTGACAGTCGTCACTGCCTCTGGGGGACTTCATGGTCCATTTCTGCCCTCAGGATGATGATGTCCAGGGTCCTGAGATTAAAGATAATGAAGAAGTTACAGTTTGAAATAGTTGAAGTTAATAGACATATACTTGCCTTTATGAACTTCTGTCGGTATGATTCCAGTCGCCCATCGTCAGTCTCGTCCATGCAGTGTCGTCGTGGCAGTCGTCACTGCCTCTGGGGGACTTCACGATCCATTTCTGCCCCCAGGGTGATGATGTCCAAGGTCCTGAGAGTAAAGATAATGAAGAGTTTAGTGTTTGAAATAGTTGATGTTAATAGATATATACTTGCCTTTATGAACTTCTGTCGGTGTGATTCCAGTCGCCCATCGTCCCTCCCGTCCATGCAGTGTCGTCGTGGCAGTCGTCACTGCCTCTGGGGGACTTCATGATCCATTTCTGCCCCCAGGATGATGATGTCCAAAGTCCTGAGAGTAAAGATATTGAAGAGTTTAGTGTTTGAAGGAGTTGATTAAAATATATATATACTTGCCTTTGTGAACTTCTGTCGGCATGTTTCCAGTCGCCCATCGTCCCTCCTATCCATGCAGTGTCGTCGTGACAGTCGTCACTGCCTCTGGGGGACTTCATGGTCCAACTCTGACCCCAGGATGATGATGTCCAGGGTCCTGGGAGTAAAGATAATGAAGAGTTTAGTGTTTGAAGTACTTGGTGTTAATAGATATATACTTGCCTTTATGAACTTCTGTCGGTGTGATTCCAGTCGCCCATCGTCCCTCCCGTCCATGCAGTGTCGTCGGGGCGGTCGTCACTGTCTCTGGGGGACTTCATGATCCATTTCTGCCCCCAGGATGATGATGTCCAAGGTCCTGGGAGTAAAGACAATGAAGAGTTTAGTGTTTGAAATAGTTGATGTTAATAGATATATACTTGCCTTTATGAACTTCTGTCGGTATGATTCCAGTCGCCCATCGTGCCTCTCGTCCATGCAGTGTCTTTGTGGCAGTCGTCACTGCCTCTGGGGCACTTCATGATCTATTTCTGCCCTCAGGATGATGATGTCCAGGGTCCTGAGAGTAAAGATATTGAAGAGTTTAGTGTTTGAAGGAGTTGATTAAAATATATATATACTTGCCTTTGTGAACTTCTGTCGGCATGTTTCCAGTCGCCCATCGTCCCTCCTATCCATGCAGTGTCGTCGTGACAGTCGTCACTGCCTCTGGGGGACTTCATGGTCCATTTCTGCCCTCAGGATGATGATGTCCAGGGTCCTGAGATTAAAGATAATGAAGAAGTTACAGTTTGAAATAGTTGAAGTTAATAGACATATACTTGCCTTTATGAACTTCTGTCGGTATGATTCCAGTCGCCCATCGTCAGTCTCGTCCATGCAGTGTCGTCGTGGCAGTCGTCACTGCCTCTGGGGGACTTCACGATCCATTTCTGCCCCCAGGGTGATGATGTCCAAGGTCCTGAGAGTAAAGATGATGAAGTGTTTAGTGTTTGAAATAGTTGATCTTAATAGATATATACTTGCCTTTATGAACTTCTGTCGGTGTGATTCCAGTCGCCCATCGTCCCTCCCGTCCATGCAGTGTCTTTGTGGCAGTCGTCACTGCCTCTGGGGGACTTCATGATCTATTTCTGCCCCCAGGATGATGATGTCCAGGGTCCTGAGAGTAAAGATATTGAAGAGTTTAGTGTTTGAAGGAGTTGATTAAAATATATATATACTTGCCTTTGTGAACTTCTGTCGGCATGTTTCCAGTCGCCCATCGTCCCTCCTATCCATGCAGTGTCGTCGTGACAGTCGTCACTGCCTCTGGGGGACTTCATGGTCCAATTCTGACCCCAGGATGATGATGTCCAGGGTCCTGGGAGTAAGGATAATGAAGAGTTTAGTGTTTGAAATACTTGGTGTTAATAGATATATACTTGCCTTTATGAACTTCTGTCGGTGTGATTCCAGTCGCCCATCGTCCCTCCCGTCCATGCAGTGTCGTCGGGGCGGTCGTCACTGCCTCTGGGGGACTTCATGATCCATTTCTGCCCCCAAGATGATGATGTCCAGGGTCCTGGGAGTAAAGAAAATGAAGAGTTTAGTGTTTGAAATAGTTGATGTTAATATATATATACTTGCCTTTATGAACTTCTGTCGGTATGATTCCAGTCGCCCATCGTGCCTCTTGTCCATGCAGTGTCTTTGTGGCAGTCGTCACTGCCTCTGGGGGACTTCATGATCCATTTCTGCCCCCAGGATGATGATGTCCAGGGTCCTGAGAGTAAAGATATTGAAGAGTTTAGTGTTTGAAGGAGTTGATTAAAATATATATATACTTGCCTTTGTGAAATTCTGTCGGCATGTTTCCAGTCGCCCATCGTCCCTCCTATCCATGCAGTGTCGTCGTGACAGTCGTCACTGCCTCTGGGGGACTTCATGGTCCATTTCTGCCCTCAGGATGATGATGTCCAGGGTCCTGAGAGTAAAGATAATGAAGAAGTTACAGTTTGAAATAGTTGAAGTTAATAGACATATACTTGCCTTTATGAACTTCTGTCGGTATGATTCCAGTCGCCCATCGTCAGTCTCGTCCATGCAGTGTCGTCGTGGCAGTCGTCACTGCCTCTGGGGGACTTCACGATCCATTTCTGCCCCCAGGGTGATGATGTCCAAGGTCCTGAGAGTAAAGATAATGAAGAGTTTAGTGTTTGAAATAGTTGATGTTAATAGATATATAGTTGCCTTTATGAACTTCTGTCGGTATGATTCCAGTCGCCCATCGTCCCTCTCGTCCATGCAGTGTCTTTGTGGCAGTCGTCACTGCCTCTGGGTGACATCATGATCTATTTCTGCCCCTAGGATGATGATTTCCAGGGTCCTGAGAGTAAAGATAATGAAGAGTTTAGTGTTTCAAAGAGTTGATTATAATATATAAATATACTTGCCTTTGTGAACTTCTGTCGGTATGTTTCCAGTTGCCCATCGTCCCTCCTGTCCATGCAGTGTCGTCGTGACAGTCGTCACTGCCTCTGGGGGACTTCACGATCCATTTCTGACCCCAGGATGATGATGTTCAGGGTCCTGGGAGTAAAGATGATGAAGTGTTTAGTGTTTGAAATAGTTGATGTTAATAGATATATACTTGCCTTTATGAACTTCTGTCTGTGTGATTCCAGTCGCCCATCGTCCCTCCCGTCCATGCAGTGTCGTCGTGGCAGTCGTCACTTCCTCTGGGGGACTTCATGGTCCATTTCTGCCCCCAGGATGATGATGTCCAGGGTCCTGAGAGTGACGATAATGAAGAATTTAGTGTTTGAAATAGTTGATGTTAATAGATATATACTTGCCTTTGTGAACTTCTGTCGGTATGATTCCAGTCACCCATCGTCCCTCCTATCCATGCAGTGTCGTCGTGGCAGTCGTCACTGCCTCTGGGGGACTTCACGATCCATTTCTGCCCCCAGGATGATGATGTCCAGGGTCCTGGGAGTAAAGACAATGAAGAGTTTAGTGTTTGAAATAGTTGATGTTAATAGATATATACTTGCCTTTATGAACTTCTGTCGGTATGATTCCAGTCGCCCATCGTCCCTCTCGTCCATGCAGTGTCTTTGTGGCAGTCGTCACTGCCTCTGGGGGACTTCATGATCCATTTCTGCCCCCAGGATGATGATGTCCAGGGTCCTGAGAGTAAAGATATTGAAGAGTTTAGTGTTTGAAAGAGTTGATTAAAATATATATATACTTGCCTTTGTGAACTTCTGTCGGTATGATTCCAGTCGCCCATCGTCCCTCCTATCCATGCAGTGTCGTCGTGACAGTCGTCACTGCCTCTGGGGGACTTCATGGTCCAATTCTGACCCCAGGATGATGATGTCCAGGGTCCTGGCAAAAAAGATAATGAAGAGTTTAGTGTTTGAAATACTTGGTGTTAATAGATATATACTTGCCTTTATGAACTTCTGTCGGTGTGATTCCAGTCGCCCATCGTCCCTCTCGTTCATGTAGTGTCTTTGTGGCAGTCGTCACTGCCTCTGGGGGACTTCATGATCTATTTCTGCCCCCAGGATGATGATGTCCAGGGTCCTCAGAGTAAAGATAATGAAGAGTTTAGTGTTTGAAATAGTTGATCTTAATAGATATGTACTTGCCTTTATGAACTTCTGTCGGTATGGTTCCAGTCGCCCATCGTCCCTCCCGTCAATGCAGTGTCGTCGTGGTAGTCGTCACTGCCTCTGGGGGACTTCATGGTCCATTTCTGCCCTCATAGTGATGATCTCCAGGGTCCTGAGAGTAAAGACAATGAAGAGTTTAGTGTTTGAAAGAGTTGATGTAAATAGATGCATACTTGCCTTTATCAACTTCTGTCGGTATGATTCCAGTCGCCCATCGTCCGTCCCGTCCATGCAGTGTCTTTGTGGCAGTCGTCACTGCCACTGGGGGACTTCATGATCCATTTCTGCCCCCAGGATGATGCTGTCCAAGTCCCTGAGGGTAAAGATAATAAAGAGTTTAGTGTTTGAAAGAGTTGATTGTAATATATATATACTTGCCTTTGTGAATTTCTGTCGGTATGTTTCCAGTTGCCCATCGTCCCTCCTGTCCATGCAGTGTCGTTGTGACAGTCGTCACTGCCTCTGGGGGACTTCACGATCCATTTCTGACCCCAGGATGATGATGTTCAGGGTCCTGGGAGTAAAGATGATGAAGTGTTTAGTGTTTGAAATAGTTGATGTTAATAGATACATACTTGCCTTTATGAACTTCTGTCGGTGTGATTCCAGTCGCCCATCGTCCCTCCCGTCCATGCAGTGTCGTCGTGGCAGTCGTCACTTCCTCTGGGGGACTTCATGGTCCATTTCTGCCCCCAGGATGATGATGTCCAGGGTCCTGTGAGTGACGATAATGAAGAATTTAGTGTTTGAAATAGTTGATGTTAATAGATATATACTTGCCTTTGTGAACTTCTGTCGGTATGATTCCAGTCGCCCATCGTCCCTCCTATCCATGCAGTGTCGTCGTGGCAGTCGTCACTGCCTCTGGGGGACTTCACGATCCATTTCTGCCCCCAGGATGATGATGTCCAGGGTCCTGGGAGTAAAGACAATGAAGAGTTTAGTGTTTGAAATAGTTGATGTTAATAGATATATACTTGCCTTTGTGAACTTCTGTCGGTGTGATTCCAGTCGCCCATCGTCCCTCTCGTTCATGTAGTGTCTTTGTGGCAGTCGTCACTGCCTCTGGGGGACTTCATGATCTATTTCTGCCCCCAGGATGATGATGTCCAGGGTCCTCAGAGTAAAGATAATGAAGAGTTTAGTGTTTGAAATAGTTGATCTTAATAGATATGTACTTGCCTTTATGAACTTCTGTCGGTATGGTTCCAGTCGCCCATCGTCCCTCCCGTCAATGCAGTGTCGTCGTGGTAGTCGTCACTGCCTCTGGGGGACTTCATGGTCCATTTCTGCCCTCAGAGTGATGATCTCCAGGGTCCTGAGAGTAAAGACAATGAAGAGTTTAGTGTTTGAAAGAGTTGATGTAAATAGATGCATACTTGCCTTTATGAACTTCTGTCGGTATGATTCCAGTCGCCCATCGTCCGTCCCGTCCATGCAGTGTCTTTGTGGCAGTCGTCACTGCCACTGGGGGACTTCATGATCCATTTCTGCCCCCAGGATGATGCTGTCGAAGTCCCTGAGAGTAAAGATAATGAAGAGTTTAGTGTTTGAAAGAGTTGATTGTAATATATATATACTTGCCTTTGTGAACTTCTGTCGGTATGTTTCCAGTTGCCCATCGTCCCTCCTGTCCATGCAGTGTCGTTGTGACAGTCGTCACTGCCTCTGGGGGACTTCACGATCCATTTCTGACCCCAGGATGATGATGTTCAGGGTCCTGGGAGTAAAGATGATGAAGTGTTTAGTGTTTGAAATAGTTGATGTTAATAGATATATACTTGCCTTTATGAACTTCTGTCGGTGTGATTCCAGTCGCCCATCGTCCCTCCCGTCCATGCAGTGTCGTCGTGGCAGTCGTCACTTCCTCTGGGGGACGTCATGGTCCATTTCTGACCCCAGGATGATGATGTCCAGGGTCCTGAGAGTGACGATAATGAAGAATTTAGTGTTTGAAATAGTTGATGTTAATAGATATATACTTGCCTTTGTGAACTTCTGTCGGTATGATTCCAGTCGCCCATCGTCCCTCCTATCCATGCAGTGTCGTCGTGGCAGTCGTCACTGCCTCTGGGGGACTTCACGATCCATTTCTCCCCCCAGGATGATGATGTCCAGGGTCCTGGGAGTAAAG
Organism: Haliotis asinina; assembly: GCF_037392515.1. Classification (NCBI taxonomy): domain Eukaryota; kingdom Metazoa; phylum Mollusca; class Gastropoda; order Lepetellida; family Haliotidae; genus Haliotis; species Haliotis asinina. The sequence goes on from NC_090282.1 coordinate 46,329,424, forward strand.
ACAATGAGGAGTTTAGTGTTTGAAATAGTTGATGTTAATAGATATATACTTGCCTTTATGAACTTCTTTCGGTATGATTCCAGTCGCCCATCGTCCCTCTCGTCCATGCAGTGTCTTTGTGGCAGTCGTCACTGCCTCTGGGGGACTTCATGATCCATTTCTGCCCCCAAGGATGATGATGTCCAGGGTCCTGAGAGTAAAGATATTGAAGAGTTTAGTGTTTGAAAGAGTTGATTAAAATATATATATACTTGCCTTTGTGAACTTCTGTCGGTATGATTCCAGTCGCCCATCGTCCCTCCTATCCATGCAGTGTCGTCGTGACAGTCGTCACTGCCTCTGGGGGACTTCAGGGTCCAATTCTGACCCCAGGATGATGATGTCCAGCGTCCTGGCAGTAAAGATAATGAAGAGTTTAGTGTTTGAAATACTTGGTGTTAATAGATATATACTTGCCTTTATGAACTTCTGTCGGTGTGATTCCAGTCGCCCATCGTCCCTCTCGTTCATGTAGTGTCTTTGTGGCAGTCGTCACTGCCTCTGGGGGACTTCATGATCTATTTCTGCCCCCAGGATGATGATGTCCAGGGTCCTCAGAGTAAAGATAATGAAGAGTTTAGTGTTTGAAATAGTTGATCTTAATAGATATGTACTTGCCTTTATGAACTTCTGTCGGTATGGTTCCAGTCGCCCATCGTCCCTCCCGTCAATGCAGTGTCGTCGTGGTAGTCGTCACTGCCTCTGGGGGACTTCATGGTCCATTTCTGCCCTCATAGTGATGATGTCCAGGGTCCTGAGAGTAAAGACAATGAAGAGTTTAGTGTTTGAAAGAGTTGATGTAAATAGATGCATACTTGCCTTTGTGAACTTCTGTCGGTATGATTCCAGTCGCCCATCGTCCGTCCCGTCCATGCAGTGTCTTTGTGGCAGTCGTCACTGCCACTGGGGGACTTCATGATCCATTTCTGCCCCCAGGATGATGCTGTCCAAGTCCCTGAGGGTAAAGATAATGAAGAGTTTAGTGTTTGAAAGAGTTGATTGTAATATATATGTACTTGCCTTTGTGAACTTCTGTCGGTATGTTTCCACTTTGCCATCGTCCCTCCTGTCCATGCAGTGTCGTTGTGACAGTCGTCACTGCCTCTGGGGGACTTCACGATCCATTTCTGCCCCCAGGATGATGATGTCCAAGTTCCTGAAAGAAAAGATAATGAAAAGTTTAGTGTTTGAAAGAGCTGATTATAATATATATATATATATATATATATATATATACTTGCCTTTGTGAACTTCTGTCGGCATGTTTCCAGTCGCCCATCGTCCCTCCTGTTCATGCAGTGTCTTTTTGGCAGTCGTCACTGCCTCTAGGGGACTTCACGATCCATTTCTGCCCCTAGGATGATGATGTCCAGGGTCCTGAGAGTAAAGATAATGAAGTGTTTAGTGTTTGAAATAGTTGATCTTAATAGATATATACTTGCCTTTATGCACTTCTGTCGGCATGTTTCCAGTCGCCCATCGTCCCTCTCGTCCATGCAGTGTCTTTGTGGCAGTCGTCACTGCCTCTGGGGGACTTCATGATCTATTTCTGCCCCCAGGATGATGATGTCCAGGGTCCTGAGAGTAAAAATAATGAAGAGTTTAGTGTTTGAAATAGCTGATTGTAATATATATATACTTGCCTTTGTGAACTTCTGTCGGTATGTTTCCACTCCGCCATCGTCCCTCCTGTCCATACAGTGTCGTTTTGACAGTCGTCACTGCCTCTGGGGGACTTCACGATCCACTTCTGCCCCCAGGGTGATGATGTCCAAGTTCCTGAAAGAAAAGATAATGAAAAGTTTAGTGTTTGAAAGAGTTGATTATAATAGATACATACTTGCCTTTGTGAACTTCTGTCGGCATGTTTCCAGTTGCCCATCGTCCCTCTCGTCCATGTAGTGTCTTTGTGGCAGTCGTCACTGCCTCTGGGGGACTTCATGATCTATTTCTGCCCCCAGGATGATGATGTCCAGGGTCCTGAGAGTAAAGATAATGAAGAGTTTAGTGTTTGAAAGAGCTGATTATAATAGATATATACTTGCCTTTATGAACTTCTGTCGGTATGTTTCCAGTCGCCCATCGTCCCTCCTGTCCATGCAGTGTCGTTGTGACAATCGCCACTGCCTCTGAGGGACTTCACGATCCATTTCTGCCCCCAGGATGATGATGTCCAAGTTCCTGAAAGAAAAGATAATGAAAAGTTTAGTGTTTGAAAGAGTTGATTATAATAGATATGTACTTGCCTTTGTGAACTTCTGTCGGCATGTTTCCAGTCGCCCACCGTCCCTCTCGTCCATGCAGTGTCTTTGTGGCAGTCGTCACTGCCTCTGGGGGACTTCACGATCCACTTCTGCCCCCAGGATGATGATGTCCAGGGTCCTGAGAGTAAAGATAATTAAGAGTTTAGTGTTTGAAAGAGCTGATTATAATATATATATACTTGCCTTTATGAACTTCTGTCGGTATGATTCCAGTCGCCCATCGTCCCTCCTGTCCATGCAGTGTCGTCGTGGCAGTCGTCACTCCCTCTAGGGGACTTCACGATCCATTTCTGCCCCCAGGATGATGATGTCCAAGGTGCTCAGAGTAACGATAATGAAGAGTTTAGTGTTTGAAATAGTTGATGTTAATGGATATTTTCTTCCCTTTGTAAACCTCTGTCGGTATGATTTCAGTCGCCCATCGTCCCTCCCGTCCATGCAGTGTCGTCGTGGCAGTCGTCACTGCCTCTGGGGGACTTCATGGATCATTTCTGCCCCAAGGATGATGATGTCCAAGGTCCTGGGAGTAAAGATAATGAAGTGTTTAGTGTTTGAAATAGTTGATGTTAACAGATATATACTTGCCTTTATGAACTTCTGTCGGTGTGATTCCAGTCGCCCATCGTCCCTCTCGTCCATGCAGTGTCGTCGTGGCAGTCGTCACTTCCTCTGGGGGACTTCATGGTCCATTTCTACCCCCAGGATGATGATGTCCAGGGTCCTGAGAGTGACGATAATGAAGAATTTACTGTTTGAAATAGTTGATGTTTATAGATATATACTTGCCTTTATGAACTTCTGTCGGTATGATTCCAGTCGCCCATCGTCCCTCCCGTCAATGCAGTGTCGTCGGAACGGTCCTCACTACCTCTGAAGGAACTTCAAGATCCATTTCTGCCCCCAGGATGATGATGTCCAAGGTCCTGACAGTAAAGATAATGAAGAGTTTAGTGTTTGAAATAGTTGATCTTAATAGATATATACTTGCCTTTATGAACTTCTGTCGGTTTGATTCCAGTCGCCCATCGTCCCTCCCGTCCATGCAGTGTCGTCGTGGCTGTCGTCACTGATTCTGGGGGACTTCATGGTCCATTTCTGCCCTCAGAATGATGATGTCCAGGGTCCTGAGAGTAAAGACAATGAAGAGTTTAGTGTTTGAAATAGTTGATGTAAATAGATGCATACTTGCCTTTATGAACTTCTGTCGGTATGATTCCAGTCGCCCATCGTCCGTCCCGTCCATGCAGTGTCTTTGTGGCAGTCGTCACTGCCTCTGGGGGGCTTCATGATCCATTTCTGCCCCCAGGATGATGATGTTCAAGTTCCCGAGAGTAAAGATAATGAAGAGTTTAGTGTTTGAAAGAGTTGATTATACCATATATATCTATATATATACTTGCCTTTGCGAACTTCTGTCGGCATGTTTCCAGTCGCCCATCGTCCCTCTCGTCCATGCAGTGTCTTTGTGGCAGTCGTCACTGCCTTTGGGGGACTTCACGATCCATTTCTGCCCCCAGGATGATGATGTCCAGGGTCCTGAGAGTAAAGATGATGAAGAGTTTAGTGTTTGAAAGAGCTGATTATAATATATATATACTTGCCTTTGTGAACTTCTGTCGGTATGTTTCCAGTCGCCCATCGTCCCTCCTGTCCATGCAGTCTCGTTGTGACAGTCGCCACTGCCTCTGGGGTACTTCACGATCCATTTCTGACCCCAGGATGATGATGTCCAGGGTCCTGGGAGTAAAGATAATGAAGAGTTTAGTGTTTGAAATAGTTGATGTTAATAGATATATACTTGCCTTTATGAACTTCTGTCGGTGTGATTCCAGTCGCCCATCGTCCCTCCCGTCCATGCAGTGTCGTCGTGGCAGTCGTCACTACCTCTGGGGCACTTCACGATCCATTTCTGCCCCCAAGGATGATGATGTCCAGGGTCCTGGGAGTAAAGACAATGAAGAGTTTAGTGTTTGAAATAGTTGATGTTAATAGATATATACTTGCCTTTATGAACTTCTGTCGGTATGATTCCAGTCGCCCATCGTAACTCCTGTCCATGCAGTGTCGTCGTGGCAGTCGTCACTGCCTCTGGGGGACTTCATGATCTATTTCTGCCCCCAGGATGATGATGTCCAGGGTCCTGAGAGTAAAGATAATGAAGCGTTTAGTGTCTGAGAGAGCTGATTGTAATATATATATACTTGCCTTTGTGAACTTCTGTCGGTATGTTTCCACTCGGCCATCGTCCCTCCTGTCCATGCAGTGTCGTTGTGGCAGTCGTCACTGCCTCTGGGGGACTTCACGATTCATTTCTGCCCCCAGGATGATGATGTCCAAGTTCCTGAAAGAAAAGATAATGAAAAGTTTAGTGTTTGAAAGAGTTGATTATAATATATATATATATATATATATATATATATATATATATATATATATGTATGTGTGTGTGTGTGTGTGTATATATATGTGTGTATATTTATATGTGTATATATATATATATATATATATATATATATATATATACACTTGCCTTTGTGATTTTCTGTCGGCATGTTTCCAGTCGCCCATCGTCCCTCTCGTCCATGTAGTGTCTTTGTGGCAGTCGTCACTGCCTCTGGGGGACTTCATGATCTATTTCTGCCCCCAGGATGATGATGTCCAGGGTCCTGAGAGTAAAGATAATGAAGAGTTTAGTGTTTGAGAGAGCTGATTATAATAGATATATACTTCCCTTTGTGAACTTCTGTCGGTGTGTTTCCAGTCGCCCATCGTCCGTCCCGTCCATGCAGTGTCTTTGTGGCAGTCGTCACTGCCTCTGGGGGGCTTCATGATCCATTTCTGCCCCCAGGATGATGATGTCCAAGTTCCCGAGAGTAAAGATAATGAAGAGTTTAGTGTTTGAAAGAGTTGATTATAATATATATATCTATATATATACTTGCCTTTGTGAACTTCTGTCGGCATGTTTCCAGTCGCCCATCGTCCCTCTCGTCCATGCAGTGTCTTTGTGGCAGTCGTCACTGCCTCTGGGGGACTTCACGATCCATTTCTGACCCCAGGATGACGATGTCCAGGGTCCTGGGAGTAAAGATAATGAAGAGTTTAGTGTTTGAAATAGTTGATGTTAATAGATATATACTTGCCTTTATGAACTTCTGTCGGTGTGATTCCAGTCGCCCATCGTCCCTCCTGTCCATGCAGTGTCGTCGTGGCAGTCGTCACTCCCTCTAGGGGACTTCACGATCCATTTCTGCCCCCAGGATGATGATGTCCAAGGTCCTCAGAGTAACGATAATGAAGAGTTTAGTGTTTGAAATAGTTGGTGTTAATGGATATTTTCTTCCCTTTGTGAACCTCTGTCGGTGTGATTCCAGTCGCCCATCGTCCCTCCCGTCCATGCAGTGTCGTCGTGGCAGTCGTCACTGACTCTGGGGGACTTCATGGTTCATTTCTGCCCCTAGGATGATGATGTCCAAGGTCCTGGGAGTAAAGATAATGAAGTGTTTAGTGTTTGAAATAGTTGATGTTAATAGATATATACTTGCCTTTATGAACTTCTGTCGGTGTGATTCCAGTCGCCCATCCTCCCTCCCGTCCATGCAGTGTCGTCGTTGCAGTCGTCACTTCCTCTGGGGGACTTCATGGTCCATTTCTACCCCCAGGATGATGATGTCCAGGGTCCTGAGAGTGACGATAATGAAGAATTTACTGTTTGAAATAGTTGATGTTAATAGATATATACTTGCCTTTATGGGCTTCTGTCGGTATGATTCCAGTCGCCCATCGTCCCTCCCGTCAATGCAGTGTCGTCGTGGCAGTCGTCACTGCCTCTGGGGGACTTCACGATCCATTTCTGCCCCCAGGATGATGATGTCCAGGGTCCTGGGAGTAAAGATAATGAAGAGTTTAGTGTTTGAAAGAGTTGATTATAATATATATATACTTGCCTTTTTGAACTTCTGTCGGCATGACTCCAGTCGCCCATCGTCCCTCCCGTCCATGCAGTGTCGTCGTGGCAGTCGTCACTGCCTCTGGGGGACTTCACGATCCATTTCTGCCCAGAGGATGATGATGTCCAGGGTCCTCAGAGTAACGATAATGAAGAATTTACTGTTTGAAATAGTTGATCTTAATTGATATATACTTGCCTTTATGAACTTCTGTCGGTATGATTCCAGTCGCCCATCGTCCCTCCCGTCCATGCAGTGTCGTCGTGGCAGTCGTCACTGCCTCTGGGGGACTTCACGATCCATTTCTGCCCAGAGGATGATGATGTCCAGGGTCCTGAGAGTAAAGATAATGAAGAATTTACAGTTTGAAATAGTTGATGTTAATAGATATGTACTTGCCTTTATGAACTTCTGTCGCTGTGATTCCAGTCGACCATCGTCAGTCTCGTCCATGCAGTTTCTTTGTGGCAGTCGTCACTGCCTCTGGGGGACTTCACGATCCATTTCTGCCCCCAGGATGATGATGTCCAAGGTCCTCAGAGTAACGTAAATGAAGAGTTTAGTGTTTGAAATAGCTGATGTTAATGGATATATACTTGCATTTATGAACCTCTATCGGTATGATTTCAGTCGCCCATCGTCCCTCCCGTCAATGCAGTGTCGTCGTGGCAGTCGTCACTGCCTCTGGGGGACTTCATGGTTCATTTCTGCTGCCAGGATGATGATGTCCAGGGTCCTGAGAGTAAAGATAATGAAGAATTTACAGTTTGAAATAGTTGATCTTAATAGATATATACTTGCCTTTATGAACTTCTGTCGGTATGATTCCAGTCGCCCATCGTCCCTCCCGTCCATGCAGTGTCTTTGTGGCAGTCGTCACTGCCTCTGGGGGACTTCATGGTCCATTTCTGCCCTCAGAGTGATGATGTCCAGGGTCCTGAGAGTAATGACAATGAAGAGTTTAGTGTTTGAAAGAGTTGATGTAAATAGATGCATACTTGCCTTTATGAACTTCTGTCGGTATGATTCCAGTTGCCCATCGTCCCTCCCGTCCATGCAGTGTCTTTGTGGCAGTCGTCACTGCCTCTGGGGGACTTCATCATCCACTTCTGCCCCCAGGATGATGCTGTCCAAGTTCCTGAGAGTAAAGACAATGAAGAGTTTAGTGTTTGAAATAGTTGATGTTAATAGATATATGCTTAACTTTATGAACTTCTGTCGGTGTGATTCCAGTCGCCCATCGTCCCTCCCGTCCATGCAGTGTCGTCCTGGCAGTCGTCACTGCCTCTGGGGGACTTCACGATCCATTTCTGCCCCCAGGATGATGATGTCCAAGGTCCTCAGAGTAACGTAAATGAAGAGTTTAGTGTTTGAAATAGCTGATGTTAATGGATATATACTTGCCTTTATGAATCTCTATCGGTTCGATTTCAGTCGCCCATCGTCCCTCCCGTCAATGCAGTGTCGTCGTGGCAGTCGTCACTGCCTCTGGGGGACTTCATGGTTCATTTCTGCTCCCAGGATGATGATGTCCAGGGTCCTGAGAGTAAAGATAATGAAGAATTTACAGTTTGAAATAGTTGATGTTAATAGATATATACTTGCCTTTATGAACTTCTGTCGGCATGATTCCAGTCGACCATCGTCAGTTTCGTCCATGCAGTGTCTTTGTGGCAGTCGTCACTGCCTCTGGGGGACTTCACGATCCATTTCTGACCCCAGGATGATGATGTCCAAGGTCCTCAGAGTAACGTAAATGAAGAGTTTAGTGTTTGAAATAGCTGATGTTAATGGATATATACTTGCCTTTATGAACCTCTATCGGTATGATTTCAGTCGCCCATCGTCCCTCCCGTCAATGCAGTGTCGTCGTGGCAGTCGTCACTGCCTCTGGGGGACTTCATGGTTCATTTCTGCTCCCAGGATGATGATGTCCAGGGTCCTGAGAGTAGAGATAATGAAGAATTTACAGTTTGAAATAGTTGATGTTAATAGATATATACTTGCCTTTATGAACTTCTGTCGGCATGATTCCAGTCGACCATCGTCAGTCTCGTCCATGCAGTGTCTTTGTGGCAGTCGTCACTGCCTCTGGGGGACTTCACGATCCATTTCTGCCCCCAGGATGATGATGTCCAAGGTCCTCAGAGAAACGTAAATGAAGAGTTTAGTGTTTGAAATAGCTGATGTTAATGGATATATACTTGCCTTTATGAACCTCCATCGGTATGATTTCAGTCGCCCATCGTCCCTCCCTTCAATGCAGTGTCGTCGTGGCAGTCGTCACTGCCTCTGGGGGACTTCATGGTCCATTTCTGCCCTCAGAGTGATGATGTCCAGGGTCCTGGGAGTAAAGATAATGAAGAGTTTAGTGTTTGAAAGAGTTGATGTAAATAGATGCATACTTGCCTTTATGAACTTCTGTCGGTATGATTCCAGTCGCCCATCGTCCGTCCAGTCCATGCAGTGTCTTTGTGGCAGCCGTCACTGCCTCTGGGGGACTTCATGGTCCATTTCTGCTCCCAGGATGATGATGTTCAAGGTCCTGGGAGTAAAGATAATGAAGCGTTTAGTGTTTGAAATAGTTGATGTTAATAGATATATACTTGCCTTTATGAACTTCTGTCGGTTTGATTCCAGTCGCCCATCGTCCCTCCCGTCAATGCAGTGTCGTCGTGGCAGTCGTCACTGCCTCTGGGGGACTTCACGATCCATTTCTGCCCCCGGGATGATGATGTCCAGGGTCCTAAAAGTAAACTTAATGAAGAGTTTAGTGTTTGAAATAGTTGATGTTAATAGATATATACTTACCTTTATGAACTTCTGTCGGTATGATTCCAGTCGCCCATCGTCCGTCCCGTCCATGCAGTGTCGTCCTGGCAGACGTCACTGCCTCTAGGGGACTTCACGATCCATTTCTGCCCCCAGGATGATGATGTCCAAGGTCCTCAGAGTAACGTAAATGAAGAGTTTAGTGTTTGAAATAGCTGATGTTAATGGATATATACTTGCCTTTATGAACCTCTATCGGTATGATTTCAGTCGCCCATCGTCCCTCCAGTCCATGCAGTGTCGTCGTGGCAGTCGTCACTGCCTCTGGGGGACTTCATGGTTCATTTCTGCTGCCAGGATGATGATGTCCAGGGTCCTGAGAGTAAAGATAATGAAGAATGTACAGTTTGAAATAGTTGATGTTAATAGATATATACTTGCCTTTATGTACTTCTGTCGCTGTGATTCCAGTCGCCCATCGTCAGTCTCGTCCATGCAGTGTCTTTGTGGCAGTCGTCACTGCCTCTGGGGGACTTCATGATCCATTTCTGCCCTCAGAGTGATGATGTCCAGGGTCCTGAGAGTAAAGACAATGAAGAGTTTAGTGTTTGAAAGAGTTGATGTAAACAGATGCATACTTGCCTTTATGAACTTCTGTCGGTATGATTCCAGTCGCCCATCGTCCGTCCAGTCCATGCAGTGTCTTTGTGGCAGTCGTCACTGCCTCTAGGGGACTTTATGGTCCATTTCTACCCCCAGGATGATGATGTCCAAGGTCCTGAGAGTAAAGATAATGAAGAGTTTACAGTTTGAAATAGTTGATGTTAATAGATATATACTTGCCTTTATGAACTTCTGTCGGTGTGATTCCAGTCGCCCATCGTCAGTCTCGTCCATGCAGTGTCTTTGTGGCAGTCGTCACTGCCTCTGGGGGACTTCATGGTCCATTTCTGCTCCCAGGATGGTGATGTTCAAGGTCCTGGGAGTAAAGATAATGAAGCGTTTAGTGTTTGAAATAGTTGATGTTAATAGATATATACTTGCCTTTATGAACTTCTGTCGGTTTGATTCCAGTCGCCCATCGTCCCTCCCGTCCATGCAGCGTCGTCGTGGCAGTCGTCACTGCCTCTGGGGGACTTCACGATCCATTTCTGCCCCCGGGATGATGATGTCCAGGGTCCTAAAAGTAAACTTAATGAAGAGTTTAGTGTTTGAAATAGTTGATGTTAATAGATATATACTTACCTTTATGAACTTCTGTCGGTATGATTCCAGTCGCCCATCGTCCCTCCCGTCCATGCAGTGTCGTCCTGGCAGACGTCACTGCCTCTAGGGGACTTCACGATCCATTTCTGCCCCCAGGATGATGATGTCCAAGGTCCTCAGAGTAACGTAAATGAAGAGTTTAGTGTTTGAAAAAGCTGATGTTAATGGATATATACTTGCCTTTATGAACCTCTATCGGTATGATTTCAGTCGCCCATCGTCCCTCCAGTCCATGCAGTGTCGTCGTGGCAGTCGTCACTGCCTCTGGGGGACTTCATGGTTCATTTCTGCTGCCAGGATGATGATGTCCAGGGTCCTGAGAGTAAAGATAATGAAGAATTTACAGTTTGAAATAGTTGATGTTAATAGATATATACTTGCCTTTATGTACTTCTGTCGCTGTGATTCCAGTCGCCCATCGTCAGTCTCGTCCATGCAGTGTCTTTGTGGCAGTCGTCACTGCCTCTGGGGGACTTCATGGTCCATTTCTGCCCTCAGAGTGATGATGTCCAGGGTCCTGAGAGTAAAGACAATGAAGAGTTTAGTGTTTGAAAGAGTTGATGTAAACAGATGCATACTTGCCTTTATGAACTTCTGTCGGTATGATTCCAGTCGCCCATCGTCCGTCCAGTCCATGCAGTGTCTTTGTGGCAGTCGTCACTGCCTCTGGGGGACTTCATGGTCCATTTCTGCCCCCAGGATGATGATGTCCAAGGTCCTGAGAGTAAAGATAATGAAGAGTTTACAGTTTGAAATAGTTGATGTTAATAGATATATACTTGCCTTTATGAACTTCTGTCGGTGTGATTCCAGTCGCCCATCGTCAGTCTCGTCCATGCAGTGTCTTTGTGGCAGTCGTCACTGCCTCTGGGGGACTTCACGATCCATTTTTGCCCAGAGGATGATGATGTCCAGGGTCCGGAGTGTAAAGATAATGAAGAGTTTAAAGTTTAAAAGTGCTGATGTTAATAGAAATATACTTGCCTTTATGAACTTCTGTCGGTATGATTCCAGTCGCCCATCGTCCCTCCCGTCCATGCAGTGTCGTCGTGACAGTCGTCACTGCCTCTGGGGGACTTCACGATCCATTTCTGACCCCAGGATGATTACGTTCAGGGTCCTGGGAGTAAAGATAATGAAGAGTTTAGTGTTTGAAATAGTTGATGTTAATATATATATACTTGCCTTTATGAACTTCTGTCGGTATGATTCCAGTCGCCCATCGTCCCTCCTCTCCATGCAGTGTCGTCGTGGCAGTCGTCACTGCCTCTGGAGGACTTCATGGTCCATTTCTGACCCCCGGATGATGATGTCCAGGGTCCTGAGAGTAACGATAATGAAGAGTTTAGTGTTTGAAATAATTGATATTAATGGATATATACTTGCCTTTATGAACTTCTGTCGGTATGATTCAAGTCGCCCATCGTCCCTCCCGTAAATGCAGTGTCGTCGTGGCAGTCGTCACTGCCTCTGGGGGACTTCACGATCCATTTTTGCCCCCAGGATGATCATGTCCAGGGTCCTGGGAGTAAGGATAATGAAGAGTTTAGTGTTTGAAAGAGTTGATTATAATATATATATATACTTGCCTTTGTGAACTTCTGTCGGTATGATTCCAGTCGCCCATCGTCCCTCCTCTCCATGCAGTGTCGTCGTGGCAGTCGTCACTGCCTCTGGGTGACTTCATGATCTATTTTTACCCCCAGGTTGATGATGTCCAGGGTCCTCAGAGTAAAGATAATGAAGAGTTTAGTGTTTGAAAGAGTTGATTATAATATATATATATACTTGCCTTTGTGAACTTCTGTCGGTATGTTTCCAGTCGCCTATCGTCCCTCCTGTCCATGCAGTGTCGTCGTGACAGTCGTCACTGCCTCTGGGGGACTTCACGATCCATTTCTGACCGAAGGTTGATGATGTTCAGGGTCCTGGGAGTAAAGATAATGAAGAGTTTAGTGTTTGAAATAGCTGATGTTAATAGATATATACTTGCCTTTATGAACTTCTGTCGGTATGATTCCAGTCGCCCATCGTCCCTCTCGTCCATGCAGTGTCGTCGTGGCAGTCGTCACTGCCTCTGGGGGACTTCATGGTCAACTTCTGCCCCCAGGATGATGATGTCCAGGGTCCTGGGAGTAAAGATAGTGAAGAGTTTAGTGTTTGAAATAGCTGATGTTAATAGATATATACTTGCCTTTATGAACTTCTGTCGGTATGATTCCAGTCGCCCATCGTCCCTCTCGTCCATGCAGTGTCGTCGTGGCAGTCGTCACTACCTCTGGGGGACTTCATGGTCCATTTCTGCCCCCAGGATGATGATGTCCAGGGTCCTGGGAGTAAAGATAATGAAGAGTTTAGTGTTTGAAATAGTTGGTGTTAATAGATATATACTTACCTTTATGAACTTCTGTCGGTATGATTCCAGTCGCCCATCGTCCCTCCCGTCCATGCAGTGTCGTCGGGGCGGTCGTCACTGCTTCTGGGGGGACTTCATGATCCATTTCTGCCCCCAGGATGATGATGTCCAAGGTCCTGAGAGTAAAGATAATGAAGAGTTTAGTGTTTGAAAGAGTTGATTATAATATATATATACTTGCCTTTGTGAACTTCTGTCGGTATGATTCCAGTCACCTATCGTCCCTCCTGTCCATGCAGTGTCTTTGTGACAGTCGTCACTGCCTCTGGGGGACTTCACGATCCATTTTTGCCGCCAGGATGATGATGTCCAGGGTCCGGAGTGTAAAGATAATAAAGAGTTTAGTGTTTGAAAGAGTTGATGTAAATAGATGCATACTTGCCTGTATGAACTTCTGTCGGTATGATTCCAGTCGCCCATCGTCCCTCCCGTCAATACAGTGTCTTTGTAGCAGTCGTCACTGCCTCTGGGGGACTTCATGATCAATTTCTGCCCCCAGGATGATGATGCCCAGGGTCCTGAGAGTAAAGATAATGAAGAGTTTAGTGTTTGAAAGAGTTGATTATAATATATATATATACTTGCCTTTGTGAACTTCTGTCGGTATGTTTCCAGTCGCCCATCCTCCCTCCTGTCCATGCAGTGTTGTCCTGACAGTCGTCACTGCCTCTGGGGGACTTCACGATTGATTTCTGACCGAAGGTTGATGATGTTCAGGGTCCTGGGAGTAAAGATAATGAAGAGTTTAGTGTTTGAAATAGCTGATGTTAATACATATATACTTGCCTTTATGAACTTCTGTCGGTATGATTCCAGTCGCCCATCGTCCCTCTCGTCCATGCAGTGTCGTCGTGGCAGTCACCACTGCCTCTAGGGGACTTCACGATCCATTTCTGCCCCCAGGATGATCATGTCCAGGGTCCTGGGAGTAAAGATAATGAAGAGTTTAGTGTTTGAAAGAGTTGATTATAATATATATATACTTGCCTTTGTGAACTTCTGTCGGTATGATTCCAGTCACCTATCGTCCCTCCTGTCCATGCAGTGACTTTGTGACAGTCGTCACTGCCTCTGGGGGACTTCACGATCCATTTTTGCCGCCAGGATGATGATGTCCAGGGTCCGGAGTGTAAAGATAATAAAGAGTTTAGTGTTTGAAAGAGTTGATGTAAATAGATGCATACTTGCCTGTATGAACTTCTGTCGGTATGATTCCAGTCGCCCATCGTCCCTCCCGTCAATACAGTGTCTTTGTAGCAGTCGTCACTGCCTCTGGGGGACTTCATGATCAATTTCTGCCCCCAGGATGATGATGCCCAGGGTCCTGAGAGTAAAGATAATGAAGAGTTTAGTGTTTGAAAGAGTTGATTATAATATATATATATACTTGCCTTTGTGAACTTCTGTCGGTATGATTCCAGTCGCCCATCGTCCCTCTCGTCCATGCAGTGTCGTCGTGGCAGTCGCCACTGCCTCTGGGGGACTTCACGATCCATTTCTGCCCCCAGGATGATCATGTCCAGGGTCCTGGGAGTAAGGATAATGAAGAGTTTAGTGTTTGAAATAGTTGATGTTAATACATATATACTTGCCTCTATGAACTTCTGTCGGTATGATTCCAGTCGACCATCGTCCCTCCCGTCAATGCAGTGTCGTCGTTTCGGTCGTCACTGCCTCTGGGGGACTTCATGATTGATTTCTGCCCCCAGGATGATGATGTCCAGGGTCCTGAGAGTAAAGATAATGAAGTGTTTAGTGTTTGAAAGAGTTGATTATAATATATATATACTTCCCTTTGTGAACTTCTGTCGGTATGATTCCAGTCGCCCATCGTCCCTCCCGTCAATGCAGTGTCGTCGTGGCGGTCGTCACTGCCTCTGGGGGACTTCATGATCCATTTCTGCCCCCAGGATGATGATGTCCAAGGTCCTGAGAGTAAAGATAATGAAGTGTTTAGTGTTTGAAATAGTTGATTATAATATATATATACTTGCCTTTGTGAACTTCTGTCGGTATGATTCCAGTCGCCCATCGTCCCTCCCGTCCATGCAGTGTCGTCGTGGCAGTCGTCACTGCCTCTGGGGGACTTCATGATCTATTTCTGCCCCCAGGATGATGATGTCCAGGGTCCTGAGAGTAACGATTATGAAGAGTTTAGTGTTTGAAATAGTTGATGTTAATAGATATATACTTGCCTTTATGAACTTCTGTCGGTATGATTCCAGTCGCCCATCGTCCCTCCCGTCAATGCATTGTCGTCGTGGCAGTCGTCACTGCCTCTGTGGACTTCACGATCCATTTCTACCCCTAGGATGATGATGTCCAGGGTCCTGGGAGTAAAGATAATGAAGAGTTTAGTGTTTGAAATAGTTGATGTAAATAGATACATACTTGCCTTTATCAACTTCTGTCGGTATGATTCCAGTCGCCCATCGTCCCTCTCCTCCATGCAGTGTCGTCGTGGCAGTCGTCACTGCCTCTGGGGGACTTCATGATCTATTTCTGCCCCCAGGATCATGATGCCCAGGCTCCTGAGAGTAAAGATAATGAAGAGTTTAGTGTTTGAAAGAGTTGATTATAATATATATATACTTGCCTTTGTGAACTTCTGTCGGTATGATTCCAGTCGCCCATCGTCCCTCCTGTCCATGCAGTGTCTTTGTGACAGTCGTCACTACCTCTGGGGGACTTCATGGTCCATTTCTGACCGAAGGTTGATGATGTTCAGGGTCCTGGGAGTAAAGATAATGAAGAGTTTAGTGTTTGAAATAGTTGGTGTTAATAGATATATACTTGCCTTTATGAACTTCTGTCGGTATGATTCCAGTCGCCCATCGTCCCTCCCGTCCATGCAGTGTCGTCGTGGCAGTCGTCACTGCCTCTGGGGGACTTTATGATCTATTTCTGCCCCCAGGATGATGATGTCCAGGGTCCTGAGAGTAACGATTATGAAGAGTTTAGTGTTTGAAATAGTTGATGTTAATAGATATATACTTGCCTTTATGAACTTCTGTCGGTATGATTCCAGTCGCCCATCGTCCCTCCCGTCAATGCAGTGTCGTCGTGGAAGTCGTCACTGCCTCTGTGGACTTCACGATCCATTTCTACTCCTAGGATGATGATGTCCAGGGTCCTGAGAGTAACGATTATGAAGAGTTTAGTGTTTGAAATAGTTGATGTTAATAGATATATACTTGCCTTTATGAACTTCTGTCGGTATGATTCCAGTCGCCTATCGTCCCTCCCGTCAATGCACTGTCGTCGTGGCGGTCGTCACTGCCTCTGGGGAATTCATGATTGATTTCTGCGCCCAGGATGATGATGTCCAGGGTCCTGAGAGTAAAGATAATGAAGTGTTTAGTGTTTGAAAGAGTTGATTATAATATATATATACTTCCCTTTGTGAACTTCTGTCGGTATGATTCCAGTCGCCCATCGTCCCTCCCGTCAATGCAGTGTCGTCGTGGCAGTCGTCACTGCCTCTGTGGACTTCACGATCCATTTCTACCCCTAGGATGATGATGTCCAGGGTCCTGGGAGTAAAGATAATGAAGAGTTTAGTGTTTGAAATAGTTGATGTAAATAGATACATACTTGCCTTTATCAACTTCTGTCGGTATGATTCCAGTCGCCCATCGTCCCTCTCCTCCATGCAGTGTCGTCGTGGCAGTCGTCACTGCCTCTGGGGGACTTCATGATCTATTTCTGCCCCCAGGATCATGATGCCCAGGCTCCTGAGAGTAAAGATAATGAAGAGTTTAGTGTTTGAAAGAGTTGATTATAATATATATATACTTGCCTTTGTGAACTTCTGTCGGTGTGATTCCAGTCGCCCATCGTCCCTCCTGTCCATGCAGTGTCTTTGTCACAGTCGTCACTACCTCTGGGGGACTTCATGGTCCATTTCTGACCGAAGGTTGATGATGTTCAGGGTCCTGGGAGTAAAGATAATGAAGAGTTTAGTGTTTGAAATAGTTGGTGTTAATAGATATATACTTGCCTTTATGAACTTCTGTCGGTATGATTCCAGTCGCCCATCGTCCCTCCCGTCCATGCAGTGTCGTCGTGGCAGTCGTCACTGCCTCTGGGGGACTTCATGATCTATTTCTGCCCCCAGGATGATGATGTCCAGGGTCCTGAGAGTAACGATTATGAAGAGTTTAGTGTTTGAAATAGTTGATGTTAATAGATATATACTTGCCTTTATCAACTTCTGTCGGTATGATTCCAGTCGCCCATCGTCCCTCCCGTCAATGCAGTGTCGTCGTGGCAGTCGTCACTGCCTCTGTGGACTTCACGATCCATTTCTACCCCTAGGATGATGATGTCCAGGGTCCTGGGAGTAAAGATAATGAAGAGTTTAGTGTTTGAAATAGTTGATGTTAATAGATATATACTTGCCCTTATGAACTTCTGTCGGTATGATTCCAGTCGCCTATCGTCCCTCCCGTCAATGCACTGTCGTCGTGGCGGTCGTCACTGCCTCTGGGGGACTTCATGATTGATTTCTGCGCCCAGGATGATGATGTCCAGGGTCCTGAGAGTAAAGATAATGAAGTGTTTAGTGTTTGAAAGAGTTGATTATAATATATATATACTTCCCTTTGTGAACTTCTTTCGGTATGATTCCAGTCGCCCATCGTCCCTCCCGTCAATGCAGTGTCGTCGTGGCAGTCGTCACTGCCTCTGGGGGACTTCATGATCCATTTCTGCCCCGTGGATGATGATGTCCAAGGTCCTGAGAGTAAAGATAATGAAGTGTTTAGTGTTTGAAATAGTTGATTATAATATATATATACTTCCCTTTGTGAACTTCTGTCGGTATGATTCCAGTCGCCCATCGTCCCTCCCGTCAATGCAGTGTCGTCGTGGCGGTCGTCACTGCCTCTGGGGGACTTCATGATCCACTTCTGCCCCGTGGATGATGATGTCCAAGGTCCTGAGAGTAAAGATAATGAAGTGTTTAGTGTTTGAAATAGTTGATTATAATATATATATACTTGCCTTTGTGAACTTCTGTCGGTATGATTCCAGTCGCCCATCGTCCCTCCTCTCCATGCAGTGTCGTCGTGGCAGTCGTCACTGCCTCTGGAGGACCTCATGGTCCATTTCTGCCCCCAGGATGATGATGTCCAGGGTCCTGAGAGTAACGATAATGAAGAGTTTAGTGTTTGAAAGAGTTGATATTAATAGATATATACTTGCCTTTATGAACTTCTGTCGGTATGATTCCAGTCGCCCATCGTCCTTCCCGTAAATGCAGTGTCGTCGTGGCAGTCGTCACTGCCTCTGGGGGACTTCACGATCCATTTCTGACCCCAGGATGATCATGTCCAGGGTCCTGGGAGTAAGGATAATGAAGAGTTTAGTGTTTGAAATAGTTGATGTTAATAGATATATACTTGCCTTTATGAACTTCTGTCGGTATGATTCCAGTCGCCCATCGTCCCTCCTCTCCATGCAGTGTCGTCGTGGCAGTCGTCACTGCCTCTGGGTGACTTCATGATCCATTTTTGCCCCCAGGTTGATGATGTCCAGGGTCCTGAGAGTAACGATAATGAAGAGTTTAGTGTTTGAAAGAGTTGATTATAATATATATATACTTGCCTTTGTGAACTTCTGTCGGTATGTTTCCAGTCGCCTATCGTCCCTCCTGTCCATGCAGTGTCTTTGTGACAGTCGTCACTGCCTCTGGGGGACTTCACGATCCATTTTTGCCGCCAGGATGATGATGTCCAGGGTCCGGAGTGTAAAGATAATAAAGAGTTTAGTGTTTGAAAGAGTTGATGTAAATAGATGCATACTTGCCTGTATGAACTTCTGTCGGTATGATTCCAGTCGCCCATCGTCCCTCCCGTCAATACAGTGTCTTTGTAGCAGTCGTCACTGCCTCTGGGGGACTTCATGATCAATTTCTGCCCCCAGGATGATGATGCCCAGGGTCCTGAGAGTAAAGATAATGAAGAGTTTAGTGTTTGAAAGAGTTGATTATAATATATATATATACTTGCCTTTGTGAACTTCTGTCGGTATGTTTCCAGTCGCCCATCCTCCCTCCTGTCCATGCAGTGTTGTCCTGACAGTCGTCACTGCCTCTGGGGGACTTCACGATTGATTTCTGACCGAAGGTTGATGATGTTCAGGGTCCTGGGAGTAAAGATAATGAAGAGTTTAGTGTTTGAAATAGCTGATGTTAATACATATATACTTGCCTTTATGAACTTCTGTCGGTATGATTCCAGTCGCCCATCGTCCCTCCCGTCAATGCAGTGTCGTCGTTTCGGTCGTCACTGCCTCTGGGGGACTTCATGATTGATTTCTGCCCCCAGGATGATGATGTCCAGGGTCCTGAGAGTAAAGATAATGAAGTGTTTAGTGTTTGAAAGAGTTGATTATAATATATATATACTTCCCTTTGTGAACTTCTGTCGGTATGATTCCAGTCGCCCATCGTCCCTCCCGTCAATGCAGTGTCGTCGTGGCGGTCGTCACTGCCTCTGGGGGACTTCATGATCCATTTCTGCCCCCAGGATGATGATGTCCAAGGTCCTGAGAGTAAAGATAATGAAGTGTTTAGTGTTTGAAATAGTTGATTATAATATATATATACTTGCCTTTGTGAACTTCTGTCGGTATGATTCCAGTCGCCCATCGTCCCTCCCGTCCATGCAGTGTCGTCGTGACAGTCGTCACTGCCTCTGGGGGACTTCACGATCCATTTCTGCTCCCAGGAAGATGATGTACAGGGTCCTTAGAGTAAAGATAATGAAGAGTTTAGTGTTTAAAATAGTTGATGTTAATACATATATACTTGCCTTTATGAACTTCTGTCAGTATGATTCCAGTCGCCCATCGTCCCTCCTCTCCATGCAGTGTCGTCGTGACAGTCGTCACTGCCTCTGGGGGACTTCACGATCCATTTCTGACCCCAGGATGATTACGTTCAGGGTCCTGGGAGTAAAGATAATGAAGAGTTTAGTGTTTGAAATAGTTGATGTTAATAGATATATACTTGCCTTTATGAACTTCTGTCGGTATGATTCCAGTCGCCCATCGTCAATCCTCTCCATGCAGTGTCGTCGTGGCAGTCGTCACTGCCTCTGGAGGACCTTATGGTCCATTTCTGCCCCCAGGATGATGATGTCCAGGGTCCTGAGAGTAACGATAATGAAGAGTTTAGTGTTTGAAAGAGGTGATATTAATAGATATATACTTGCCTTTATCAACTTCTGTCGGTATGATTCCAGTCGCCCATCGTCCCTCCCGTCTGCAGTGTCGTCGTGGCAGTCGTCACTGCCTCTGGGGGACTTCATGATCTATTTTTGCCCCCAGGTTGATGATGTCCAGGGTCCTGAGAGTAACGATAATGAAGAGTTTAGTGTTTGAAAGAGTTGATTGTAATATATATATACTTGCCTTTGTGAACTTCTGTCGGTATGTTTCCAGTCGCCCATCGTCCCTACTGTCCATGCAGTGTCGTCGTGACAGTCGTCACTGCCTCTGGGGGACTTCACGATCCATTTCTGACCGAAGGTTGATGATGTTCAGGGTCCTGGGAGTAAAGATAATGAAGAGTTTAGTGTTTGAAATAGCTGATGTTAATAGATATATACTTGCCTTTATGAACTTCTGTCGGTATGATTCCAGTCGCCCATCGTCCCTCTCGTCCATGCAGTGTCGTCGTGGCAGTCGTCACTGCCTCTGGGGGACTTCATGGTCAACTTCTGTCCCCAGGATGATGATGTCCAGAGTCCTGGGAGTAAAGCTAATGAAGAGTTTAGTGTTTGAAATAGCTGATGTTAATAGATATATACTTGCATTTATGAACTTCTGTCGGTATGATTCCAGTCGCCCATCGTCCCTCTCGTCCATGCAGTGTCGTCGTGGCAGTCGTCACTACCTCTGGGGGACTTCATGGTCCATTTCTGACACCAGGATGATGATGTCCAGGGTCCTGGGAGTAAAGATAATGAAGGGTTTAGTGTTTGAAATAGTTGGTGTTAATAGATATATACTTGCCTTTATGAACTTCTGTCGGTATGATTCCAGTCGCCCATCGTCCCTCTCGTCCATGCAGTGTCGTCGTGGCAGTCGTCACTACCTCTGGGGGACTTCATGGTCCATTTCTGACACCAGGATGATGATGTCCAGGGTCCTGGGAGTAAAGATAATGAAGAGTTTAGTGTTTGAAAGAGTTGATTATAATGTATATATACTTGCCTTAGTGAACTTCTGTCGGTATGTTTCCAGTCGCCCATCGTCCCTCCTGTCCATGCAGTGTCTTTGTAGCAGTCGTCACTGCCTCTGGGGGACTTCATGATCCATTTCTGACACCAGGATGATGATGTCCAGGGTCCTGAGAGTAACGATTATGAAGAGTTTAGTGTTTGAAATAGTTGATGTTAATAGATATATACTTGCCTTTATGAACTAATGTCGGTATGATTCCATTCGCCCATCATCCCTCCCGTCAATGCAGTGTCGTCGTGACAGTCGTCACTACCTCTGGGGGACTTCACGATCCATTTCTGCCCCAAGGATGATGATGTCCAGGGTCCTCGGAGTAAGGATAATGAAGAGTTTAGTGTTTGAAATAGTTGATGTAAATAGATATATACTTGCCTTTATGAACTTCTGTCGGTATGATTCCAGTCGCCCATCGTCCCTCTCGTCCATGCAGTGTAGTCGTGGCAGTCGTCACTGCCTCTGGGGGACTTCATGATCTATTTCTGCCCCCAGGATGATGATGCCCATGGTCCTGAGAGTAAAGATAATGAAGAGTTTAGTGTTTGAAAGAGTTGATTATAATATATATATATACTTGCCTTTGTGAACTTCTGTCGGTATGTTTCCAGTCGCCCATCGTCCCTCCTGTCCATGCAGTGTCGTCCTGACAGTCGTCACTGCCTCTGGGGGACTTCACGATCCATTTCTGACCGAAGGTTGATGATGTTCAGGGTCCTGGGAGTAAAGATAATGAAGAGTTTAGTGTTTGAAATAGCTGATGTTAATAGATATATACTTGCCTTTATGAACTTCTGTCGGTATGATTCCAGTCGCCCATCGTCCCTCTCGTCCATGCAGTGTCGTCGTGGCAGTCGTCACTGCCTCTGGGGGACTTCACGATCCATTTCAACCCCCAGGATGATCATGTCCAGGGTCCTGGGAGTAAGTATAATGAAGAGTTTAGTGTTTGAAATAGTTGATGTTAATAGATATATACTTGCCTTTATGAACTTCTGTCGGTATGATTCCAGTCGCCCATCGTCCCTCCCGTCAATGCAGTGTCGTCGTGGCGGTCGTCACTGCCTCTGGGGGACTTCATGGTCCATTTCTGACCCCAGGATGATGATGTCCCGGGTCCTGAGAGTGACGATTATGAAGAGTTTAGTGTTTGAAAGAGTTGATTATAATATATATATATATACTTGCCTTTGTGAACTTCTGTCGGTATGTTTCCAGTCGCCCATCGTCCCTCCTGTCCATGCAGTGTCGTCCTGACAGTCGTCACTGCCTCTGGGGGACTTCACGATCCATTTCTGACCGAAGGTTGATGATGTTCAGGGTCCTGGGAGTAAAGATAATGAAGAGTTTAGTGTTTGAAATAGTTGATGTTAATAGATATATACTTGCCTTTATGAACTTCTGTCGGTATGATTCCAGTCGCCCATCGTCCCTCCTGTCCATGCAGTGTCGTCGTGGCAGTCGTCATTACCTCTGGGGGACTTCATGATCTATTTCTGCCCCCAGGATGATGATGTCCAGGGTCCTGAGAGTAAAGATAATGAAGAGTTTACTGTTTGAAAGAGTTGATTATAATATATATATATACTTGCCTTTGTGAACTTCTGTCGGTGTGTTTCCAGTCGCCCATCGTCCCTCCTGTCCATGCAGTGTCGTCGTGACAGTCGTCACTGCCTCTGGGGGACTTCACGATCCATTTCTGACCGAAGGTTGATGATGTTCAGGGTCCTGGGAGTAAAGATAATGAAGAGTTTAGTGTTTGAAATAGCTGATGTTAATAGATATATACTTGCCTTTATGAACTTCTGTCGGTATGATTCCAGTCGCCCATCGTCCCTCTCGTCAATGCAGTGTCGTCGTGGCAGTCGTCACTGCCTCTGGGGGACTTCATGATCCATTTCTGCCCCCAGGATGATGATGTCCAGGGTCCTGAGAGTAAAGATAATGAAGTGTTTAGTGTTTGAAAGAGTTGATTATAATATATGTATACTTCCCTTTGTGAACTTCTGTCAGTATGATTCCAGTCGCCCATCGTCCCTCCCGTCAATGCAGTGTCGTCGTGGCAGTCGTCACTGCCTCTGGGGGACTTCATGATCCATTTCTGCACCCAGGATGATGATGTCCAAGGTCCTGAGAGTAAAGATAATGAAGTGTTTAGTGTTTGAAATACTTGATTATAATATATATATACTTGCCTTTGTGAACTTCTGTCGGTATGATTCCAGTCGCCCATCGTCCCTCCCGTCCATGCAGTGTCGTCGTGACAGTCGTCACTTCCTCAGGGGGACTTCACGATCCATTTCTGCCCCCAGGATGATGATGTACAGGGTCCTTAGAGTAACGATAATGAAGAGTTTAGTGTTTGAAATAGTTGATGTTAATACATATATACTTGCCTTTATCAACTTCTGTCGGTATGATTCCAGTCGCCCATCGTCCCTCCTCTCCATGCAGTGTCGTCGTGACAGTCGTCACTACCTCTGGGGGACTTCACGATCCATTTCTGCCCCCAGGATGATGACGTTCAGGGTCCTGGGAGTAAAGATAATGAAGAGTTTAGTGTTTGAAATAGTTGATGTTAATAGATATATACTTGCCTTTATGAACTTCTGTCGGTATGATTCCAGTCGCCCATCGTCCCTCCTCTCCATGCAGTGTCGTCGTGGCAGTCGTCACTGCCTCTGGAGGACTTCATGGTCCATTTCTGCCCCCAGGATGATGATGTCCAGGGTCCTGAGAGTAACGATAATGAAGAGTTTAGTGTTTGAAACAGTTGATATTAATAGATATATACTTGCCTTTATGAACTTCTGTCGGTATGATTCCAGTCGCCCATCGTCCCTCCCGTAAATGCAGTGTCGTCGTGGCAGTCGTCACTGCCTCTGGGGGACTTCACGATCCATTTCTGCCCCCAGGATGATCATGTCCAGGGTCCTGAGAGTAAGGATAATGAAGAGTTTAGTTTTTGAAATAGTTGATGTTAATAGATATATACTTGCCTTTATGAACTTCTGTCGGTATGATTCCAGTCGCCCATCGTCCCTCCTCTCCATGCAGTGTCGTCGTGGCAGTCGTCACTGCCTCTGGAGGACTTCATGGTCCATTTCTGCCCCCAGGATGATGATGTCCAGGGTCCTGAGAGTAACGATAATGAAGAGTTTAGTGTTTGAAACAGTTGATATTAATAGATATATACTTGCCTTTATGAACTTCTGTCGGTATGATTCCAGTCGCCCATCGTCCCTCCCGTAAATGCAGTGTCGTCGTGGCAGTCGTCACTGCCTCTGGGGGACTTCACGATCCATTTCTGCCCCCAGGATGATCATGTCCAGGGTCCTGAGAGTAAGGATAATGAAGAGTTTAGTTTTTGAAATAGTTGATGTTAATAGATATATACTTGCCTTTATGAACTTCTGTCGGTATGATTCCAGTCGCCCATCGTCCCTCCTCTCCATGCAGTGTCGTCGTGGCAGTCGTCACTGCCTCTGGGGGACTTCATGATCTATTTTTGCCCCCAGGTTGATGATGTCCAGGGTCCTGAGAGTAACGATAATGAAGAGTTTAGTGTTTGAAAGAGTTGATTATAATATATATATACTTGCCTTTGTGAACTTCTGTCGGTATGTTTCCAGTCGCCTATCGTCCCTCCTGTCCATGCAGTGTCGTCGTGACAGTCGTCACTGCCTCTGGGGGACTTCACGATCCATTTCTGACCGAAGGTTGATGATGTTCAGGGTCCTGGGAGTAAAGATAATGAAGAGTTTAGTGTTTGAAATAGCTGATGTTAATAGATATATACTTGCCTTTATGAACTTCTGTCGGTATGATTCCAGTCGCCCATCGTCCCTCTCGTCCATGCAGTGTCGTCGTGGCAGTCGTCACTGCCTCTGGGGGACTTCATGGTCAACTTCTTCCCCCAGGATGATGATGTCCAGGGTCCTGGGAGTAAAGATAATGAAGAGTTTAGTGTTTGAAATAGCTGATGTTAATAGATATATACTTGCATTTATGAACTTCTGTCGGTATGATTCCAGTCGCCCATCGTCCCTCTCGTCCATGCAGTGTCGTCGTGGCAGTCGTCACTACCTCTGGGGGACTTCATGGTCCACTTCTGCCCCCAGGATGATGATGTCCAGGGTCCTGGGAGTAAAGACAATGAAGGGTTTAGTGTTTGAAATAGTTGGTGTTAATAGATATATACTTACCTTTATGAACTTCTGTCGGTATGATTCCAGTCGCCCATCGTCCCTCCCGTCCATGCAGTGTCGTCGGGACGGTCGTCACTGCCTCTGGGGGGACTTCATGATCCATTTCTGCCCCCAGGATGATGATGTCCAAGGTCCTGAGAGTAAAGATAATGAAGAGTTTAGTGTTTGAAAGAGTTGATTATAATATATATATACTTGCCTTTGTGAACTTCTGTCGGTATGTTTCCAGTCACCTATCGTCCCTCCTGTCCATGCATTGTCTTTGTGACAGTCGTCACTGCCTCTGGGGGACTTCACGATCCATTTTTGCCGCCAGGATGATGATGTCCAGGGTCCGGAGTGTAAAGATAATGAAGAGTTTAAAGTTTGAAAGAGTTGATGTTACTAGAAATATACTTGCCTTTATGAACTTCTGTCGGTATGATTCCAGTCGCCCATCGTCCCTCCTCTCCATGCAGTGTCGTTGTGGCAGTCGTCACTGCCTCTGGGGGACTTCATGATCTATTTTTGCCCCCAGGTTGATGATCTCCAGGGTCCTGAGAGTAACGATAATGAAGAGTTTAGTGTTTGAAAGAGTTGATTATAATATATATATACTTGCATTTGTGAACTTCTGTCGGTATGTTTCCAGTCGCCCATCGTCCCTCCTGTCCATGCAGTGTCGTCGTGACAGTCGTCACTGCCTCTGGGGGACTTCACGATCCATTTCTGACCGAAGGTTGATGATGTTCAGGGTCCTGGGAGTAAAGATAATGAAGAGTTTAGTGTTTGAAATAGCTGATGTTAATAGATATATACTTGCCTTTATGAACTTCTGTCGGTGTGATTCCAGTCGCCCATCTTCCCTCTCGTCCATGCAGTGTCGTCGTGGCAGTCGTCACTGCCTCTGGGGGACTTCATGGTCAACTTCTGCCCCCAGGATGATGATGTCCAGGGTCCTGGGAGTAAAGATAATGAAGAGTTTAGTGTTTCAAATAGCTGATGTTAATAGATATATACTTGCCTTTATGAACTTCTGTCGGTATGATTCCAGTCGCCCATCGTCCCTCTCGTCCATGCAGTGTCGTCGTGGCAGTCGTCACTACCTCTGGGGGACTTCATGGTCCATTTCTGCCCCCAGGATGATGATGTCCAGGGTCCTGGGAGTAAAGATAATGAAGAGTTTAGTGTTTGAAATAGTTGGTGTTAATAGATATATACTTACCTTTATGAACTTCTGTCGGTATGATTCCAGTCGCCCATCGTCCCTCCCGTCCATGCAGTGTCGTCGGGGCGGTCGTCACTGCCTCTGGGGGGACTTCATGATCCATTTCTGCCCCCAGGATGATGATGTCCAGGGTCCTGGGAGTAAGGATAATGAAGAGTTTAGTGTTTGAAATAGCTGATGTTAATAGATATATACTTGCATTTATGAACTTCTGTCGGTATGATTCCAGTCGCCCATCGTCCCTCTCGTCCATGCAGTGTCGTCGTGGCAGTCGTCACTACCTCTGGGGGACTTCATGGTCCACTTCTGCCCCCAGGATGATGATGTCCAGGGTCCTGGGAGTAAAGACAATGAAGGGTTTAGTGTTTGAAATAGTTGGTGTTAATAGATATATACTTGCCTTTATGAACTTCTGTCGGTATGATTCCAGTCGCCCATCGTCCCTCTCGTCCATGCAGTGTCGTCGGGGCGGTCGTCACTGCCTCTGGGGGGACTTCATGATCCATTTCTGCCCCCAGGATGATGATGTCCAAGGTCCTGAGAGTAAAGATAATGAAGAGTTTAGTGTTTGAAAGAGTTGATTATAATATATATATACTTGCCTTTGTGAACTTCTGTCGGTATGTTTCCAGTCACCTATCGTCCCTCCTGTCCATGCATTGTCTTTGTGACAGTCGTCACTGCCTCTGGGGGACTTCACGATCCATTTTTGCCGCCAGGATGATGATGTCCAGGGTCCGGAGTGTAAAGATAATGAAGAGTTTAAAGTTTGAAAGAGTTGATGTTAATAGAAATATACTTGCCTTTATGAACTTCTGTCGGTATGATTCCAGTCGCCCATCGTCCCTCCTCTCCATGCAGTGTCGTCGTGGCAGTCGTCACTGCCTCTGGGGGACTTCATGATCTATTTTTGCCCCCAGGTTGATGATGTCCAGGGTCCTGAGAGTAACGATAATGAAGAGTTTAGTGTTTGAAAGAGTTAATTATAATATATATATACTTGCCTTTGTGAACTTCTGTCGGTATGTTTCCAGTCGCCTATCGTCCCTCCTGTCCATGCAGTGTCGTCGTGACAGTCGTCACTGCCTCTGGGGGACTTCACGATCCATTTCTGACCGAAGGTTGATGATGTTCAGGGTCCTGGGAGTAAAGATAATGAAGAGTTTAGTGTTTGAAATAGCTGATGTTAATAGATATATACTTGCCTTTATGAACTTCTGTCGGTGTGATTCCTGTCGCCCATCGTCCCTCTCGTCCATGCAGTGTCGTCGTGGCAGTCGTCACTGCCTCTGGGGGACTTCATGGTCAACTTCTGCCCCCAGGATGATGATGTCCAGGGTCCTGAGAGTAAAGATAATGAAGAGTTTAGTGTTTCAAATAGCTGATGTTAATAGATATATACTTGCCTTTATGAACTTCTGTCGGTATGATTCCAGTCGCCCATCGTCCCTCTCGTCCATGCAGTGTCGTCGTGGCAGTCGTCACTACCTCTGGGGGACTTCATGGTCCATTTCTGCCCCCAGGATGATGATGTCCAGGGTCCTGGGAGTAAAGATAATGAAGAGTTTAGTGTTTGAAATAGTTGGTGTTAATAGATATATACTTACCTTTATGAACTTCTGTCGGTATGATTCCAGTCGCCCATCGTCCCTCCCGTCCATGCAGTGTCGTCGGGGCCGTCGTCACTGCCTCTGGGGGGACTTCATGATCCATTTCTGCCCCCAGGATGATGATGTCCAGGGTCCTGGGAGTAAGGATAATGAAGAGTTTAGTGTTTTAAATAGTTGGTGTTAATAGATATATACTTGCCTTTATGAACTTCTGTCGGTATGATTCCAGTCGCCCATCGTCCCTCCTCTCCATGCAGTGTCGTCGTGACAGTGGTCACTACCTCTGGGGGACTTCACGATCCATTTCTGTCCCCAGGATGATGATGTCCAGGGTCCTGGGAGTAAGGATAATGAAGAGTTTAGTTTTTGAAATAGTTGATGTTAATAGATATATACTTGCCTTTATGAACTTCTGTCGGTATGATTCCAGTCGCCCATCGTCCCTCCTCTCAATGCAGTGTCGTCGTGGCAGTCGTCACTGCCTCTGGGGGACTTCATGATCTATTTTTGCCCCCAGGTTGATGATGTCCAGGGTCCTGAGAGTAACGATAATGAAGAGTTTAGTGTTTGAAAGAGTTGATTATAATATATATATACTTGCCTTTGTGAACTTCTGTCGGTATGTTTCCAGTCGCCTATCGTCCCTCCTGTCCATGCAGTGTCGTCGTGACAGTCGTCACTGCCTCTGGGGGACTTCACGATCCATTTCTGACCGAAGGTTGATGATGTTCAGGGTCCTGGGAGTAAAGATAATGAAGAGTTCAGTGTTTGAAATAGCTGATGTTAATAGATATATACTTGCCTTTATGAACTTCTGTCGGTATGATTCCAGTCGCCCATCGTCCCTCTCGTCCATGGAGTGTCGTCGTGGCAGTCGTCACTACCTCTGGGGGACTTCATGGTCCACTTCTGCCCCCAGGATGATGATGTCCAGGGTCCTGGGAGTAAAGATTATGAAGAGTTTAGTGTTTGAAAGAGTTGATGTAAATAGATGCATTCTTGCCTGTATGAACTTCTGTCGGTATCATTCCAGTCGCCCATCGTCCGTCCCGTCAATACAGTGTCTTTGTAGCAGTCGTCACTGCCTCTGGGGGACTTCATGATCCATTTCTGACCCCAGGATGATGATGTCCAGGGTCCTGAGAGTATCGATTCTGAAGAGTTTAGTGTTTGAAATAGATGATGTTAATAGATATATACTTGCCTTTATGAACTTCTGTCGGTATGATTCCAGTCGCCCATCGTCCCTCTCGTCCATGCAGTGTCGTCGTGGCAGTCGTCACTGCCTCTGGGGGACTTCATGATCTATTTCTGACCCCAGGATGATGATGTCCAGGGTCCTGGGAGTAAGGATAATGAAGAGTTTAGTTTTTGAAATAGTTGATGTTAATAGATATATACTTGCCTTTATGAACTTCTGTCGGTATGATTCCAGTCGCCCATCGTCCCTCCTCTCAATGCAGTGTCGTCGTGGCAGTCGTCACTGCCTCTGGGGGACTTCATGATCTATTTTTGCCCCCAGGTTGATGATGTCCAGGGTCCTGAGAGTAACGATAATGAAGAGTTTAGTGTTTGAAAGAGTTGATTATAATATATATATACTTGCCTTTGTGAACTTCTGTCGGTATGTTTCCAGTCGCCTATCGTCCCTCCTGTCCATGCAGTGTCGTCGTGACAGTCGTCACTGCCTCTGGGGGACTTCACGATCCATTTCTGACCGAAGGTTGATGATGTTCAGGGTCCTGGGAGTAAAGATAATGAAGAGTTCAGTGTTTGAAATAGCTGATGTTAATAGATATATACTTGCCTTTATGAACTTCTGTCGGTATGATTCCAGTCGCCCATCGTCCCTCTCGTCCATGGAGTGTCGTCGTGGCAGTCGTCACTACCTCTGGGGGACTTCATGGTCCACTTCTGCCCCCAGGATGATGATGTCCAGGGTCCTGGGAGTAAAGATTATGAAGAGTTTAGTGTTTGAAAGAGTTGATGTAAATAGATGCATTCTTGCCTGTATGAACTTCTGTCGGTATCATTCCAGTCGCCCATCGTCCGTCCCGTCAATACAGTGTCTTTGTAGCAGTCGTCACTGCCTCTGGGGGACTTCATGATCCATTTCTGACCCCAGGATGATGATGTCCAGGGTCCTGAGAGTATCGATTCTGAAGAGTTTAGTGTTTGAAATAGATGATGTTAATAGATATATACTTGCCTTTATGAACTTCTGTCGGTATGATTCCAGTCGCCCATCGTCCCTCTCGTCCATGCAGTGTCGTCGTGGCAGTCGTCACTGCCTCTGGGGGACTTCATGATCTATTTCTGACCCCAGGATGATGATGTCCAGGGTCCTGAGAGTAACGATTATGAAGAGTTTAGTGTTTGAAATAGTTGATGTTAATAGATATATACTTGCCTTTATGAACTTCTGTCGGTATTATTCCAGTCGCCCATCGTCCCTCCTATCAATGCAGTGTCGTCGTGGCAGTCGTCACTACCTCTGGGGGACTTCACGATCCATTTCTGCCCCAAGGATGA
Source organism: Haliotis asinina (assembly GCF_037392515.1). Classification (NCBI taxonomy): domain Eukaryota; kingdom Metazoa; phylum Mollusca; class Gastropoda; order Lepetellida; family Haliotidae; genus Haliotis; species Haliotis asinina. Next base: position 46,359,932 of record NC_090282.1, read on the forward strand.
TGATGTCCAGGGTCCTCGGAGTAAGGATAATAAACAGTTTAGTGTTTGAAATAGTTGATGTAAATAGATATATACTTGTCTTTTTGAACTTCTGTCGGTATGATTCCAGTCGCCCATCGTCCCTCCCGTCCATGCAGTGTCGTCGTGGCAGTCGTCACTGCCTCTGGGGGACTTCATGATCTATTTCTGCCCCCAGGATGATGATGCCCAGGGTCCTGAGAGTAAAGATAATGAAGAGTTTAGTGTTTAAAAGAGTTGATTATAATATATATATACTTGCCTTCATGAACTTCTGTCGGTATGTTTCCAGTCGCCCATCGTCCCTCCTGTCCATGCAGTGTCGTCCTGACAGTCGTCACTGCCTCTGGGGGACTTCATGGTCCATTTCTGCCCCCAGGATGATGATGTCCAGTGTCCTGGGAGTAAAGATAATGAAGAGTTTAGTGTTTGAAATAGTTCATGTTAATAGATATATACTTGCCTTTATGAACTTCTGTCGGTATGATTCCAGTCGCCCATCGTCCCTCCCCTCCATGCAGTGTCGTCGTGGCAGTCGTCACTGCCTCTGGGGGACTTCATGATCCATTTCTGCCCCCAGGATGATGATGTCCAGGGTCCTGAGAGTAACGATAATGAAGAGTTTAGTGTTTGAAAGAGTTGATGTTAATAGATATATACTTGCCTTTATGAACTTCTGTCGGTATGATTCCAGTCGCCCATCGTCCCTCCCGTCAATGCAGTGTCGTCGTGGCAGTCGTCACTGGATCTGTGGACTTCACGATCCATTTCTACCCCCAGGATGATGATGTCCAGGGTCCTCGGAGTAAGGATAATGAAGAGTTTAGTGTTTGAAATAGTTGATGTAAATAGATATATACTTGCCTTTATGAACTTCTGTCGGTGTGATTCCAGTCGCCCATCGTCCCTCTCGTCCATGCAGTGTCGTCGTGGCAGTCGTCACTAACTCTGGGGGACTTTATGATCTATTTCTGCCCCCAGGATGATGATGCCCAGGGTCCTGAGAGTAAAGATAATGAAGAGTTTAGTGTTTGAAAGAGTTGATTATAATATATATATACTTGCCTTTGTGAACTTCTGTCGGTATGTTTCCAGTCGCCCATCGACCCTCCTGTCCATGCAGTGTCGTCGTGGCAGTCGTCACTGCCTCTGGGGGACTTCATGATCCATTTCTGCCCCCAGGATGATGATGTCCAGGGTCCTGGGAGTAAAGATAATGAAGAGTTTAGTGTTTGAAATAGTTGGTGTTAATAGATATATACTTGCCTTTATGAACTTCTGTCGGTATGATTCCAGTCGCCCATCGTCCCTCCCCTCCATGCAGTGTCGTCGTGGCAGTCGTCACTGCCTCTGGGGGGACTTCATGATCCATTTCTGCCCCCAGGATGATGATGTCCAGGGTCCTGAGAGAAACGATAATGAAGAGTTTAGTGTTTGAAATAGTTCATGTTAATAGATATATACTTGCCTTTATGAACTTCTGTCGGTATGATTCCAGTCGCCCATTGTCCCTCCCGTCAATGCAGTGTCGTCGCGGCAGTCGTCACTGCCTCTGTGGACTTCACGATCCATTTCTACCCCCAGGATGATGATGTCCAGGGTCCTGGGAGTAAAGATAATGAAGAGTTTAGTGTTTGAAATAGTTGGTGTTAATAGATATATACTTGCTCTTATGAACTTCTGTCGGTATGTTTCCAGTCGCCCATCGTCCCTCCCGTCCATGCAGTGTCGTCGTGGCGGTCGTCACTACCTCTGGGGGACTTCATGGTCCACATCTGCCCCCAAGGATGATGATGTCCAGGGTCCTGGGAGTAAAGATTATGAAGAGTTTAGTGTTTGAAAGAGTTGATGTAAATAGATGCATTCTTGCCTGTATGAACTTCTGTCGGTATCATTCCAGTCGCCCATCGTCCGTCCCGTCAATACAGTGTCTTTGTAGCAGTCGTCACTGCCTCTGGGGGACTTCATGATCCATTTCTGACCCCAGGATGATGATGTCCAGGGTCCTGAGAGTAACGATTATGAAGAGTTTAGTGTTTGAAATAGTTGATGTTAATAGATATATACTTGCCTTTATGAACTTCTGTCGGTATGATTCCAGTCGCCCATCGTCCCTCTCGTCCATGCAGTGTCGTCGTGGCAGTCGTCACTGCCTCTGGGGGACTTCATGATCTATTTCTGACCCCAGGATGATGATGTCCAGGGTCCTGAGAGTAACGATTATGAAGAGTTTAGTGTTTGAAATAGTTGATGTTAATAGATATATACTTGCCTTTATGAACTTCTGTCGGTATGATTCCAGTCGCCCATCGTCCCTCCTATCAATGCAGTGTCGTCGTGGCAGTCGTCACTACCTCTGGGGGACTTCACGATCCATTTCTGCCCCAAGGATGATGATGTCCAGGGTCCTCGGAGTAAGGATAATAAACAGTTTAGTGTTTGAAATAGTTGATGTAAATAGATATATACTTGTCTTTTTGAACTTCTGTCGGTATGATTCCAGTCGCCCATCGTCCCTCTCGTCCATGCAGTGTCGTCGTGGCAGTCGTCACTGCCTCTGGGGGACTTCATGATCTATTTCTGACCCCAGGATGATGATGCCCAGGGTCCTGAGAGTAAAGATAATGAAGAGTTTAGTGTTTAAAAGAGTTGATTATAATATATATATACTTGCCTTTGTGAACTTCTGTCGGTATGTTTCCAGTCGCCCATCGTCCCTCCTGTCCATGCAGTGTCGTCCTGACAGTCGTCACTGCCTCTGGGGGACTTCATGGTCCATTTCTGCCCCCAGGATGATGATGTCCAGGGTCCTGGGAGTAAAGATAATGAAGAGTTTAGTGTTTGAAAAAGTTCATGTTAATAGATATATACTTGCCTTTATGAACTTCTGTCGGTATGATTCCAGTCGCCCATCGTCCCTCCCCTCCATGCAGTGTCGTCGTGGCAGTCGTCACTGCCTCTGGGGGACTTCATGATCCATTTCTGCCCCCAGGATGATGATGTCCAGGGTCCTTAGAGTAACGATAATGAAGAGTTTAGTGTTTGAAAGAGTTAATGTTAATAGATATATACTTGCCTTTATGAACTTCTGTCGGTATGATTCCAGTCGCCCATCGTCCCTCCCGTGCATGCAGTGTCGTCGTGGCAGTCGTCACTGGATCTGTCGACTTCACGATCCATTTCTACCCCCAGGATGATGATGTCCAGGGTCCTCGGAGTAAGGATAATGAACAGTTTAGTGTTTGAAATAGTTGATGTAAATAGATATATACTTGCCTTTATGAACTTCTGTCGGTGTGATTCCAGTCGCCCATCGTCCCTCTCGTCCATGCAGTGTCGTCGTGGCAGTCGTCACTAACTCTGGGGGACTTCATGATCTATTTCTGCCCCCAGGATGATGATGCCCAGGGTCCTGAGAGTAAAGATAATGAAGAGTTTAGTGTTTGAAAGAGTTGATTATAATATATATATACTTGCCTTTGTGAACTTCTGTCGGTATGTTTCCAGTCGCCCATCGTCCCTCCTGTCCATGCAGTGTCGTCGTGGCAGTCGTCACTGCCTCTGGGGGACTTCATGATCCATTTCTGCCCCCAAGATGATGATGTCCAGGGTCCTGGGAGTAAAGATAATGAAGAGTTTAGTGTTTGAAATAGTTGGTGTTAATAGATATATACTTGCCTTTATGAACTTCTGTCGGTATGATTCCAGTCGCCCATCGTCCCTCCCCTCCATGCAGTGTCGTCGTGGCAGTCGTCACTGCCTCTGGGGGGACTTCATGATCCATTTCTGCCCCCAGGATGATGATGTCCAGGGTCCTGAGAGAAACGATAATGAAGAGTTTAGTGTTTGAAATAGTTCATGTTAATAGATATATACTTGCCTTTATGAACTTCTGTCGGTATGATTCCAGTCGCCCATTGTCCCTCCCGTCAATGCAGTGTCGTCGCGGCAGTCGTCACTGCCTCTGTGGACTTCACGATCCATTTCTACCCCCAGGATGATGATGTCCAGGGTCCTGGGAGTAAAGATATGAAGAGTTTAGTGTTTGAAATAGTTGGTGTTAATAGATATATACTTGCCCTTATGAACTTCTGTCGGTATGTTTCCAGTCGCCCATCGTCCCTCCCGTCCATGCAGTGTCGTCGTGGCGGTCGTCACTGCCTCTGGGGGACTTCATGATCCATTTCTACCCCCAGGATGATGATGTCCAAGGTCCTGAGAGTAAAGATAATTAAGTGTTTAGTGTTTGAAAGAGTTGATTATAATACATATATACTTGCCTTTGTGAACTTCTGTCGGTATGATTCCAGTCGCCCATCGTCCCTCCGGTCAATGCAGTGTCGTCGTGACAGTCGTCACTGCCTCTGGGGGACTTCACGATCCATTTCTGCCCCCAGGATGATGATGTCCAGGGTCCTTAGAGTAAAGATAATGAAGAGTTTAGTGTTTGAAATAGTTGATGTTAATATATATATACTTGCCTTTATCAACTTCTGTCGGTCTGATTCCAGTCGCCCATCGTCCCTCCCGTCCATGCAATGTCGTCGTGGCAGTCGTCACTGCCTCTGGTTGTGTTCATGGTCCATTTCTGCCCCAAGGATGATGATGTCCAGGGTCCTGAGAGTAAAGATAATGAAGAGTTTAGTGTTTGAAAGAGTTGATGTAAATAGATATATACTTGCCTATATGAACTTCTGTCGGCATGGTTCCAGTGGCCCATCGTCCCTCCCGTCCATACAGTGTCTTCGTGCCAGTCGTCACTACCTCTGGGGGACTTCACGATCCATTTCCGCCCCCAGGATGATGATGTCCAGGGTCCTGAGAGTAAAGATAATGAAGAGTTTAGTGTTTGAAAGAGTTGATGTAAATAGATGCATACTTGCCTTTATGAACTTCTGTCGGTATGATTCCAGTCGCCCATCGTCCCTCCCGTCAATGCAGTGTCTTCGTGGCAGTCGTCACTATCTCTGGGGGACTTCACGATCCATTTCTGGCCCCAGGATGATGATGTCCAGGGTCTTCAGAGTGAAGATAATGAAGTGTTTAGTGTTTGAAAGAGTTCATCATAATATCTATATACTTCCCTTTATGAACTTCTGTCGGTATGATCCAGTCGCCCATCGTCCCTCCCGTCCATGCAGTGTCTTCGTGGTAGTCGTCACTGCCTCTGGGGGACTTCACGATCCATTTCTGACCCCAGGATGATGATGTCCAGGGTCCTGAGAGTAAAGATAATGAAGAGTTTAGCATTTGAAACAGTTTGATGTAAATAGATATATACTTGCCTTTATGAACTTCTGTCTTTATGGTTCCAGTCGCCCATCGTCCCTCCCGTGCATGCAGTGTCTTCGTGGCAGTCGTCACTGCCTCTGGGCGACTTCACGATCCATTTCCGCTCCCAGGTTGATGATGTCCAGGGTCCTGAGAGTAAAGATAATGAAGAGTTTAGTGTTTGAAATAGTTGATGCAAATAGATATATACTTGCCTTTATGAACTTCTGTCGGTATGGTTCCAGTCACCCATCGTCCCTCCCATCCATGCAGTGTTGTCGTGGCAGTCGTCACTAACTCTGGGGGACTTCACGATCCATTTCTGCCCCCAGGATGATGATGTCCAGGGTCTTGAGAGTAAAGATCATGAAGAGTTTAGTGTTTAGAAGAGTTGATCTTAATATATATAAACTTGTCTTTATGAACTTCAGTCGGTATGGTTCCAGTCGCCCATCGTCCCTCCCGTCCATGCAGTGTCTTCGTGGCAGTCGTCACTACCTCTGGGGGACTTCACGATCCATTTCAGCCCCAAGGATGATGATCTCCAAGGTCCTGAGAGTAAAGATAATGAAGAGTTTAGTGTTTGAAACAGTTTGATGTAAATAAATATATATACTTGCCTTTATGAACTTCTATCTTTATGGTTCCAGTCGCCCATCGTCCCTCCTGTCCATGCAGTGTCTTCGTGGCAGTCGTCACTACCTCTGGGCGACTTCACGATCCATTTCCGCCCCCAGGATGATGATGTCCATGGTCCTGAGAGTAAAGGTAATGAAGAGTTTAGTGTTTGAATGAGTTGATGTTAATAGATATATACTTTCCTTTACGGGCCTCTGTCTGTATAGTGGCAGTCGCCCATCGTCCCTCTCGTCCATGCAGTGTCTTCGTGGTAGTCGTCACTGCCTCTGGGGGACTTCACGGTTCATTTCTGCCCCAAGGATGATGATGACGTCCAGGATCCTGGGAGTAAATATAATGAAGAGTTTAGTTTTTGAAATAGTTGATGTTGCTAGATACATACTTTCCTTTACGGGCCTCTGTCGGTGTAGTGGCAGTCGCCCATCGTCCCTCCCGTCCATGAAGTGTCTTCGTGGCAGTCGTCACTGCCTCTGGGGGACTTCAAGGTCCATTTCTGCCCCCATGACGATGATGTCCACGGTCCTAATAGAAAAGATAACTTGAACTTGAATGTGGCATTGTCGCTCACTGCATAGACAATGTGTGCCTAGGGTATGCGTGTATGTCTCTACGACGATCCTACTAATAAAGGTAAACATAGTATATCTCTTTCATACTTACCACAGATGTTATTACTGCAGGAATGTAGTATGAGAGCCGCTTTTAGCAATATTTCAACAATGTCACAATTTGGAACATACATAAAATGATATTAACAAAGAATTAAATGCTAAAGAAATATGTTGGGTCGTGTAAAACAAGATTTAACCTGAATATCAAGCTGAAATATTGCAATATTTTACCAGATGGTGGTCACAGGTGATCATATAGGACTTGCTCTGTCTGGGAACGACCTACTGAAGAAATTAATGGTGGGTAAGCACTGAATTATGATATCTCTATGACAACATCATGCAGGGCATGCAGGAGGAGGCCATATCTACCTAACCGCCTAAGTTGGGCGAACTGGGGAATGCCGAGAAAAACTGGGGGCACAGAGTGTACCAACCCTAACTTGCTACAACAACCATCCTGACTGGGCAGTCAGGCCCTAGCACCGAACCTACTCAACAGTTTCATCGGCTGAGAGCAATTCGAAAAGTGCAGGCACTGTAGAGCCATCATCAGACATGAACTCATCCCATCGGTCTCTCGGAGAAGCAGTGTACTGAAGTTCGAGTAGAAACGGGTGGGAAGGGATCAAAACCAAATCCAAAATGTGCCAGGGTTCCTGCGTCTGAAAGAAATGGGTCATGAAATCACATTTTTAACGTATGTAGATTTGTTTAATAACAGTGTGTAAGTGTGGTTTCTGCCGTTTTTAGCAATTTTCCAACGGGTCGTCATTGACACAGTTTAGGAATGTAACTGCAGTACTCGTGTTCTCAATCACAAGCGAGTACTTGCGGGGTTCGAGGGATATATTTGTGTAAATGGTAGTCCAGATTGGTTGTAAGACATACATAATTCAATCATAAATATCATGGCGCTGCACAGACACAATGTAACCATGTTATTTATAGCACTTTTAGGATTTACAATTCATTTGTATATGCTTTACAAATCCCTTTACATAAATCATATTACCCTTTATACAGAGATCATGCACATATATATATTACCTCCTCAAAGGGACGCAGGCTGGATTAACATACTATATAAATTTATGATAAAGCTTATGGAACACTAGCATGTACAGATTATGTTATACACTTCCAGAAATAATATACATACATGATATAAAAGATACTTCTAACCCCTGTTTACACATACAAAATGTACATTTATATCCTGTGCAATGCACTTTATCCATTCCTCTGTGAAGTACACAGGTAAGTTGAATAAACACTACCATACATATAATACATTACTTACTAAAATACTACATATATAGCAAGGCTTAAAATACAGGTAGGAGTTCCGCCCGTATCCCACCCCTGCACCCCCCTCCCAAAACATGTAAAGTATAAACTCTCTACTGTCCTCCAGAGTAAATGGAGCCAGTGCCCTCTAGGATATGAGTAAAAATGCCTCTCTCGGCACTACAGTGATACATGTATTCGGCTAGATGTAGAGCAAAGGGGTGTCGCCGAGTGTGTGTTGTCGGTAGTTGCCTTTTGATGCACCACCGCCGGTTTTCGATCAGGTTCGGTGGTGGGATTTGGTACTAAATACAAACAATTATTACTGAAAATGGCGGATCATTTGCAAATTATTCGCGCACATATACTCTACTGCATACACTAACCTTAAAATAATGAATATTACCCCCAAACTTCTAAATCCCCATTAAACGCTTTAACACACACCCCACCCCACCCCACCCCCAAACATTTATACCATCGCCCTTTTTGGAATATTAGATCGGGGAATAAATCCCCGGGACCGCATTCCTTACTAAAAACAGAGAGGGGTACAGGCGGAACTCTTTCAAAATGCATAATGGTCAACCTTAGATTCCAGATAAAGTAATACATGAACTTACCCTATGTTCCCTGACGCAGAACATGTGCTCACTGGCAGAAGGGAGAAATAGTCTGCTGATGAGCCAAACGTTTGAAGTTTGACCTCACATGATTGAAACGATCACGTGACCCCAGAGAACAATAAAACCCCAATCACAGGCCAAGCCCCTGACTGCCCAAGTGACAATACCCAGGAACCTATGTACAATAAAGAGGCTAAACTATCCAAGTGCTGGAGTTAACACAGGTATTTAAGGAAATTAAATGTTACATGCTTAGGTTTAAGTCATGAAATATTTAGGTTTATGTTATCAATTTACTTCATATAAGTTTAATATGATGATGATTTAAAATCTAACAATATACTACTTACAAACATACTGCTACACGAATGCGAAAAGCATATGCTGGATTTTAAAAATAAACCTGTAACAGGTTGTCTTGGTAGTCCGTTGCCCTCGGAATTTGTCACGTAGCCCTTTAAACCTGGTTGAGAAAGTAGGTGCATGATTTGGAAAGCTATGGGTAGTTTTATGCTGTTTGTGTTTCTCTGTGATCTCTAATGTCCTGCTAATCAGTATCCATGCTCTGATAGTAAGACAAGAGCGTGAGAGGAGTGGAACAATGGTGACCAATCAGCCACCCGTGTACTCCGGAGACATGCTATTGTCAATCAGACAATCAGTGACCTGACTTCATTGTCCGCCAGTCAGTATAAACACACTATATGTGAAGGGGAAAATAAGAAAAGCACGTTATAGAACGGAAAGTGAACAGTTTATGTGCCGTCCATGCGACTAACCACGAACGCTTACAAAACAAAACCAGTAATAGTTCCAACTGTTTACTCAATGCTGTCTTCTGGAATGTTCAGTTTTCCACACACAAAAATTCCACAGATATAGCTGACTAGCTTATGGAATATGACATTGATGTTTTATTCTTAACTGAAACTTAGATTCAAGAGGCAGGGGATGAAGCAATATATCACTGAAATGACACCACCAGGATTCTCTCATGTGCATGTCCCTGGAGAAGGAAGAGGAGATTGAATCACAAGGACTGTCTTGTTGAGCGGATCGAACCAAAGGCATCCTTTTCCTCATTTGAAAACTTGGAAGCAACATTTCATCCTTTGATATAACACTTAAGGTTGTCTATATACAGGCCGACACCTTCATCTAAAAATAAACTTTGTGTTTTGGCGCTGCATCCCACACAAGAACTGTAGATGTTTTACTTGTTTATGTATGTGATAACCGGACAGGTAACTCTATAAACTTTACGAATCATTTATCTTGTGGGCTGTGTGGCCTATCCTACAAATAATCACCTTATAATACATACCTAGATATCAGAACTGCTCTTGTTATGTTGAAGTGATTCTTTACCGTTCAGTAAAAAATAATAAGGAATCAGTCACAGATATGGGATCAATATAAAAAGAAATCGCCCTAAATGATTTATACCATGTTTACACATGGGAGAGTAACGCAGTTTATGTCACGTGACTACTGACTAACCCTCCAAACTCTGTTTCCATATTTTGGGAGATAGCCTAGTGGTTGGTATAGTGTGTAAAGCCTATTTCTGGTGATATTGCTTGAAATTGTTTAAAACCCCTGTAAATCCTTACTCACCTACTTTCATCTGCTCAGTCAGACTGTACGTTTTAAATAACTGGTGATGTTTTCTAGTCAATACCTGGGTCAGTATTCCTTAGTCAAGTTTAAAGTTTGAAGGCCGAAAGTTGAGGTTAACACTATTTCTGGTGGGTTTCGGCATTTGAATCCCGAATCTGAACATTTTGTTCAGATTCGGAGTTAAGAACAGCAATGTCAATATACATTATCTCACCCCTTCTAAGGTACTAGGGGCCGCTACTAAACCTGGGTATCGTAAAAACATGAACACAAACCTACATTTTTCCATGTTTCAGCCTCAAGTTAGACTTTTCTTCATATTCGGGTTTCGGCATTTGAATCCCGAATCTGAATATAACACGTCACAATTTAATTCTGGACTCACAATAGTCCAGAAACTCTCAGCACTGTGGCCACTCTCTCACAAGGCATTTCGCAAAATTAAACAGGCAGCTGTTATGTATGTGTGCTAAGGATGAAAAAATGAAAAAAATTTTTTTCGAAAACTCAAAATTTAAACTCGCTCGCCCATGGGCACGCCCATGGGCGAACAGTGGCCAATGGGTAGGCCCATGGGCAGGCCCATGGGCGAAAGTGTTTCATTTCATCCAGAATGAATGTTTTGGAGGTTGTAAATGAATGAAAAAATGTTAATAAGTATCATGACACAAATTTCAGCTTGTTGTGACTTGACTCTGCTAACTGACAGCAATTTTGAAAAATCTCGCCCATGGGTGAAAAACATATTGGCCCATGGACGAGAATAATTAATTTCATTGAATCTACATGTTTTTTTCCAGGCTGTGCAGTTTTTCAATAAATGAACGTGTATTTATTATTGTCTTGACACGAGATTAAGCTTATTTTGACTTAATTCGGCTAATTAAGAGTGATTTTTCAAAAAGACTCGCCCATGGGCGAAAACCATTTGGCCCATGGGTGAGAATATTTACTTTTACTCAAAATACACCTTTTCCCATGTTTTGGAGGTTGTGAATGGATGAAAGTATGTTCATAAGTATCATGTCACAAAATTCAACTCATTTTGAATTAATTCCGTTAATTTAGAGCTATTTAACAAAATCTCAGCCATGGGTGAAAAACATTTTGGCCCATGGGCGAGAATATTTCCTTTTACCCCAAACACATCTTTTCCAATATTTGGAGGATGTAAATGAATAAAAGTACATTTATGAGTATCATGACAGAAATTTCAACTCACTTTGACTTAATTCCTCTAAATGAGAGCAATTTTGAAAACTCTCGCCCATGGGAGAAAGACATTTTGGCCCATGGGCGAGAATATTTGCCTTCACTCAAAATACATCTTTCCTAATGTTTTGGAGGATGTAAATGTATGAAAGTGCCGTTGTGAGTATCATGACACAAAATTCAACTGATTTTGACTTAATTTTGCGACTTTAGGAAGATTTTTTTAAAATATGCCAGAATAATCACTTTTACTCAAAATACATCTTTTCCCGTGTTTTGGATTTTGTAAATGAATGAGGATATATTTGTAAGTATCATGGCACAAAATTCAACTCATTTTGACTTAATTCTGCTAATTTGTAACAAGTATAGGATCTGGATTTCCACTTAAATTTTCATAGTTTTTTTTTTATTGTCTTGGGGGTTGTAAATTTATGAATGAAAGTGTGTTTATAAGTATCACGACAAAAAAAATGAAATCATTCCGGTCTTAATTCGACTAATCTCTCTCGTGGACGAAAATATTTTCGTTTGCTCGTTTTCTTTATTTTGCAAACATATGGTTTAAAAATAGATGAAATTCTAATGAAAATTCAGTTTAATTTCGTGAGTTTAGTTTTATGTCGCACTCAGCAATATCCCAGCAATATGGCGGCGGCAATCCAGTGATCAACAGTGTGAGCATCTACCTGCACAATTGGGAACTGATGACATGTGTCAACCAAGTCAGCGAGCCTGACCACCCGATCCCGTTAGTCACCTCTTACGACAGGCATAGTCGCCTTTTATGGCAAGCATGGGTTGTTGAGGCCCTCTTCTACTCCAGATCTTCACGGGTCCCGAACACAGAGCTTTACTTCCAGCAACATATACAATACACTTAGAATACTAAGCCTTGAGATTCTTTTGAATTTAGGTATTCTATAAATATACCAAAATTCAACCTATATCTATGAAGCTGAAGTTATTTGTGAAAGCCCTAATCAAGAGTGACCAAACTCCAGTGACTATGCTGGGACACATTAATAAACGGTGTTGTGAGATCTTTAAACTGTATTGAAATATGTCTTGTCAATTCCACTGACATTCGCCAAATGTATCTACCTAGTAGTTTTAAGTGTACCTACCTTGGTAGGTCACTCGCTTGTTTTCTTTACCATTTGTACTAATTAGTATGCGCCTCCTCATGCTCCAATGCACACAGTGACCTGATTCGTCTCCATCGCAACTTAGGCTGCGTTTAACAGTACTTCAGCCAGTTTACTGTATCAGTCGAAATCTTACAATGAATGAATGAATGAATGAATGAATGAATGAAGAGCAAGAAGTATATGTGAATGAATGAGAAAGATATAATAAAAGAAAGAAGTACATATGTGAATGAATGAAAGAATAAATGATACATCACGGCCATCCCTTCCAAAACATGCTAAAGAACGCAAAACTATCGTTAGATCACATGTGTTAACATCAGCTTGTTATTGTCTCCCTGGTCAGGCGTAACAATTGTCAGACAGGTTAAAACAACAAACTATCTGGTTGACTGCACAGCTACCTGTTGACGTAGTATACCCACAACACCTACTTTTCCTGCGTAACCTTCATCTACATCACCACCCTTAATATATTGAGCAGAGAGCACAGAAGGCCCTATAGCTGTAACCAATGAACCGTGGCGTCTCTCTGCTCCCAAGTTCCCAAGTGGGGGTGTCCTTTTCTACCTATTCCATTGATCTTTAAAACATCTAACACGCTCAACGCATGCATTTTTTTACTCAAATGTGATGTTATACATATCATAAGAGTATTTTTTATGTGTTAGTCAGTTGATAAATTATTATTTCATGATACATATATGTACAATATTTTGCTTCGATTCTGTAACTACCCACATTATGACATTGAGACCATTCTGATTTATCTAGTAAAATACGATTGTATAGTTTTGAGTTTGAATCTTGGCATATTTTACCGGTTTGCCACTTTTGCACTCTACCTATTTAAAGGGGGCGTGCATATTTTGGTGGTTTTTAGTATTCCATCTATTCATTTGGATTTATTAATTTATTTGTTTTTGTTTTGTTTTTTACAGCTAGTGGGCCTGTTAGTCTGCTTTGATAACTGTAAATTTATTCTGACGTTTGACGAGCGGAACATGAAGTGTTGTTATCATGTATGTTATGTAATTATATTATTGGTATGGAGCGGCATTGATATGTATGTTTATGCTTGACAATCCAGTCCCGATTACTTGAGGAGATTAGTTTAAACTATACATTAACGTATCCATACTATTAATGTGTAATCATTATATCGGGCTATGAGGAATACGTAATGTAGGCAAAGCGCCTACGACAATTTGCACCGAAAAAGTCCGCTGGTCTTGTTTATTGGAGTATAACAGCTGCCGCTTTCATGTGTATTTTACTTGTCATTTACAAAATTCATCCATGGATCACATTAGGTCATTAGGAGACACCAGCTTTGAAATGAACAGGTGTTCGTGAGTGTATATGGATGAAAAAGACTGATTGCGCAAGACGCGCAGCCAAATATCTCACATTCAAAGGAAATCTCGAATTGATTGTTCTATAAGGCGTCGAGCTGACCGGTTGGTTTTGGTGTTGTGTATAAACCTCCTTTGCAAGAACTTTGTCAAGCATACCTGCTTTGTCCTTTTGCAAGACCTGCACATATTAGTCTTTGAAAGACATTGACATTTATGTGCAGGTGCTCTGGAAAACCTTGTCCGGCACGATATTCCTTCCAATTTAGTTATTGTGTGCATGCTGCATTTCAATTTTGGAAATGTGCTTAAAACATATTTTGATTCTCAAAAAATGTGGTTCGTTTAGCAAGCAAAATATTGCTTTGATTAACACTTCACCAGTACTATACAATATTACAGAATACACAAAACCGGATACACAAAAACGACAAATTATAGCATTGTGATTAGGGGTATATGGGGTTATAGGAGTCCCTTTTTATTCACCGAGACAAGTCCTACACGCCCTGGTGGGGTGTGGATTCGGGGAGGGGATAGCGGAGGAGATGACCAAGACACACGTACTCCATACGCTATCATGGTCTTCCTTACTGCTTGAAGATCGACCTTTTCTCACTGTGGTCTATGATGACTTCGGTGAACGGAAAAGAACTTATTCACTGTGAAAACCAGAAAATAGTTGATCCGTCCACGATTTTATCATAAAACACAAAGCTTGATTTTTTAAATTTTTTAACAGGAAACTAATTAACTTGTCAAAAACCTTCTCACAAATGTTCAGTGTTTCTACAAAGAGCTAGTCAGACACAACAAACCATAATTCTATTTTTCATGTTTACTTATATGAAAGATGTATTTGATGTAATGATATGTATGCATATGTTATTATATGATAGTTCATATGGATGACGACACATGCTTCATTTATATTTTGTATTAAATGCTGTATGGGTGAGGTACTGTAAAGCTTGTTCACCAGTCCCTATCAGAGTTACAAAACATACAAAAATACAACATGGAGATGTGTGGAGAAAATAGAGACATATGGAGAACAGCAATGTCATAACTGAACAGAAATCATTCCCTCTATTGGTGAAGGCCGTGTGGGATTAGTTAAACAAAGAAATCTAGTCGACCATGCCTCCTAATCCTCTTACTCCTTAAACAAACGACTTGCCTGGGCTGTCTAAAATTGAATTGAAATTTTTGTAAATTCGAGGTCTCGGGTAATACGTAAGGAGGTAATCAGGTGTCAACACTATGGCGTTCGACGCTCCGGACATGAAGGAAAACCAAATACGTTATAAAGTACAGTAATGTGGTCACTATGAGCGAGGCAGACAGTCTGATGAGCACAGCTCATTACGGAAATCTCTTGTCTTTGGAGCTGCTCGTTGAGACGCTGAAGCCTTCTGTCAAGTTCTTCTTTATTCTTTATTGTGGCCACTGTCTCACAATATGCAGTTTACATTGCTCACAGACCCTCGATTCACGATGACGCCAACTTTCTCGACTACTGTTCGTGCGACGACTATCATTCAGGAATTGGTTCCGCAGCTCATTCTTTCACCGAAGTCTGTGTGTATGTGTTTTAGCTCGTTAATTAGCGTAGAGACGAGTCTTCTGCTATTCACGGGCATTCTCGGGCACAAGTTCTCCAAGGTAGTCGACGCTCCGGGTGTCATTAGAACAGTGTTGAGCACTGTCACACTCCACTGCTTTTCGACAGTCCTGTTGTGTATTTGATAAAACAATCGACAATCCGGGTGTGAACCAAAAGAGGATACCACCATTCTCATCGGTGGATGAAATGGGATGAAGAAACCCGCATACTCTTCATCACATTGCTACACCGTATTTACCATAACGAATGTTTAAATATCACTTTATGTAAAAAGAGCATCAAAACAAGCTGAAACCATGTATTATATTTAAGAATGAAGATTATTATGGATATCAACTTCTTTATGAGAGAACACAACGTTTCGGAGTTAATGCTTACTCCTTCATCAGGTGTTGTGTTCTGTCATAAAGAAGTTGATATCCATAATAATCTTCATTCTTATGTATTTTCACTTCTAAATGACATTCAAAGACTTCATGTATTATATTAACATGGTACTAACTATAGTCGATTCGAACCACTGCTTTACAGTTCACTGACTGGATGCAGGCTTTTCCCACGTGGCGGGGTAAAAATTATCTATTCTCCCTCGCAAGGCCACGTGAACCAATCAGAAATGGACATTCTTAAATGAGGTAGGAGAAATGTGCCTTGTACGTTCTTATGAACCTTGATCTTTCAGGTACATTTCATCACTTGTGTACAAATAATGGTCTAGCATAATGTTTCAAACACTTTAATACGTATTGATGCAGGGGCTCCATATATGTTCTTGTTTACGTCCCGCTCGTCAAACGTCAGAATAAATTTACAGGTATCAAAGCAGACTCACTCGCTGGGCCACTTGCAATAAAAAACCCAAACAAAGCAAAAACAGGTAAATCAGTTAATTTAAACAAATAGATGGAATACTAAAAACAACCTAAATATTAGTATGCACGCCCCATTAAAAAAGATAGAGCGCTAAAGTGGCAAGATTCAAACTCAAAACTCTTCAATCGTATTTTACTAGATAAATCAAAATGGTCTCAATGTCATAATGTGGGTAGTTACAGAATCAAAGCAAAATATTTTACATGTTTATGTACGATTTATTTAGCAAAGCCAGAAAAATCCCCGACAAACACGGCCGCTTCTCCTCAATACGTGGGTTTGTGAGAGTGAGGGTACTCCCTGCAAGGCTCACTCCCATTAGTTAACAAGGCGTCCTCCCATTTTATGTATTTTTTACTCGATAGGTACGGAAAATTAATTAGGCGATGTGGGTATGTCATGACTGGTTGATTTCTCAGGATTAGGTGAACTGGGTATGGCAGAGTCGATATACTATGATCATAGGGGATTTAGCAACCATGTTGGAGTGAAGGAATGACAAAACTCTGCGATAGATTAATGAGTGTCTTTTTTAAGCATTATGAAAATGGGAATGGTAAATTAACACAAAATGCCCTAGACCTGTCCAGCGTGTCATACATATATATATATATATATATATATATATATATATATATATATATATATATATATATATATATATATATATATCATAGAATAATAATTTATCAACTGAATAATACATAAAAATACTCTTATGATTATGTATAACATCACATTTTAATAAAAAGATGCATGCGTTGAGCGTGTTAGATGTTTTAAGATTAATGGAAGAGGTAGAGAAGGACACCCCCACTTGGGAACTTGGGAGCAGAGAGACGCCACGGTTCATTGGTTACAGCTGTAGGGCCTTCCTTGCTCTCTGCTCAATATATTAAGGGTGGTGATGTAGATGAAGGTTACGCAGGAAAAGTAGGTGTTGTGGGTATACTACGTCAACAGGCAGCTGTGCAGTCAACCAGTTAGTTTGTTGTTTTAACCTGTCTGACAATTGTTACGCCTGACCAGGGAGACAATAACAAGCTGATGTTAACACATGTGATCTAACGATAGTTTTGCGTTCTTTAGCATGTTTTGGAAGGGATGGCCGTGATGTATCATTTATTCTTTCATTCATTCACATATGTACTTCTTTCTTTTATTATATCTTTCTCATTCATTCACATATGCACTTCTTTCTTTTATCATTTCTTTCATTCATTCAGATATACTTCTTGCTATTCATTCATTCATTCATTCATTGTAAGATTTCGACTGATACAATAAACTGGCTGAAGTACTGTTAAACGCAGCCTAAGTTGCGATGGAGACGAATCAGGTCACTGTGTGCATTGGAGCATGAGGAGGCGCATACTAATTAGTACAAATGGTAAAGGAAACAAGCGAGTGACCTACCCCTGTTGTAGATAATTTCTGGTCTGACAAATAGGAGAATACCCCATAAAACCTCGGACGAGGAAAAACCGGCACGGGCAAACGGGAATTACTAAAAATGGAGACCACACTATTAAAACGAAACATGCTAAACTGGGTAGGTACACTTAAAACTACTAGGTAGGTACATTTGGTGAATGTCAGCGGAATTGGCAAGACATGTTTCAATACAGGTTAAAGATCTCACAGCACCATTTATTATTGTGTCCCAGCATAGTCACTGGAGTTTGGTCACTCTTGATTAGGGCTTTCACAAATAACTTCAACTTCATAGATATAGGTTGAATTTTGGTATATTTATAGAATACCTAAATTCAAAAGAATCTCAAGGCTTAGTATTCTAAGTGTATTGTATATGTTGCTGGAAGTAAAGCTCTGTGTTCGGGACCCGTGAAGATTTGGAGTAGAAGAGGGCCTCAACAACCCATGCTTGCCATAAAAGGCGACTATGCTTGTCGTAAGAGGTGACTAACGGGATCGGGTGGTCAGGCTCGCTGACTTGGTTGACACATGTCATCAGTTCCCAATTGTGCAGGTCGATGCTCATGCTGTTGATCACTGGATTGTCTGATCCAAACTCGATTATCTACAAACTGCCGCCATATTGCTGGGATATTACTGAGTGCAACATAAAACTAAACTCACGAAATTAAACTGAATTGTCATTAGAATTTCATCTATTTTTAAACCATATGTTTGCAAAATAAAGAAAACGAGCAAACGAATATATTTTCGTCCACGAGAGAGATTAGTCGAATTAAGACCGGAATGATTTCATTTTTTTTTGTCGTGATACTTATAAACACACTTTCATTCATATATTTACAACCTCCAAGACAATAAAAAAAGCTATGAAAATTTAAGTGGAAGTCCAGATTCTTGTACTTGTTACAAATTAGCAGAATTAAGACAAAATGAGTTGGATTTTGTGCCATGATACATATAAATATATCCTCATTCATTTACAAAATCCAAAACACGGGAAAAGATGTATTTTGAGTAAAAGTGATTATTCTGGCATATTTTTAAAAATCTTCCTGAATTCGCAAAATTAAGTCAAAATCAGTTGAATTTTGTGTCATGATACTCATAATGGCACTTTCATACATTTACATCCTCTAAAACATTAGGAAAGATGTATTTGGAGTGAAAAGGAAAGATTTTCGCTCATGGGCCCAATGTTTTTCGCCCATGGGCGAGATGTTTTTGAAAATCGGTCTCAATAAGCAGAATTAAGTCATAATGAGTTGGATTTTGTGCCATGATACTCATATATATATCCTCATTCATTTACACCTCCAAACCACAGGAAAAGATGTATTTTGAGTGAAGGCAAATATTCTCGCCCATGGGCCAAAATGTCTTTCTCCCATGGGCGAGAGTTTTCAAAATTGCTCTCATTTAGAGGAATTAAGTCAAAGTGAGTTGAAATTTCTGTCATGATACTCATAAATGTACTTTTATTCATTTACATCCTCCAAATATTGGAAAAGATGTGTTTGGGGTAAAAGGAAATATTCTCGCCCATGGGCCAAAATGTTTTTCACCCATGGCTGAGATTTTGTTAAATAGCTCTAAATTAACGGAATTAATTCAAAATGAGTTGAATTTTGTGACATGATACTTATGAACATACTTTCATCCATTCACAACCTCCAAAACATGGGAAAAGGTGTATTTTGAGTAAAAGTAAATATTCTCACCCATGGGCCAAATGGTTTTCGCCCATGGGCGAGTCTTTTTGAAAAATCGCTCTTAATTAGCCGAATTAAGTCAAAATAAGCTTAATTTCGTGTCAAGACAATAATAAATACACGTTCATTTATTGAAAAACTGCACAGCCTGAAAAAAAAACAACATGTAGTTTCAATGAAATTAATTATTCTCGTCCATGGGCCAATATGTTTTTCACCCATGGGCGAGATTTTTCAAAATTGCTGTCAGTTAGCAGAGTCAAGTCACAACAAGCTGAAATTTGTGTCATGATACTTATTAACATTTTTTCATTCATTTACAACCTCCAAAACATTCATTCTGGATGAAATGAAACACTTTCGCCCATGGGCCTGCCCATGGGCCTACCCATTGGCCACTGTTCGCCCATGGGCGTGCCCATGGGCGAGCGAGTTTAAATTTTGAGTTTTCGAAAAAAATTTTTTTCATTTTTTCATCCTTAGCACACATACATAACAGCTGCCTGTTTAATTTTGCGAAATCGCTTGTGCGAGAGTGGCCACAGTGCTGAGAGTTTCTGGACTTTTGTGAGTCCAGAATTAAATTGTGACGTGTTATATTCTTTTTCAGATTCGGGATTCGAATCCCGACACTGAATTTTTTTTTAGATTCGGAATTCGAATCTGAAGTCAAAGTTGAGGATGAAACATGCAAAACTGTAAATTCGGGTGTTCACGTTCTTACGATACCCAGGTTTACTAGTGTCATAGAAATAAATATACATGCATACATGCAAACATGCATACATGCATGCATGCATGCATACATACATACATACATACATACATACATACATACATACATACATACATACATACATACATACATACATACATACATACATACATACATACATACATACATACATACATACATACATGTTCTGTTCTCTCAAAACCCTTTGAAAGACTACTGCTCAAAAGAATTGAAACATGGACGAAAGCTGAAAACGATTTCCCTAACCCTCTTCAGTTTGGCTTTGGGAAGGGTGCGGGGGCAAAAACGGCAGCGCTTACGCTAACTGAAAGTATTGCCAACTATGTCACCACTTTATTGTGCCTTCCTTGATAATGAGACAGCGTTTGACAAAGTCTGGGTACATGGACTTCTCTATAAGCTTTACAATTTCGGAATTTGAGGATTTGAGGAAAACTCCTACCTGTATCCATTCCTACCTCTATTCCCACTACAAACTTGTCACTTCCAACTGTATCCAAATCTCCACCTACTACACACTTATAACTACTACCTGTATCTATCTCTCCTCCAATTACACACCTGTCACTTCACCCCGAATACACCGTACCTCAAACTACACACCCATCATTCCTACTTCTATCCACCCCTTATAGCATAAACACACCTGTCACTACTACATACATCTACCTCTGCCGCCACACACCTGCCAGTCCTACCTGTATCTACGTCTCCTCCTACTACACACCTGTCAGTCCTACCTATACCCATATCTATTCATACTACACACATTGTCACTCCTACCTGCATCCACCTCTCCTCCCACTACACACCTGTCTGTATCCAACTCTCCTTCCACTACACATCTGTCACTCCTACCTGTATCTACCTCTAATCCCGCCACACGACTGTCACTTCTCCCTGTATCCACCTCTCATCCCTCTACACAGTTGTCACTCCTACCTGTATCCACCTCTCCTCCCACTACACACCAGTGACTCCTACCTGTATCAACCTCTCCTCCCACTACACACCGGTGACTTCCACCTGTATCTACCTCTCCTCTTACTGCACACTCTGTCACTCCTACCTGCATCTACCTCTCCCCCCACCACACAGTCACTCCTAACTGTATCTACCTCTCCTCCCGCTACACACCTGTCACTCCTACCTGTATCCACCTCTCCTCCCACTACACACCGGTGACTTCCACCTGTATCTACCTCTCCCCCAGCAACACATCTGTCACTTCTAACTGTATCTACCTCTCTCCCTTCTACAACCTGTCACTCCTACCTCTATCCTTCTCTCCTCCCACTACACATCTATCATTCCAACCTCTATCCACCTCTCCTCCCATTACACACCTGTCATTCCTACCTGTACCTACCCCCCCCCCCCCACTACACATCTGTCACTCTTACCTGTATCCACCTCTCCTCAAACTACACACCAGTCACTCCTACCTGTATCTACCTCTAATCCCGCCACACGACTGTCACTTCTACCTGTATCCACCTCTCCCCCCTCTACTCAGTTGTCACTCCTACCTGTATCCACCTCTCCTCCCACTACACACTGGTGACTCCTACCTGTATCAACTTCTCCTCCCACTACACACCGGTGACTTCCACCTGCATCTACCTCTCCTCCCACCACACAGTCACTACAAACTGCATCTACCTCTCCTTCCAACACACGACTGTCACTTCTACCTGTATCCACCTCTCTTCCCATTACACAACTGTGGCTTCTAAATGTATCCACCTCTCCCCACACTACACATCTGTAACTCCTACATCTATCAACCTCTCCTCCCGCTACACACCTATCACTCCTATCTGTATCCTCATCTCCTCCCACTACAAACCGGTGACTTCCACCTGTATCTACCTCTCCCCCAGCAACACATCTGTAACTCCTAACTCTATCTACCTCTCTTAATTCTGCATACCAAACCTCCTACCTCTATCTACGTCTCGTCCTTCGACAACCAGTCACCCCTACCTGTATCCACCTCTCCTCCCACTACACACCTGTCACTCCTACCTGTATCTACCTCTCCTCCCGCCACACGACTGTCACTTCTACCTGTATTCATCTCTCCTCCCATTACACACCAATGACTCCTACCTGTATCAACCTCTCCTCCAACTACACACTGGTGACTTCCACCTGTATCTACCTCTCCTCCTACTACACACTCTGTCACTCCTACCTGCATCTACCTCTCCTCCCACCACACAGTCACTCCAAACTGTATCTACCTCTCCTCCCGCCACACGATTGTCACTTCTACCTCTATCCACCTCTCCTTCCACTACACACCAGTGACTCCTACCTGTATCAACCTCTCCTCCCACTACACACCGGTGACTTCCACCTGTATCTACCTCTCCTCCTACTACACACTCTGTCACTCCTACCTGTATCTACCTCTCCTCCCGCAACACACCTATCAGTTCTACCTGTATCCACCTCTCCTCCCATTACACACATGTCACTTCTAAATGTATCCACCTCTCCCCCCACTGTAACACTGTCACTCAAACCTCTATCAACAACTCCTCCCGCTACGCGCCTGTCACTCCTACCTGTATCCACCTCTCCTCCCACTTCACACCGGTGACTTCCACCTCTATCTACCTCTCACCCCGCAACACATCTGTCACTCCTAACTGTATCTACCTCTCTTCATTCTGCATACCGAACCTCCTACCTCTATCTACGTCTCGTCCTTCTACAACCTGTCACTCCTACCTGTATCCACCTCTCCTCCCACTACACATCTATCATTCCTACCTCTATCCACCTCTCCTCCCACTACACACCTGTCATTTATACCTGTACCTACCTCTCCCCCAACATACATCTGTCACTCCTATATGCATATACCTCTAGTCCCACTACACACCTGTCACTCCTACCGCTACATACCTCTCCTCCAACTACGCTCCTGTTATGTCTACCTGTGTGCACCTTACCTCCCACTGGACACATATTCCTTTCTGTATCCACCGTACCTCCCACTACACACCTGTCACTCCTACCTCTATATACCTCTCCTTCTACTGCACACTTCTCATTCCTACCTCTATCCACCCATCCTTCCACTCCAAATTTGTCACTTCTACCTTACCACGTTTTCTCCCACTACACATCGGTGACTCCTACCTGTATCCTCCTCTCCTACTATTACACACATGTCAAGCCTACCTGTACCATCTCCCTTCCCACTACACAACTGTCACTCCTAAATGTACCAACTCTCCTCCCACTGCACACTGGCCCCTCTTACCTGTGTTCACCTCTCCTCCCACTACACACCTGTCTGTATCCACCTCTCCTTCCACTACACATCTGTCACTCCTACCTGTATCAATCTCTCCTCCCGCCAAACGACTGTCACTTCTACCTGTATCCACCTCTCCTCCCTCTGCACAGTTGTCACTCTTACCTGTATCCACTCCTCCTCCCACCACACACCTGTCACTCCTAACTGTATCTACCTCTCCTCCCGCAACACACCTATCACTTCTACTTGTATCCACCTCTCTTCCCATTACACACCTGTCACTTCTAAATGTATCCACCTCTCCCCCCACTACACACCTGTCACTCCTACCTCTATCAACAACTCCTCCCGCTACACATCTGTCACTCCTACCTCTATCTACCTCTCCTCCCACTTCACACCGGTGACTTCCACCTCTATCTACCTCTCACCCCGTAACACATCTGTCACTCCTAACTGTATCTACCTCTCTTCATTCTGCATACCGAACCTCCTACCTCTATCTACGTCTCGTCCTTCTACAACCTGTCACTCCTACCTGTATCCACCTCTCCTCCCACTACACATCTATCATTCCTACCTCTATCCACCTCTCCTCCCACTACACACCTGTCATTTATACCTGTACCTACCTCTCCCCCAATATACATCTGTCACTCCTATATGCATATACCTCTACTCCCACTACACACCTGTCACTCCTACCGCTACATACCTGTTACGTCTACCTGTGTGCACCTTACCTCCCACTGGACACATATCATTCCTTTCTGTATCCACCGTACCTCCCACTACACACCTGTCACTCCTACCTGTATATACCTCTCCTCCCACTGCACACCTCCCATTCCTACCTCTATCCACCCATCCTTCCACTCCAAACTTGTCACTTCTACCTTACCACGTTTTCTCCCACTACACATCGATAATACCTACCTGTATCCTCCTCTCCTACTATTACACACCTGTCACTCCTACCTGTTCCACCTACCTTTCCACAACACACCTGTCACTCCTAAATGTACCAACTCTCCTCGCACTGCACACTGACCCCTGCTACCTGTGTTCACCTTTCCTCCCACCACACACCTGTCTATATCCACCTCTCCTCCCAATACACATCTGTCACTCCTACCTGTATCTACCTCTCCTCCCGCCACACGACTGTCACTTCTACCTGTATCCACCTCTCCTCCCTCTGCACAGTTGTCACTCCTACCTGTATCCACCTCTCCTCCCAATACACACCGGTGAATCATACCTGTGTCAACCTCTCCTCCCACTACACACCGGTGACTTCCACCTGTATCTACCTCTCCTCCCACTGCACACTGGCCCCTCCTACCTGTGTTCACCTCTCCTCCCACTACACATCGGTAACTCCCACCTCTATCGGTATTTTCCTCTCCTGTTACACCCGTCGTCTTGCCGTCTTTACCTTTTCCGGCACTCCCTGCTACTACCCACCCCTCCCTCTTATCTAGACCCGACCCATGACAGTTTCCCTCCCTATCCCTCTCCATCCCCTTTACCCCTTATGATACGGCGTATCATCCTGATGTATGTCCTTTTAATATCTGCATTCAAATTGTAACATATTATCTGAGATATTTTTCGATAATTCAATGTTTTCAAGTAGTCACAACGAGTCGTCAATCGTTATCATGTGATACAACGTGACTGCCGGTATTTTACTGCAATTCTTCTCTGTTCAAGTTTGGGTGCGGAATTAGAGACCAGGTAATTCGTGCCATTCTTGATAAACTATTCCTGTTATTGAATTGAAGGTATGTTGTGGAGTGCAATATTCTCGCTGGAATAGGGACAGTGACATTATCTGTTTCAGAATGGACGCCTTCCCCAAGTGTTCTGTCTGCCAGCAACAATATACTCTGAAAGGCCCTGCCCCCTACCTACTGCCCTCTCTGCATGCTGTGTGTGAAACGTGTGACATCAGCAGCTGCTGGTGTCACATCATGCTCTACATGTCAGAGACAGGTCAACCTTATACACAAAAATCCAGAAGGATGTAGTCAGACAGAAGGAAATACTTCATCTGACATACAAACATTGCCCTACAGAGCTTCTCTGTACACATGAAGATGACGGCAACCAGGCTGTGTGTTGGTGTCAGGAGTGTGAGGAGTTACTCTGTGAATACTGCCAGAACATGCATAATAGTTTTAAAGCTACCAGACGACATGTTGTGGAAACCAACGTGGACGCAGCATCTGGAAGCATACATACTAAACCCATCTGCAAACCTCACAATCCTTATCCTCTCGATTATTTTGACAAAAACTGCAACATTTTAATCTGTGTCAAATGCAGACTTAGCGACCATTGTGAGCACGACGTTGGTGATGTAGGTGTGGCTGCTGATGCTGCTAGAGGATGGATAAAACAGCATGAGAAGAGTGTGTCTGCACATCATACTACTCACAAAGCACACGTGAAGAATATCAGCAGTCATAAATGACACAAAGAACACCAGCAGTGATCTGAAAGAGGCCATCCACAACACTTTCCATTCTCTGAGGACACAGCTCGATCACAGAGAGAAGGAACTGATCATAGAGTTTGACAATCAGACGAAGCAGGAACTGTCAAATCTACACACCGAGCAAGTTACCTCTGAAGGCGAGAGTGAACGATGCAAGGGGATCTCAGACCATATCAACACTGTTCTCAGATATGCTTCAAACTTGGACTTTCTCACACTGGAGAGTTCAATACAAGGCACAACGAAGACGCAACTCGGATCACTTCCACCAGAGAGGCACAGGACACCTGCAGCCAAATTCAACACGAGGGGACTGGATAAATTGAAATCCGACATCTCTACCTTCGGGTCTGTCAGTGGACATGGATCAGCATCTGATAAACACACTTACAGGTGCTTACTTCTTACTTTAACAATGGGCATTAATATTGACAGTAATACCGATAAAACTTTATCAAAAATGAAAAACAGTTTGAAACATTGTTTTACATTTTACTATTACATAATGCCACCTTAAGATGGCATATGGACGCTGTAGTTAGACATTTCCAATAACAATAATTCAGTGAAACATTTAAATCAGTTGAGGAAGCATTTGCTGGTTATCATGACATAAAAGGCTTGAATAGTGAACAGCTGTAGGTTATCTTACAGACAAAGGTACACAGATCGCCGAATTCCATTTAATTGACACGAAGAACGCACGCAGGCAGGTAAGTACTTGTTAGTCTGTAGGCATGTGTATATACGTCGCGTTGTTTATTAGGTAAGTAACATCAACATTTCACGATGTACATATAATGTTCACATTGTCAACTGCCACAGTTTGGTAAGGTTATTTTTCATTACCTTGAAAACATTTATGAAATAGAAAGGAACAAAATTAAAAACAGTACTGTTTACATCTCTTTTTCCCCATGCTATGTTATCAGAATGGATACATAGTTATTCTGATATATATCAGAAACACATTCTCAAACATCCTTATGATTTGAATTGAAATATCAACGAATAGTCACAAGTTAACGACAGTAGCAAATACATAGCTTGGTAATCAACACTCAGGTTTTGTACAATGTGTTATCCTGGTATTGTGTACACATAATGGACAAGGATCCTTCTTAGTATCATTACCCGACAGCAGTCACATTTTGTGTAAATCTTCACTGTTAAACAGATCCAGATGTGTCGTGGAAATGGTATGCTAAGATGGAGTAACTCCCCCTAAGTCCTGAACATCGAGCTTCCTCTTTATTTGTTCATGTCTGTAAGTAGTGTTGGTTTTGTTCTTTAATCCTGAAAATATTTTACAGATGCGGGGAGTAACACCTACAGTCTGGAAACAGAAACAAGGACCATGTTGACATTGCTATGTCAGTCAATTCACTTTCGTAATTGTTGACGTTACACTACTGATGTGCGCCCTTCTGAAACAGGATATGTTACTGGCTCTGCGCTAACGTGCAACCACGGGGATGTTGTACTGGACGCTGCTGAAATACTTTCACACTGAGCACTTTCAGTATCACTGAAATCCATTGGGAGCCCAATTTTAGTGTCGGACATTTTCTTATCAAAGTTGCCATAGAAGGCGACTCAGCTTGTCGTAAGAGGCGACTAACGGGATCGGGTGGTCAGGCTCGCTGACTTGGTTGACACATGTCATCGGTTCCCAATTGCACAGATCGATGCTCATGTTGTTGATCAGTGGATTGTCTGGTCCAGACTCGATTATTTACAGACCGCCGCCATATACAACATATGTCATATTTGGGATTTCACTTTCTTAGTAAAGTACAAATTCTAGTACTTTTTTCGGTTGAGTCCCATCCGGGATTCGAACCCGCACCCTCAGAGTCAGGCACCTAATCGCCAGCACACAAAGTCAGCCGCCTAGCCCTCTCAGCCACCGCGACTTCCACAAAAATGAAAGTCGGACAACTGGTAGTCTAGACTGCGTACTTTGTGTACCCCTCTGATGAGTGTAAATTGGCACGGCTCCCACGGCCGAAAGCTATGATTACACGATGCCATTTAGAAAGTGGTCAAATGCAACATATGTCATATTTGGGATTTCACTTTCTTAGTAAAGTACAAATTCTAGTACTTTTTTCGGTTGAGTCCCATCCGGGATTCGAACCCGCACCCTCAGAGTCAGGCACCTAATCGCCAGCACACAAAGTCAGCCGCCTAGCCCGTTCAGCCACCGCGACTTCCACAAAAATGAAAGTCGGACAACTGGTAGTCTAGACTGCGTACTTTGTGTACCCCTCTGATGAGTGTAAATTGGCACGGCTCCCACGGCCGAAAGCCGCCATATAGCTGGAATATTGCTGAGTGCGGCGTAAAACTCAACTCACTCACTCACTCTTATCAAAGACATGGGGCAGGTTATAATGCGTGTATGTTTTCCATCTTCTGATTGCGTGGTAGGGCACTGGATTTAGACTCATTAAAGCATTGGCTCCTGGGGTTTGAGGGTGCGAGGTGTACTATCTCCAAGGATAAAGATCCAGAGGGGCTTGAGGTGTCGGGAAGTATGGGGTTGGGGGTTGCGAGGTGTACCATCTCCAAGGATAAAGATCCAGAGAGCTTGAGGTGTCAGGAAGGAGTCCACTTGTGACCGGCCGTAACAACCTTGTGTGCAGACTCTTCCACTCTTGTCACAACCCCTAGTGTACAGTACACAACCCTGTGCACTTAAAAAACCCACCGATACGTCAGTAAATGACCAGGTGGTGGCCACATGAAAACGTGAAAATATCTACTTGCGGGTACAGCAACGGCAGTACATTTGTACAAAGTACTGTGTCTATGTGTCCCAATCCACCCAGGTGTAAATGGGTACCTCATATGGATGTGAAAACCGCAATAACTTGGTGCGCCTAATAATTGCAAGACTGGTATGGTCCCTCAGGAGTTGAGACTGATAATCAAGTCAGGGCCGTAGTTAACTTTCCTTAATAAGGTGGCCACTATATAACGTTAAAAGAATCATATGTTAATATATACTTTGATGCATGAAAAAGTAACCTGTAAAATATTCCCCCTTGGAGACTATACTTAAAGAGCATTTATGCATAGCAAGTTAATGTGCCTAAATAATGAGTTTGCTCATATATATTAAGCAGATAATACAATTTTGTGTTTCTAAACGTTGAAACTGCAAGCTCAGTATTCAGTGGAGTTTATAGCTTTATTTTCATGAATATTATTGGAATGAGTTTAACAAGTTGATGACGTCACTTTCACCATTCACAGGTGTAAAAAGTCTCTTTGGCTTTGGTGAGACATGATCTTCCATTACTTAAATGTCAATTATGTAAAACTAACTGGCAACATTGAAAGTCCTCCCGGCAAAATTGTATATTGTTGATAAACTTTGCAATGAACTTCGTAAATATATACGAATATGATCAATTTGCTGTTAAAATATTTGCTGTTGGAATTATGAACAGTGTTGGAATGATAAATAACCATATTTTCTAGTCAATACATATGACGCGACAACCTGTGTCCAGCCCAGCAAGTGTGCTCAGACTGTGGTCAGTGATTGAAGCGGACGTAGAAGTTACCTGTTGCTACTGTCTCTGTTGAACACTCAGATGTAAAAATATCGTCCAACAACTACTTTGTCGGTGTTTCTTTACTAACTAGTATAAGACATGTTTAGAATACAATGGTAATTTTATCATAATATGAAGTCTATACAAATGTGTTGTCAGTCGGCAAGCGTCTATTCCTGACTACAGACAGCGAACAAGCTCCACCTAACAATTTCTTACAAAATGTTTCATGGCGTGTTTATTTCATTGTCAGTCAGTGTAAATTTGCATGGAAAACATTTAGAATACGGACACAAATAATTTCAGAGCGTTATAATGTCTATTTATATCAGAATTCTGACACAATTCCCACACAGACAAAAATGGCAGCCGATATTCAGTGCGCTGTTTCACTGAAACGAGGTTGACAATAAAATGTCTAATTTGTTGTCTAAAGTCGGGAAATGTGTTAAATTGTAAACAAAACGTATATTTCCAGGTCGTCAACTACAACTGGACACTGCTCGAACCAACACAGACATGTGCCACAGACGGTCAGCTGGTCAACTCGCAGCCCGCCACAGAACGCAGACACAGCGGCAGGTTAAGGAAATATGAGGGTACATGTGCCTCCAACTCCATCCTCCTTCCTCCATCCCCTCTACTGTCACCCCTGCCCCACACACCCCACAATACTGGGAGACACACTCTAGGGCGGGTGTGGTGAGTAGAGGGTGGTGGCTTGTCCTGGAGGTGGGTGTGGTGGAGGAGAGCCAGGAGCTCCTGGTGTGTCGGTGTAGGGAGATGTGGCACACACCCGGGGAGTCTCTGTACCAGTGTGTGGCAGCAGGGGGAGGAGGGGAAGTGTTACAGTAACACAATGTCTGACACACCCGGCACACAGGCCACAATCCACTATGGCGTTGTGCTGGATGTGGGGAGGGGGAGACTCGCCTTCATCGACCTGGACAGAGAGGTTGTTTTAGCCAAGGTGGATGTTGAGTGGAGGGAGTCTCTTCTTCCCATGTTTGGTGCTGAGCCGCCAGGTCTCTTCACAGTCAACATGAAGGTGATAAGTAGGGCAGATATCACCATGACTGACACCAAGAAGTCACTTATCTATGACGCCTTGAATTAGACAATAAAATAAACACGGCATTGTGTAAACATGTAAGTGTGATTTATTTATTTAAATTGTCAAATGTAATTGTAGTGATTGAGGCAAGAATGTAACGAGGTCAACTAAATGTGAAAATGTTCAGATTCGAATCTGAAGTCAAAGTTGAGGTTGAAACATGGAAAAATGTAAGTTTGCGCGTCCACGTTTTCACGATACCCCGCTTTACAAGCGTCATAGAGATAAATATCCATCCATCCATCCATCCAGACAGACAGACATACAGACATACATACATACATACATACATACATACATACATACATACATACATACATACATACATACATACATACATACATACATACATACATACATACACACAGACACACACACAGACACACACACACACATTCCATGCAGTGGTCGCTGGGCCCATTTTCTACCAACACGACGCTGCAGCGTTCGAAATAATCGACGGCCCGGAGGCCCAGCGCCGATTGTTATTGCATCGGGCCTTCAGTTTGAAATATGTTTACGCCCTTGTAGCCCTCAGTATATTTTCTCCAAAAAGAGTCTTTGGAGAACCATCCATGAGTGAGTGACGAGAACGATTAATTACAAAAATACAAATAAATTGATAGCACATACGTTGTAAAAACCTGTCAACGAAGGACAGACTATAGAGGACAATACAATATAAAAATGAACTATAGGTAGAAGATAGATGACTATACTAAGGACCATGGGGACTTACAGTACATTTGCTTCTTGCATGGACTCTAGCTGGATTTACATCGTCCCTTACCTATTAGACAAATCTAGTCATAGAATAAAAGAACACTTATTCTACGATTATAAACCTGGAAAACTTAAATTTACATAAAATGTTTTGGGACTTATGTACCCTCTCAGGAAGACAATGCTTTTACAGTACTTCAACCCCCTTTGAGGGTACAACCACTAACCATTTGAGTTACTATTTTAATCTTCCAATCACAAAATATTTTATGTACTTACAATTCATTCAACAAATCTAATTCCTTTAAAATGCAATAATTAAAGGAGGACTAACATTGCTGAAAAGATCCTTCATAGTTCGTGAATTAAAACACTGATCCCGTGTGATGGAATACTCAACACAATCAAGCAGGACATGTTTGACTGTGATTCTTTCATCCCAAGGGATGCAGAACGGAGGATCCTTGCTTCTCAAAAGGTATTCATGAGTATATCTCGTATGGCCAATACGACATCGCTGCAAAATGACCTCTTCAAATATGGACTGACAACCCAAGTGGGTATACCCAATATAAGGTTTTATTGCATGTAATTTATTTACACCCACTTGGGTGTCCCACTTCTTTTGCATCAGATCACGGATATACGATCTAATTGTAGCTTTATAATCAGAGTATGGAATAAGTGGTGTCATAGATTTGTTGAATGCTGCCTTGGCTGCAAGATCAGCCATTGTGTTATCAGCAAAGCCTACGTGGCTTGGTAACCAACAAAACATGATGTCGTACCGGCCAGTAGCAAGATCATTATACATTTCTATCATTTCTATTAAAAGTGGATGTTTACATAACAGGTTTTTAATTGCCTGGAGGCAAGAAAGAGAGTCTGAATAGGTTATATACTGTTTATGTCTAGGATGTCTTTCAATATATTTGAGAGCCGTTCATATAGCGTTTGCTTCTGCTGTGAAAATAGAACTGTTATCCGGTAATCTGAAAGATATTGTTCTGGATCCAATGACAGTGTCACAAGCAACTGCGCCACCATCCTTGGACCGATCTGTAAATAAAGATTTGTATGTACTATAGTTAATTTTGAACTGATTATATTCTTGCTTATATTGTAATTCACTTGTTTCCGTTTCTTTAAACCTCGTTAGTGTTAGGTCAACTTCGAGTCTTATTAGCTGCCAAGAAGGAGACGAAAGAAGACGGGAAGGAGATATATTGGCTAGCTCAATGCCGCCAGCAGAAAGAAAATGTTTCACTCTTGGTCCCAGAGGCGGAACAAGAGAAGAATTTTTATTGTATAGATCCTCCTAAAGAGGATTAAAAGACAGTTAAATGCAGGATTGGCCTCCTTAGAATATAGTTTTGTTATATATTGTAAGGAGAGTTTTATACGTCGTTGAGTAAGAGATGGCTCATCGGCCTCGACGTACAATAGGAGGAGTTCTAAATGACCCAAGACAAAGTCTTAGACCTTGATGGTGGATAGAATCAAGTATTTTGATGTTGCTTTTACAGGCTCCCCCATAAACGATGGAGCTATAATCAAGTTTCGAACGGATGAGAGATCTGTTTAGGTGGAGTAGGGCACTTTGGTCTCCTCCCCACTTAGAACTGGAAACAACTTTTAACAGATCAAGTGCCTTCCGGCATTTAGTTTTAAGGGATTTAATGTGGGGTAGAAACGTTAAGTGTGAGTCGAAAATAAAACCCAAGAACTTGGCCTCCTTTTCTACTTTATGCGCTTAATACTTTCTGCAGAAATGCAAACAATTTGTTTTTGTTATAGAAAATTTAAACTCGTTTCCAAGTGACCATTTTTCAGTTCTATTGAGACAAATCTGTAATTGCCACTCTTTTGCATGCATATTTCTGCCTGAACAAGAAACGTTAAAAACATCCACAAATAATGATCCATCAATTGAATCGCTTAAAACCTTAGATAGTCTATTGATTTTAATACTAAATAAAGACACAGCAAAATACTGCCTTGTGGGACACCCTAATCTTGATGAAAGTAGTCTGAGAGCGTTGATCCCA
Organism: Haliotis asinina; assembly: GCF_037392515.1. Lineage (NCBI taxonomy): Eukaryota > Metazoa > Mollusca > Gastropoda > Lepetellida > Haliotidae > Haliotis > Haliotis asinina. The sequence continues at coordinate 46,393,359 of NC_090282.1, forward strand.
CACGTACTTGAAACTGTCTGTCAGTTAAGAAAATAGATATGAATTGACGCAAGCGCCCTCTCAACCCAAAAGAGTGTAAATCTTTAAAAATACCAAGCTTCCAAGTAGTACCATATGATTTTACAAAATCAAAAAGTTTGATTCTGCATGTTGTTTTTTAATGAAAGAATTTTTAACAAATGATTCAAAACGACACAAGTGGTCAATTGTGCTTCGGTCTTTACGCAACCTACGTTGTATATCAGTGATGAGATGGTTGGTTTCCAAAAACCAAACTAAGCGATTATTCACCATTCGCTCCATGGTTTTGCAAACGCAACTAGTTAAGGAAATAGGTCGATAATTTGATGGATCTTTATGATCCCTGCCAGGCTTTGGAATAGGAACAAATATGGATTTTCGCTATGAAGGGGGAAAATGTTGCGTTATCCAAATATGGTCAAAAAGTAACGTTTCGAGACATGATTCAGGCAAGTGTTTTACGATGTGGTAAAGGATATCATCAGGTCCTGTTGCAGTATCGTGAGCCTGTGATAGCGCAGCATGAAGTTGATGCAATGAAAATACCTCATTATAATCTTCACCATTATCAGATATAAAATTCGCTGTTTTCTTTTCTTGGTGTGTTATTACATTATTTAAGTTATGTACAGTCAGATGAAGGCAAAAATACTTTTCTGCTTTCTTCCTCTCTTTCCTAGCCTGTTTGCATTCATCATTATACCACGGTTTATGGATGTGCGGGTTTACAGAGGACTCGGGAATAGTTTCATCAGCTATATGTTCTAGTTCGTCCAAGAACATTTTAATTGGATCAGGTACATCCATGAAAATGTCTGGCTTCAGTTCTTCAAGGCAGGTGGCCTGAAAAATAAGGACCAACTGGCCTTTGAAAAATTCCATCTTGTTACAGGCGGATCATCGGAAGGGCTAATTGCTGTAAGTACTGTTGGAAAATGGTCACAGCCACAAAGATCATTATGAACTGACCATTCATATTCATTATAAACGTTTGAATCAGTGAGTGACTGGTCTAAAGAAGAATATGTTCCCGTTGCAGGGTGTAAATATATGTCAGAGCCATCACTGAATGTACATAAATTATAATTAGAGATAAACTCTTCAAGAACTTTCACTTTACTGTTGGTATCAGGACTTCCCCATAATGGGTTATGTCCATTGAGTTCACCCATTATGATACAATATTTTGGTAATTGGTCAAATAAATCTTGAAGATGAGTCTGGTGAAGAAAGGAAGAAGGAGAGATATACAAGGAACAAAAACAAAAAGTTATATGTAAAGTAAGACAAACAGGAACAACCTGAAGATTGGCTTTAAGAGGAACAAGGCTATGAATCATACCATGTCTCATCAATATGGAAGATCCACCAGTAGTTTTGTCACCAGGGGGTGAAAAAGAATGATAAGAATGGTATTTACGCAACTCAAACTTATCATTTTGTTTGAAGTACTTTTTTTGAAAACTAAATGCTGATAGTTTATAGTCATGTGCTAGTAATTGTACTTCATTGAAATTGGTCCTAAGTCCTCTGCAATTCCGTCGGATTAAGGAGTTATTGTTCATTTAATAGCAGGTGGTAGTACTGGGGACAGACGTTTCCCCTTCCGAGGCGAACTGCTTCTATTTCGTGCATGGCAATGAGGAGAGGCGTCCATGTCTTCTAAAAGTTGAAACTTCCTATGTGTTTGTACAGGATCACGTGATCCCTTTGTACTCGATCAGATTTTTGTCTGTAATCTACTTTTTGGCATTTTTCACAACAGGAGATATTGTTTGCGAGCAACAACTGCAGAATATAGTACATCTGGTGGCTGAGGGGAGGCTACATTTATTAAGTGTTTTGCCTCATGATACCTGACAATCTTTTGGATTTGGATTTTGATAGTGTCATATTCACGTTTCCAGTTATGACATGACTCTGACGAAGACATATGATCTCCAAGACAATTGACACATTTTGGAGAAGACAAACAGTCAGAACCTTCATGATCATCTTTACCACATCAATAGCGTGTTGTACGATTCCTACAGGATTGGGCACCGTGATCAAACTTTTGACACTCGTGACAACGAAGTGGGTTTGGAATATACTGTTCCACTTCGATGTTACAATATCCAGCTTTTATGTACTCTGGGTGTTGGGGTTGTGAAAAAGAAATTAAGTATGTTTTGGTATTTAAAGTTTCTCCATTTTTCTTAAACGTGAATCGTTTAACACGAGTGACTCCTTGATTTTGCAGTTCAGTAACTATTTTCTTTAAACTCATGTGGGCAAACCGGCGATCTCTGTCTCTCAAAATGCCCTTTGCTACTGTTCAGAGACTTGTGCGGAGAAACTGAAACTTCAGTATTGGTGAGCTGTTTTGTGGCAATGAGGGTAGCAGATTGTTTTGCCATTTTACACTCTATGAGGAGAAACCCTGATCTAATTTTTCTAACAGCTAACATCATCAACAAGTCAATAAATTGCTTTTGATGTCGCAAATGGATTTAGTTTTGGCGGTTCACCGTCAGTAGAATCTACTCCATGTATTTGCTCGTTTATGTTTTTTTATGTTGAGCAATGGTTGATAATGGAAAGTTCACCATCCCAACTCCCCTACCTCCACCGAGTGTCGAATGGACAATCCTATACACCAGATGGTCTCCGACTATCAGCACCAAGAATACTGAAATCGTATACTCCAGCAGAAGATTAATAGAAAATTAATCGATCCATCAGATTGGCCCATGAGCCACCGCCTTCTGGGCATAAGACTCTAGGCAAAGTTCATAACATCATTTCAAATCCAAACGTGTTATGTGAGTGAAAAGCCAAGGCCAAAATTGAAACAATACAAAGTCAATCAAACAATCAAACTTTATTTCTCTACAAGGCCATCGGTCCACAAAGTCAAATGTGTGCAATTACATGAATAATCCACGCCAAAGTGGTGTGTAGAACAACAGGAACACAGTTGCAGGCCCCTATTGCCCTCAACCACAAGGTTCCTTTCCTCCACCGACACAGGGCCGCAACCCACGACAAACGGGTTGGTGGACCAAATATCCCCCTGGGTTCACAACGGGGGTGAACGGCTCTCAGCGTTACCAAGCACCCACCACGAGGAGGTGGCCGTTCTTGGGTGCTGAACCATCCATGAATCATCACGTTCCGGTACCTAACAGTTCTACTTTCTGGTATTTCAGCGCTATGCGCAGAGGAATGACAAAACCAGTCTTGACTAAAAATACAAATTTCTGGTTGCCCCATAGTGTTCGTTTATTAATTTCATGGAAATAGTGTGGAGCAAGGCACAATGTAGTTTATTTTGTTTTTATTGGGTTGACTTAAACAAACTGGGCCTGCAGATTTCATTCAGATCCTATAGAGTAGAGACCAAAAGGGATTGAATACATTTGGTAGCACCACCATTAGTTATCATTCGGAATATCCTTGGAGTAAAAGTTCACAGCGACTTGTTGGAACATATCGACTGGCTAACATGTAAAGGACGCGTGTGTCATTGAAACGTGTCTGTATCAAGCATGAGTTACCGAATCCAGCAGAAAAAGGTTAAAGGTTTCTCAGATATCACGTTCATGGGTCATGTAACCTTCAGATACAGATTCACTTTGTCACCTTTCTACATGTAATTTATCTTATATACATACCAGCATTAATCAAACCCCATCCCCTGAATGTGCATATTTGAAAAAAGAAACAACAACGATGAAATAAATATCTGAAATTTATATTTGGTAACATTTACTTCTAATCTGAAATGAATGCACCGATAAGGGTATATAAGCAATCTTGTAAATATGGTCATACGACCTATAGAGTCGACTATTGACATCGTGGTTAGTGTCCAAGCTAGTATCAATGTTGCGTCAGGACGACCTTGAGTCATGCACGCCAATAACTTACCATCGTTTATTTTTAAACGCCTGCGTCTTGTAATGTCTAAAATATTAAAACAAAAATAAGCCTTGCTCGTAAATATTTTCATCTGATTTCAAACACCAAATAATGAACTATTCCGCCGATCACATTCATGTCCACAAGAAATATTTCCAAATTTCACTTCAACACCATCATTTGATATTCCCTCAACTATTTTGACAGACAAATAGACGGTCCGCTATGTTACATAAACGTTATTATAATTAGGCATTCGTTTTTGGAATTATGAGAGACTAAAAATGTACAAAGTAAATTTACTAAAATACAATTGAAAAAAAAACAACATTAAATGAATAATATGCACCGGTAAAAGCACTTTATGATATATAATATCCTTACATAAATTTAGATGGCTTTGCAGGTTTTGGCACTTACATGTACAACTGTGACAGTGCACAATATATCTTTGTATTCTTCATATTTGTATATTTATTTGTATGTATGTATTTTGTAGATGTTTGCCACTTATATCTTTCTGTGAGTTCACATTCATTTTGAAGAGCTGCAATTTTGAAATGTCACATTAATTAGCTTTCATGTCATGGTTCAAACTGATGTAACGCACCTGGCAAGAATAATTAACACAGGCCATATACCATTGAACATGTCACTCTTAAAACTCAAGCTATTGTTTATTGCACCAGTAAATGTCTTAATGACACGTGGTATAGACATCCAGACCACAACTGCAATAAATCCAGTCTAATTACCCCAAGCTAATTAGCCACAACTACTGTTGTCACGGCCAGGTGACATCAGCTGTAGGAAGTTGTAAAACAAACCATAATTAAGTCGTTGTAATAATCCTGTCACGGTCACGTGACTACCCTTCCGAAAATTCATTTCGGCTTGTTCAATCAGTAACCAATAGTAAAAATATCCGATCTTGGTCAACCAATCAAAATGGTAATTAAAACACCGATTGTACCTTTTTGGCCAATCACAAAAGAATTCCAACATTGATCAGTGGTGTTTCGGCTATAAAAAGAGGTCAGTGATTTCTTGTCTACACACTTGACCTCACAATAAATTTTGAAACATCTCCCTGACTGATCATTGACTTACGGAATTCTACATTCTATTTAAGGTAAGCTTTCTTGTACAACTCTTATATTATTTAATGCCATGACTAAAATGTCTTATTTATGAATAGAAAGTGGCAATATCATGTATATAGTGTCTTTGCATGAACATCGTCATGCATAATGTCAAAGTCGTTACTGACTATGTAATATTGTATTTGCATGAACATCGTCATGCATAATATCTCAGTCGTTATTTGAACATGTAAGTGAAGTAGATGTGCTGTCATGGATTAGTTGTGCCTGTGTTGCACTCATGTATGGACACTTTAGGTGTACTTTGCATCATCATTATGCTGATAGTGAACTAAAGTGAATATTTGGTTCAATAGCAAATATCATTTATATATGTTTTACATAACGACAGCTGAGGCACAATTGAGATATGTGTTAAAAGGATTTGTATGAATATGCTTGCCCATTATGATTAGTATTTGATGTTATGTTGAAAAAGGAAATGTTATAACTGTTACAGATTTAAGCTCGACGATTTGAGACGCTAATTCCCCATCAAAATGTGTATATTCGATTATTGTTTAAATATCTTTTATGTATATGTATTTATGTATACACACTTGACCTCACAATAAATGTTGAAACATCTCCCTCACTGATCATTGACTTACGGAATTCTACATTCTATTTAAGGATCTAAGCTGGTTACCCCACACGAACCAGTTGACACAACATTAAGGCCGTCCAGGATAAAACTTAACATCACCATCTTGCATATTGCCATCAGGCCACTTATCATTACATTTAGTGGAAACATTGTTAATAAAAAATCATTATCAACGGGGCATTGAAGTAATACATGTATCTCATCTTCTTCACAGTTGGTAAATTAAAACACATGACTCATTGACGATCACGTTCGTGTAGCACCCAGTTTAAAGTCTAATCGGTGCAACCCCACATCTGAATACTTCATGAGATCTTCTGTTTGGTCTCAAGATTCACGACTGACGCATCGTCAGATACGTCGCTGGTGACAAGAACGGCGGCGTTGGACCAATCATAGTTGGACAAACGTTGTGTATTCGGATGTTTCAGGGTCTACCTCGGACTGTTGCAGTGCAGGGTAGAAGGAATGAGGCTATCATAACACAGAAGAACTTTTGGCTAATAGCTCAGTAATGGAGAAGGATTGGGTCACTGTGGTTGGCAGAACATCTATGATTTACACGGTTGGCACTGCCACGATGACAACATCCTGGAGGCACACGTGGTGCAATTTACACGTCCACATAGACGTCGTTTTGTCTTTTTGGACCACAATGGAAGAGTGAGTAAGCATGGTTTTACTCAGCTTTCAGCACTGTCCCAGCAACATCACTGCAGGGGACACCAGAAATGGCCTCATGTTGGGAAACGAATCCGGATGTCGGCATGACGAGCTAACGCTTCAGCTGCCGAGTTATCTTAACGCAACCACAGTGGACGAACACATATAACTCGTTTTGTTAATGAGTACCTCCAAGAGGAGAACGTAACCACCTATGATTAGCACTTCACTGCAGGAAGAATGGGATGGAATAAACTAAGTTGACATGATACTTTTGATTTTGAGTATGCCTCTGCATTGTCTTGAGAAAGGAAGCGCATTCAGGCGGTATTAGGTTTTTAGACCACGCCCTAAAATTAAAAACGGGTTCAATCAGATTGTGGAGTGTTTGATTTCAGTCCTTACTCCTGGATATGTAACTGCTGTTGACCATTATTTCGTAAATAGACTTCATTCATCCAGGGCATAGATGCAGTCTGCAAATACATTTTTCACCCATCGAATGGATACCTTTACACAATAACTTTCAATCTCCAAAACCTAAGGGTGATCTTGGACATGTAGCACCAGCCTCTGAATATACCGTTTCGACTGGAATTTTCAGAGGGTTCTTTGAGTACAGTAAAGTAAACGTATGCCCATAGGTGAATCCAGTTTCTCTATGTAAGGCAATCGCCGCGTGATTCCCTGCGTATGGATACGCAACCATGACGTCTCCATCATAAAGCGTTCTGAAAATTTCGTATCCCACTTCATCATTATCAGCGTACGTTGGTCCCAGTTTCCACCCCTCATTGGTTTTCTGAAGAACACCATAACAGATGACGTCATCAGAACATTTATCTAAGACTACATAGACAGTCGCCGCTCTAGCAATGGTGCACCTATAGAAGTAAGTAGTTCTCTTGTCTGTATGTCTCTTTGCATTGTATTCCTCGACACCATTCAGGGATATATCAGTTAATGGAAGTATGCAAAGCCGAGTTTTCAGTGCAGGAGAAAACATCATACTGCTTTTTTCTTGGTCTCAACATCAGAATTTCATAAAAAGATCTGAAAAGTTTAAAGTTATTGTGAATAGTAAGTATTAAAACGTTTCTCCGTTGAAGTTTTGATACCGCTGTTCCCACCAACGTCATGACTATCCTCTGGTGGTAATGCATCTTCTCTACCACGCCTAACCCAACTTGAGAAGTCTCGTTGTCGATGACTTCGAAAACGGCAAAACAACCTAGATATGCAAAAATGTCAACAGATGACTTCGTGTAATAGTATGTCATTGTTTGTACAAACGAATTATACATATCAGGATAGGTGTAACAGGGGTTTTAACGTCACGTCAAGTTAATTCATTATTAGCGACGTGAATGCACACGCGAGTGGCTTCTTGCTGTCGCATGAACTTAAACCGGTTTCACTGTGCTCGTCCAGGATAACATTCAGATGAGCATCTAATCTAATCGAGTCACTTAGGATCTGAGTCAGGGATGTTACTGTAGGTGTTCACACCAGATATTGACATTATGGTCGGTTATTGATACCAATATGATTTCTTGTGAGGTGCACGCCAGAATGTTGCATATAACGTCGTAACGGATACGTCACTTTGATATGGGTGGCCGGAAGCTTAACGCCTGAGAATGTCTAGGACTGGCCCACAACGAAGCACATGACGCATGTGGTCTCGCCTTAGGCAAGTGAGTTTGTTCAAAATTGCCTCTGTTCACCCAGCAGAAAATGGTAATAATATGCCTGCTTTGTTAGCGCTATGGGCATTCACCTCGTGAGTGGAGTTTGGCGCAACGGAAATGCACATATTATCATTATTAATGATAACACTGGCACTATGAAAAATATCAGGTGTGTATACCTTTAATCTGATCTTTGATCTCTTAAAATATTTTTGCTCACAAATAATCCTGCCGTCGGCTCCTTCAGCTGCCCACCGTCTCAAAGGCTTTATTGAGATATTCGATTGATAGGTTCCACCCTTCTTTGTTGACCAGCTCAGCCACACGTTTCACGTCAGACCGAAGTGCCAACTGCCTGATGAGAAAGCCAGCCATCATCAGTGAGCAGTACATCAGAAAACGTTAGGACTAGCTCTCTTGCTGACAGGTAACAGGTGTAACAGCTTTACACTTGGGTGGCATATATATTCAAACAGTTGCTACGTTTATCAATACACATAAATATGTAGACACTATGATCTCACAGCTATGGCAAGAACTATAGATTCAGCTATAAAACGCCTCAAAGTGTTTTGCATGAACCTAAAGACTGAAATCTTAACTCAAAATAGCTAACCAGTGCTATTGTATGACTGTTATATGATAATAAAGGTAGGATGCACACATATATTTCTTGCGATAAATATCAACAGCTGTATTCAGTTGAACGTCGGGTTAACAAGCTCTTTAAAAAAATCAGTTACATTTGATAAAACACATTGCCGCATATTATTTGTTTCTTGTGTGATGGTGCCCTCAGTAACCTTATAGCTATGAGGCGGTGGGTGTCGTATATTAAAGTATGAAACATTTGAATATACAGTTAACAAGTACATCATGCTACCTTTACTTCGTGAGCAGGTTTAACCTTACTATCAATGTTTGTTTCTTTGGATTTGGTGATTAGTCGGATTCAGGACAGTGGGATGTTTTCATAGCGTCCCGGTCTCAATCTGAAGTGGGGGCACTCCAGTCCGGAACTTAGCAAGGGCACTCCTGTGGGCACGAGGCATTTAAGATATTCCTCAGCAGAATATTCAGATTTAGATATTCAGATACGCAACTTATTCCTTCCATTTTGTGTGAAGTCGAATTTAACCCGATTGTTCCGCGTCAGTACATAATCGTCAAATACAATTTTTGCATAGCTCTAGAAAGAATCTCTATATCACTGTTAAGATTATAAATATAAGATAAATTATTCCTTGTCATAAAGTCTTCAATTCTGTTGGTCCAGTGCCGTTCCCATGTATGGTGAGTCTAAATAAAACCACATCTCTTAATGTCGTCTGGGTGCATATTACCACTCTAACTCTCTACATTCTCTGAGTAACACCTGTCACAAGACCATTTGTGTTGGTGCACATTAACGGTGTTATGCAGTTGGTGTATTCACGAAAGCTCATAAACGTGTCAGTAGATTGGCTGTGTTGTCAATAAGTGTGGATTGGAGCAAATACTCAAACGAATTAATAAATGAAAAGATTAGTATAATCCTATACAAGACGTATGTTACAGAATGTTTAAATGGTGTGTGTGTTAGAGAGAGAGAGAGAGATAGAGAGAGAGTGCGTGCGTGTGTGCTCGTTTATGTTCGGCGTACATACATTGTAAATTTATCATTCATACATAAAACATAACATAAACAACTGTACACTATGCTTTGCATTTGGTAACTGCGTAAATGTAAGAAATTCATAAAGTGCTACACAATCATACATCATCAGTGTCCACAATAATAGTTCATTTCATACACAATTGACTTTAAAGTCCAACAAGATGGGAAAAAGCTTTTCCATACTCTCTTATGGTCTTCCTTTCTGTTTGAAGATGTTGTTTTAGTCTGTGGTGACCTCGGTGAGCATCCACAATTTTACCATCAAGACACCAAAAATAATTAACTTAACAGTTAATACAATTAGTTTGTTACCTCTTTGCATGGAATATTTAGAAGGGGGAAGTTAGATGTAATATGTATATAAATGGTTGAAACATATTTAATCGTGAAGACAAATGTATTGGTAAACAAGTTAGAAGCTTATGATTTGATACCTAAATAAATATGTGAATAAATAAATATATGAACATATATAGGAAAATGCAGTTGATCATTGCACTCTAACATACATACATTTTTTGCCATCGTGAATTTGAGACTTTACATCTACAAAGCCGTTCAGAATGTCTGTCAGCGATATTTCTTAAGAGGGCACATTCAGCTCAGGTGAGTATATTACAGATAACGCAAGTATATCATTTGTAAAATCAGTAAGGCAATCCTGATGATGCCATGCGTTCCTTCAGCAGCAAGGTTGTTGGGAACTCTTACACTCAAGACTACTATATCATTTAGCAGGGAGCTCAATACACAGAGATGTAGAGTATCCCTGCATTTAGTAACTGTTTAGTATATTGAATTCACGACATGAGAACAACAGCCCAGCTAATTGGATAATCAATTATTTATTACATGTCATCCTTCCCAGGTCTTAATCAGGCTATGGGGTGGAATATATTCCCCAAGTTGTGGTTACGCTGAAGGATGACATGTTGCGTGTAATTTCACGAAGCAAGTTAACATTCAAATTTTGTGTTTTTGATTGTTTTGATGTATCTCTGATAATAATGTGTAACATATTTTCCCCAAATTTGTAAATGCAATATTTTTGCATGAGCTGCAAGTTGAACATATGCCATTCTGTATTTTAAGAGGCACAAGGTGGATAATAACTTATTAGTATTCGGTGTTACCACTATTGATCACGATATAAAAAAAACATTATATGAGCTACCAATATGCCAAATATTCCACCACTATTATTACTAGAAACATATATTCCATTACATTCCATTCACTTCTGATTGTTCAGTCATTTCTTTCTCAATATCAGTACAGAGTCACAATTCATATTACATCTATTACATTATTTTCAGAAAGTTTCGTTCCACGAGATACCCGAAGTAATACAACATATCAATAATGCCCTATGTTCCAGGGTGGGCAGTTGTCTCTGGAGGTTTGATGTTTCTTTTTCGTTGGGAGCAGTGTCTGGCCAGCACTATATTGCACCAAGTTCAGTTTAGTGATTTGCATCTCGGGATCAAAATGAAATTTATCATCTCATTATTATCATCCACCATTGGGATGGGCCTTTCCAACAAGTTACTCGAACCTCCCATGCCAACCCTCCAACCTGTTATTTGTCCTGTGCACATGTCTGTCATGTTGTTCCATTTCTGATAGTTATTGTTTAGTTATGTTACATATAGCAGTACGTGTTAACTGCAACTAGCCCATGTACAACAAGTGTAGTCCCACGAAACATAAAAATATTACGTTAGGTAGGTACAGTTCATTAGGCTGCATGGGACTTCACGCCTCAATAATTTTATGGGATTATGATTATTGTTGCTGTCAACAGAAACAGTAAAAATCAAATATAATTGTGAAATCTACTAAAAGGTGATCTATCCCATCTGTATCACTGGTTTTATTAGTAACGGTTGGATCGACCACAAGATTTATTGCAACATATATTTCCTTGTGTTATGTGATCGCAACACAATCTGTATTTTTAGTATATTATCACAGGTGACAAGGTGATATTATTTATGGTTATTGTTATTCACTGTTCAATACATCAAAAGTTTACGAGTCGGAATTCTTTTCTTAACCGCTGGTGTATAGTGAAAGAAACACCCATGCATCTTCACTTCACCGAACACAGTAGTAAGAGCATCAGCATCCAGTATCCTACCCCTAACAGAGTGACCCCTGTCCATTGAACAGTGATCTGTCCCACTCGTGTTTCACGCCCCCTTTACCTCGTTAATTATGTCATCTGGGCAAACTGTAATTAGCCTTTGGGGTTTACTAGGTGTGAATTTGAGGTCTCGTGAACCGTTTTACCATCACGCACCAGTTATCTCCCCTTGTGGATATTTACAAATTTTAAATGTCTTGTAAACATCATCTTTCCAAAATTGTAAATATATTGTAGACATCATCTTTACAAAAAAGTTACAAGCTTATAAATGTGAACTTTTTTCCAGTGCTGGTTCTCTTTGTGAACGCCAACTTCCGATGTGCGAGACGGGGTACAGCTTACACCCTGTTCCAAATTTCCTGTGACAAGCATATATTCATTAAACACAATGCTAGCGCTGCTTCCAAATTGCGCAACCGCCAAGTAGGACTTCTGAGACCGGGCCCCAAGTCCTCGGAACAGGCTTAAGTCTGAGTTTTGACTTTAGAGTTTTAACTTAAATTGAGAAAACGCATGAACTGAAACAGGTATTAAACTCAAATATAGTAGACAATCGAGCTTGGTGAATTGAATGCCTAAGTTGTTTGGACGTATATATTTTAAAATGCATCTGAGTTCAATATTCCACTGTTTGAAATTGTCTCTGTTTGAGACTGAGTAAAAACTGAAGTTCGTTTCGAGAATTCAGGGCCTGACAAAGAGTCACCAGTCTCGCGACGTGCCGCGACCTACTTATGAGCCCTATAGTGACAGGTTTTTCACTGCAACGGGAATGAGGCGTATTCTCTTTGATCACGATTTAGAGATTTGCTTCAAAGTTGGCATTCAGATAAAATGTATGCGATGCTGGACTAGGCATTTGATTGGTCAAACTGTATCCATTAACCAGTATCTTCCAAACTGAAATATAAGATTCCTCTGACTGGTCAAAATTGTGATAATTAGCCATACTCAACAACAGACCAGCGTAAACCCATGGTGTCCACGTTCCTCTTGAATTTCCCAAGAGCAAAGTCCAGTGTAAACATGTGCCACGTCGTCACTGAAATAGGTTATGCATCAGTCATTAGGTAGACTTGAGAGTGAGTGAGTGAGTGAGTTAAGGTTTAAGATCAGCTATATTGTGACTAAAACAGAGTATAGATTTATGATGATTTAATGATAATGATAATGATAACGATAACGAGCAGATATTTAACTGAACGATTCAGCACGGCGTAGAAATTCGAGGAAGACAAACTGTATATTTGTATGATAGAATATACAATTATGAAATACACATATCATAATATAGTCCGCTTTCGAATTCTAAATTTAATTTCCTGAATCCCAGCAGATGACTAATGAATTCATGCTAGCATATTTGTGAAACATATTACTAAAAACACTGTAGTGTTCAGCCGTGGATCATTGCATTTTATGAAGAAATAACATTCAGTTACGATGTGTTTGTGCATAATTAATGACTCAGTTATTTGTTTTTGACTATTAACTCCTACAAATGTAAATAATATGAACTACAGCTGAGGTGAGGTGACATCTTTTCCCTCTTCTGTCAAGCAGATATTCCTTTCCCCTCCTTGAGCATTCATGTAGACATGCAGGAACGTTACATGTAGACATTCTCGAATGGTACATGTATACATGCTGGAACGTTACATGTAGACATACTGGCGCGTTCATGTAGACATGCTGGAACGTTACATGGAACCATTCTCGAATGAGACATATAGACATGCTGGAACGTACATGTAGACATACTCGAATGTTACATGTAGACATGTTGGAATGTATATATGGACAAGCTGGAACGTTCATGTATACATGCTGAAACATTCATGTCGACATACTAGAACGTTACATGTAGACATGGTGGAATGTTCATGCAGACAAGCTGGAATGTATATGTAGACATCCTCGATAATTTATGTAAGCATGCTGGAACGTTAGAGGTAGACACACTGGCACGTACATGTAGACATGCTGGATCATTACATGTAGACATGCTGGAACGTTACATGTACATATGCTGGAATGTACATCCAAAACGCTTGTATGTAAATGTAGACAACCTGGAACTTTCATGTAGACATTCGGAAATATGCAAGCAGACATGCTGAAACGTTCATATACTAGTATATGCTGAATTGTACCTGTAGGTATGCATGAGCGTCCATGTAGAGAACCTGAAGCATTACATGTAGACATGCTGGAACATTATATCTAAAGTACACAAGTACACATGCTGGAGCGTTCATATGGACATTCTGGAACGTACATGTAGACATGCTGGAACGTTGCATGTAGACATGCTTCAAAGTACATATAGGTATACTTGAACGTTACATGTAGACATGTTGGAACGTACATGTAGACATGCTGGAATGCTGCATGCAGACATGCTTCAAAGTACATATAGGTATACTTGAACGTTACATGTAGACATGTTGGAACGTACATGTAGACATGCTGGAACGTTGCATGTAGACATGCTGGAATGTACACCTAGATGTAATGAAGCGTTCACCCTGGAACGTTAGATGTAGACAGGCTTTAACGTTACCTGTAGACATGCTGAATCGTACCATAGAGACATGCTGGAATGTACATGTAAACATGCTTTAATGTGCATGCTGGATCATTACATGTAGACATGCCGGAGAGTTCATGAAGACATAATGGAATGTACATGTAGACACGCTGCAGCGTTCATGTAGATATGCCGGCATTTATATGTAGACGTCTTTGATCATTACTTGTAGACTTTGAAAAACGTAACATGTAGGCATGCTGGAAGGTACATGTAGGCATTCTGGAACGATACACGTAGATATATCGGAAGGTACATGTAGGCATGCTACAAACTCACATGTACACATTCCAGAAAAGTTACAAGTATACATACTGTAACTTTCATTCTGACATGCGGGGACGTTTCATGTAGACATGCTGGAATGTACATTCTGGATCATTACATGTGGACATGCTGTAGAGTTCATTTAAATATACAGGAATGTACAGGTAGAGTTGCTGCAGCTTTCATGTAGACATTCTTTGATGTACATGTATTCATGCTAGAGCGTCCATGGAGAGATACTGAAACAGTGCATGTACACATTCTGGAATTTTGTACGTAGACATGCTGGAACGTTATATGTACACATGCTGGAATGTTAAATGTAGATATGATGGAACGTTCATGCATGCTACAGTCTGACATGTAGTCATGCAGGAACGTTTCAGGTAGACATACTGGAACGTTACATATAGACATGCTTGAGCATTCATGCAGACCTATTGGAAAGTTATATATAGACAGGCTGGAACGTTACATGTAGACAAGCTGAAATATTCATGTAGACATGCTGGAACATTCATATAGACATGCCTCAAATTTACATGTCGACATGCTGGAATGTGCCTGCAGAGAAGCTAGAACGTACATGAAGACATACTGGAACATTCAGGTAGACATGCTGGAACGTACATGTAGGCGTGATGAAACATTCTGGAAGATTACGTATTGCCATGCTGGATTGTTACATGTAGACATACCGAAACGTTAATGCAGACATGCTGGAACGTTTCATGGAGACATGTTGGATTGGACATGTAGACATGGTTGAATGTACATGCTGCATCATTGCATGTAGACATGCTGTAGAGTTCATGTAAACATACAGGGATGTACGTGTAGACTTGCAGAAACATTGATGCAGACATGCAGGAACGTACAGGTAGACATGCAGGAACATCCATGTAGACATGCTGGAACGTAAAATGTAGACATCCTGGAACGCTACACGTAAACATGCTGGAACTTTACATGTCGACATGCTGGTACGTTACATGTAGACATGATTGAGCGTTCATATAGACATGGTGGAATGCTACATGTAAATATATTGGAGCGTACATGTAGGTATATTAGAACGTACATGTAGACATGATGGAACGTTCATGCAGACATTCTGGATGGTTACAAGTAGACATGCTGAAACGATAAATGTAGACATTATGGAGCGTTATATGTAAAGATGCTGGCAGAGTCATGTAGACATGCTAGAGGGTTGATGTAGACATGCTGGAATGTACATGTAAACATTCTGGGTCAATATATAAAGAAATGCTGGAACGTAACATGTAAAAATGCTAATACGTTACATGTAGACATTATTGAATGTTCCATGTACGCTTGCTGAAACGTTACATGTAGCATGCTGGAGAGTCACATGCAGACATGCTGGAACGTTACATATAGGCATGTTGCAACGTTACACGTAGGCGTACTTGAACGTTACATGCAGACATGCTGGAACGTTACATATAGGCATGTTGCAACGTTACACGTAGGCGTACTTGAACGTTACATGGAGACATGCTGGAGTGTTCACAGAGACAGCTTTAAGGTTACATGTAGACATGTTTAAAAGCACATGTAGACACTATTTAATGTACATCTACACATGTTGGAACGTTACTTCGAGACACGCTGGGATATTCATCAGACTTGCTTAATCTTTACATATAGACATGCTGGAATGTACATACGGGAAAAGTACATGAAGACATGCTAGAGTGTACATGTATACATGCTGGAGCGTTACATGTGGACATGCTGGAACGTTACATGTAGAAATGCTGAAACACTGTAACATTGTGGAAGGTTACAAGTAGATATGCTTAACCGTTATATGTAGTCATTCTTTGACTTTACTGAAACGTTACATGTAAATATTCTGAAACGTCACTTTTAGACATACTGGAAAGTTACATGTTGACATGCTGGAATCTACCTGTAGACATGCTGGATTGTTCGTGTAGACATACTAAAATGTACATGTAGACATGCCGGATCATTATATCAAGACATGCTGAAAGACATGCAGGAACATTCCTGTAGACATCTTTGGGCGTAAATGTTATACATGCTGAAACGTTACATGTAGACATGATGGAACGATACATGTAGACATGCTGGAACGTAACATGTAGACATTGTGGAAGATGACATGTACACTTGCTGAAATGTTACAGGTAGACATGTTGGAACGTACATGTAGATGTGCTTGAACGTTGCATGTAGACATCCTGGAATGTATATGTAAACATGCTGGAATGTATATTCAGAGAAGCTGGATCATTAATTGTAGACATGCTGCAACATTTATGTAGACATGGTGGAAAGTACATGTAGGCATACTGAAACGCTACATGTAGACATGCTGGAGAGTCACATGAAGACATGCTAGAACACGTATGTAGACACGTTGGAACGTTACATGTAGAGTGTTCATAAATGCACGCTGGAAGGTTACCTGTAGACATGTTTAAACGGATTTGTAGACATTCTGGAATGTACATCCAGAGATGCTTGAACGTTACATGTATACATGCTCGGACATTCATGTAGGCATGCTGGGACATTCATGTAGATATGATGGAATATATACATGTAGACACGCTAAGTACATGCAGGAACATTACATGTATAGACATGCTGGAATCCACATGTATTCATGCTGAAACATTATATGTAGACGTTCTGCAACGTATGTAGACATGCTGGAGCGTTACATGTAGTAGTATACATAATAGCGGCACGAGACCAGGTGAAAGTAATAAGTAATTAATATCAATAACAAAGATCTAGACCCCTATTAGAAAACACCAAACCTAAAAATGACACAAACCGTCTCCCATTAACATAAGCTCACAGTGGAAGGGCGACAACCACTGTGGGCTTGTATTCCTATTACTACACATGTGTCTAAATAGGGAATCATTCGATAACTGGGTCACAGCAGTGCGCGGTCGCGGTGACTGAGAGCACAATGAAAATATATAGGGGTGTATGTCTGAATAACCATATCAGTAATTATGTGTTACATTTGTTATAGTTGCTTTATCGATACGGGCTCAGTGTCGTATTCATTTCTTATGTAATCGTCTAGGTAGGCTTCTACACACACACACACACACACACACACACACACACACACACACACACACACACACACACACACACACACACACACACACACACACATATATATATATATATATATATATATATATGTGTGTATGTATATATAAGTGTATGTATGTATATATATGTGTGTGTGTATATATATATATATATGTGTGTGTGTGTGTGTGTGTGTGTTTGTGTGTATGTACACGTGTATGTATTTTTTTCCATTTCCAGTTTTATTCCCTCTCTATAACGTATATAGTACAATGATATGCATATATTCACTCGCATACATACATGTATACACATACACATGCATATACACATGTGCATACGTATCTAAATAGATACTTCTAATATTTCCCCCTTCAAATGAAAAGGGATGGGTTGGTTTACAGACAGGAATTCTTAATATTCCTTCACTCTGCACATTACTAATACAGTCGTATGTATTCAAGTATACATAATTTGGGTGTCCCCTGAAAAGAAGGTTACAGGTAGGTGTTGTAGTTCTTTCATTGTGTACACAGGCAGAACATGCATGTGTAGGCAATGTAAATGTGTTTCGGTCACATTGGGCATTTTATGTTTCACCGGGTCATGAAAATAAAGTATAATCTTATTTTGTTTCAAATAATTTATGAAAGGATGACCAAAACAGAAAAAATGCTATTAGAAAAAGTTCAAGCTGTTTATCTGGTGGCTACGTAGTATTTTATAATTTCTCTTTGGGCGTGCTTAAAGTGAATACGTTTATTTTTCATACATTGGTGTGCAACCACTTGTTTTGTTATCAGACACACAACATTTAGTGGGTTATTGCGTTTTCACTGAAATCCTAAAAGTATGTTTTCTGCGTTGAATGTAATTTTTCCGACTGCAGCAATGTTCAGCCAAGTGGGCAGACGTCCTGAAAGGTCTCATACATGGCTACACTCGTAAAACAGATGCATGACAGACTCCACAAACAGTACACATGATGGCATCTCTACGCACAGTCTTGTATAGAATACGCTGGTTGGTACTATTCCATAAATTATTTTGTAATGCAACCATATGAGGTCACTACTGTTTGTACATCTGTGTGCCATTAAATAAATATGTCCAACATTTTGGAGTTACACGGCCTCTGAAATATTGTTTCCCACCTGTTATGTGCATATGATTTGTTGTAACCTGCGTCAATCAGTGAAGTGTAAAATAACTTTGGTTCTCTTCACTGTACTTTGCGGTTGAAATTCATTAAAGGGAATCCTATTAGACTGCCTGGACTTTATAAAGGAAAACTTGTTCCCCACAGAGCATATTATACTCTGGCATCTTGAGAAATTACTTTTAATATCGAATGTCCTTTGTAATTCATGTGAATAAAAAACATACTAGCAGGATCAAGCAAATCATATACAAAGTGTATTCCTCCTTTGTACCAATTTTAATAAAAGACTGTCTGGTCTCCAATTTCGAGAAAGTTGTTGAACCATGTTGAAATATCCTTATTTTCCAGCTATTTATTTTTTATCCAAGTATTTCCCCATGCTTCTATGACATCCTTCCGGACGGATTTCTAATTGTAGGGACAATGGTTTTTGTGATATATTGAGGATGGGCTAGCCATGTCATATAGTTTTCGAGAACACAATTATCAAACAATGGTTTCCATTTACCACTTTCTTCTCGTAGTCGTTTTATCCAAGATATTTTGGGGCAAAAAGTATTTCCTTTCTATTTGGTACATTTAGTCCTCCATACCTCGATGGCACGCTTAAAACATCTCTTCTGATTCTTTCTGGTTTACCTCTCCACATAAATTTAAAACACTTTGTAATTTTTAAGTATCATATCAGGAAGCGACAGTATGGCAGAAAAGGATGGTTAAGTTTAGAAAGTAATAGTGATTTCAGAATTATATTGCTTCCTATTTTATTTAGACTGCAAACTGACCATAGATTCATTTCCTGTTCTATCTTTTTCAATTTTTCATAGTAATTCAGTGGCTGTGCCCCTTGCATTACCTTTGTACGAACTTAGGTAGCACTGATTGTATCCCCACTGTTGTGACCCGTGAAGGTCCCGGGGTAGAATAGGCCTTCAGCAACCCATGCTTGCCATAAAAGGCGACTATGCTTGTTGTAAGAGGCGACTAACGGGATCGGGTGGTCAGGCTCGCTGACACGTGTGACCGGTTCCCAATTGCGCAGATCGATGCTCATGTTGTTGGTCACTGGATTGTCTGGTCCAGACTCGATTATTTTTTACAGACCGCCTCCATATAGCTGGAATATTGAGTGCGGCGTAAACCAAAACTCACTCACTCACTCTTACGTAGGTTGTTGAATATGTTTTCCCCTTTTCAATGCATTATTCA
Organism: Haliotis asinina; assembly: GCF_037392515.1. Classification (NCBI taxonomy): domain Eukaryota; kingdom Metazoa; phylum Mollusca; class Gastropoda; order Lepetellida; family Haliotidae; genus Haliotis; species Haliotis asinina. The sequence continues at coordinate 46,413,531 of NC_090282.1, forward strand.
ATCCCCTACATTTTAGCGACATTATCCTAGATATTCTATCAATTTGATATACTGTGAAAAGCATTCATTAATGCATACATCTATAAGGCATATAAATATAGTTGAGAGTGGGTATTTTCCCGAATTGAAAAGGAAGTAAAAAGATAAGTACTTCAGAAGTAAGAGTAAAACTATTTCTTCCGTCTGGTAGGACATAAAAATGATTTATAAAGGAATCGCGTCCTTCGCATGGATAATATGCCTATAGATACTTTGTAAAGTTCGTGCAATCTTTATATTTGTCACTTCATGTCACGCCACGGCCGAGGTGAGTTATTACACCCTCCTGTCTGAAATGGATGTTGTCATTTTTTACAAGTATGTACCTTTCCTGTGTAGTTTCTTTGCTAGGAAACATATTCTCCTAAAGGTTCTCGATTTCGTGTTATTTATAATAATATATACTCTTAAGAAAGTAGTGTAACTGTACTTTCAATGTACGATTGGCGAAATCGGGAGATATATGGGATTGAATCAAGGTTGATACAATAATGTTTTGAGAATGCATCACCACATGGATTTCATTCAGAGGAAACCTGTTCGTGCAGTTATACCCCTTGTTAGGTGACTGGAGTGTATGAAAATGACAGGTAAAATTTTCAGTTAGTAGTGTGATTTCACCCTGAAAACCCTGACCATGCACAGATGCGAGAAAATTACTGGAAAAAAATGGTCGACCGTGATTTATCGACCTGCTTGAAAAAAACCGTCAAGATTCATAATGACACCCCATGTACGTGCAGGAGGCTCCCACGTTGTGCACGTGCTTCCCATGCATTGGGTTTGCGTGTGGTGATAACGTGAAATAATGCTGCATACACAAGATGAATGTCATTCTAACGTTCCCCAATGGGTTGTCTTTCTACCAGACTTCAAAGCTCAGGTTCTCCTACTCAAGTAACACCTCATATATAGTGACTGGAGGAGTACCTGTACTGTTGATACCCGGGACATTGGTTTGCGAGATCCTCCAGTTGCTCGCCTGTTCCAGCCGGTTCTGTAGTGGCGTCAACGGGTAGTCTGTGGATGCGTCATCTGGATCCTGCGTCCAGTGTTGCCATGTGTGTGGGCTTGTGAGCCGCCATGGCCACTTTGGGTCCACCTTTGCTTACCAAGGACGAGTTGAAGGTTCAGCTCGCTCGGCAGAGGTACCAGTGGTCACTAAGCAGCATAGCGTTTGCTCGTAACTCAATACGTAGGATACCCTATACACTTTATACTGTCTACACACCACCCCAATGGGCGTCCATACAATGTGCATTCTAAAACCGTCACAAAAAGCATAGTACTTAATAGAATAGATGAAATTTACTAGTCAGCCACCCTTTGATTTATCCGTCTTATATACTTCTTACCACCATCACAGATACCTGCGTTTACAGATAAAACTTACGATATCGTTGTTATTATGAACTTGAAATTGTCATTTAGATGGACCAAAGCATCGATGGCCAATCGTGAGTATGCCACGAAGGTATTCGTGGCAAGTACGTAATTTGACCAGCATGAACTACAAACAGCCGTAAAGACAGATACATGCCTTGCACCTTTGCTGTGTTAGCTTCAGAGATACTGGTCACAGATTTAGTCCGATGCTCGTTATCACTGTGACCATTAAGAGGTTTAACATTGAGGAACGTGGTCAGTTGGTCTGTAAACTTCCAGTTTTCAATAACATATGCCATTTAAAAATGGTAAAACTTTGTCCAATTTTCCCGTGTTAATACAATCAGTATGGGAACTGTACCTCTGTCTCACAAAACCGAGGCCTAGATGTATCCCTGTAGCAATTAATACGTGAACTATACCTCTATAATCCACAAATCGCGGCGTAGATTTATCCCTGTAACAATGAGTGAACTGTACCTCTATCCCACAAAATCACGGCGTAGATGTATCCCTGTTACAGTCAATACTTTTTTCTCTATCCCACATTATCGTGGCCTCTACAGCCCGTTTGAATCAGAAACGGACCGATGAATTGCAAATTCTATCATTGTACAAACTTGCCACAAAAATATAAGTAGTACACATGTTTATCATTTACTAATACCAAATATCCTTCTGACAACTGAAAATTGTCCAGACTCCACCTAAAAAAACTGTTTAAGAAGCTAGCAACAGCTAAGAAACAAGCAACCGCTACCTTTGTTGACACTGGCAAGCTCGGTTATAACGGCGGCTTAGCTGATTGGCTACTGTGAGAATGCGGAGGCAGCAAAGGGAAGTAATGAAATTATCGGGCCGACCCGTAGATGCATCCAAGTTCCACTACACTATATCAATATCACATGCTCCCCAAGCGAGGACCGTTTGGAAACAAGTCAAACGGACAGAGGTCTGTGACAGCTGTGATTGGATGAAATAGTGTAAGATGTTTATGTGTTTTAAAAGCACATCCATCCAGTAATTAAAACTGACCACAATTTTAAGTATTCAGTGCTGTCATTTTTATCACCATGACTCATGCTTATGTGTGCACCGATATTTTCAAGTAGGTGACGTTTGGTGCAGAATGAAGGGTTGATGTGTTCCGCTTCCTGTGATGGGAAAAACAGCAGGACGAGTTGGACAGAATTTGTGTTTTATTGTAGTTTAAGGGTCAGACTGTAACCCATAGTACATGGCTTGGGTGTTAATAGCTTGGATATTTGTTTTAAAATATAAGGTTACTATGGAAGTCTATGGAAAAAACATTTGGTGTTGTGGAACCTCCAGGGTATAGTGAAAACTTATCGGAACGTATACCCTGGAGATACTGAAGGTGGGGAAACACATGCCTGATGAAAAATGAAGTTGAAACATTTGATGATTAAAGTGTGCGATTTTTCCGTACTGAAGCCGAAAGGGGCAAACCGTGTTATACCATTAATAAATTCCGTAAGCGGGCATTAAAAGTTTTAGGAGTATCAGCAAGGGTGCTGAAAAATGTTCTGGAACACAAACACTGTCAGAGTGATGCGAAGCAGGTAGGAGTCATGTCAAAATCACACAAATTAAAACATTTGGACAACTTTCGAAGGAACCTTGTAAAGCAGTCTATCAACACGCTCTATTCTGAAAACAAATACATGTCGCTGGAATTTTTGAAAAAGCATTTGAATCAAACACAACCTAAGACTATCAAATACATGCGCTGGAAATTTTGAAAAAGCATTTGAATCAAACACAACCTAAGACTATCAAAGTACACACTCTGGCAACTCTTACACTCTTTCGGGTATCGTTGTAAGAAAATTTCGGGGGAGAATAGTTCAGTACTGTGTGAACGCCCTGATATCGTTCGCTTGAGAAATTATTGTCTCAGGGTAATCAAGAAGAAACGCGAGGAAGGGTTCGAGCCAATGTACTTGGACGAGACCTGGGTCAATGTCTCGCTCACTGCCAGCAGTCAGTGGGTACCCGATGGGGGTGATAAGGGGTCACGTAGAAAGCTGACTCCAGGGAAAGGAGAGAGACTAATCATTCTCCATGCTGGCTGCTCCAGCAGAAGTCTTTCTCCCAGGCTGCGACTTGGTATTCTGGGCAAAGTCCTCAGATATAAAGACTACTATTCCGAGACGAATGGGGCGGTTTTCCTCGACTGGGTTAAAAACGGGTTGGCACCAACTGACAGTAAAGCCCCAACTGTCGAAAAGGTGATATAATATCATGGCTCGTCAAATTTCAGATCACACGGCCTTCAAAGGCAACGAAGAATCAGCTGTATGAGATCATAAAACCCACAAAGGTGAACCTTTCTACAAAGATGACAGTTACATAAAAAGTAAGTGTCGCGATATTCTGCGACGTCCACCCTATCACTGTGACCTTAACGCCATTGAAATGATATGGGGTATTGTCAAAGGAGATGTTGCCAGATCAAACACAACTTTTAGATTAAGGTAAAAATAGGTTTTGATTAAGGAACAAAATCACGACTGAAACTTGGCAAAACTGTGTCAACAATGTAGCTAACGCCATTGAACAAGGTTACCGGTCTCGTGATAGCTTACGACAGGCAACTGTGGCACTACTTGACATCCCTTTAAGTCGTGATTTGACACCACGACAGACGAGAAACCTAAAGATCTCCCAGAATAGATTTTGAGATGTCCCTGCCATGATTGGCTGTTCCGTTTCTGTGGTTTCACCTCGCCGACAGATAACAACTTTTGCGTTTTCAATGATGATAGTTTCTTACACACCTTTTTTGGAGGAAAGAAAGCTGCTTGGTATTAGTAAACGGTACACATGTGCACTATTTATATTTATGTGGCACATTTTGTACAATGATAAAATTTGCAATTCATCGGTCCGTTGATTGTAATGTCCTTGCTAGAGTGTGATAAGTTTTAGTTCAGATTTGCTGTCATTTCCTCGTTATCTGCTGCGTCCTGGCGTGTGTAGATCCCCTGTCTGAGCACATTTATGGGTGCACTCTTTTATTACCAGTTAGACTTCAGGTGTTAAGGAAGGTAAGGTAGGTCGATGATCTCTGTGTTAAAAGGAGTATGTCAACGATTCAGGGAGAAACAGATACTTTATACGCTACCCACAATAATTCAGGGAGAAACAGGTACTATATATACTACCCACAACAATTCAGGGAGAAACAGATACTTTATATATTACCCACAATAATTCAGGGAGAAACAGGTACTTTATACACTACCCACAACAATTCAAGGAGAAACAGGTACTTTATACACTACCCACAACAATTCAGGGAGAAACATATACTTTATACACTACCCACAACAATTCAGGGAGAAACAGATACTTTATATATTACCCACAACAATTCAGGGAGAAACAGGTACTTTATACACTACCCACAACAATTCAGGGAGAAACAGATACTTTATACACTACCCACAACAATTCAAGGAGAAACAGATACTTCATATGTTACCCACAACAATTCAGGGAGAAACAGGTACTTTATACACTACCCACAACAATTCAGGGAGAAACATATACTTTATACACTGCCTACAAAAATTCAGGGAGAAACATATACTTTATACACTACCCACAACAATTCAGGGAGAAACAGGTACTTTATACACTACCCACAACAATTCAAGGAGAAACAGGTACTTTATACACTACCCACAACAATTCAAGGAGAAACAGATACTTCATATGTTACCCACAACAATTCAGGGAGAAACATATACTTTATACACTGCCTACAAAAATTCAGGGAGAAACATATACTTTATACACTACCCACAACAATTCAGGGAGAAACAGGTACTTTATACACTACCCACAACAATTCAAGGAGAAACAGGTACTTTATACACTACCCACAACAATTCAGGGAGAAACATATACTTTATACACTACCCACAACAATTCAGGGAGAAACAGATACTTTATATATTACCCACAACAATTCAGGGAGAAACAGGTACTTTATACACTACCCACAACAATTCAGGGAGAAACATATACTTTATACACTACCCACAACAATTCAGGGAGAAACAGATACTTCATATGTTACCCACAACAATTCAGGGAGAAACATATACTTTATACACTGCCTACAAAAATTCAGGGAGAAACATATACTTTATATGTTACCCACAATAATTCAGGGAGAAACAGGTACTATATATACTACCCACAACAATTCAGGGAGAAACAGATACTTTATATATTACCCACAATAATTCAGGGAGAAACAGGTACTTTATATACTACCCACAACAATTCAGGGAGAAACAGGTACTTTATATACTACCCACAACAATTCAGGGAGAAACATATACTTTATACACTGCCTACAAAAATTCAGGGAGAAACATGTACTTTATACACTACCCACAACAATTCAGGGAGAAACATATACTTTATACACTACCCACAACAATTCAAGGAGAAACATATACTTTATACACTACCCACAACAATTCAGGGAGAAACATATACTTTATACACTACCCACAACAATTCAGGGAGAAACATATACTTTATACACTACCCACAACAATTCAAGGAGAAACATATACTTTATACACTACCCACAACAATTCAGGGAGAAACATATACTTTATACACTGCCTACAAAAATTCAGGGAGAAACATATACTTTATATGTTACCCACAATAATTCAGGGAGAAACAGGTACTATATATACTACCCACAACAATTCAGGGAGAAACAGATACTTTATATATTACCCACAATAATTCAGGGAGAAACAGGTACTATATATACTACCCACAACAATTCAGGGAGAAACAGATACTTTATATGTTACCCACAATAATTCAGGGAGAAACAGGTACTATATATACTACCCACAACAATTCAGGGAGAAACAGATACTTTATACACTACCCACAACAATTCAGGGAGAAACATATACTTTGTACACTACCCACAACAATTCAGGGAGAAACATATACTTTATACACTACCCACAACAATTCAGGGAGAAACAGATACTTTATATATTACCCACAACAATTCAGGGAGAAACAGGAAACAATATATACTACCCACAACAATTCAGGGAGAAACAGATACTTTATATATTACCCACAACAATTCAGGGAGAAACAGATACTTTATATATTACCCACAATAATTCAGGGAGAAACAGGTACTTTATACACTACCCACAACAATTCAAGGAGAAACAGATACTTCATATGTTACCCACAATAATTCAGGGAGAAACAGGTACTTTATACACTACCCACAACAATTCAGGGAGAAACAGATACTTTATATATTACCCACAATAATTCAGGGAGAAACAGGTACTTTATACACTACCCACAACAATTCAGGGAGAAACACATACATTATATATTACCCACAATAATATAAACAGTTCTTGTCGTATGGATGCTTGTTTGAAGAGACTCCCCCTGTAACATCAGCATCTATCAACTGCTTGACCCATCAGGTGTATTACTACTCTTGAGCTCGATGAAAAACAAGATCGTCTCCGCCACTGACTTATCGAGGCGTTTCCCATTCTCCCGGCATAACGAGGAAGTAACGTTATGAAATGTAAGGAGAGGAATCCAGAAGGAAAGGGAGGGGAAAAGTTATGATTTCTTCAAGTTGGTAAAAACTCACCAATATTCGTCACACTGGAAGACATGGATTTCTCAGAAACAGCCGTGGGATGGTCTGCCAGTGATGCTGAAGGGCCGGTGTCAATGCAGCACTTGCCCTTGGTCATGGCACCACTCCTTCGACTATGTTCAGTTTGGCTCAAGTCTTTCTCCTCGACGTAAAACCGTTGACGTCCACCTGCAAAGGATACGTTAAACCGTTTGGGTGCAGACGGGACGGTGTCTTGTCCCAACTGTCCTTTTTGTAGGATCAGCAACTGTTTTCGCATCAGATTTCGCAAATGTGAGACTCGGATATTGCGGTCCTGTCGAACTGTCGTCAAAGGTACTGCGCCAGGTCGTGGACAAATGCGACACTTCCGGTGACCCGAAAACGAGAAATGTCAAAGGTTCAGAGAGAGAGAGAGAGAGAGAGAGAGAGAGAGAGAGAGAGAGAGAGAGAGAGAGAGAGAGAGAGAGAGAGAGAGAGAGAGAGAGAGAGAGAGAGAGAGAGAGAGAGAGAGAGAGAGAGAGAGAGAGAGAGAGAGAGCGTGCGTGCGTGTCCCAGGGAAAATGGTGTTGATGTGGCAAGTGCTTTGTCTGGGATCCCAGAGATCTACATGGAAAGTATAGCATGGATGGGAAATTCTTGCAGATTGACTGGTGCTGTACCCTGAATGCAATGGAATGTTATACACACGGTTTGGTGTGTAATCCTCTGAGGTAGCCAGTGCAGACATCGGAGTATGTGTTCTCGTTTCGGGCACATGGCTACAATTCTTGCTGCTGTGTTTTGTACAGGCTGTAGTTTGTTGGTAAATCCGAAGGGAGATCCCGTTAGTAGAACGCTGCAATAGTCCAGACGCGATAATACCAGTGACCTCACAAGCTTAATTGTAGCATCTTTGAGATGAGCTTTCGGATCTTGCTGATGTTACGGATGTGTATGTAACATCTCTTGGCTAGTCGATGTGAATGCTTCTCAACTGACAGCTTGTTGTCAAGAGTGGAACCAAGGTCTTTGACTGTAGGACTGGGGGTGATCTCGTTGCTTCCTACTCTGAGGTTGGCTGAGTGAGATTGGTCTTCTCGGTGTCTGTTCTTCGATCTGAGGAGAATTGATTCTGTTTTTTCCTTGTTGAGCTTCAGCATATGTATGTTCACCCAGGTTTCCACGTTCTGGCAAAAACCGGCAGGTGTATCCACAAGTACTTTAGCGTCATGATGAGTTGGTTTGAAAAGTGTGTACACTTGGGAATCATCTACAGTAAAGTGACGGAAACGAATGTGGCTGTTTCAGGCCTAAACACCACACCCAAACAAGAACACAGTAGAAAGAAAAGAAAGCCAAAAACAGTTGGGGAAGAAGGCAAATACTCAGCAATACTTCATTTTGTATATGTTTTGGACGTACGGCAAGTCAGTATGATGTTCTCAGCTATATATACCATTCAAAAGTAACGGATACTCCATTTTGCGAGTATGCCACTAGCCAATGCCAACGCATATGAGAAAAAAGGGACATATATCGATACAGATGAAACATTTCCCATGGAATATACTGTCACATTTTCCTTTAATTTCTCTTCATCATCCGTTCCCTCCTTGGCTTCACCAGTTGCATTTTATCAATCATGTAGATCCAATGTCTACACAGTTTTAATAGTATACATGTAAGACAAGCAGGTATGGTATAGACATATATGAGACCAGTAGTATCATCGAAAGGAATATGCCCTCTTTCAGAACATTCATTGTTGACCGAATCTAATGTTAAGCCACAGGCAAACAAACTGTAGCGCAAATGAAGACTGGTCATTTTCTCTATGTTGCGCTACCCATTGGCACTACAGTTTGCCTGTGGTTAAGCAGAGATGTAACTATCTGCGATCCGGCATGTCAAATGCATGATGTCCAAACGTGAAAAAATTCTATTCTTGGGTGACAGTAACCTTGCCTGACCGAGCTTGGATGACCTACCTGTCCAATGGAGCGCGTGTGGAAAGGATAATTTGATGACTTGTTGATGATATTGAACAAGACCACGGACACCCCTTGTATGAAAGATATGGATAATGTAGCTATCAGCGTTCAGGTAGCCAGTAGGATTTATATTACGTTGTTCATAAAAGTATCATAATAGTCATGCAATCAAACAGCTGCGTGGATGCAAGAGTCTTAAACGTCACATGCAGCCAAAAAATCAAACATGATTAAAACACAATTATCACTTATTCATGACATATAATGTACACATGAGCATTAATGAAGCACCATCCATATTCATGCAATAAGATTGTGTTTAACACAACACATTGGTCATCATGATATGGACACCAAACACATGGTTATAATTTCGTTAAATTACCAACACTGTTGCTACTTTCGGCTGTAATTTATTGACGGTAATATGGGGGCACTAAAAACGTTATCAATAATCATGTCCAAGACTATGGTCACACAGATTACATATGTGGTCCAAAGTTCACAAAGTTCTCAAAAAAAAACGTTCACTGTTCAATCCCAAGTCAACAGTAATTGTGACATCAGTATTTGGTGTATCCTCCTATCGCACAAATGCTGCAACCCTCCTCAATGAGCATCTGTAGATTTTGAACAGGTGGATCCGCTGCTTGAAACGTACGCTTCTCGCAAGCACTTCTCAGGGCTTCTCGCAAGCCAAGGTAATCTGTCAACTGCGTTGTTGAGCGTTGTGCGAGTATGCTATAACAGCTCTTGAAGGATGGGGCCTAGCATTTTCGTCCATAAATACTGGCCGTCTGGCGAGGGGGTGGTTATCAAAATGCGGGACAACAGCAGCTTCCAGTACTTTCTGTTGGTGTCTCTGACCATTGAGTGTCCCTTGAATGGTGATAAGATTCAGCTTACAGTCATAGGAGATACACCCTCACACCATTACAGAGCCACCGCCAAAGGGTTCAGCTGCATGGATCATCCGCTGTTGATAAGCCTCATTACTCCTTCTCCAAACTCGCCAACGGCCATCAGTAACACGAAGAAGAAAAAGGCTTTCATCGGACCAATGGATCCTGCGCCATGTCCTCAGATTGTGATTTTGCCGTTGATTACACCACGCCAAGCGTTGAGCCTTGTGTCTATCAGTGAGTAAGGGACGTCTGATTGGACGAGTCCAGCGGACCTGAGCCTTCCTCGGATGGCGCTGGTTGGGAGACGAGCACCCACTCTCCATTGTTCTCCGAGATTTTTGGCATTGGTCATGAGCCTGCGTCTCACTAGGCGAACTAGGGCACGGTCATCCCGGGGAGTGGTCTTTCTCTGCCTTCCTGATCGTGAACGATCCTTGACGTAACCAGAGGCCGCATGTTTCCTTACAAGGCGACTAATGACAGTGTGACTGATATTCAATCTGGACCCAATGCCGCGACAGGACAAACCAGCTTCATACATACCAGTAATCTACCATCTGGTGTTTTCTGAAAGCCTCGGCATGTCCAAAAAAGTTCAATTTCAGAACTGTTCACTTATTGATGTGTCGATAAGAAAGCAATGGAAATACTTCGTTTCACCTTTTTATACCCCTTAGTCGCTTGTACCATGACAGAACATTAGCATGAAAAGCATACATTTGAGTCAGCAAGTGAATTTCATGCTAATTGCAAGTGTATTTAGATATAACTGGTTGACTTCTCTGTTTTGATCTTTTTTTTTTGTTATAATCGACAATTATTTTTGGTGGTGCTTAATTAATGCTCATGTGTATACAACTGAGCTTGTAAAAAAACAAAACAAAACAAATAAACAAAATTATAAGCATACAATCGCGATTCAAAAGTGCAATATTTTGTATTTGGGCTTGCTTCCCTCGAAAAGAAGCCCTCGGAAGAGCGTATCCAATCATAGCGGGTGAGCGTGCACTCACGTGTAACGACGACATGTGATTGGCTCGTTCATTTGCTGATACACTGAGGGCTCATTGTGTGTACAGAAAGATGATCTGTTTGATGGGTATTTTAGAAGTATAGCGAGTCACAAGAAAGTAAGATTCTTCATGGATTCTTTTACTGTACTTGATGCGTCTTTTTAGTGTGGATTACTATACCGTTGTCAAACAAAATCATGCACACTAGAAGAAGTTGTTATCCGTAAAGAATGTATGTAGGAATGTTGGGTTTTGTAAATATATGTTCTCCGAATTTGAGTTCCATCCAGTCAAAAATCATCTCAGTAGAGATGGTAAACTACTGCGTGACAGGAAACTCGTTCGTCCAAGTACAAAGCAGGACTTGAAACTCCACCAGTTTCCGTTAGATCGAGTCATTCGAGAAAAATGGATGTAGTTTGTTTGCAACCCACAGACATAAAAACATGTCGCGTATACAAGTATCACACCTGCCTAATTACATAATTTTGCAGAGACAGGACTCAGGTGCACGAGTCATAAATCAATTTATTTTGTTTATGGCGTGTAGCCTGATAGGTGTTAAGTTGATATTGCATGTGATCAATGATTGAAGCTGTGTATTGCATATTGTATTGCAGGTAGACAAATAGGTGTCAGTAAGCCAGACAGTGAGATTTCTCTGAGACAGAGGCTGCTTTTTATGTAACGAGTAGATTATTTACTTGTTTGTGTACACAACCAAGATTAGACTACTGCTCGCGTTCTCATACCCAAGGCATGCATACTGTTTCAAGCTCTGCGAACCTATTCACTGCGCATGCTTTATGGGCGCAGCACAGCTGTTGAAATTACTTTTCTCCCCAGCGTTGGGGGAAATTTTGTGAATCGTTTGAACTCCGATTTCAGGGGCTTTTCCTTCATCGCGGTTTTTTTCACTTTCTAGGTTGAATTGGCATTTTTGATGAATTGTTTCGGTGAGTGCATACCGAAAGGTAAAAGTTTTGTTTTATGTTGCATGTGACTTTTAATGATATAGCGATTTAATGATTATGTTAAAATGTTTTGTTTTGAGTTTTCCGGAAATATAACATACACATACTCATACACGCCCGCAAGCACATATGTAGACACATTGTTCAAAGTGTCAATCCTGTCGCTCAGATAGTATTCAACAACACATCTTTGTGGATGTGTGTAATGGATATCACCTGGGTATCATTCACCAATTGTCACGCAGCCAAATCCTCATGATATACTGACCTACCCTAGCTGTAGCAAACTACTTAACACGAGCTACAATACTGCATTAAACATACATAATTAGAACATTTCTGGCATACATTTCCACACCTTTCAGTGTGTGTTATTTCTTCTTGAATTCCAAGTTAATTATTACGTCGTGAAAACACAGAGAACACGTAAAACGTGTATATACACAGTAACCTGATCGGGGTTCCTTTGGGGGAAGGTATAGGTATATAGCACTTATCGACTGTCTTCTGACCTGGATAAATAGAAATGTCCACGGTACGATAATGTACTCGGTGAAAGGATAATGTATATACATGTAATAAGCATTCTGCCACACATTCTACATGACATCACCCATTGCCGTGACAAAGGGTGTAAGAAGTCCCCTCAGAACCAGCAAAATATAACACTGAGAAGTCTGATATTTGAATATATATGTATTCAGCGAAAACAAAGGCAAGATACAAAAGATTCACAAGAGAGGTTTCATGTAGAATACAGTTGGGTCAATCTGAAGTAATGGTTCACAAATATAATGTCAACTCACCAAAGTCCTGATGTGAGAGTGAGAAACAGTTGAGCGGTCAGGCAGCGGTTATGTAGATCAAGCGTTGGCGGAGATACAGAGTTATCTCTGTGTATTTCCGTGTCGACAACATTGCAACAAGCCTTTAAACACACACACACACTAATGTAGAACATGGACAGTTTTAAGATGTGTATAAACTTGATACAACGACATATACGTATTCCTATACACCTCATATTCAACTTCTATTAGGACTTCAATACTTCGCTTATTCAATTTCAGTTTCCGGTGTATGATGTTTCTATCGAATACTATCGCTCCTTCTTCAATGTATCTTTTATTTCTAGTCAGTGTTACCTTTTCTTATTTCATGCTTTTTCCTGTTTGCTTCCTTTAGCAACCCATGCTTGCCATAAAAGGCGACTATGCTTGTCGTAAGAGGCGACTAACGGAATCGGGTGGTCAGGCCGGCTGACTTGGTTGACCCATGTCATCGGTTCCCAATTGCACAGATCGATGCTCATGTTGTTGGTCACTGAATTGCCGCCATATAGCTGGAATATTGCCGAGTGCGGCGTAAAAATCAACTCACTCACTCACTGTTTGCTTCCACTGTTGCATCAAGTGTTATTTTAAAGTTTCTTAACGCAATTGTCTTGCCAACACAGCGAGTGAGTGAGTTTAGTTTTACTCAGCACTATTCCAGCTATATGGCGGCGGCCTGTAATACTCGAGTCTGGACCAGACAATCCAGTGATCAACAGCATGATCATCGATCTGTGCAATTGGGAACCGATGACATGTGTCAATCAAGTCAGCGAGCCTGACCACCCGATCCCGTTAGTCGCCTCTTACGATAAGCATAGTCGCCTTTCATTGCCCAGACAACTGATATTCATACCTTGAAATGTACAAGGGTTATAAACACGTGATTTCGTGAGAGAAGACGCCTTGGCGTGGACAACGTGCCATCTCTACTGGTCACCTCTTTCAGTGGCATTAAACTAATGCCACAATAACATGACAAACGTTAAGCATAACAACGTATTTTACTTCGTAGAACATCCTGCTTGACAACGGCATGAGAATCTGTTTCGAAACATCGCACTTACGACATAAACGAGGTTGTTATCCACTAGTTTGTCAATTTGAAAGTGTGAATATGACATGTGTAAACGGTGATGTCGTCTGTGTGGTGTCACCACCAAAATTGCTCGATACAGTCCATTTGGGTCGAAAAGGGGCAACAAGGTGTTTGAGAGGCCTGTGCACAAGTGCCGATAAACTTGTGCTGTGCCGTCTTCATTCTTTTTTTTTCATTCTTTTTTCACCTGGTTGCCCCTCTTTGCACTTCCCCCTCGTAAAAAATAGTGAACTGTATCAATATTTGAATGATAGTTTGTGAAACAACTTTTTTTTTTATTTTTTAGAAATAAATCTGCAAAAAAGCCCCACACTGTCCACTGTTCCCTGCACCATTATCAGTGCACAGCTACATACTTGACCTCTTTATTCTGACTAGCCGTGGCAAGGCAAGAGAATAACTGAATCAATGGTTTACTCACATGACGTCACAACATAGATCCAATCAAAACTACCTTCACCGTGTCCTCTCAAAAGTAGGACACACATATCCGGCTGCTTTCCTTAAAGCGACTCACTTACATCTCCTCCCACTTTGTTGAGACGTGTACAGTGACGGTGATGGGGCGGACATTCTAACCTGTTACTACCCTGAATGTTTACAAGATGATTTCCTAATTTCTTTCTCTGCGGACTGATCGGGATGAACAACCGACAGCGTAAGTACATCAATTAATCTGCATCTGTTGTTTGAGAATGAGAACATTCATACTACTGCATTATACTATTTTGCTGAGGGTCACCACTCTAAAAGTCAAACTGTTTTCAGCTGATATTCCGGTATCAAGCCGATATTCCGCACAGACATGGTTAATAAACACAACCCCATTGTCAAGAAAGAACGGAACAATAATCAGATAAGATAAGACACAAACTGGAACCTTTTAAACAACTTATTATTGAGTCGTTCCAGTGTTCAGGTCTCGTGTCACTGCTCAGTTGGCGGAAGGACAGCGCACCGCGAAAGTTTGGTCATATGCGCGTTCCATATCAGTTAGGTAAGGTTGTGGTCTGGTGATCGAGTGGACCATTCGATGCTGACAACAGTCTCCTGCTTTAAATGGGCGTTGAAGACCTGTCATCATATCCGTCATACAGCATGCTGTTGGACATAGGGTCGGTTCTTCCAGTAGAAATGATCCCACCTCAGATCACGGTTTAGTCCCATTCAGACCATAGCAGCGTTGGAGAATCTATGATGTGGGTCCTGTCAATGGCAAGGAGGACAACCTCGCGTGGACGATTGGACAGTGTTTGTTGGAATTCCGCAGATCGTTTCTCCGTGGTGGCACTGTCAGGACAAAGAGAAATAGTGATTACCAGTGTGTGTTTACCCGAGCGTGGTGATGTTTCCACGAGTAATTAAACTTGTCACACAACTATATAAGTATGAATCACCAAATAGAGAGGGTTCACCGAAGAACTGTGTGCTCACTGTATTAGACATGCGTATCGTCAAAAGTTTATCCTTAACAAACTTTGAGTAGTATGTACAGACAGTTGTACATATCTCCGTCCGATTACCAAATGGGCCCTTTGTGTACACATGTGTGAAAGTCATTCTGTGACATCAAGTACACACATAGACATAGGTCACCCTTTTTATCACAGTCCT
This sequence comes from Haliotis asinina, assembly GCF_037392515.1. Taxonomy (NCBI): domain Eukaryota; kingdom Metazoa; phylum Mollusca; class Gastropoda; order Lepetellida; family Haliotidae; genus Haliotis; species Haliotis asinina. The sequence continues at coordinate 46,429,053 of NC_090282.1, forward strand.
CGTGACACTGTAATCTCGCGATTAAGAGCGTGTTATGGACATTGGACGGGCTACAAATAGGGCTTACATATCCGGATGGGCGGATGGTGTGGCGTGCAATAACACGAACACACAGAATCAGTGACAAGGAGGGCTTAGTGGGTGTGTTGTAATTTCACCCCCTGTGCAACCCAACAAATACCCGATGGCGGGAATTCCCCGTTATATTCCATTTCATCAATGTGCTCCTAACAGATGATCTGATGATATATCCGGGTTGAAATATTCAGTAGGACTTGAAATACTAGTGACTCAGAGGTGACTGCAACAAACAGGATTGTTGCTGAAATATATTTCCTTTCTGTCTAGTCGTGACAGCAAGATAATGATTGCGTCCTAGTCTTCGTTTTCTGGTGTCCAGGTCAATGTTGACATATGGCCGACATGCAAACACAGTTTCCACATGGCTAACACCGGGAAGTAAGCCGCTTGTAAACCCTACCTCTCCTGTTCTTGTCACAACATCAGTCAACCTGAGTACTCTAGAAGGAAAGGCTGAAAAGCTGAGACAGTACCAGAGAAGAAATGTAAACATAGCTCATATAACCCAAGATAAATATAGAAAAGTATATTCTGAAATTTTATGAAGTACACATGTTCATGAAGTCATCTCAACTTAAACGTCACGATATAGCTGAGATATTGCCGACGTGACGTTAAATACTAACTTACTAACTAACTCTACTTGAACATTTAACGTACCTGTTAATTTGGATGTTTGCGTGTTTGGTATGATGATTTTCTTTTAATGTGAATAGTACAAAATGATTGTCTGCGTATCAGATGAGTAATAACCTCGGTAGGCCTGAGCGTGTTCCTAGCAATTTGTTCACAAGATACTGCGTAGGATTTTAATGACGGGTGTCAATCGATGTGTCAATGTGTGTTATTCAACATTCAGGGAGTATCCCAGTTGTGAAATATTACTACTCTCGGCCATCGTATAGGCGGACACAATACGGTTTAATGCATGAGCAATGGCGTGAAATACATTTTGCAGCTAATTCTGTTTGGACCATAACACTTTCCAGAAAGAGGTTCGGGATGTGTCTGTTACTGTTTTTCAGGTTACTTTACTGGCCAGGCGCGTTTACCATGAATGATGGCAGAGAATCAAGCCATCTACCAGATGGGCATCACTCCTGGCATGGAGTACATCATGGGTCCAGAAGGCAGGCAGGCTGAGCAGGAGGCTCTCCGGGAGGACAAGGATCGCTCCTACAGGGTCATCCTCAACATCGTGGGCAGGGAGAGACAGGGCAAAACCAGTCTCAGGAAGATGTTAGCATGGCAGGAGTTCAGAGAGGATGAGGAAAGCACAGTTGGTATTGATCACGAGTTAGTGGAAACTGTCGGGGTACAACCGGCGTCATCCTGGTCTCTGCTTGATATCCACATGGCGAACGAGAAAGAGTTTGATGCAGTCCTCGGAAAACATGTCTTGGGAAGACTGAAGGAAAAAACGTCGAGGCTCACCGTTGGAAAAGTTGTAGCACCAGTGGTGTGTTTTGCTAAAATTGCGGCTGTGACTTATCCTATTCTTGGATTATTTCTCTGTGCTGTTTCAATGCAAAGCTTGAAGGGATATCCCTGGGTCGGAATTATTGTAATTGGACTGTTTTGTGCTTCAGGTCTTGCTTTTGGGACACGAGAAGGATTTGGAATTGCAGTAGGAATATTCCACCAGGTCCTTCTCTGTGAGGCACTTTTGAGATGGGATGTTGGTGGGACGGTATTCAATCATTTGAAATCCGAATTTGGTTCAACATGTGCAATTTTCATGGGATTTTTGTGCTACGGTATAGGAGAAACATTTCTGGCCTTTTCGTTTGGAATGTCACTGGGAGTAGGTATTGTCTGCACATTCTGTCTAGCTCAACCACCTCAAGCGACCGGAGAAGACCCATATCAGTTATTCCTGTCTCCTCGTCTTCACATGTTCATTATGGGGTGCTACGTTGGACTTGGATCTGTCAGCTACAGGTCTGTGTTGTTATATGTTGTAGCTCCACTTTTAGCCATTGTGATACAAGTTCTACCAGAAGACTATGCCTTTCTCTTAATGTGTGGATTAGGTACGGGGCATTTTCATGCAGTTGGACTCTCGGCAGGACAGAATACCTACTGTATCATAAACACACATATCAAAAGAATCACGGACAGTCCTAGATGTCGTCGATTTATTCGTCACTTTCTTGGATCCATACCGGGAACATTCATGATCTATCTATTCAACTGGAAGTTATCAGTCGTCTCATGGAATTATATTTTTATGTCCTTGTCTGTTGTAGCGGTTATCGAAATTTTGAATAACCTGGCAACAGGGACTAGAGCTTGCACCGTCAAAAATCCAAGTAAGGTTATCGAGGCGAGAGTAATAAACACCAGTCTAAAACTAGTGCTCCGTGACTTTGCTGGTCATCCCCTATACTACACCGCTCATCACCTATACATGACTGGGCAGTGCATGTACCTTCTTGTGTTCAGTATGCTGGACGCTTCAAGAGACTTTGACCTAGCTTTTGCATATCTTCTGCAATGGCTTTACTCTATCTATGTCCACCATGATTACCCAGACATCAGGGTCTTCATTGTTGGTACTCACAGAAATGACCCATCCCTCAATCAGTCTGTGATCATAAAACTAGGCCAGCGACTGAAAGAAGCATTGCCAAGACAGTTTCACAACATAGTGGTGTGGAATGACAATGACACTCCTCTATTCCCTGTGGAGAATTCTGTAAGAAATGACAAAGATAGCGATCACTTGAATCTGCGAAGGAGAATATTGAGAGAAGTAAGATACATTAACGTTAAGAAGTACCCAATAAAGTACATCTACTTCTTCAAACTCATAGAGAAATTTCGCAACGATGGGATATGTATAAAAAAATATGAAGATGTTTATGACATATGTAAAGGAAACGATTGTCTTATTGATTCGGAAGAAGATTTTGAAGAACTGCTAAAGTTCTTCTCAAACACAGGAGAAATACTTTACATTTCAAAAGACAATATCCTGCGGGAGTTCATCATATTGAATCCTCACGCCATTGTGAAAGTCTTAAGTCAGTTGACAACTGTGCCGAAAATGTCTCAGCGTGAAAGGCACATACTTCAGGATTGGGAATGTTTAGAAACATTCGGCATATGTACCGAGAAGCTTTTCAGAGAAAATATACTACGCTCACATCAAACTATAGACGTCTTTGGGGGTTTTGAAAGGGCAGCGTATTTGTTCGAAAGTTTCAATCTACTATGCAAGATACAAACAAAACCAAGTCAGACGATGCGAGATCGGCTGTATCTCATTCCAGCGTTGCTACCTAAGACCCTTCCTCTGCCAGATAACTACTGGCCAGATACAAGCAACGATCACATATTTTTTGTCCAGTGTGTGCCTGCTCTTCCACTCCCAGCATTCCTTCGACTTGTATGCAGATGTGCTGCTTTTGATGACAGTATTATATCAGACGACCAAAGTATAGTCCTTAACGCGTGTCAGACGAAAGCACTCTTTTCTTACAAGGACAAGTTCAGCTATAAACTGGAGATGCTAGATTCTAGTACTCCAAACTATCGAGACGAATCTCCAGACACTACGTGTGAGAACACGATTCCAAGCACTGATGCTGAATCCGTGCAAACACCTGTCAAGCAGTTCCTTAGAATCGTAATACGTTGTGAGAGTGGTACTGATTATGTTCAAATGTTATATCTTCTCTGGGACCTTTTGAAAAGAATCGTGAAAAGAGACTTTGCCAAATGTAAGCTGAAGCTTGGGGTTGCGTGTCCATGCGAACCACCTCACCAGGACATGAAACATCAGGTTGGTCAGACTGTTTAACATGTTTCATAATGCATAAGTCCAACGTTAATGTGGAGAATTGGAATCATCGAATTATTTAACATTCTTGTCAGTGATCAATGCGACATCATATTTTTATTGGTTATCACGCCATGTTGGAATTTCCTGTACCACGATGGCTGAATAAACCTGATGCTCCTCATATGGCAGCACCCAACACATCTGTGACACATATACACCAATCATTTGATGTTACACTAGAGATATAGTACAAAGAAATATATAAAGTGAAATTAAACCAGCTATTGGTTACACCCCATTGTGCCGTCAGTCCAAGGCAGAAAAGGTCATTATGTGACGCCATTCTAGATATACACGCGAATACTTATCATGTTAAAAAGGTGAGGATCCTCCATGTCCTATCTCCTGTTCTGCTCGACTTTTCTATTTTTTCATCAACACAAGGGATAAATGTTTCAATGTGAAATCAATCAAGAATCAGTTATTAATGTCAGTTTTCGTTTAAGTATCAGTTTGTTTGTTTTTTAAATAGACTTTTTGAAAGTGTTTGCTAAATATTTTTTGTATGTAGATAAAAATCAGAGCGCTTAAAGTGATTGTGTATATACAGCAAGATTCATGCAGGAAATGGCGTTCTATAGCCAATTTGACATTGCTTTGTTGACAGTTGTGAGCAGTTTTAGATTTGCATGCCAGTTTCATAACTGATTCTATGACATTCTAGTTGTATTAATTGTCCTTCCGATATTTAACTTTGGAGGAAATTTCAAAACTTATTGAGATGGAAAATCCTTTTTGGAATGATGTGCTAAAAGCATGGAACCTATTTCACAAACAACATTATGTTGACCCAAACAACATTAAAGAAATTCTATCCCAACCACAATGGTTCAATCACAACTTCAAAAACTCCACACACTTCTTTTTAAAAAATGGGCAGAGAAAGGGATTGTGAATATTAGGGATATATGTGATGAGAATGGATTACTATCAATAGAATCTTTAAGAGAGAATTATCATATCAAAGGTACTTGTTTATATTTCAGATACTTACTGAACGTATTACCCTAATCTTGGATACTTTAAAGCGGTGTCACTCTATTCCAGTCAGTATTATGAATATTACCCAATGCCAGAAATATTTGGTAAAAGCGTCAAAAGGCTGCAGAGTTTTTTTTATGACAAACTTATTTGTAATGATAAATGTCCAAACATTTGTAATGAATGAAACCTTTTTGTTTCCCGAAACTGACTTTGATTGGAAAAATATGTTTATAGTATATAGAAGGGGATTGCAAAATACAAAGCTTTTAGACTTTACACAACAGTCTGTGTTGTTTTTGCAAAGATGTAAATGAGGGTGTCATGTTTACTGGGACTGTCAGGTGACTCAAACTTTTTGGATAAATTGTAAAATTCGGCTTAATTTTTATTCACATCCATTGGAATTATAAAAAAAACATGATTTAGTTTGGTACTCAAGGTGAAAATAGATTTCTAAATCACATCATCATTGCTGCAAAGAGACATATTCACATATGCAACATTAAAAATATGCTTCCAAAAATAACTTTATACATAAAAACTCCATGAGAATTATTCTTTGTGGAAAATTATGTATCAACAAAAAATAATAAAATAAAAAACGTCCATCATAAATTGATCTTGCTTGCCCCCGTACTTCAGTGACTCATGCTGTACAGATTGGTACTTTACATTATCTATACACCATCTATTTAATGCATCATGTATGTTTATAAAATTATCATTACAATAATATCTCATATGTACATTATGTAACTGTATTACTTTAAGCAGTATCTATCGCAGCCTTGCACTTGCATATCTGTATTATTTTGATCTTGGGAACCAATGAAAATATAAAACAAAATATATATAAAAACAAAGTGCCCTTCGTCGACATATTTATTTTGTGCATTTATTATTATCAGAACAATATATTTAAAAAACAAAATGCCCTTCGTCGACATATTTATTTTGTGCATTTATTATTATCTATTATTATTAAGTTTGTCATGAATGTATAACATGTTTAGTCACCATTTGGCTGAAATACTGCCGATGTGACTACAGATCTTCACTCACTCACTCACTGCTATGGGCATGTCAGCATTTGCATTTGCTGTTGTATGTATGTGTGCCAAGTTGAAGAATATTTACAATTACCTATTTCAGACGAGGTTTCACATCCTGTCACTTGGAGACGACGACGTTCACGATGGAGACACTGACAACCAGTGTCTCAGGGTAAAACACCATTGGTGCCGCGGCAGAAAGGTGGCTATCAGAAACGGAAAGGTAACGGACGGTCAGCAAAAACATGAGAGGGTTAATGAGTCTTGTTTGTACTCCAATTTTAGGTGAAAGTATTTTCTACTTCCGGTTAATTGAAATACGTATTCGTAAATGAACTAGCGGGCAAAAGAAAGTGATCATCCTTGTTAATGATCAATAAAATCAAAGCAGAACATGGAATGTTTTAAGTTATAGTACATATAATGAAGCCAGTAATTAGGACAATGCACCAATAGTGTCTATGTGAATCTCATCACAGATGAATAGCACAGGGGTAGGACTAGCACAATTCAACACAACAAGAGTCAATCATGGAATGTCTCAGTCATTTCAAGTCTCTGGTCATGCATACACATCCTTAATACCGAGTTAGACCACCTGTAGGAGCAATACACGCTCAGACTCGCCGCCTCATCGACGCCGTTAGAGGACGAAAGCCGTCATTCGAATCCTATTCCAGTCATTCTTGAGCGTCTGCAAATTCTTGTCGTTTCGCTGGGGATCGTGGTCGTCTTCTCACCTGGCGATACAGGTGATCCCACAAGTGTTCTATGGGGTTAAATCCGGTGAGCGTACGAGCTGGCCATGGAAGAATTTGGATATTCTGGGCGTTCAAGACGTTCTGGACAATCCGCGTTGTATGGGGCCTGCTGTTGTCGTGCTGCAAAAGTGTTCGTAGCTGTTGCTGGCAAAGAAATGGTATTGGCATGGGTTGAAGAATGCCATCACTATATCCTTGTGCGTTCAAGTTTCCACGTGTTACGACCAATCGTGTGCGTTGATTCCCACAAATTCCTCCCGACACCATCACACCGTCTGCTACAAAAAGGATACCCTTCTTGGACGCCGTTCGGCGCTAACCTTTCTCCCTTGCGAGGGTATACTCGCACCCGGCCATCATTATGGAACATGGTGAATCAACTTTCTTCTGTGAAATCTAGTCGCTGCTAATTTCGTACCAGCCAGCGATTTACAGTCCTGGCCCTTTGTAACCTGCTACGACATCGAGCTCTGATACCTGCTGCACCGTAGCACGCCGTAGCACATCGACTGATGACATGTCCAAGAGCCGTTGCCATGATGACACGGTAGCGTAGATAAAGAGTTCGCAAATGACGGTCTTCCTGTCGGGTCGTCACACGTGGTCTGCCTGACCGTGGCCTATCTTGGGTGCTGCCAGTCTGCCTGTAACGCTGGAACAGTCTGATGATATTGCCACGTGTACAGTTCAGGGTCCTTGCAATATGGCTGTTGTTGGCGTCCATAGCCCTATACCTATGGCCCTCTCCCTCTCTTTTGCGCTGTTAGCCGTGCCATAATTTCAATGGTTTTCTTTCAGCGTATGGCCACCCATTCGTTGCCTTTTCATACCAGTTCTCGGCAAGCATTTTGCAAAATCTCCGAGATGCACGTTTTGATCTTTTCGCAAATTCATGTGCTTCTACTCAGCCAACATGCTTGCTGCGATTGAGCGCACGATTAGTCAGTGCCTGAGCTGACCGTTTCGGCCTAAAAGGGTTTTACTAAGTTGAACAACTTTGCCAAAAATTCTAAATGAAAAGTGTTTTCTTTCTTTTGCCCGTGAGTTTATATATTTGTCAAATACTGTAGTGATAAGAGCTGCCTTGTTGTTTAGCGTTTAAAATGAGAAAGTAATTAGAAATTCACCTTGATCAAATACATTAGCTGCTGATCAGCATACTTACGCTGTAACACATGGATGACTGTAGGCATCACTTGTGCTCCAACAAGAGCGGCAAGTCTTTCCTGCTGGCGGCTGCAACATGACGACACTTCTGAGTGACCTCCCATATGTTGTGACAGGACGGGTATGTGACTACCTCAGTGTTCCGAATGCCCTGGGTAAAGACTGGCGATACCTGGCAGGTAAGAATAACGTTTGGACATTGTTATCCACCATTGCGTTGTGACAGATTACATGAGATGGTTCTAGAATCATGTGAATTGTATTTCGTGACACTGTAAATTTATGTCAGGGATTAAAATTACAGTGAATATTTTGTCGGGAGCGTACCCAGAAAAACAGACCGGCCAAATATATGTCTTCTTTTGATGTATTTGTGATTTGGTCAAAATATACAGTAAAACACACCTTCAAGGATTTTTTATGCAATTGTGGCAGTAAACTGAACCTGAAACCAATATTATATCAGTAAAATTATATTCCAGTATCCAGCATTTTAGCTGCAGCGTTTACCATAGTCCGTTTGGCGAGACGTACGAGATAGGATGGAGACGGCAGAGCGCTGATTAAGGATTAAATAACTATGGGCACTTGAGCACGAGCTTCTCCAACATCAGGCTCTGCCTCTCTCTGCACTTCTCCCTCGTAACAAACAGTACACTGTGTCCATATTTTAAGGATTGTTTGTTAAGCAACATTGTTTTTTATACTTTTAGGACAGAAATTCTGCAAAGCCTTACAGAGTTGGTCCGATGTTTTGATTCTGATCAGCGTTTTATTTTATGTTTATTAGTCTTCGAGTTAGACTGCAATTCACTGGTCCGCTTTTGTGTGAAACAGACCACATATATGATTAATGGAGTGTCGAACAGTGATGTGTCAGTTTAATCGCGCATAGCTGCAGGAGATTTCACGCGGTGTATAAATAATACACTATAAATAATATATATGCATCCATTCTCTGTCACCTAACATTCATTTAGAGGCCATGATTATCTTTAATGCAGATAACGGGGAGTTCGTGATATTTCTCACAATTCGCCGACCTTTTAAGGAAAGCAATATTGCATGAATGAGTGAGTGAGTTTAGTTTTACGCCGCTTTTAGCAATTTCCCAGGAATATCACGGCGAAGGACACCAGAAATGGGTTTCGCACATAGTACCCATATGAGGAATCGAACCCGTGTCTCTGGCGTGACGCCCGAACGCTATAACGACTAGGCTATCCCACTCTCCCCAAACTGAATGAAAATGGCAAAAGAGTGAATAAAATAGATTACAAACTTATGTCATTTATGTCTGTAGATATGTGTGCATACGTTTTTACATTCTTTGTGTTAGGAATGCTTGGAAAGACGTCACACGAAGTTGAGCTCATCATGTTTCGCTGCCCCAAAGACCCATGTTGGGCGCTACTTAACGACTGGATCTCAACACATCCTCGAGCTGCTGTTGCCGACCTGGTCGTCAAACTGAAGGAAATGGAGCGTCTGGATGTCATCAGCGCCCTGGGAGTAGACTGGGAGAACGTGTGACGGTAGTCCATGGACGAAGGAAGGACATAGGGTGTCTGGGTGAGATCAGCGCCCTGGGCGTAGACTGGGAGAACGTGTGGCATTAGCCCATGGACAAAGGAAGAGACAGGGTGTGTGTATATAATCAGCGCCCTGGGAGTAGACTGGGAGAACGTGTGACGGTAGCCCATGGACGAAGGAAGGACATAGGGTGTCTGGGTGAGATCAGCGCCCTGGGCGTAGACTGGGAGAACGTGTGGCATTAGCCCATGGACAAAGGAAGAGACAGGGTGTGTGTATATAATCAGCGCCCTGGGCGTAGACTGGGAGAACGTGTGACGGTAGTCCATGGACGAAGGAAGAGACAGGGTGTGTGTATATAATCAGCGCCCTGGGCGTAGACTGGGAGAACGTGTGACGGTAGCCCATGGACAAAGGAAGAGACAGGGTGTGTGTATATAATCAGCGCCCTGGACGTAGACTGGGAGAACGTGTGACGGTAGTCCATGGACGAAGGAAGGACATAGGGTGTCTGGGTGAGATCACCGTGCAGGGCGTAGACTGGGAGAACGTATGGCATTAGCCCATGGACAAGGAAGAGACGGGGGTGGGAGGGGGGTATATCATCAGCGCCCTTGGGGAACGTGTGGGGGAACGTGTAACGGGATCCTAGGGACGACGTGTGGATATGAGCCGGGTCCTGCGCTTCCTTTATTTAGAATATGTGATGGTGATCTTCAGTTCAAGATCGTGACTGAACGCATTCAGTAGATCATAGAAGAACTGGGTCCCGATCCTCAAATCTTTCATAACGTTACGACCTGTCGTAACTCTGTAGTTCATCGTGGGCTTACGAATGTCGTAGAGCTACGAACATTTCTTGAACTGGGACCCTGGGCTCAACCCGCTACAATGGCTTTTGGCTTCAGTGGCGTTACCAGTGCCATCAAGGTTCCAAAGCGAAAGCATGGTCTACAGCGCACTCTGATCACAATTCTCACAGGTGCAATACTCGTACATTCAGCTGTAATGGCGGTCCACGTGGTCAGGAGATTGTTGAGAGCTACGATCGTTGACCAGGATAACACATCATTTACAGCATCAGCAACAAGCACGGTTGGACGTGCAATATCTGCAAGTGTTATATGTGCAGGACTTTAAACTCCGGTGATATATTTTCACAATATATGGAATAGGTAATGGTGTCTCCTATAATTTTTTAAAATATTTTTACTCTGTATTCCAATAAATAGTTGGTTATATGATTCATTTCTTGTTACCTACGAATCAAGAGTCGAGAGACTGCACATGTACATTGATGAGTGAGTTATTCCTGCATAGGTCTCAAGTAGACAATAGTGACCTGCTAAACAAGTGCTTGATTTCGGAATTCTTATCCCGGCCTGGTGAGGATAGTTCACACTCTGCAAGGACAGACTGTAATACTTTACCACCCCAAGTCGTCTTATTAGACATTCACGGAAGACCCAACTGTATCAAACTTTAATGAACCTTTAACATGTCATTAATACTCCATTGCGCGGGTATCCATTACCGGAGATTTCATCAACCCTGCAATGTACCGTGATGTTCTTACTGACTCGTTATCTCAATAAAAGTGCTTCAAACTTGGTTCGAAATCCTAACTCCCTGTGAAAAATAACAACTGATCATGACAAGGTTACTCTGCCATACGGCCTCATGACCAAAGCACATGAAAGTACATTTCAGCATTGTTCGCGTGACAGTTCAAGTTGGTAGATTTCTTTTCAAGTATATGGACAGTTTTTTCATACACTACCCATTAAAAGTTTAAAATCACTGGTGTAAATGTAGCCTCTTACTTCAGTCAGTTTTTAAAAACTAGATTTGGCAAAATAGTCCACACTATTTATAGGTACAGTAATTCTACTGCAGTGGTGTGCACAATGGTTCGTTTCACTAGTCCCACTTTTCACTATCCGAACGTTTTTGATGAAAAACGGAAGTGTTCGGAGTAACGCAGCCAGACTGTACTGTTTATACATGAACTGACGTATTGTAAAACAAATTCGTAACATTGAAAAGATTATTGCCATGAGCTCAATAAATGATGAAATTCAGTGAAAATTTGAGAATTTTCAACAACATTTCACACCAAAACGCAGCTGTTCACATGCACGATATTTGCACATGCCTTTCAGCAGTTTGATGCATGATCACCGTGCAACTGATTTGCATAAGGATTACAATTGATTCCCCCAAGTCAATGGGAAAAGTCTTCTTCGATGTAACCATATATACTGAAAGGCAAAAGAAACGTCGTAATATTGGAAGTGGCATTGAAGTATCAATGGAGTATTGGAACCTATTGCTTTTAAAAAGAATATATGCATCGGAAGTCAAGTTGTTTCAAAGGCATTTAGAAGTTGGAGGAATCAAACTAAAAGTGCTTTATGGTTCTTTATGGTTTCTTTATTATACAAGGTCACAACGTTTCGAGACAGATTCTAGTCTCTTCTTCAGGTGAAGTGAGGGTAAAACTAAAGGGTTGCAGTATATATACACATAACAGTAGACTGATAACAATGGGTAACAAGATATACAGGTTTCTATTGATTGATGTGCAGGCTTCGATTGATAGATGTACAGGCTTCAACTGATTGGTGTGCAGGCTTGTGTTGATTAGGTTAACGAGTTACAGGTAAAGATGTTTGGATAAAGGTTAGTCACTGAGGATAAGGTGGTTCCATGCATTGGGTAAGTAAACACCTCCGTCTCTGTTGATTGAGGGATTGTTCCGCTTGATTGCAATGGCTTCTAGGAGCTTCCGTTTTTTTTAAGTCATTGGCGTTCCTAACTAATGTCCTGGTGTTGTCCCAAACAATCTTGTGATTGGGGTTGTGCATGATGTGTTCACATACAGCAGACTTCTGATCCAAATTTTGAACTGATGTTTTGTGTTCTTTTAACCTGATAGCCAGTGGTCGACCAGTTTCACCAGTATGTGTCTCTTTACAACTGCATTGGATCTGGTAGATGCATCCTGCTGGGTTGTTGCATTTAGGTGTTGTTGGCCCACGTCCATTAGCTGATAGTAGCGTTTTCAGGTTGGTGTCGCTACGGAAGGTGACGTCTATTCCTGTTGTTTTCTTGATGAGACGGCTGATGCGATGACTTATCTGGCCATGGTATGGTATGTTAATTCTGATGGGGGAAGGTTCTGGTTTAGTTGACTTGGGAGTTTCTTTCAGGGTCTTGGTGATGGTGTTGCTGACTAGATGGGGTGGGTACTCGTTAAGGTCTAGGAAGGTTGGTTTCAGGTGTTGTGGAGGCTGTCTGGGCTGCAGACCGCTTTTGCTCTTCGTGCCAGGGTAGCTACTATGCCTTTCTTGATCTGGGGATGATGGTTGGACTGGTGATGAATATACTGATCCGTATGTGTTGGTTTACGGTAAACACTGGTGGCAATGGATTGTTGGCGTCGGTGGAGAAGAATGTCCAGGAAGGGAAGCTGTTGGTGTGTCTCTTCTTCCATTGTAAACTGAATTCTTGGGTGTTGGGAATTCAAGTGTTGCAGCAGGGCCTCTGGATCTTGGTTGTCGTCCAGGAGAGCTAGGACATCATCTACTTTGCGGAACCAATGCTTTGGGGTGAATGGTGCAGTTTTCAGGGCAGTTTCTTCAAAGGCAATCATGTATATTTCTGTCAGTAGTGGTGATAGAGGGGATCCCATTGGCAATCCATGGATCTGTTGGTAGAGCTGGCCATTCCAGTTGAAATATGAAGTCTCGAAGCATTTACTTACGAGATCGACGATGCTTTGGGCTGTGAGTTTGGTGTCTAGGTCTGGTAGAGATGTTTCCAGTCTAGTAGATAGGATGTGAATGGCTTCTTTGATGGGTATATTGGTAAATAGGTCTACCACGTCGTAGCTGACTAACTTTTTTGTGTCACTGGTGTTTCTCAGCTGCTGTACGAGGGATGCCGAATCTTTCACAAAGGAGCTGCCAGTTTTTCCCAGTGGGGCTAGGATGCAGGATAGATGTTGGGCCGTGTTGTAGTAGACGGATCCTCAAGAGCACACAAGGATTCTAGTCTTTACAGGGTTCTTTTGACGGTGGCACGGGCATATGGCGGTTGGGAGTTGTTGGGATTGAGGTGGTTGAATATGGAATCACTGATTTCTCGGTTGGTATGGAGGGTCTTCAGAGTTTTCTTTAGCTGTCTCTCTAGTTTGGCTGTAGGGTCTTTGTTTAGAGGTTTGTAAGTTGTGGGGTCTCCCAGGGTCTTGTCTACTAGCTGTATGAATTCTGGAGTGTCCATGATAACTGTGGCTTTCCCTTTGTCTGCAGCCGTGATGGTGATCCCCTTGTCCTTTCTAAGTTCTTGTATTGCTTTCCTCTCATCTTTGGACAGGTTGTTCTGTTGGCTTGGGGTTTTGCGGATGATGTCAGCTATTTGGTGTCGTAGGTAGTCCACATTGCCATTAGGGGCCAGTTGTTGCAGTCCTTTCTCTATGTCGCTGATGTACACATCTGGGTTGGGACGTGGGTTGGTCAGCACATAGCTTAGTCCTTTGGATAGGAGTGAGATCTGTGAGGTTGTCAAGGGTTTGCTGCTCAGGTTTATTACTGTTTTGTTCAGGTAGTCATCTCTGTTTTTCCTAGCTGTTTTGTTCCTGTTTTTGACATTATGGTTGAGGAGGTCTTGGAATTTCTTGATGTGGTTGGTTCTGATCTTGTCGTGAAGTGACTTGGATGAGGTGGCCGTGATGTTCTGAATCTTCTCATATATGTCTGACTCCAGTTGGTGTTTAAGGGTTGACTTACCATTCTGTATGGCTTGGTGGAGGTGACTCCTGCCTTGCCTCAGGTTGCTTATCTGGTGTTTCAGTATCTTGCTGCTGGCTTCATGCAGGATCTTAGCAATAGCTGGTGCTGACCGTCGGAGGGAGGTTTTCAGTTGCAGGCCTTTAGGGACTAGTTTGTTATCCCGGCATCTCAGAAGGAATGTAAGCTGGTTGTCATTTCGAGTCTTCTTGATTAACAAGTTGGTGAATCGGTTGAGCGCTGAGACTGCCGCATCTCCATGTTGATGTATAAGTTGTTTCAAAGGCATTTAGAAGTTGGAGGAATCAAACTAAAAGTGCTTCATGGTTCAACTTCTTTATTACACAAGGTCACAACGTTTCGAGACAGATTCTAGTCTCTTCTTCAGGTGAAGTGAGGGTAAAACTATGTACAGGCTTCAACTGATTGGTGTGCAGGCTTGTGTTGATTAGGTTAACGAGTTACAGGTAAAGATGTTTGGATAAAGGTTAGTCACTGAGGATAAGGTGGTTCTATGCATTGGGTAAGTAAACACCTCGATTGAGGGATTGTTCCCCTTGATTGCAATGGCAAACATCAGGAATAGACGTCACCTTCCGTAGCGACACCAACCTGAAAACGCTACTATCAGCTAATGGACGTGGGCCAACAACACCTAAATGCAACAACCCAGCAGGATGCATCTAACAGATCCAATGCAGTTGTAAAGAGACATATATTGGTGAAACTGGTCGACCACTGGCTATCAGGTTAAAAGAACACAAAACATCAGTTCAAAATTTGGATCAGAAGTCTGCTGTATGTGAACACATCATGCACAACCCCAATCACAAGATTGTTTGGGACAACACCAGGACATTAGTTAGGAACGCCAATGACTTAAAAAAACGGAAGCTCCTAGAAGCCATTGCAATCAAGCGGAATCAACAGAGACGGAGGTGTTTACTTACCCAATGCATGGAACCACCTTATCCTCAGTGACTAACCTTTATCCAAACATCTTTACCTGTAACTCGTTAACCTAATCAACACAAGCCTGCACACCAATCAGTTGAAGCCTGTGCATAAGTTGAAGCCTGTACATCTATCAATCGGAAGTCAAGTTTGAGTGAAACTTGAATCGTGGTTGTATAGCCTGTTTTGTCCATTAAAGTATTGTTAGAGACTGAGGTTTGACATGTTTTTGTTTCGCAAAAGGGAATAGTTTGCTCAAACACAACACTGAAATCGAGATGCACGTGCATCCATGCATTCGGGCGTGTGCTGTCGGCTTGAAAGACAGTCGTTCACTTGATTTCTGAACACAGCATTTAGGGCCAGGTTTACGAGAGATCAGCGACAACAAGCTACTGGACTTCTGGTCAACGCTGGTCAGCGTGCTCGAGCCATTGCTAATGACTTCAGTTGCAGCGTACGAACGAGAGAACATCCTTCACAGCGATACCTGTCCAAATTCTTAACCTTGACTCCAAAATAAATGTAAAATCCTTGCTCAATACGTTTAGAAGAGAACTACCTTGATAGTTATCTCGATCAGAATTATCCCCCTTCTTAAAGAGAAGTAGAACGCGACGTCAACAACTGATCTTCCCGCTTGCAACATACCAAGGGCACGTTCACAAAATCAAACCAACGCTTCATGAATCCGGGAACTGCCCTTTATCTAACATTGAAAAGGATATAACTTCTAAAGGGGTAGTAACACAAAGCCTACTTTTAAAGGACCCAGAGGCTATCCCGTATGGACCTGGCGCATTACCGAATATCAAAGAATTAATAATATTGCTTTCCTCATCTCACCTTGTGTAATGGGATCTGACAAAATATCAGAGTTATTACAATCAATACATTCGGCACAATCATGGTTGGTAATGAAATCAATGACACAATCTGTAAATTCTCAAACTGAGGAATTATCAGGCCTTTGAAATAAGAAGACCACGATTCAACAGTTATACTGTTGCCAAAAAAATTCACTTTACACCAAATATACTTTACAGTTATTTTTCTCCTTCGCTGCTCAGTTAATTTCATAAACAATTTTGCTTGAACAAAGCGCATTTTTATCTTTACAAATATTGAACCTGAGCACTAAAGAAAGCATTTAAAGGCATTTCAATTATGGTCAATCGAACGTTCCATACATCCGATTTGAATAATTTCCATTAGCTAACAAATTCAGATTTTATGTAACATATGGTGTTTATTGTACTCAATATTCCGTGAAGGTTTGATACAACCAGGAGTCGTATTTTCCAACAAGTGAAATAGTTGAAATAATACTCGTTTATTTTACTTACGCTTTGTGCTACATCTTACAGGTCATATTTATCAATAGACTTAGAATTAAGTTTTGTGATTCTTTATACTGAACTATTTTTTTAAAAAAATATGATTTATAGCTATATGTGCTTGAGTGGGAACTAAGGTATGCCTTGAGCTTCGTTGCAAAGGTGATTGTCTTATTGGCGATTCTCGATATACACGCGAATACTGTAAGTCTCCATGATCCTTTGTATCTGTACAGTCAATATCTACAGTCAGGCAATGTGTACAACATGACTTGAATAACCATAAACTATATACATTGCCTGATTCACTCATTAGGTACATTGCCTGATTCACTCATTGTGTACATTGCCTGATTCACTCATTGTGTACATTGCCTGATTAATTAACCCAATTACGGTACACATTGACTAATTATTGAACAGGGATTATTGAAAAGACAAGATTAGCATGGGTTTCGTTCTGTTTGGTTGAATAAGTGGCGAATATCTAACACACTAATTAACTGAGCCACTAATGATTTTATTTCAAACGGTTTTAGAACGCAAAATGTTCTGATGTGAAAGAAATATTATCAGCTACGGAACACAAAAATACAAATCAATAACAGGACTTTAGTAAAACAATATCTACAGGAAACACATTAAGATGCAAGATTCGAATCGTTTGATTCACACAGGTTGGCTGAAGTGTACGATCCGATAACCATGCTTCGATCAGTTCAAAATTAACATCGAGGTGTTCGATAAGATGCCTACGTCATTCATTGGTCCATCGGGGCCCCTGGCTTGATGAACCTCGATGTTTGTCTTTGGAACATAACAAACATCGAGGGTACATCAACACATTACCCCACCCCCTCCCCCATCACCCTCGTGACCAGTGGACAGCTAATAGTGTCTAGGGTGTGTACTGACATCAGTTGAGCCTGATGTCTTCTGCAAGTCTTTATTTCAGCTATATCGTGAAGAGGCAAGGAACAGCCCAGTACCTTGTAAACAACAAGAAGTTAACATCCATAACAGTTTACCTTATTCCCTGGGCTCTCGGTTCCTCAAAGCGATCGTAACGCTACGCCAGTCGTAACATAGACATACGTACTGGGCCCAGTTGCTAAATACTAATATCTACATGCCTCTCAAGAACGTGACTATTGATCGCCAATAACTGAAGATATGTCTGTCTGTCTGTCTGTCTGTCTGTCTGTCTGTCTGTCTGTCTGTCTGTCTGTCTGTCTGCCTGCATGCATGCCTGCCTGCCTGCCTGCCTGCCTGCCTGCCTGCCTGCCTGCCTGCCTGCCTGCCTGCCTGCCTGCCTGCCTGCCTGTCTGTCTGTCTGTCTGTATGTATGTATGTATGTATGTATGTATGTATGTATGTATGTATTTATGTATGTATGTATGTATGTATGTATGTATGTATGTATGTATGTATGTATGTATGTATGTATGTATGCATGTATGTGTGGGTGTGGGTGTGGGTGTGGGTGTGGGTGTGGGTCAATGTCTACAACCAGTCAGTGTGTACATTACCTGATTCACTCAATCATTGTGTGCATTACCTGATTCACTCAATCATTGTGTGCATTACCTGATTCACTCAATCATTGTGTGCATTGCCTGATTCACTCAGTCAATGTGTACATTACCTGATTCACTCAGTCACCCTGTACATTGCCTGATTCACTCAGTCACTCAGTCATTGTGTACATTACCTGATTCACTCAATCATTGTGTACATTACCTGATTCACTCAATCATTGTGTGCATTGCCTGATTCACTCAGTCATTGTGTACATTGCCTGATTCACTCAGTCAATGTGTACATTACCTGATTCACTCAATCATTGTGTGCATTGCCTGATTCACTCAGTCATTGTGTACATTGCCTGATTCACTCAGTCATTGTGTACATTACCTGATTCACCCAGTCACTCTGTACATTACCTGATTCACCCAGTCACTCAGTCATTGTGTACATTACCTGATTCACTCAGTCACTGTGTACATTACCTGATGCACTCAGTCATTGTGTGCATTGCCTGATTCACTCAGTCATTGTGTACATTGCCTGATTCACTCAGTCACTGTGTACATTACCTGATTCACTCAATCATTGTGTGCATTGCCTGATTCACTCAGTCATTGTGTACATTGCCTGATTCACTCAGTCAATGTGTACATTACCTGATTCACTCAGTCACCCTGTACATTGCCTGATTCACTCAGTCACTCAGTCATTGTGTACATTACCTGATTCACTCAATCATTGTGTGCATTGCCTGATTCACTCAGTCATTGTGTACATTGCCTGATTCACTCAGTCAATGTGTACATTACCTGATTCACTCAATCATTGTGTGCATTGCCTGATTCACTCAGTCATTGTGTACATTGCCTGATTCACTCAGTCATTGTGTACATTGCCTGATTCACTCAGTCACCCTGTACATTGCCTGATTCACTCAGTCAGTGTGTACATTACCTGATTCACCCAGTCACCCTGTACATTACCTGATTCACCCAGTCACTCAGTCATTGTGTACATTACCTGATTCACTCAGTCACTGTGTACATTACCTGATGCACTCAGTCATTGTGTACATTACCTGATTCACTACTGCAGGCAGGTATGCAAGTCACTTGCCTATCACATTTTCATGGAAAATCGATTAGATCCTGAATTACGTTTCAGCATTTTGCAGTCATGATAACGGCAGTGTGTCATCAGTGCGTCAACCAGTGGTCTACATCGGTACGAGAAGATAAACGCTGAAATAGTTATAATAGCTTACCACGAATGTATGATAGGCAAGTCACAATTCCAGTCACATTACAACCCCTTTCCACTTGCTGCCACTTACAATCTCATTTCCACTAACTTCGAATTCGTGTCATCGGGCTTCATTTCCAATTCACACTTTTCAAACTGTGTCTTTCAGTTCGCTGGTAATAATTCAAATGTTTGAACGTGAAACTTTGCCGTTACAGGAACGTTGTGTTGTTTTGCTCTGATTCGCAACCCGATGTTAGCTTGGTTGACTGACAGGTGTTTGGGGGTGCTCTATGATGATTAGCTAATAGTTTGGTAGGCCTGTCATTTTATGTAAATGTGTCATCTGAATCATGTCACGCCATAACCGAATTCTTACACCGAAAATGTTAATCTGTGGAAACAAAGATATCTGTTTCGATGAATTTAATTGTGTTTAAATAAAATATTGTTGAAAGCCTGTAGTATTTTTCGTTGAATTTAATTATAAGGATTGACTGTGCACTTCTTTCGGGAATTCGTTGCATTGAGGTATGAAACTAAAAACCAGTGTGCAAACTTTAGTAGGAATCCGGTAAAGTTTGCAGTCAGTCCTTAAATGAATACTTTTTCTCTGATGATACATCTATGTATGTATCTGAAATAGGATCCCTATCTTTCGACTCTAGAAGAACGTTAGCAAAACCCACTCAAACCCATCCATGCGTCGTGCAAATGACGTTAGTGCCAAATCAGGTTTTGCACGTGCAGTCGATCACGTGATCTTCGCATCGAGGTTTTCTTCATTTGCACGTGCTTGCATTGGCCCCAAGAGTTGAAAAAACACGTTCAAACCACAGTTCTAACGGTACTTTAAATGCCATGATTGTCAAATGTGCAACGTGAACGTTGCGTGTTGTAAGCGGGAAGATTGGCGTCGCAAGAGCAATGGGATGCAGCCGTCGTACTGTGTTTGACTTGCGAGGTCGTCTACAACGAACTGGCACCACTTCTGATCGCTCAAGGTCGGGTCGTCCACGTGTGACGTCACGTGCAGAAGACCAAATCGCCCTACGTCACCTACGTGCCGGCTACACGAACCAGGGCTGAGATGTTTAGAGGTCGACTGTCCTCATAGACCATTCGTAATCGGTTGCGGACTGCCAATCTCCATTCTCGACGTCCATATTGTGACTTGACATTCTGTATACTCATATTTTGGAACGGCGGTGTAGCCTAATGGAAGTGATTGTGGCACTGTCTGTGTATCAAGTACATCACTCAGATCTCAGCAATGAAATAATAACAATTTAACCATTGAGATCTTGACATATAGCTGAAGTCAGATCAGTCGTTCGTGTGCGACATACATATTATCCATCATATGTCCAATGGTACACAAGTATGGATCAAGGTTTCTTTCACATAACACATACACTAGTCTTGTCGTCTGTTATCTACATTTTGATTCCTGCGGTTGGGAGCAGACTTTCCTCACTTCAGTTGTACTAGGCTGGATGTTTCCTCGTGTATGAATAAGAAGACCACCTCCAATTTGTTGGGGTACGCCTTAATGGCTTGCTTCTTCAAACGCGTTGGTTACCCTTCCGCATGGATGTTAGTTCCAGGACCGTCACATCTGAAGACGTTCCACATGTCCAGTGGATATAGTCCGTTTGTCCAGGTGGACTCGAAGTACTTGTGGAACTCCACAACATCGTCAACGGATGGAGCCTGTTTCACAATGTGTGACAACACATGTCTGACCTGGGAAACAGGGATAAAATGAAGAGCTAATATTATCCTGAACTACTGTCTGACTGTAGAATCAGCTGCATAGCCTGTAGCTAATTTCACATTCTGTAACTTTCAACACAAGCACTGTGCATAATGAAAATCAAGAAAACTTTCCCTACACTTCTAAAGTCCTGCTTCACAAGGGATGGAATCAGATGGTAGCTTAAAGCTGTAGCCTTGTCCAACAGCATGTGTAGAGTCTCGTGTAGGTTTCAGCAGTCTTGTTCGGCAGGAAACCAAACACCAGTGGTACCATCACTCCAAGAACAAATGTTCGAATGGTGAACAGGGATGGTAGAACAGAGCAGGTGATGTCTGGAATATTCCATCTACATGCCGACTGAGTTCTACAGGCCAGCATTAGAGGCGAATACGATGATCTTATCCTCCCCAGCACCATCCTCTCCGAGAAGGAATCGATCACCCAGTACAGTTGACGTCCACTCGTCCTCCAGGCTTATCTAGGTTCTTCTTCATGGCATCTTGGGGAACCACTTCCTCCGCTCACGGTACAGCACTGACCTCACGTTGATGAAATGTGGCAGGTTGGTAGCAGTCTCTTGTAGGGTGGTTAGTCAAAAGACGAACCTTCTCCTCCCCCTAGATGACCTGCTTCCTCTCTCGCCCTCTTCCTCATGTTGCCCTTCAATTTCCTCGCTGCTACTTCTCCAAAGTTGGGTGGGTGAGTGTGACCGTGACTGCTATGTTACGGAATCATATTGAATTTATTGCGACATGGCCACTTTATAAGAGCAATCTGTCCTGCCTCAAAACTTCTCCTCAGCGTTTCCTTCTCACAACCCTCAGCTGCTTAATGAACATTTCCTCCTGATCTGTGGTCCGTGATTCTCTATCATCTTCTTAAGTACCAGTGGGCAGCTACTAACAACCAGCAATTAACTGCTACATAGTTAAAAAACAACCTTCTCCTCCTCCTCTCCCAACTGACTACTAGCGATTAACTCTTGCATGGTTAAAAAAACCTCCACCTCGTAAGTATCTGTAGTCACCTACTGACGACTCCACCCCTCTAGCCCGCTGTTGTTACTAGCCACTAATTAGTACCTCTAGTTAAAACAACAACCGCCAGCTGCTCAATGAACCAGCTGCTGGGGAGTCAGTACAGCTAACAGAACAGCCACACGAGAGGAAAGAAGTACTAATTGATGGCTTGTAACAATAGGGAGGTAGAGGGACGGGGGCTAGCTAGAGATGCCGTATACTCGACATTCAACGACGTAGACCAGCCGAGACGTAGAAATGCAGCAGATGGATTAGGAGGGTCACCGACAAAGTGTTTAATAAAACACTTCAAATTACACACAATATTTCACAATCAAAACAACTCTCTTCTTCCTTAACATTTACAACAACAGAATTGATCAACATTCAACTACACATACTACCCGAGAAGCAGCAATGGAGAAGAAGGAAAACAAGGATAGTACACACCATTAATTCACATTCACTACAACTCTGTGCAACCTGACGGCTTCGTTGAGTCTGTCCTTAATGTGTGCATGCATGAGCTGTCTTTAGTTTCGTATCACTGAAAACAAAGCATAACAACTTTGCTATACACAAAGCAAGTGATTATGAACATTAATATGTTTCGAAATCGCTAGTATTCAATTATTTATTCATGTCTACGAAACGACCGTCTACGAACCA
The DNA here is from genome assembly GCF_037392515.1 of Haliotis asinina. Taxonomy (NCBI): domain Eukaryota; kingdom Metazoa; phylum Mollusca; class Gastropoda; order Lepetellida; family Haliotidae; genus Haliotis; species Haliotis asinina. The sequence goes on from NC_090282.1 coordinate 46,451,775, forward strand.
GTCTGGGTTACGAATCCACGTACGTACAGCGTCTGCGAACTGGTTCAGCCTACTAAAACCCCGCCTCCTGAGTCTGAGATTACAAGCACTGGATTCATTCACGAGTCACCGTATTGTCAGCAGATTTGTCACCATACCAGTGCAAGCCCACAAGTAATAGGCGACATGAACGTGCATTTTATCAGACCAAACCCTCTGTAAACAATCATCATTAAGGCGCACTTGCCTTTTGTACTATTTTCTTTCTTTGCAGCGACGCTACAATGGGTAGCAAGAACGTTAAGGTTCCAGACAGTTACTCTCTCTCTCTCTCTCTCTCTCTCTCTCTCTCTCTCTCTCTCTCTCTCTCTCTCTCTCTCTCTCTCTCTCTCTCTCTCTCTCTCTCTCTCTCTCTCTCTCTCTCTCTCTCTCTCTCTCTCTCTCTCTCTCTCTCTCTCTCTCTCTCTCTGACAAATCATGCACGAACACAGTTGAAAAACATTAGGCCTACACTGCAAATGCTATCACTGTACGTTAATGGCTTGATCGATGGTCCCATTTAGATTCTATCACTCTTCATATGCCTGTGCCCGAATAAGGTGTTTTGAACGTATTTCCAAGAACGATGGGCGCCTTCGGTGAACTATGGCTGGTGTTCCAGGAAATCCACGGAGTTATATCATCACGTGACAGCTACATTACTCAAAATCTGTTTCAAACGGTGGCGATATCACACATGCAGTTATCAGCTATACGCTTCAAAACGATTGTGTGAACACACTGTGAGTAGGAATCTGAAATCCAGTGACTGTTGCTAGATGCCTAACTTTCCTTGTCATTGTCATTCAAACATCGCCTATAGCTATTCATATTGATGTCAGTCTCAATATCGTTTATATATTCAGACACAATATATTCAGTCCAGTACGATCGTCACGAAGATCAATCCATAGTCTTAGCTCAAACAAACTGCTAAACCACTGCTGCAACGACGAAAGATTTGAAGGCGTACATGTATGTACAGTATGTACATTTCAATGGCCAACTGTAATTACTGTTTGGGGAATAGCGTGGACATATAGAAAGGTGACCTTATTGGACTAATTCCTAACCGTTCGAAACCTTTGAGTTGATAGTAGGTAACATCTTAAATTGACAATACTGAGACCGAAATACCGAACTAGATATGCTTTCCGTATTCAGTATCAAAACTCCTTAGCTGAGAGGACACAAGCGATTATGTCACAACGCGGGCTAAATATAGCAAACACTTCTGATTGGTTCAATAAGTGGATAGGAATCTGAGTGACGCGTTGCACAGAGAACCTCCTCATAATGTTGCAGGGTACCTATGTACTTTTGAAATGTGCTTTATTGCCTGCCCACCCAACTGATTCACTAAGTTTCTCTTTCGTCATGTAAGTGTGATTGTGTTGACTTTTATTCTTCACTTTTAGGTTATTGAAGTTGATATTATTTGACAGTGAGTTTAGTTTTACACCGCACCCAGCACTACTCCAGCTGTATGGTGGCTGTCTGTAAGTAATCGAGTCTGGACTAGATTATCTTATGATCAACAGCATGAGCATCTTTCCACACAGTTGGAATACGATGACACGTGTCAACCAAGTCAGCGACGCTGGTCGACCACCCAATACCGTTAGTAGCCTGTTATGACTAGCATGAGTTAGTAAAGGTTTATTCTAACCCTGGATTTTTACAGGTCTCGTGATATGATAAGATATGTGTACTTTTTAACTGAATGTTTTAACTTTATCAGTAGTTTGTCCTTTCATCTTTCCTACCGGCAGACCATTAATTGTTGTATTCTGCCTTTTCACTTTTTACCTTCTTAGTTGCTCAACAATTACTATTCGTGACTTTCCCCGTCGTAACAACTGTGGGGCTGCAGATAATTATTTGGATCAGGGATAATCTGTATATAGATCTAGTCTCCCTGTTTTGACTCAGGGTATTTCATTCCCCAAAATGAAAAATGAGGAATAAAATGCCAGATGGTAACAGAAGGAGGAGCGTTTCATGTTGCATGATTTTATTACTTTTCCTTGCTAACCGAAACGGTTTTCCAATAAAAAAGAGTTTCTTTTGGTTTGTCTTAATTGTTACTGCTGACGGCAGGCAATAAATGACAATGCATGGTGCATTAAATGTTTTTCTACGTTAGTTTTGGGCAATCACGTAATGTATCCCAGTGTTAGGGGTTTTCAACGGTATCAGACAAAAACGTAATTTTCATCTTTATTATCATTTTAAGTTTTGATTTTGCTAACCTTGAGTGATAAAGGTATATTCATCTATTTCACAAAAAAGTATCGTGTGTTTCCAACAAAAACAGCTTTTATAACATCGTATCAGCGAAACTGCAGTCGCTTGTCACATCCGGGTATTTTTGTATGTGTTTTCGACGGTGAACCATACTTTTCCCTCCGCATCGCGAGAGGGTGATTTGATCACGTGGCTTCCTGTTTCATACATAACCTGTCACTAGCAGACGACTGATCTTGTTGTGTTTTGCTAGCTATTTTATGTTATACAGACAATTGATTTTGCATCTGAAGTGGTATTAACGATCGAGGGTAAATAATGTTGTTGTTTATCTGCTCTTTACATAACTTAATTACTTGATTTCAATTGTAAATAAAACGTCTCACGACAGGAACTGGGCATCCGCCCTACCGATGAAAATGTGCACTCCGATCGTGCACAGCTAGCTTTGGGATACAGTAGCCCTGAAGCTGAGTTAATACTGATCCAGACCGGTGTGATATTAATGCTGTTTTAGGGTTAAATTATAAACTAACTGTGGAGTAGACGTGGATTAGTATTAATAACGGAGATCAAAGGGCAAAACTCCACGAGCTTTGCTTCGACGCAAACAATCTTTACGGATGTGCAGGATTGAGAGCTGAAGACAATTTTTGTGAAAGAAGGGGTGCGCACTTCATATTTGACCCGTTTTCAATGGTTATTTGATAAGCTTTTAGATCCAATGAGGTGGGGGCGGGTTGGGGATGCAGGGGAATCTCATAGCGATCGATAATGCCAGCCAATGAAAGTCTTCGTTACACTTTTAAAGCACACACCCATTCGCTCTGACTGAGTTCGGTATTCAGGGTGCTTAATTCGTTTTGAGGGTAGTAAACCGAAGTACAAAATATTGCACTGTTGATTTGCGATTATACTCTTATAAATTTGTTTTTATTTGTGGGTTTTTTCATGATCAACAATATATATTATATGCCAAGAATAGGTAGTAATTAGGTTTTAATTATGTTCATTTATTTATGATTTAAGGATGAATTACACGTATCCCACATATATGAACCTGAGTTCATAATGAATAAAGTTCTGTGATATTACTTTTAAGGCAGCACAAATGGATACAAAATAATAGAAACTGAAACATTTAAGCAGGAATATTTCAAACAAATTCCCCTCTAATATATCCCACAAACTGGACTCAAAGATATACATATAAGAATATGAACAAAAGCAAGGAAACTATTAGTACCCAATGTGAAAGTTAACATGTCTGTAAAATTCACTGATTCAAATGATTATCTGTCCCTGGCGGTAATCCTTGCCCTGTTTTCAACATTTCAGTGGTGAGAAGTAAGTTGTGTTCCCGGTCAGAGGGAGTCCACACCATGAGTCGGGGTAAGTTGACATCACAGCAAGACCATATATGTGTGGTCTCTGTTGACATATTCCTTGTTGTGTGTGTGTGTGTGTGTGTGTCTGTCTGTCTGTCTGTCTGTCTGTCTGTCTGTATGTATGTATGTATGTATGTATGTATGTATGTGATTAAGGCTGGTTGCAAGAGGTGTACATATTCTTCTGGGCTGTGAGCACTTTCCATGCTGCTTGTTGTGTATGTGACTAAGCTTAAGGCTGTATAATGATTCCAAGATTGTTCTATATTCTTCTGGGCTGTGTACAGTTTATATGCTGCATGTGTGGTTATTTGAAATCACCCTGATGTTTGTCTTCAACATGGCAGTCCAGCACTGTCACCTAGGGGTTATTAGATGTCACAAGACGAGGTGCCAGCTGAGACAACTCAGCATGACATGAACTGGAGCCACAATGTGCATGGGTAGCAAATATGGATTTGGATTCCATTTCTGAGTGTCAGTTGACCTTTGACACACATTTCATTTATTTGAACCTGTTACGGTAAACAAAATCGACCCCATTTTCCGTTGGTATATTTTGGAAACTCACAGAGGTAATTATGTGTATGCATAAATATTTTTAAAGCAACAACAAAGTTCCATTCATATCCCCAAAATAGCAATGAACCTTCAGTTCTTTTGGCAACCAAGGCAACCAAACTGCATGCAATATGGCAACTACTCCCTTGTTGTAATCCATGTTGTGTGGTATACACCTTAGTGACACACGTGTCATCATTCACCTGATGTTGAATTATTGAATTTATAACAGGCATAATAAGTAGTAGCACCACTCTGACATTACCTGATGAAGGTTCCCATTTGATATTTCTCATGTCTGTGATAACTATTAGGGTTGGGTATTGCCAAAAATTTTGTACTGCAATATATTGTAATATGTGTTGGCAATATGTATTGCAATATATTGTGAAAGTGTAACACATGGTTTAAGGTAACAAAATGACTGTTGCCACTGGCTGGAATCAGATGTGATTGTACAAGAGATCAATTGGAAATGCTTCCAAATTGAAGACTTCGCTTTAAAGTTCGTAACTCGAGGAAAAGCATCTTGCTTTATTTATATGACTTAAGAGTCATGCAAATGCAATTGTATGTCCAATAGAGATTTTTAAATCTATGAACTATGTACAGTGATATAAAGGAAATATGACTGTTATTAGTATTTTTGACTACATCACATAAATTACTGATCATGGTCACTTGAATTGCTGATAGCTGAACTGTTTCACGAAAAAATGTACTGCAATATATTGTATTGCAAACTTCAAATTGCAATATAATCGTTAATTGGTATTATCGCCTACCCATAACAACTACATTTAGTCAGGTCTGATGTGGCAAATGTATTGGGTGTTATGTACTCCGCATTTGGAAACAACAAGAATGGAATTATCAGAGGGGTTAAAAACACTGAACAGAGGATTAACTGGTAGTACACTGTGTTATATTACACAGTGGATTTGTCACAACTTAGTATTTGTATCAGCATGTTTATTTATGCAGAATGAATACACCGATATCCTTTCAACATGTGTCTATGTAACAATGTCATTTCTTTAACCATCCATTATGGATTGCTCATCGTTATACAGCCTCGATATATCTCCAGGGTATACATTCCCATAAGTCTCATGCAACGATGGCTCAGCCCGATAAATGTAATACCTCCCTTGGCTGGCTGTTTATCCAAACAGATGTCTACGCTGGGAAGTTAAGCGAATTCACTTTCGCATTTTAAATTATCTAAGCAATTAAACTTGGCAACACACACCATGCAGGGGTTCTCTGAAGGAGGTAAAAAGAGTTCTTATGTGTATCTTTTTAAAGTTTCAGACCTATCAATTTGTCAGTATGATTTCCCTCAAATCTGTGTCATACTGCGTACAAACCTTCACAGCTGCAACCACTATCTTTGTTGACACTGGCAAGCTCTGTTGTAACAGTGGCTTAACTGACTGGTTGATAAGAGACTGTGGGAGGGTATAAAATTATCAGACTGACCCGTAGATGCATCTAGGGTATAGTGGAGACTTATGTTGGAACATATATCCTGGAGATATCAAGGAGGATTGTTATCGAACTGAACGAGTTTTTTAAAGATGCCTGGACATTATGAAGAAACTACCTCAGCTTATCAGTGAGACTTGCCAATGCAAAAAACAACTCAAACGCACCTGTAACAAAATTGTGAGACCATTTGAGAAATTATCATGAGTTATATGCATATTTTACAATTCTAGAATGTCAAAAGACATGTCACATGGAACACATTTCTTTGTTAGATGTATGTGAATGGGATATTGTTCCTTTGTGTTAATATTTATGGGTATATTCCTCCAACATGGTAATTGCTGTAGATATATTAGCTGTAATTTATAATCATGATCTGCGTTTGTTTTCATTCATTTGTTGCAACACTGATGGACAAGTTCTCAAGGGCAGACATGTTGATCTAGGCCGTTTACAGGTTTCCCAATGGCAGACATATTGATGTCGGCTTTGCACATATTCACAAGGGCAGACATATTGATCTGGACTGTGAGCAGGTTCTCAAGGGCAGACATGTTCATCTGGGCTGTGCACAGGATCCAAAGGGCAAGCATGCTCATCTAGGCTTTGCACATATTCTCAAGGGCAGACATGTTGATTCGGACTGTGCACAGTTTTCCCATGGGCAGACAAGTTGATCTTGGCTGTGCACAGATTCCCAGGTGCAAACATGTTCATCTGGGCTGTGGACAGATTTCCTAGTGGCAGACATATTGATCTGGGCTGTGCAAAAATTCCCAGGGACAGACATGTTCATCTGGGCTATGTTCAGGTTTCCAGTCGCAGGGCCATATTGATCTGGTCTGTGCACAAGTTCTCAATGGCAGACATGTTTATTTTGCCTGTGCACATATTCCCAGAGGCAGACAATTTGATCTGGACTGTGCACAGGTTCTCATGGGCAGACATGCGCATCTGGGTTGGGAGCAGATTTCCAAGGGCAGGCATGTTCATCTTAGCTGTGCACAGGTGCCCTAGGGCAGACATGTGCATCAGGGCTGTGCCCGTATTCTCAAGGGCAGACATAGTGATCTGGACTGTGCACATATTCCTGGAGCAAACATATTGATTTTGGCTGTGCACATATTCCCAGTGGTAGACATATTGGTCTGGATTGTGCAGAGGTTCTCAAGGGCAGACATGTGCATCTGGGTTGGGAGCAGATTTCCGAGGGCAGACATGTTCATCAGGGCTATGCACATATTCACAAGGGCAGGCATATTCATCTGGGCTGAGCACAGATTCCCATGGGCAGACATATTGATCTTGGCTGTGTACAGATTCCCAGATACAGACATGTTCGCTAGGGCTGTGCCCAGGTTCCCAAGGGCAGATACCGGTATGTTGGTCAAGGTTTTGCACAAGTTCCGAAAGGGCAGACATGTTCAAATTGGCTGTGCACAGATTCCCATGGGCAGACATATTGATCTGGGGTGTGCACAGGTTTCCCAGTGGCAGACATAGTGATCTCTGCTAATCCCAGTGGCAGACATGTTGATCTGAGCTGTGCACAGATTCCCCTGGGCAGACATGCTGATTTGGTCTGTGCACAGATTCCCAAGGACAGACATATCGATCTGAGCTGTGCACAAATTCCCAAGGGCAGACATGTTTGTCTGGGCTGTGCACAGATTCATCTACTATTTCCCTGTTTCAAACAGCAAAATTTATTTGCCAAACCATCAAGCATCGAAGGCACAAAAGGGCACTTATAATCATAATTACATATAATCTGAAATATGGGCAGTAAGAATTCTCTCTCTGTATTGTAAACTATGAGATCTGTTAGAGTGAATCTGCACTAGTCAGCCTAAAATTACTTATGATTTTTCTATTGTGTTAAACTGCATGTTTTCTGTGCATATACAAACTTACAATCTGACATGAAACTGATCATTCCACATGTTACCCCTGATACATGACATCTTCACTTAACAAGCTTCATTGTCACATCACTCTCACTCTGTTTAGAATCTGACTCAGAGGATGATGGCTACACCTGCATGGAACTGCCAACCCTCATCAGGCAGCTTAAATCTGTGCTAGACCAGTACCCTGATGATGGACAGATTCTCAAGGTAAGTCAGTGTTGAACTGCTACCCTGATGATGGACAGACACTCAGGGTGAGTTTATGTTGGACTGCTACCTTGATGATGGACAGACACTCAGGGTGAGTTTATGTTGAACCAGTGGCTCTATCTGTGGGATGAAGAGTCAGTGTCTATACTGGTTTGTCCCACTGATTTTGATTTACATGCCATTATTAAAGATGTAACAAGAGGTTATGACAATAACAATAAAGTGAAACAAGCTGATCAACAAACACTGATAGAATCAAATTCAGCTCTCTGATATGGTGTGTCTGACCACAGTTTCTTATCACTGGCCATTGTTTAAATTCAAATACCTAAAGGTCTTGTCTTCAACAGGAGCTCATCCAGAATGCAGAAGATGCAGATGCCACCGAGATGCGAATTCTGTATGACACTCGAGATATCCGGCCTAATATTGATCCAAGGCTCCGCAAAAAGAGGCAGTACCTGGCCTCATTACAGGTTTCTGTAGATCATTATCTTTGCAAATGAAATGTGTTACCACATTCTTTTTACACCTAAACAGACAGATCAAGCTTTAAGTTAGCTGATGTTGTGTGTAACAGAATATATCAGAATATATGTTAACATATTAGCTGATTATACAATGAAATCTATTTCAGAGTGCTCCTAACTGAAAGAAGTGCACCTAATGCAGTAAAACTCATGCTAATCTCTCTCCTAGACAAGCCAAGCCCTACACTTGTTCTGTTGGCAGTGAGGTTGTGTCAGCATATATACAAAGATGTCAGTTTGAAATTGTCTTAAGGGTGTTGAGTAAGCTTGGCACATGTGTGAAAATGTATTTGTTTCATAAAAGCAACATGTCTAAGACCCAGGTTTGATTCCCCAATGTGTGAAGCCTATTTCTGTGTCCCTAGGTAAGATATTGCTGGAACTAATCTTCACAAGTAATGCACTGTGCTGTGTTCAGGCCCCAAATGTTCACAAGTAATGTACTGTGTTGTGTACCGGCCCCAATGTTCACAACTAATGCACTCTGCTGTGTTTCAGGCTCCAGCCCTGTGTGTGTACAACAATGCCTTGTTCACAGAAAAGGACTGGTGTGGAATCAAGATGCTACATAACAGTGTGAAAGAGGAGGAACCACTCAAAGTTGGGCGCTTTGGGTTAGGGTTTAAGTCTGTGTTCCACATAACAGGTGAGTATGCAGTATCTCGCTGACATTGTATTGATAAACTCATGAAGCTGTGAGCAATAACAACTGACAAAACCATGCACAATATGTGATATGAGTGTCATATAGCAGCCTACAAACATCTGATGGAATTAGCTTCAACCACAGGCAAACTGTAGCGCAAATGTGGTTGTGCAGCATAGGGAATATGACAAGTCTTCATATATGTGAGCGAAGCAAGCAAAGGTTGGCAATGTCCTTCCATCACTTTGGATTGAAAAATATTTTCATCTCAAAATGAAGTATAACTTCATGTCGTACATATTGCGTACATTGTCTCCCACTGAGTTTCATAAATATCTATTTGTGTTGTTTACTCCCAAAGTAAGACAGGGTATGGCATGATAACAAGACCTATGCTTTAAGGGTTGAGTCTCTGTCGCCAGATTGTTAGGTGATTAGCCTCCTAGCTTGGAGCTAGAGGTGTTCATATGGCCACATCAACTGTCTCCTGTTATGACGAAAGGGTTTATTAACCCTCTGCACAGTTCAGTCACACATCAAGTACATCCATGTCAATCTGCTCTTCATCTACGATGTCTTCAAGGTTCCGAAACTCTCAGACCATCAGGCAGCCTATGGCAGTGCAGACAACCATAGAGTTTGCAAAACCTCAGATCAACATTCAGCATATTTCAAGTCTGACTTCTACAGGGTGTACAAACTCTCTTAGACATCAGTAGATAATAGAAAACCCACTAGCAGTCACAAACTCTAACTCATCACCACTGTGATCCAGCCAGGTTTGCGAATCTTGCGAGATTATACCACTTTTTGAACCACCTAACCGTGACATCAGCATTTAATCCAGATGACTTCATGGACAACATTACCAGCAAAGTTACCCAAGCTATGGAACGTCGTCTTGTGTCAGATAGACCCAGGGTGCTGAAGTATTGTCTTGGTTTATGGATGCTTTACCTGTACCTTCACCAAACCAGGCCTCTAATTCTGTGTATTCAGAATGATTATCACCATCCTGCCGAAACCAGTACCGTTATCTCAGCTTGCAGAGAAGCTAAAAGTAGCATTTGCCAAGCTGGTAAGAATCAACAAGAGAAGAAACGTTTATCACTCAGAAATTGCCGTTTCATAATATGGAACCTTTCTTTAAGGTGCCACAGCTATTGAGTTAAGGATTGTGAAGTAACTCAGCTTGATACTACTACTAGCAGGGCATTCTTTGGGTTAGCAAGGTTAGGGCCATCAATGAGGCAGTGATTTAAACGGTCAAGCATGAATGGTTTGTTAGAACTTTTAGTTCAACTAAAAGATCAGCAACATGTGCGATTCTTACAGGCTGCATCTACAGTCTGGACAACAACATACAACTGTGGCTCATTATCATCATGGATATCTGCTAAATATCTAGCCCTGACAGCAGGATAAACAATGTTTATCTTGGAGCTCTTTCACCGATATCAACAACATCCTGTATATGTGCCTGTCCACAGGAACCTTCCTTACCATAACTAGAATATGCATCAAGGTTGACTGATCAAACACAGATTATCTACGAATATAAGGGGAAGATGCAAAGACAAGGGTGCATCATTATCACTGCATATTGCCATCCTTGGCAAGGTTGTTGTCATTGCTGATGCCTACCACCAAGGATGAGAAAAGTACAAGAAAAAAGTTTTGAGGGGTGATGCCTAATTTGCAATTGCCTTTGACAGTTGTGGCGAAATCAAGATAGAGCTACATACCTTTGCTTGTTTGTCGCTAGAAATGGAGAGTCCTCCCTTTTTGAAAATTGACCCATGACCATAAACACTTGTAACCAAGCCCATTGCAGTGCTTCAGCCAAGCATCAGCACTGCACCATTCACACTAAAAAATATGCAGTTACACTTTTTTTCAGTGTTAGATGGTACTCACCCCGTTTAATATAATCCACAAGTCTTCGATACCATGGTAACCATGAATCGCAAAAGTTTCAAATGTATTGGCACACATTTTAGTATACTGTTAAGGTGCCAGCTGGCAACTCCTAGCTGGCGACATCCTGGCTGAAGCATTGCCATCTTTGCATCAGCAGGGACTTGGCAAGGCATTCTTCCTTGACGATGAAATCCAGGCAAATCAACAAGCAGACCAACTCAGACGTTGGCTACTGTGAGTTTATTATCAGACTACTGACAGTTACCTGGAATTACGGTACCAGAAGACCGGTAGGCACGCATCCAAGCAAGTGTACCAGATGCCATGAACACCATTGGTGGAGCCAGAGGGGGATGTAGGGGAGCACACTTCAACAAGGAAGTTACCCCAGGAACATGGTCTCAAAAAGAAAGTACTCTAGTACTCAATATATAAATCACTGACAAGTCAACAGTATAATCTGCAGGGCTCTACAAGACAGTTCAACTATATGACAAGTAGGACTCTTCAAGATCAACGCCACTGTTTACAACTGACATTCCATCTGTACCGGATCTTCAAGCCTTGGCTCTTGACACACTAATCTTACCGTGGAGGGACTGAACATGTATGCATTCCAGCAGCCAATTCTGTTACCACAGGTTCTACAGAAGATCACCCATCCGTAAGTTTACAACTCAATTGGCCGTGCCTTAGTGGGCAGCGATAACCGGGGTTCCAAACAGAAAACAACTCTTGGGAGAACCAATGTTGCATCCACCAGATTGGACAATTCTACTTATCCACCCTAACACAAGGCAACCACATGGCAATCAACCAGGGCTCCAGTTTCACGCATTTAACATATGCATTGCCTGAGAAGAAGAGGGTACTTCCTCCGAGCAGCTAAGGCAGTTACACTGGCCTTGATACAATCACCTCAAATTCTCTACAATAATAAGTGGAAGAGTTTTGACCAGTTTTCTGTATGCAAGGTGTTTTCAGCTGTGAAGGCTTCACATGCATAACAGCAGAGTTTCACTCGAGAGCTACTAAATACCTGAGGAATCTACACTCAACATACGTGGCAGTGATCAACTCCATGATTGCCATGGATTTAGGGGTAAAACTCACCAAAGTGCCAGGAATCGTTGACTTACTGAGATCATTCAAGTCAGAAGATGAGTAGAGATTCAGAGCACCGGCTTGGGATATCAGCGTAGTGCTGCAACATTTGACCAGTGACAGTTACGAGCTGCTGAGACAAACCACACTTAAATGGTTAACACAAGAGATGTTATTTCTCCTTGTGCTGGTAACAGCAACAAGAATTTAAGAGATACATGCTCTTGACTGCAGAAAAACTAGGTTTGACACTGGACAACATGCAAATGTCCATTTAGGACTTAAATCAGTGAGATAGACAGTTCATGTACTGGCACTATTTATGATATTTGGACCGGATCTGTCCTGATGTCATTCCACGGACTATTGACTGTTGAAGTCTTCCAAGCTGTGATCTTGTTTTTTATTAAAGTTGTATCCTATGAGCTAGGTTAGAAGTTAGGGGTGGAGTCCACCTGGGACTTAAATGGGACTTTAGAGCAAATTATCCACTACCAGGTCAACCAGACTGACAATTCCACCTCCCAACTTTTCTACGATCATCAAACCAGGTGGTACACAAGACCTGTCCCAGTGCCCAGTGAGAGCCCTGAAGATCTACTTAAAAGGGAATGCTAAAAGTGGGAGGAAGACTGCTTTTGGAAGTCAGACACAGCTAGTGTTCACCAACCATTATCTTTGGGATATCGCTTCTGAAGATGTATCCAGGTATCCAACAGTTTGGACCATTCACAGTAGTGCAACAACATGATTTCAGCTAGATGAAGAGAAACTCACCCTTACCATACGACTTGTTAACGCAAGACAACTGTTCCATTGCCATTGTCTGAAAGTCCATGTTCTCCTGCCTTACGAGATAAGTTAGCACATGAGTGAAATAGACTCAGTTTGGGAGACAGCCCTTACCTTAACAAATGGGTGGCGATTCAGTTTTGGTAATAGGCCTTACCTTTGTATATGGATTGTCCCAGATAACTAGACATTGTTACATACTAGTTTATCTTAATACATGAATTTATAAGATTATCTTCTTTCATTAATGTAAGAGAAGGTGGCACCCTGATTACCATCAGAATTTTGGGTGCAGGAAGCTGAAAGAATCCCTGGGTGCACATGATCAGAGAACACTACACTGACTGATCAGTCACTGTGAATTCAGATGGGTGTCTGATTCAATACCTATCCAGTCCAATTCCGTAAGCAAATTCTATAGCTTTAGTCAGAATAAGGAAAAATGTATAATTTTTATGATAAACTTGGTATTTTATACTTATCCTGACTCCAGATTTGAAGGGCCATCCCAACCGTCCCCTCTCAGCACTACAGACTTCACTGTAGGCTTCACTTTCAAGAGAAAGTGATGAGAGCATGGCTCAGATCACATGGAACCGATTTGGTGGGAAAGTGGAGGCAACTCAGGGGTGAGCAATTTTCTGCTCCCCTCAGGGAAATAGGAAGTTTCCATGTAACCGTTGAAAGGAGAAGGAATTAAGCAGGATAAGTCAGGATAAGTATAAGTATAAAACATTAATTTTGTCATGAAAATTACATTTTAGAAGTATGTAATTTATTTGCACGTTTTCCTCTACATATGTGTAGAAATGTATTTATGATCATAACTAAAGTATTGCAACAGAGTAAGGTTTTTGTGTAATATGGGGTAGTTTGTATGCATGGGACACTTCATTTCGGTCCAGTATTATTGTGGCTGCTGTGAATATTTTGGACCAAAGTTACTGGTATCAGTGGACCACACAATGTCTCCACTACAGTTACTATAAACATTACTGAATGACATTTTGAGTAAAATTAATGAGCCAGATTACACAAGTCCAGATACTCAAAGGGCATGTAGTATTAAGAGATAGTAACCCAATACCAATTTACTGACACTCTACAGACTGCACAGGGCACAGAGCATCCATATCACAGGAGCACTCAAATCAGTTGTACACTCTAGGCCTGTCAGTTGAACCCTTGAAATTCATCTCAGCCACATACAGTGAGTTCTTCACCAATAAGGTCACAGCCCTGGGAGTTTTGTTTCCTGACTCAATACCACCAATGACAGATCATGAAAAAGTTGCAATGCAAAGTCCCGAAGCTCCACAGTTTAAAACCAGATGCAAGCTTAAACTACCTTAAACGAAGATAAGGATGTAAACCAAGGCAACGCTTGCAGTTGCTCTGTGGCTAATTATGATGATAACATCCCACATAATGGCATGTCTAAATCTACAAAGCATCCGGAATCATGGATCTTGACCATTTCCTGTCTACAAATGTTGGCGTAAATGATTCTTTGGACAACTCACTTTATATGAGAGATTTCTTCATCAATATTAAGTTTTAGTACAGAGAGGTCATATCTGTCACTCATCAAGATATCATTTATATCCTGTTAGAACACTATCAGGATGTCACTACCAGGATATCACAGTTCCAGAAATCACTCTAAGGCAGTAGAAGTCGCTATTTGGAGAGCTCACATCCATGCCAGATCTAACATCTGAGATTCCTTCAGAACTGTATGATTCCCCATCAAGAGAAACAGCTAGACTGTCATGATGCCTACTGATATAATGTTCATAACTACACATGGAAGATGAATCCCGACAATGTCATACACGGGTCTTGGATTGTCATCTCTTCACAGATGCTTCACTCATAGGAGCTCATGTAGAGGACAAGAGGGCACTGGGTTGCTGTGAGATTTAGATTAACCAGTCCACTTTGACATATTTGAGATATCTGCCATCTGATGGATTGATTGCTGTTTAACGCAGCACTCTGTAATATTTCAGCTATCAGTCATCTGGCACTAGACACTAATACTTAAGAAATTACTGGTTACTATAAACAACACCACCATAGTTGCCTATATCAAAAGTTTAAGAGGAACCCACTCTCAAGACCTTATGGGCTTTATAAAGGAACTTGGGACAGTCAGCATTGCAATATACTGGCCAGAGTGACTGTAAGTGAGTGTAGTTTTACACACACTCAGCAGTATTCCAGCTATATGGTGGTGGTCTGTAAATAATCGAGTTTGGACCAGGCAATCCAGTGATCAACAGCATGATGATCAATCTGCTCAATTGGGAACCAATGACATGTATCAACCAACTTAGTGAACCTGACCACCCGATCTCATTAGTCACCTCTTACAACAAGCATAGTCGGCTTTTATGGCAAGCATGGGTTGCTGAAGACCTATTCGGCCCCACAATTTCATGGGTCCACATATTGGCCAGACTTGTCATAGAAAAACATTGTACACATGATGTACAGATGATAAGCATTAAGGCTATTTTCAGACTAGATCTTGACAGGTAAAATGGAAACATTGTGCAGATGGGATCGTGAGTATTTTCAGAGTACAGCTTGACAATTAGAAAGGAAACATTAGACAGGTGGGATCATGGGTATTTTCAGACTGCATATCGACAAAGTTCATATCACTAAGGCTGATGGATATTTTCAGCATATTTGAGGCATTAGGACTGGCATTCATTGAATGTTCCTTTACCATTACTTATCACAGTGTAGCAACTACTGTTACACAGAGAGTAGGGTAATAGCTCACTCTGCTGCATTACCTGTGGATGCCAAGTCTGAACAAATCAGTTGCAGTGACAATGATATATAATTGAGTAGGCTTGCTCTTTCCCAAGAGATAGCATTGTCTGAAAATTATCAATAACTTTGGAAGAACAGCTATTGAAAATGGCAGTAGTTTTGTGCAGGATGTATACGTCATGGTAAAAGCTTATAGAACATTTTAATATAAACATTGAAATGTGATTAATCATGTTGGTATGCTGAAGTATGCATGTATCAAGCCCAAAGCTGGATATTGAAAGAAATATTAATCTTTCCAAGCATTCAAGAAACTGGTTAAGTTTAACAGGTAAACAAAACATGTGTCCAACTTACAGTCAACCAAACATTGGTGCCAAATCATTTGTGCAGAAATGGAAAGTTCACTGGTTCCTGGTGAATTGATCTACCAAGTTGTCTCTATGGTTTGATTATTTGATAAGGGTTTACTTTGAATAAATGTGAGGACAAATGATAATGTCACAATTCTTAAACCTTGCATGGTTGCTTGAAACAAATACTTGAATCATATGATATAAAAAGATGTTGAAAGAAAACTTGTTGATGCTGAAATTGACTTTCTGATCTTAGGAAAAACATTCAGCACAGAAGGATCATGACTGTGTAAAATTGTGTTATAATTCCTGAAGTAATTATGACAAATATAAACATCTTTTAAGAAAATAATTGATCTAGTGTAACAGTATTAGTTGACATTTTATGTTGTTGGCTAAAAGAATGAAAGCGCTAAAATGTCATGACAATTCTACAGTTATTGTTTCTTTTTTTTTTCCAGATTTCCCTTGTGTTATAAGTGGGGACACTGTGTTATTCATCAACCCCCATGTGAGGAATCTGGACAGAGTCTGCTATATGAAGAAACTCATCTCTCTTCCAACAGAGACTAAGCAGACCCTCCTCCAGGTCTTCCGCGGGACATTTGGCTTCACAGATGATGTAGCGGAAGGAGGTTATTATCAAGGAACTATCTTGTGGTTTCCCCTCAGAGTAAGGGAGTCAGAGCTGTCAGATAATTGTTACAATAAGGAGAAGGTGATGGATCTTTTCAAGGCATTCAAGGCAGAGGCTTCCATTACCCTCTTATTCCTGAAGTCCATGGAGAAGATACAGTTGTACCAGAGGCTTTCAGAAGAAACTCTGAACATTGACTTCACAGTACAGCTTTCTCCTGCCTGTCTCCAGTCAGTCAGAAAGGAGAAGAAGACTTTCATTAGTGAAGTGAAACAGTTAAATGGAGGCATACCACCATCATCAATTGAAGGCCAGCTTAACTTGACTGTGGAAATACAGGAAAGGGGAACAAAATCTGTCCAGGAATGGATTGTTATTAAC
The DNA here is from genome assembly GCF_037392515.1 of Haliotis asinina. NCBI lineage: Eukaryota > Metazoa > Mollusca > Gastropoda > Lepetellida > Haliotidae > Haliotis > Haliotis asinina. Next base: position 46,468,753 of record NC_090282.1, read on the forward strand.
TTTTACAAAGGAGGACATTTGAGTGAAAAGTTCAGACAACTGTGCAGTGATCCTAGCCTTTCCTACTCCCCTTATGTGGGTTTGGCAGTCCCCGTTGGTCAACTGTGTGAAGGTCATGTGTTCTGTTTCCTCCCACTTCCTCTACAGAGTCGCAGTCCCACAGGTCTGCAGGTTCATGTCAATGGCTTCTTTGCCCTGAGTCAGAATCGGAGACATGTCAAGTGGCCCACAACGGATCAACTGCAGAACCAGTCACACACAGACAAGGCTATTGAGTGGAACAAGTGTATTGTGAGTGAAGTGCTACCAGAGGTTTATTGTAACACTCTCAAATGTATCATTCAGTTCACCAGAAAACAAGGAAATCCGAACAAAATGAAGCAGCAGGTTTATGGAATGATACCAGCAGTTGCCAAAGTTGATGTGAACTGGAGGCCAGTCCTCTCACTGTTCCATGACCAGCTGTATCGCAGCATACCATTCCTGTTCACTCCAGTCAAGAATGGGACTTGGATAAAACTGCAGGATGGTGTCCTGGTGGATGAGACCAGTGAACTCCGGTCATTGATTATTGATATATTTACCTTGTACAACACAAACATTGTACCAGTACCATCATCACTATTAAAGACTCTGCAAAGTCAATTTAGCAAAGAGGTAAACATTGTCACACCGAAAACTATCTGTGAAACTCTGAGATCAGATGACAAGTATACATCACTTCCAAGAAGCACAAAGCTCACTCTTGTACAACACCTACTGGGGTCAGATCAGTATGTGCTCCTGAAAGACCTATACCTGCTACCAGTTGCTGATGGAAACTTTGCTCAGTTTGGGAAATGTGAAGTTGTCATTAGTGACAACCCAACAGAAGTTGAACTCTTTCCAGGCCTTTATCATCTGTTTACAGAAACAGGTCTTCCAAGGGATTTACACAAGGCCCTCAAGAGGTGTGCACCTGATGGTAGGTTTAGCTGTGTTATATTTCAAGCTTATAAGTCAGTTAATTTCATTCAAAATGGATTTCTGCCATTCAGTTTCTGGTAAACTTGTTAAGATTTGTGTAATTGGGGATGAGTGAGTGAGTTTACGCTGCACTCAGCAATATTCCAGATATATGGCAGCAGTCTGTAGATAATCGAGTCTTTACCAAACCACCTACACAGGCATTTAGGGCCTCCTTTCTCAAATCACTAAGGTAATCATAAGGTTAAGGTAACCTTTGTGAAGGTCAGCGTAGATTATGATCAACATGCTCACTCAGCCAGTGGACAAGTTTCTCTGTGGCTGTAACAATTGTCTTATATTTTCTAACATAGAATGTTGTGTCAAACAGTAAAATATCTCTGCTGCTACAAAACACATTTACAATGTTTAAACATACAACTTTATCTATATGAGATTGTATTTGTTGACCATATGCACTTATGATGTATTTCACTAACAAGATTATGCCAAGGATAGTCTACCAGTTTTAGCAAGCTTATTAACTTTAGCTATAGTGTCATAGACAGAGAGCTGTTGTATGAACATTTGTTAATCAGTGAAAGTTTCTATGACATATTAATCACTCATTTTACTGTATTCAATATTTGTATAACCTTCTGTGTTCTAAGCTAAAAGATTAAAAGGAACAGATAAATTCAGATCCTGTTTCATGGTCAGTGTCAGACTGATGTACCAGACTGCCTCTCTACCTACTAATCATTGATACCCTGGAGCAAGGGTCAGGTGGTGAGGTAGCAGGCTCAGTCTGGGGGAAAAGTCTGTATTATGAACTTACCAGCCCAAATGTAGTTGGTCAAACTTTGACTAGCCACCATCACCATCTAAATCAGGGGTAGCATTTTTCTGTTGATATGTGGATTTCAAGTTGATTGATTCTGTGAATCATCTCTTAATCTGTTTAATCCCCCTGAATCCCTCATTAGGTAACACAATAACAAATTTTCAGCTTTTAATAGATTTTTTTCTGTTGCCATGCCCACTAAAAGATTTAAATCTAAATTGTAAAATGAAAATAACATACTTGTGAAAGGTAAGTATAGTTACTTCTGTTCCTATCTTACAGGAGTCCTTGGGCTGTCTGTGATGACCTCTGCCATATTTCCGGGGCTACTACGCCAATGTCTACACAAGCATTTTCCTGGAGGTAATGCTGAACTTCCTTCTCAGTATTTAAACCTGAGCTGGCTTAAACAAGTGTGGACCTACATAAAACATCATGGGATTAATGCCCAAACCACATTCAGAGATCTTAAGATACTGCCTGATGTTGACAGCACAGGGAGGGGCAAACTACACAGCTTTGATAAAGTGTTCATCGTTCAGTCAGTCACAAACATGGGATCACTGCCAACAAATCTTGGCAGTGCACTACAGAAGTTAGATATTGTCCATCTAAAGCATGTGCCTGACTTTGTTCTTCAGAATCCATATGTCTTTGGGAAAGTTATCCAATACCCAACACAAGCTGGTGTTATGAGTGCTTTGGAGAAACTTTCAGAACATGCTGGCCTAAACGCAGCTGTACAGAGATTCAACTCCAAGGCTGAGAAACAGGAGAGAAAGGCCTTGTTGGATTACATGAGCCAGTGCCAGATGTCTCACAAGACCATGGTGGTTTTGAGGAAGTTGGCAATATTTACAGCTACAGATGACTGTTACTGTAGTGTGGAATCCCGCTTGAAACTAGCACCTGATCAGAAAATACCAGTACAGTATCCAGAGATATACATGATGTGTTCATCGCATTCAGTTAAGAAGCTGGCTGTGCAACTTGGTGTACCACAGGAGACCTTTCTTAATGTCTGTCAACAGATCCTTAACCAGATGCTTCACAAGTTATATACTGGTCATCAAATCACAGATTTTATAGAGTTTCTCATGGAAAGTCATCAACAAATCATACAAAAAACCAAAGGGGCTGTTTCACAGATAGAATATTTGTCATCTAGAAATGGTAGAGATGGCCTGAAAGCATGTGATCTCTTTAGTCCTGACAATGATTTCCTTGGAAAGCTGTTCTGTATGGAGGACAGGTTCCCAGCCCAGATACATGTACGCACAGATACACTGGAGAAAGGTCTAAGAATTATTGGTCTTAAAACAGAAGAAGATATAACAGAATATGACATTGTGACATCTGCAAGCAAAATAGAAGAGTTGGTTCAAACTGGCAATAGATCTGATGCAGAAGTGAAAGCATCAGCACTGATCATGTGCCTAGAAAGGAACTTGCAAAGATACTGTCAACCATTACTTTGTGCACTCAAAGTGACAAAATGCATTCCATGTCTGCAACAAAAACCGGCCACATATCCTCCTTCTTTGCCATGGAAAGGACAGTCAAGTTGTCCTCTTTTGTGCTCAGAGGATGTCTACAGTTGCCAGTATTCATCAGTTATTGGATCTGTTTGTTCAGTTGCAAGTGCCATTCCTACAAGCGTTGAACCTATTTTAGGACTCTGCAGACATCCTGAACCACATCAAGTAATACAGCATCTAAAAAATATAGGAATTGTCTACACGAGTAGAGAACATTACCACTACATGGACCTTTTGGAGAAAATTTACAGCTTCCTGCAATCACAGTGTTTGTCAGGAACAGACCAGAAGATGTTGGCATGTTCACCATGTGTCTGGGTAGGAGTTGAAGATGGATTCCAGTATCCTAAGTCTGTCTACATACCAAAATCCAATGACTTGGATCTGAAACCATACAGATTTCCTCTGCCATCTGTGCTACATAACTGGAGTTCATTACTCCAAGGCTGTGGGTGTCACCAGAGTCAAACACCTCACATGTTAACTGGTGTTCTGGAAGAAATAAAAGAAAAACATGATGGTTTCAAAACTTCAAACACAAAGAGACCAACTGATGTACAGAATGACCTGAAACTTATTCTGCAAATTCTTAATGAACTGAAAAATTTCAAACCACGACCTGACAGAGTGTACTTACCTGTCCATCAGAAAAATGATGAGTTTCTTATGCTGCTTCCAGCAAAACAGTGTACTTACTGCAATGCAGACTGGCTTAAGGATCAGACCTCTGATGACACTGAGGATGAAGAAGATGAAATATGGTTTGTCCATTCCAACATATCTGAGACTACAGCACAACAACTTGGTGTTTGTTCCTTGACTGAGCGTGTAATGGATGACACTGATGACTTTGATATGGAGTATCACCAGTCAGAACCCTTGACTCGCAGGCTGAAGAATTTGCTTCGTGAATACACTGATGGGTTTTCAGTCCCAAAAGAACTGATACAGAATGCAGATGATGCTGGGGCTACAGAGGTTTGCTTCATGTATGATGAGAGACAGAATAAAGATGCAAGGACATCACTTATGAATGAGAATATGTCTGTACTCCAGGGTCCTGCATTTTGGGCTTATAATAATTCAAGCTTCAAGGAGAGCGACTTTAGCAACATAGAGAAACTCAGTGGAGCAACAAAGGAAGAGGACACAACCAAAGTAGGCAAGTTTGGATTAGGATTCAACTCAGTCTATAATCTAACAGATGTTCCAAGTTTCATAAGTTTGAACAATATGGTGATTTTTGACCCACAAGAGAAGCATTTGGGGAAACCAGGATTGAGAGCCAACTTGAAGAGTGTTAAAAATAGCAAAATGTTGCGAAAAATGAGTGGCCAATTCAAGCCTTTTGAGGGAATATTTGGTTGCCAGTTCAGAAGACAAGCACCTGGTGAGCCAATATGTGATGGCACTCTGTTTAGGTTCCCTTTAAGAACACAAGATCAAGCATCTGAAAGTGAAATAAAGGACTTGTCCTATACAGAATATGAAATGGATGAGTTTTTCAAAAAGTTTGCTGAAAGTTCTGGAAATCTTCTCCTTTTCACACAGAATGTCTCATGTGTCAAGTTCTATCATCTACCACCTAATGGAGACCCTTATCATCCCGAACTACTACTCCATGTAAAGAAAACAATTCAAAACCAAACAGTCCTGTACCCTGTTGGATCATCATTGACTGGACACAGTGTCCTGTCATATGCAGCAGAGATGTGGAAGAAACAACCTAGTGAGGGTCTCAAGATACGAGAGAGAACTGATATCCATCTCCAAATATTCAGCTGTGGTCTGACAAGGAAGCTAAAGCTTGTGGCAGCTTTAAACACTGTTCCCTGGCTTATTATGTGGGTTACAGGTCAGAAGGAGTCTGGAAGCTTTGCTAGATCTGGAAAGCTAAGGGGATTGCTCCCATTAGCAGCTGTTGCCCTGCCGCTGAGGATGGAAGGTGGAACAAATGGAGTTTATAAAATGAATGAATGCCCAACAGGATTCTACAAAGAAGGACACTATTTTTGTTTTTTACCATTACCAGTACATGTTCCATTTCCTATTCACATCAATGCAACATTTGCTCTCACATCTGACAGGAGACAGCTGTGTACTCAGACTGAAGATGACAAAGAGCTCTATGAAGCTGTTTGGAACCAAGTGTTGAAGCAGGATGCAGTGTGTAGATCTTACATATCTGCACTTGTTGAGATGCCAGTTGACCTTCAATCTGATATATCTAGGTTCTATCAGCTATGGCCACATACATGTCAAACTGAGGATCCCATGGTGAAATGTTTCTATCACGTAGTTGTTCAGGAAGATGCACAAGTGTTCCTTTTCCATCATGATGGCAGAGTCAAGAGAACAAGTTTTCAACGAATGAGATTTCTTAACCAAAGGCTTCACTCTGATGCAGTTGTAGGAAACATAGCATTCAAAGCAGCTATGCACTTCTGGAACAATACAGACAAGGATATTGTTGATGTCCCTGGCAGAATTTTAGAAAGCTTCCAAGCTGCAGATCTCTCAAATGAATTAGAATCGAGATGTATGTCAACCTTTGAATTTTTTTCAACTGTTTTCTTCCCAAATATTTGTGATGCATATTGGACAACTGAAGACAGGGATAAGCTAACAATATATGCTTTGAACTTGCAAAATTCTGATATCCATCACCTGATGAGGGCAACAGCATGTGTTCCAGCATGTCCTCATGGTGTGCTGAAACAGCCAGGACAACTTGTACACCCACATGGAAAGTGTGCAGAAATGTTTTTGGATGAAGATGAATGTTTTCCAACAGGAACAGGTCTACAAGGTTTCAGGGAACCTCATCTACTAGAAAGACTCTGTGAGCTGGGAATGGTAAGGGATGATCTCCCAGGTGAGTCTCTGCTTGAGAGAGCTCAGTCAGTGGCTAGTCTTCACCAGAGACAACCACAGAAGGCAGTGGAAAGATGCTGGAAGATTGTTGGCTACCTTTCAGGGACTGTTTACTTCAGTAGACAGTTGGTCAAGAAGCAGCGTATTGCTGACTACACTGAAGAAGTCATGCAGCAGCTCAAAGAAATTCCCTTCTTGCCTATTCTGCAGCATCCTACAAGATGGCCACTGTCATGGAAAGCAGATGAAATCTCACATCAGGTCTTTGCTAAAGCAAATGAAATGTTCAGCAGTGAGGTTTTGAATTTGGTTGGCTGCTCAAAACTTGTCATTGATTCCAGTCACCCTGGTTACTTGAGAAATGAAGAAGATGTGTTAGCACGGATTGGGCTACATCATAAAGATGAAATTGATATTGATACAGCAGCAAGACAACTATTGTATGTTGCTGAGAAGATCAATTGTACAACAGATCCATCATTACTCAAGCAATTAAGTGACATGTGTTTAGAAATATATTATTACTTGAAACATTGTTTTGAAGAAACAGAAACTGAAGATAATATTGAACACAGAACCACTACACTTGAGATGCTTAGAAAGGAGTGTGTCATATTAGTTGATGAACAAATGGTGCGACCTCATCAGGTAGCTTTTCAGTTGTCCCAGGATCTCTCTCCTCATTTGTATCCAGTTACCAGAAGCCATACTACAATATTTAGACATTTATTTGAAGTTTTAGGAGTGAAAGATTGCTTTGATGTTCAAGACATTTTAGGTGTTGTTCAATCCATCTCTGACGATACTGCACTGGAGAAGCTGACAATAGAAAATCTCTCATGTATTGAGAGACTGATGATAGCTTTGATTGACATCTTACCAGATCAGTATGACAAGAGTGAAATATCAGATATAATGCTTCCAGACAGACATGGTTATCTGTACAAAGCATCATCACTTTGTTTGGATGACTGTGAATGGGTTGATGAAGATGATAGCATGGTTTTTCTTCACAATAAAATCCATCCAGTGGCAGCAAAATGGTTAGGAGTAAAGGGGAAAAGAGAGGCTGACCTTTGTGATCATATTTCATCAATTGAATCTTTTGGACAAAGTGAAAAACTCACTTCCAGGATAAGGAGAATCCTGTCTGGCTATCCCTGTGATGTTTCAATTATGAAGGAGTTGCTACAGAATGCTGATGATGCTGGAGCCACAGTACTGATGTTTATCAAAGACTTTAGGTCTCTCCCAACAACTAAAGTATTTGGTGAAAACTGGTCCTCTCTACAGGGTCCTGCGCTGTGTGTCTACAATGACAGCTTCTTTACAGATAAAGATTTTGCTGGCATTAAGAATCTTGGTGGAGGTAGTAAAGGGGATGACCCATTGAAAACGGGACAGTATGGAGTTGGTTTCAATGCAGTTTACCACCTGACTGACGTACCTTCTTTCATGACGGTAGGTCCAACTACAAACAAAACTGTCTGTGCTCTAGATCCCCATGTCAAGTATGTTCCACGGGCCACATGCAAAAACCCAGGGGTAAAATTCAGCGATCTTGATAAATTAAGAGTGACGTATAAAGATGCATTTGAGGGATACCTGGAAGGATGTGTTTCACTTCGAGAAAAAGGGACACTTTTCCGCTTTCCTCTGAGAACTGAGGCTATGGCTGAGGATTCCGTAATTTCAAACAAGGAAATAACAACTGACATGATAAAAGATCTTCTCGAAGAGTTTAAGAAAGATATGTTTGATTCTGTTCTATTTCTTCACAATGTGAAAAAGATAGAAATTGCAAGTATTTCAGCAGATGGAGAATTGTTAACAGAATATTCACTTGAATCAAAAATGACAGAAGGAGATGCAGAAGAACAAAAGAAGTTCATGGAAGACTTAAGAAGCCAAGTTGTAGCAAGAAAAGGCCTTCCTGCATTAACACCCTTGGAACTGAAGTTTTCACTAGAGGTACAGGATTCAACAGGCAATAAGCAGAAATGGTTAATTGTTCACAGAAGTGGATTTACCAGTGACAAAGTTATCCCTGTCACTGTCTCTTCAGCCTGGGAGAGAGGCGACATTGGCCTGCTTCCAAGAGGGGGCATTGCAGTGCCAATACCACCCAAATCAGCCCATTCAGGATCAGTTATCAAAGGGAGAGCATTTTGTATCCTACCACTACCAGTGTTGACTGGCCTACCTGTACATGTAAATGGCCACTTTGCTCTCGACCATGAAGCAAGAAGAAACCTGTGGCAAGGGGCACAAGACTACAGGTCTGAGTGGAACAAACACATTGTGGAGGCTATAATCATTCCTGCATATCTCTCTGCATTGGAAACAATGAAAGCCAAGATGTACTGCACTCAAAAACTTGAAGTAAAGGTACTTCAACAAAATCTGCAAGGCTATTATCTGTTTTTACCAGATATTTCAAATGCAACGAATAATCTCTGGAAGTCCATGGCCATTGGTATCTACACAGACATAGTACAAAAGAAAAGTAATCTCTTTGGTGTCATTAAACCAGTACATGGGAAATTCTCTGATTGTCATAAAGACAGAACATGTAACATAATAGCCTGTGTGAAGTGGGTATCAGTGAACAGTGATGTTAGGTTTCCAGGTTATTTTAATGACTTGGAGTCTTACTACCATATTGAGCAGTCACATTTCTTTAGACAGTTCCAATCTCCAGCATCATCCCAGAAGATGTATGATGCAGCAGTAGCAAGAGCACAGAGACACACACAGAAACTGAGTGAAGTTTTGCGGGATCTCAACATGAAGGTCATTTATGCTCCATTTCAAATCTATGGTCAGTTTAAAAAAACTGAACTGTCAGAGAAAGTTAGCTGTGTAACACCGGAAACAGCTCTCCAGTTTTTGAAATCATATGCCGATGAAAGTCAGGATAAATGCACACTTGGAACATTGCCAAGAAAGCTTGAAGAAACACCATACAGATCAGTAGAAACCTTGAAACTTCTTACTGGATTCATTGTAAGAGCAGATTCCTTTGCTTCAGAAATCAATGGCCTTCCTTTGGCAATGACCATCTCCAGAAAGGTGGCAGTGTTCAGCACAAGTGAACCACTGATTGTGACAAGTTTTACTGACTTACTAACATCTATACCAGATGTTGCACTTCATCCTGAAATAGCTGACTTCTATATGAAACATATCACACAATCATCTTCTCTGATAGCTATGGAGATTGGAAAGTTTGCATCAATGCTTCCAAGCATCCTGGCTCTCAAAACATTTGCATGCAAATCTTTGATCCCTTGGGAACAGAATCCTCATTTCCCCTCACATGTTTGGATAGCTCGTTTCTGGAAGTATCTTAACATAGAGATCGATAAGGTTTCTGAAGAAAACAAAACTGAGGGATGGTTAAGAAATCAGTTGGAACCATTGTCAACATGGTGTTTATTGCCTGCAAGGAGAAATACCTTCAATCTCTTTCTCAGTTCCATCAAAGATTCTTCTAAAGTTATTGACCTGGACAGTGTCACAGAAAACACATGTGCTGGGGCACTGAAAAAAGTGAACATTCTTCATTTTAGTGAGACAATGTTAAATAATGAAACGTTTTTCAACGTTGTTCAACTTGTTCCAAAATTAGTGGCAAACTGGAAAAAGCCTGATGCAGTTCTCTTTGCTCTCTCAGCAGTAGACCCTTCAGAATGTCAGTCAGTGTCGGAAACTGAGGCAGTGTCATTCTTATACTATTTTAGTAATAATTTAAAACGTTTGAAGCAGTCTCAAGACTTTCCCAACTCAGAGGTCAGGTTGAAGACTTTGCCATTTTTCCCTACAGTGACAGGTCAACTGGTGCCAGCGGTGGGGAATGTGTATGCAGTGAAATCCTCAGATATGTTACCAAAAGATGGCTTGGACCACTGGAGTGAACTGACAGGTACAACTCTCCTCAAGTACAATGAACTATTAGATATACTAATGAAGTACCTTGGGGTGTCAGCACTGACACTAACAGAAGTGTATTACAGGTTACTGATACCATCCTTCCATCATTTTCCAAGTAGCACAAAGCCCATCCATCTTGAATTTATTAAAGAATCACTTCTACGGAAATCTGAAAACTACAACAGTGAGCAATGGCAGTTGATAAAGCAGTTGAAAATGTTGAAATTTATTGAAACAAGTGATGGAACGCTTCACAGAGCAGAAGAATTTTACAGTAGGAAAGAGGTTGTATTTGCTACAATGTGTCCTGACTCAGCCTTTCCACCTGCTCCTTACAACGAAGATGAATGGTACAACTTTCTTGTCCTCATTGGACTTCAAGCAGTTGTCAGTGTTTATCAATTTGAAGCCTTTGCAAGACAAGTGGAAAGATTAGGGATGAAAGGAATCTCCAAGGATGTTGCAAGAAAGTCTGAAATTCTTATGGAGCATCTGTGTAGGAGAACACAAAAAGAAAATGAAGGTATCCTTGGCAGTGTGAAGGACATTAAATTTCTTCTTCCATATGTAGTGGAAGAAGAACATGAATGTGGTACTATCTTGACCCAAATCCACCCCCAGTTTCAAGCTGCAAAGTCTCTGGTTTGCTTTTCTGAATCACTTGGGCCACAACACTGCTATTGTGTCTGGACCAGTTGCACAATGTTCCGCACAAAATATGATCCATCAGAATCAGAATATAGAGACAAAAAGAAGATTATTCATTCACAGCTTGGGATACCAGATTCCCCTCCAGCAAATATAGTTGTTCAGCATGTACTGAACATCTGCACCTCAGTGACAAAGATGCAGAAAAAAATACCAATCCAAAGTAAAGATATTGTTGAATCTTTGCAGAAAGTGATGAAAGCTGTGTATGAATATTTAAGGGACACTGGAATTTCAGATACAATAAAGGAAAAACTGACTGCCGCCTGCACGATATTTTTGCCAGAAGAAAAAATCTTTGTACCTCCAGATGAAGTAGTTACACGCCTTAGCGTGGAAGAAGTTATAGATGGTTATGTCTATTCAGGTCCGCTGAGTTATGGTGAGTTTTTCCCTGTGTTTGAAGCACTGGGAGCAGCACAAACTGCTTCAGCAAAAACATTTGTTTGTGCATTGCAGAAGCTACATGGGCACGTTGGAAACAAGGAGTTGAATCCAAATGAATTACTTGTTGTCAAAACTGCAGTGAAATTGTTATTCAACAATTATCTTTGTAACGACACTGGAACAAGTCTTGACCTCTGTTCACTGTTTCTACCAAATTGTGACAACATCATGACTCTATCAACAAAACTGGTATTTTCTGACAACAGTTCCTTGAGGAGAAGGGTGGAAGAGCTGAAACTGAACTTTTTTGTAGGATTCAGAGAATTGGAGATAGATGTTATTGATCCTTTGCATACCATTTCGCTGCTTCCGCCAAAACATAGACCCACAATACTGAGTAAAGTCATGAAAGAAGAACTGACAGATACATGTATTGTATCAGCATGTAAAGGTAGCATTTCATCTAAGATTCTGGCTGTGATCCAGACACCTGAATTCATATCAGGACTTGTACGACTTGTCAACCATGAGAAAATCATGAAAGAATTAAGACCACTAGAAAGAGCAGACTGTGAGACACTTGAACATAGTTTGTCAAATATTGAGCTCTTTGAAGTTGAGCATCTGGACACTTGGATTATCTATGATGGAAATGCTGTTGAAGGAAGTGAATCTCCCCAGACATGTGTTACTGTCAAGGAACAACAATCACTGCGCATATACATTTCTACAAATGCTATGACTACAGATGAAGATTCTTTATATACCCATTTGTCCTTTGCCATCAATGAGCTAACAGGGTACCATCTTGATCGAAACTGTGCAACACTTATGAGACTGTTGAAATGTGAGCCACAAAAGATACATGACATACTAGATATGAACAGTATCACTGCTTTTGATTATTCCTCAAGTTTCTTGTACAGAACTGTATTCCCACCTCCAGGTACTATCATCCCTGAGAAGTTCCACTTCATGTTAGACAACAGTTTTTCCTATTTCAAGGAAGGGGAGTATGCAGGATATGAGGTGTATGATCCTCTGATTGATGATGAAGTTGATGACATCACTGAGGGGATGCAAGCTGGAGATGTCTTCATAGTGTATGTGATTATAAAGAAAGTTGTGAAATTGGGCGAAACTCCTCTCCAAGCCAGATACATTATTGAAGGAAAAGATGGATTCACAAAGGAAGTTTGCGCCACACAGCTTCACAAGTTTTTCAGAGATACAGAGGATGGGATGATAGAAAGAAGCACTGCATCACCAGACTGCCCTCTCAATGTTCCACAAGCCTTGGAGGATGTTTTGAGAGAGATTCGAAACATTTTGAAAGAAGCCTGGGCTATGTTTGGTGAGAGGGATAGGAACAGGGTGAAGAAACGTTTGTATTTCAAGTGGCATCCTGACAAAAATCCTGACCGAAGTGATTTTTGCAATGAAGTCTGCAAGTATATTGGTATATACATTGAAAGACTGGAGAAGGGACTAACCATTGACGATATTCATGATGAATCTGATGGAGGCCGTTCAACAGATTATGCATGGTTCCAACGGTTTAATGACAGAACTTCAAGACACAGAACATATCAGAAGGAGTATCAACACACTCACCAGAACTTCAGAGGAGGCAGCTATGGATTTGGATTTGGATCTGGATCTGGATCTGGATATAGATCTGGTTCCTACCACCAGTCTACAGGAAACCCTGATCTATCAGAAGCAAGGAGGTGGCTGCGTCAAGCCAAGGCAGATCTGGATGCTGGTAGAGCAGTCTTGGGTTTGTCAAGCGCATACAACTGGATCTGTTTCATGGGTCAGCAGGTAAGAATAGTCTGTTCAGATTGTGATACAATATCACTGATCTTTGTGTGTGAAAATAAGTACCCATCCACCGTGTCCCACAACAAGAGACTGGCTGCTGAGACTCAGTGACTTTGTCAGTTGTTGGTACACTGATAACATGATCTCACCCTCATAGTAAGGAAGCATGGTCACAATATCCATCTGTTATTTGCCCTGTCAAAATTTAAGTATAGCTAGGATTTTGTATGTGAGGCATTGACCAGCAATTAATCAGTTAGGAATTCTTTTGTCATTCTCCACAAATGGATGAAAAACAAGTGCATATAGATTAAGTCACTATATACAACATCTTGAGTTCTGCTGTAAGGATCTGTGATGTGTCAGAGCTGCATGGCACATTTATGGCAATGTCAAGTGTTTATTTCTAGTGCGATGACCTCAGGCCCATATACATTGCCGATTATACAGCTGTATATACAATGTATATTATACATATTATTGTAGTCATATACTGTCTATGTGATATCTATCTATTATCTATGTGATATCTATCTATCTATTACATGTATTTTCTCTTAATTTATATGCATGATATAGGAATTTACTTAATCATCCGTTGCTTTACTACATCATCCGTTGATAGAAGGGATCTAAATTTGTACATATTCGGATTTTGATGAAACACAGAAGGGAGGTACTTAATTTGTAGCATGCTATATAATGTACAAATGAATAAACAATGGTATTCGTCTTCAGTAGCTAAATTACAATATGGACATAAACACTGAGATTTATCTATTCCTAACCATCTCCCTTCGTTACATTTTAATCTTAATAAACCACATCTGAACTTAACAAATATATTCCTAAGTCGTTTGTCAATAGTGCAATCTAGATATTTCTCAGGAGGTAAAATGGTTTTATATTCACGATATAAACAATATCTGGAGCTATTATTCAGAGTACAAGTCCAAGACTGGAAAAACATATTAATAGCAACATTTTAAAGGCATTAATAAAGGCGGATATATCTCCTACAGATTGGAACATCCACACATAACCCAAACCATGTTAGAACAAGATCTTACGAATATACGATGCATAAGTCGTGTAACCATAGTTAGAATAATATAATTGCATTTTATATACCTTGAAAGGTATCCGGTTTTCATGCATAACTAAAACTTGCAGCCAATATCTTAATGTTTTACACATTGCATTACTATAAAGTGGATAGCTGCCGCATTCCCCATATACAATGGCATTCGGGGTATGGGGGTTAACTTTAAGAAATCGTTTACATGCATTTAAATGCACTCTTTCTAATTTATCAAATGTTTTTATACCCATATTTCTGCCCAATACAATAAGAATGGTTGTATTTGCATGTCAAATATTTTGAAGAAGACATTACTATTTATCATTCCCACTTTACTTAGAATAATAGTAACTTCCATTAGTGCACGCTGTTTCGTCGTTAAATCATCAATACAACTTCCCATTTTATGATTTGAGGAAAATAATATACCGAAGTATTTGTAACTATTTACTACAATAATTCTGTTTTCACTTGTTTTCTGTTTTCACTTGTTCATGTTTAGCTAAACCTCCACCTCTTCGAAAAACAACAATGTTGGTTTTATCGAGGTTAACCTTTAGACTGAGGTGCTCCATAAAATCATGTAATATGTTCAGTTGGTTTTGTAATCCATGGATAGTATCTAAGATAAGTACAACGTCGTCTGCAAACATGAGTTATAGAATATCTAGCTAATCAGGGAAAAGTTGTATGCCAAATTTACCATACTTTGATAGCTCATCTGACAGTTCACTTATGAAGAGAGAAAACAATACTGGGCTAAGAACGCAGCCTTGTTTTAGACCTACTAGACAATCAAAATAATTGGGAGTGTTCATTATTACATCTAGCACAAGCCTTTACAGAGTGATATATACTAAGAATTGAATTCAACATTTTTCCTCCCATGCCAGTTTTACATAAACATTTCCATAGTTTTGATCGATCAACAGAATCAAAGGCTTTCTTGAAGTCTATAAAAGCTACATATAATTTCTTCTTCTTCTTAAGGAGACACTTTTCTATAATTCCATTTAAGATAAAAATATGGTCTGTGGTTTAATATCCCTGTCTAAACCCTACCTGGCTCTCTGGTGTCTTGTCTCTTATATTAGACCAATTCGTAGTACGAATATTCAAGATAGTTTGCTCAACACACATAGGAGGGATATTCCTCTATAGTTGTCTGGGTTACTTTGAATACCCTTTTTATGAAGAGGTACAATAACAGCTTTACACCAGGCGTCTGGAAAAAGACTCTTGTCAAAGAGCATATTGAACAATTTCACAAGGAAAGGCATGATAATATTTTCAGAAGATTTTAGCAGTTCCACTATTACTCCATCGTGCCCAGCCGCTTTATCCCTTTTTAGGTGATTGAGACATGAGCTTATTTCACACTCAGTGATAGGAATGTCTAGAATGCATTGATCAACTTCATCTAAGAAAATAGTTTCATCAATATTAAAATCTTGATTGCAAGATACATCTTCGTTCGGTTTCAGATCACAATATAAGTTCTTGAAATGATGGTATAAGATTGGTTTATCGATAGGACAACTTGAACTTTTAGTAGAGATGCTTCAAAGTTCCCTCCAGAATACAGATGGGTTGTTGATTGATGAATATAGTTTGAAGCTCTTTTTACGTTGATACAGATATTTAGCCTTTCTACATTCATTCATATATCTGTTACGCAATGTACAGTAGTGTTGTTTACTGGTAGGTAACTTGGTACCTCTATAGCATCAAAGTTCACGTCTTACCTCGCATTTCGCATATCGACAATTATTATTATAAAATGTCTGGTTATTTAGCTTGTTGGGTTTTTTCTAAGCACTTCAGCAGCATTTAGAAGGTTTCTGACAAATGAATTCAAAGACAACTCTATATCGAGGCTTATCAGTTCTGTCAAGGAATTTACAGATGGTTGTTGAGCATGAAGTAAATCTAGGAAATTTCTGGCAAGTTTATTGTTCCATTTGTATCCAGAAAATGGCTCATCATTACATTGATCATCGGTATCTACAGGACTGGCATGTTTACAGCTCAACATCAAACTAACTGGTAAATGTTTTGATTCGATTCTTGAGTGCCCGAGAACATATTTACAAAATGTATGAATATTTACAGAAGCTATGAAATAGTCTATAACACTACACCCAGTTTCTGAAATATATGTATAACTACCATCTTTATCACCAGCAGTTCTACCATTGCATATATACAGGTGGTGCTTAAAACAAACATCCAACAACTTTCGCACAAACATATTTACAGTTCAGTCACTAGAGTTCCTGTGATCTATGGGGACACTCTGCTCCTCCGGGAACGCTGCTCTGTCCACACCTGGCTCATCAACAGTCTCAGGGAGGTTGTTGCCACACCCAACATGTGCATTTAAGTCCCCGCATATTATTGTCTCAAAGCTGTTGTCTCAAAGCTGTGTGTTATGTGTTAACCACTGGTCGAGAGCCAGAGGGAGGAACATACATCCCTATTAAGAGAATATCTTTATCCCCTTCTACAAGGGATTTATTTATCCTAATGCCAACCGCATTGTCTATATTCAAGTTTTCATGTTGGCAGTGATTAGCTATTGACGTGTGTACAAACGTATAAACACCGCCTGATAATCTACCAGCACTAGCTAGTCTATGTGCTTTAGTAGCATAAACATTATATGCCGAGAGTTGCGGGATGTCACTAATTCTCTCAAGGAACATCTCTACAATACACATTATGTGGAATTTTACGAGGAACTGAATGCATTCGGGATCATGTATTTTAGATGTTAAGTCATCTGCATTCCATACATGTATTGAAAGGTCACCAACATCATAAGAAATATCATCACCTGTTGTATTTGGTGAGTCAACACTGGCCCGGCCACTTCCCTATTCGTCATCCATAGCCTGCGAGGAGGGGATACCACGTGACCCTGTAGTGCCCGAGGGATAGGGTACCATTTCCTGCGTTGTGCCAGTCTGTGTAGCAGGTGTGCGCAGAGGTGCCAATGGAACCCTGGTCCTCCTGTTGTCACTGGGGGCTCAACTGGTATTGGTGGACTTCATGTGGAGTTGACCGTTCTTGTAGTACCCAATTAAGCCTCTTTTTCTCACGTCTGCCAATGTCTCTCATTGAAGTTTTGTTAGATTGTTTGCAATACCTATGTTAGACTTCCTGAACTCTTCCCGGTGCCGCAATGCTTCGATCTTGTCGTCTGTGCATGCAAACTTCGCAATGAGGGGATGCGGCATGGTTTGATGGTCTCTCCTGGACCCAATATGATATGACCAGTACAATGTCACTATGCTCCCAAGTCTTTGTTTGGACATGCCTTGTGAGTAAGTCAACAGTTTTGTTCTTGCTGTTGTCGGTTACGATTCATTTTCACTCTCGTTCACGCCATAAAAGACAACATTGTCCCTTCGACTGAAAGATTCAAGTTTATCTATATAGTTGTCATGCGACTCTAGTTTATCCTCTAGTTTCCAATTAAGCTCATCTACAACACTGTATATAATAGATTGTTCCTGTGATAATCTATCGATATCTTTGCAGTATATCCATCACAGTATGTTCTAGTGTGGAGCATTTGTCTGATAGGTCACTCAGTTGGGATTTCCATGTTGATATTTCGGCAATAATGATCTGTTTGAACTCTTTTACCTCATTCATGATGTCACACCTAACAGAGTTTAAATCTTTCATAGTTACATGGGCTGGACCTGGATTACTTTCAACGTCATTTGACAGAGTAATCTGGAATTGAGTGACACTAGCAGATGTTATCCTGTCTCTTAGTGAGTTCATATCGCAAATGGTGTGCTTCACTACCCAGGGTATAAGGTGTGACGTCATCTATGTAAACACAATTGCTTGCAGGCGAGTATATCAAAGTGTTTGCTAGGGAATCAGGAGCTGTTGAGTGTAGACACCTGGTGGCATGTGGCTTACAGAAGTAGGTGTAGAGTGAGAAGTAACATGCATGCCGATGTCCGAAGCAGGGATGTCTGAGGCCGATGTAAGAGGTGTGTAGTTCATGTCAATGGCAACATGGCCTACCTGTCTCCAGCTGGGTGGGTGCACAAAACCACTAATCCTGGCCCGGTAGCTCTGTAGATCGATCATTTTTTGGTCCCCGTCACTGCTTTATAGTCTATGATTTTTCATCCGTTGGTAGTTACACCTATTGGCGGTCTCAAATGTACTGTCTCAATAATGTTTGTAATTATTGACCAGCTCCAATCTATGTGCTACACTCCCAAGGCAATGACACCTGTATATATTCTGTTTGGAAAAATTGAAAATGCCAGTCTGTATTTCTTTATGTTTTCCACATTCAGTGCAATTATGATGTATATGTCGTAAGTTCACAGTGGTGTGATGTATTTCTAAACCTCAGATAAGGTGACAACTACATCAAGATGAGTTCCTTTTTATTGTACAAATTTTATACTCAGAGATAAAAATTGTTGTGACATGGAATATTTTCATTAGTTATCTTATGAATAAATTTTTTGATTTAAAACAGTGCAAGAATGTGTGGAAAAGTTGTTCATGTGTCTGGTACCTGACACAGTGATGTAACTGATCAATCTTGGTGGTTATGCCAGCAAAACGATCAAGTTATAGATTATGTCTGTGTGTCTACAATCTGGTTGTCAATTCTAACACCAGAACAAGTCAGTCATCTTCAACCCCCGTTTTAGCACTATCGAAACAATATTCAGATACATCACAAAGATAAGTGCACTTCAGTTTTGAACTCTGTGGAAAAGTCCCTTTACTAAGATTTCATCTGCTCATTGCAGGGAGTGAAAATTTGATTAAGACAACGTGCATTCACCATTTTAGACACATTATTTAATCACCAATTGCAGAGTTTTGAGTAATTTAAATCTCAATTTTTCTAACTGTGAGAATTTGAAAAAATATATGATTGTGATCACTGGTGTTTTTGTTGTTGTTTGATCAAATCACCAATAATTGTTATCAACGATCGTTGTCGACCATATCATCACTAGGAATGCTAAGGAAAATGTACATACAGTGGAAGCTGCCAAAACTGGCATCTGTTCAATCCGGCAAGTTGTCAACATTGGCATAAAATCTCAGTCCCATCCGTGGCTTGTACATTTATCATCAGCTCTACAATCCAGCACATTGTCTACACCAGATTAATTCTTAAGTCCAAATGAGTGCCGGTTTAGACAGCTTCCACTATAAATAAACACCGAAGTGAGCTTTTAGCCTGTTGAAAAGAGTTGTATCAAAAGCATGTTACACATGTTGCCTGTGTTAGGTCTGTAACATCACCTATAGTTTAAAATCAGCTTTCTTATACAAATCCCTGTAACCAATAACTTATGTCTTGATGAAATCAAGGGAATCATGTCAGGTGTGAAAACAAACACAGCACTCGGGTCAAAATGTAAACCAAGCCAATTTCAAATATTAAGTGTGTATAATTTTCTCATATTGGGAGCAGTCCATTATTCTCTCATTGCATAGCTTGCTCATGCGTTTTCGAACATGCATGGGGAGATTATTGTAGTAAAAACTAAGGAAGCAAGAAAGATATAATCCATTGATTTGCTACATTCAGCACGATACATTATAGTTAGGCATAAGATTTCAGCGCTTATACATGTATTAGCTTTCTACATTCAGTGTGATAAAATGGCAGAAATATTTCCATGCATTGATATTAACTGGTACAAAAACTCACAAAAAAGGAATTTGTAATTTTATCCTGTATGCTTCACCCTTAATAAACATTTTTTAATATTTTGAATTTTGGGATGTTGTTGCATGATGATCTTTCACATTAACGCTTTCAAACCAGTTTACATTTGTTTGTCGACAGGCTGCTGAAAAGGCCATCAAGTCCATGTTATACAATAAAGACTCCAGAGAAGCTGATGCGATGAGGACCCATGATTTATCCAGCCTATCTAGTGGTTTAGGTAACCCTTCCCTGACACGCCTGGCCTTCCAGCTACAGTCTGTTATACAGGACTTCAATCGCCTGCGCTACCCTGACAGACTTGCCTACCCTAGGATACCAGCTGATGTGTACACACGGGCTGATGCCTCACAAGCATGTGAGCTTGCAGGCAGCATTGTGCGTCTAGTAGAACAGTCAATACACTAAGGTGAGCACTGGAAGCTGTAAATATCAGTGTCACGTCAAAGACTGACACTGATGTGATTATAGACCATGTGGTATACAAAGACTGACGCAGATGTGATTATAGACCATGTGGTATACAAAGACTGACACGGATGTGAATATAGACCATGTGGTATACAAAGACTGACACAGATGTGAATATAGACCATGTGGTATACAAAGACTGACACGGATGTGATAATAGACCATGTAGTATACAAAGACTGACACGGATGTGATTGTAGACCATGTAGTATACAAAGACTGACACGGATGTGATTATAGACCATGTAGTATACAAAGACTGACACAGATGTGATTGTAGACCATGTAGTACACAAAGACTGACATGGATGTGATTGTAGACCATGTAGTACACAAAGACTGACACAGATGTGAATATAGACCATGTAGTATACAAAGACTGACAGGTATGTGATTATAGACCATGTAGTACACAAACATTGACACGGATGTGATTATAGACCATGTAGTACACAAAGACTGACACGGATGTGATTATAGACCATGTAGTACACAAAGACTGACATGGATGTGATTATAGACCATGTAGTACACAAAGACTGACACGGATGTGATTATAGACCATGTAGTATACAAAGACTGACACAGATGTGATTATAGACCATGTGGTATACAAAGACTGACACGGATGTGATTATAGACCATGTGGTATACAAAGACTGACATGGATGTGATTATAGACCATGTAGTACACAAAGACTGACAGGTATGTGATTATAGACTATATAGTATACAAAGACTGACACGGATGTGATTATAGACCATGTAGTATACAAACATTGACACAGATGTGATTATAGACCATGTGGTATACAAACACTGACACGGATGTGATTATAGACCATGTAGTATACAAACATTGACACAGATGTGAATATAGACCATGTGGTATACAAATACTGACACAGATGTGAATATAGACCATGTGGTATACAAAGACTGACACGGATGTGATTATAGACCATGTAGTATACAAAGACTGACACGGATGTGATTATAGACCATGTAGTATACAAAGACTGACACAGATGTGACTATAGACCATGTAGTATACAAAGACTGACACAGATGTGAATATAGACCATGTAGTACACAAAGACTGACACAGATGTGAATATAGACCATGTGGTATACAAAGACTGACACGGATGTGATTATAGACCATGTAGTATACAAAGACTGACACGGATGTGATTATAGACCATGTAGTATACAAATACTGACACAGATGTGATTATAGACCATGTAGTATGCAAAGACTGACACAGATGTGATTATAGACCATGTAGTATACAAAGACTGACACGGATGTGATTATAGACCATGTAGTATACAAACACAGGTGTGATTATAGACCATGTGGTATACAAAGACTGACACGGATGTGAATATAGACCATGTGGTATACAAAGACTGACACAGATGTGAATATAGACCATGTGGTATACAAAGACTGACACGGATGTGATAATAGACCATGTAGTATACAAAGACTGACACGGATGTGATTGTAGACCATGTAGTATACAAAGACTGACACGGATGTGATTATAGACCATGTAGTATACAAAGACTGACACAGATGTGATTGTAGACCATGTAGTACACAAAGACTGACATGGATGTGATTGTAGACCATGTAGTACACAAAGACTGACACAGATGTGAATATAGACCATGTAGTATACAAAGACTGACAGGTATGTGATTATAGACCATGTAGTACACAAACATTGACACGGATGTGATTATAGACCATGTAGTACACAAAGACTGACACGGATGTGATTATAGACCATGTAGTACACAAAGACTGACATGGATGTGATTATAGACCATGTAGTACACAAAGACTGACACGGATGTGATTATAGACCATGTAGTATACAAAGACTGACACAGATGTGATTATAGACCATGTGGTATACAAAGACTGACACGGATGTGATTATAGACCATGTGGTATACAAAGACTGACATGGATGTGATTATAGACCATGTAGTACACAAAGACTGACAGGTATGTGATTATAGACTATATAGTATACAAAGACTGACACGGATGTGATTATAGACCATGTAGTATACAAACATTGACACAGATGTGATTATAGACCATGTGGTATACAAACACTGACACGGATGTGATTATAGACCATGTAGTATACAAACATTGACACAGATGTGAATATAGACCATGTGGTATACAAATACTGACACAGATGTGAATATAGACCATGTGGTATACAAAGACTGACACGGATGTGATTATAGACCATGTAGTATACAAAGACTGACACGGATGTGATTATAGACCATGTAGTATACAAAGACTGACACAGATGTGACTATAGACCATGTAGTATACAAAGACTGACACAGATGTGAATATAGACCATGTAGTACACAAAGACTGACACAGATGTGAATATAGACCATGTGGTATACAAAGACTGACACGGATGTGATTATAGACCATGTAGTATACAAAGACTGACACGGATGTGATTATAGACCATGTAGTATACAAATACTGACACAGATGTGATTATAGACCATGTAGTATGCAAAGACTGACACAGATGTGATTATAGACCATGTAGTATACAAAGACTGACACGGATGTGATTATAGACCATGTAGTATACAAATACTGACACAGATGTGATTATAGACCATGTAGTATGCAAAGACTGACACAGATGTGATTATAGACCATGTAGTATACAAAGACTGACACGGATGTGATTATAGACCATGTAGTACACAAAGACTGACACGGATGTGATTATAGACCATGTAGTATACAAAGACTGAATGATTATAGACCATGTAGTATACAAAGACTGACACGGATGTGATTATAGACCATGTACTATACAAAGACTGACACGGATGTGACTATAAACCATGTAGTATACAAACACAGATGTGATTATAGACCAAGTAGTATACAAACACTGGCACGGATGTGATTATAGACCATGTAGTATACAAATACTGACACGGATGTGATTATAGACTATGTAGTATACAAACACAGATGTGATTATAGACCAAGTAGTATACAAACATTGACACAGATGTGACTATAGACCAAGTAGTATACAAACACTGACACGGATGTGATTATAGACCATGTAGTATACAAACATTGACACAGATGTGATTGTAGACCATGTAGTATACAAACATTGACACAAATGTGATTATAGACCATGTAGTATACAAAGACTGACACAGATGTGATTATAGACCATGTAGTATACAAAGACTGACACGGATGTGATTATAGACCATGTAGTATACAAACACAGTTGTGATTATAGACCATGTAGTATACAAAGACTGACACGGATGTGATTATAGACCATGTAGTATACAAACATTGACACAGATGTGATTATAGACCAAGTAGTATACAAATACTGACACAGATGTGATTATAGACCATGTAGAATTTCAAGAGTGAAAAAAGGTGTGGTCTCAATGACCATGGTCCTGATCTGTTTGTTACACAGTTTGAAATAGGGGCGCTGTGGTATCCTTTGCTTGTCCTGCTGAAGACCTGGATTTGTTTTCCCCAGATTGGTACAATGCGTGAAGCCTCTTTCTGATGTCACCTGTCGTGATATTGCTGGAATATTGCTAAAAGCAGCGTAAAAGTAAACCCAGGGGCATGTTCATTTCAAACTTGGAATCCAAGAGACTCTCAAAGATGTTTGATGTGGTTTATATCAGGACTGCTTGTGGGTAGTGACAGAGAGCATGATGTTTCGATTGTCTTTTTATGCAAATAGACTGTGAGATCCAGTGATTACTCGTTTATCATAATGTGGCATGACAGCAATGTCCAGTACTTTGAGTGTGCCAGGTACTGAAGTTGGACCCAACTTGCAGTTATATGAAACACCACCCACCATCACTGACCCACCACCAAAGGAGTGTGCTTTGTGGATCATCTCCTGGTGTTATGTATCATGGAATAATACTTTATACTAAAATTCATCATCAATTAATACCACTACAAGCGACATATTATGATTCAGATATTAGGAAAATACTCATAATAGTTTCATCATGATCAGTAATAGCATGAGAACACTCCTGTCAAAGGTACTAATCTCACAGACATACTTTTCAAAATGGTATGCAATTTCACAGATGTTCTAGATAAATCCTAGCCAGATGTGTTATGGACTCAACTGTTTCACAAACCTTTCAGTAAGACAAGAGCTATGGCTAGATGGTTTTATTATCTGCTTTAATAAAATAAACTTGTCATCACCTATGTTAGAATAATGTGAAGCAAACACCAACTGATGTCATGAAGACATGGCCCAGAGCAAGCAATCAAGCAACCACTCAGTGTGCCAACAAGACTAGTGTGAGTTGATATAGGATTAGCAAGACTGAGTATTTTCCCTGTGTAGTAATTTAAATGGTTGTTGTAGGACACACCAGTTTGCATTTCATTGGTTATTGTAGGGCACACCCATTTTGTATCATTCAACGAATCATAATCTTTTTATTGTTTCAATTTTAGATGAATAGTCATTAATTCCATTTGATTATCAGTAGGGTTTAGACCACACAGGTAAGCCCTCAGCCCAGAGGGTTGTACTGACTCTCTGTGGCCACCTGATGTTATACCATGCTTGTGAACAAAATTGTGATTAGCTTCTTGTGACTTCCGATTCTTTACTGAATTAATGAATAAGCAGACCAGCATGCCAGTTAGAGAGGGGGTTTCACCGGAACCCACTCTGGGACAGTTGTCATGGTCAGTGTTATCTCCTGGTTTTCTGTCCGTGGATGACCTTCTCACAAGCCAACAAATAACCGTGTGGTTAGTGTTCAAGTTATGTGATCTTACGTGACAGTAACCTCCCATCATGTAAAACTATAGTGTATATATTATGATTATTAATCTTTTACCAGATGTGCTTGGTGTCTTTTAGAACATATGCCTTCTAGCATTGAGATAAAGTTTGGCATGTACATTCCAATATGATAGGGTATCATTGCCTGTTTAGAGCAAAATAATTCAAACTGTTTTGGATTTAGGTGATGCTTAATCAGTGCTATAGTAAGTGTATAGTAAGTTCCAGTCATTGCATGAAACATAGGATTAATGCAAAGACAGTTTACTTCAAACAGCAGTGATCATTAGTAATGATTCTAAGAGTACTATATAATTGTCAAAGTCCTCAGTATTTGTGGCTATTATCATAAAACAAGAATGTTTTGAATTATCAACATGAATCCAAGCACTTTATAGTCAGTTATCAGTGTTTAGTTGTAGGGGTGATAGTTTTCCTCCACCATTGTCCTGCACATGTACCAGGTGTCAGACCTCAATTGACTCCTAAGAATACCCATCCTTGATATCTCCAGGGTATATGTTCCGATAAGTCTCCACTATACCCTGGATGCATCTACGGCTAAGCCTAATAAATTTATTACCTCCCTTGGCTGGCTTTTTATCCAATCAGGTGAGTACGCTGGGAAGTTGAGCGAACCAATCACAACACACTTTCGCTTTTTAAATTATCTAACCAATCAAACTTGGCAACACAAACCATACACAAAATCTCTGAAAGAGGCAGAAGCAGTTCTTGCACATGTGTTTTTTTAATTCTCATTAATGTCTCAATGCGAAGAAACCTTCGCAATTGCAACCACTATCGTTATTGACACTTTCAAGTTCAGTTGTAACGGCGGCTTGGCTGATTGGCCGAATGTGAGAATGCGAGCCAGCAAAGGGAGGTAATAAAGGTTTCGGACAGAGCCGTAGATGCATCCAGGGTATAGTGGAGACTTACCGGAACGTATACTCTGGAGATGTCGAGGATGAAGAATACCTGGCTTCTCGTACATCAGTACCAGATTAGCCTGCGATGGCAGTAGGTTCCAAGATAGAGTAATCTCTTCAAATGGATAAAACCAGAATGCACTAAGTAGTGTAAATGGAACGTAACTTAAAAGGCCTCAATACTTGAAAATCCCACTGAATTACTAATATATTGCCTTCACATAATGTTATTTTAACCAGTGTTGCTACTTGTTAGAATTCCAAATCAATTCCAGATATCATTTCTTATCCTGTTGACACCATCCCCAGCTCTTATGGTGATGCTGCTGCTCTTAGTAAGAGAGTGGATGGGCCTACAGCTGTTTGTTGGGGTGGCCATCACTCAGTAGCTCTTATGGCCCGTACCTTTCAGGACATCTTTATTTGAAGCCATTGAACAAGAGACTATCTTCTAAATGGCATGTTGCCACCAGATTCAGCTGGAATAGTTTCATGGTAAAATGCTCAGTCATCTACAGTCTGCAATAAGTACTAAGAAATATGATTTAATGATGCATAATGCTTGTAAAATGTTCAGTATTTGTGAAGCTCACTACCCTTGCGAAAAGATCATGAATTCTTCATGAATTCTTCATGAAGACTTCATGAAGTTTCTTCATGAAGAGTTCATGAAAACTTCATGAAGAATTCATGAACATTAAATGAGACATCTACTTCATGAAGAGTTCATGAAGATACTTCATGAAGAGTTCATGAAGATACTTCATGAAGAGTTCATGAAGATACTTCATGAAGAATTCATGAAATACTTCATGAAGAATTCATGAAATACTTCATGAAGATACTCCCTGAAGAGTTCATGAAGATACTTCCTGAAGAGTTCATGAAGAATTCATGAAGATACTTCCTGAAGAGTTCATGAAGATACTTCCTGAAGAGTTCATGAAGATACTTCCTGAAGAGTTCATGAAGACCCCCCTGAACTGTTCGTGAAGACTTCCTGAAGAGCTTTTTCGGCCTTTTTCTGCAACACAAGTCACATAATCTGACCATGCCATGCAAGCTGGCAGGCAACATATAAATTCATCACCAATAGATGTAACATAAATTAAATATCAAGCAGCAAAGAGGACACAAACAGAAAACTAGATTTTGATGGGATTTCCTTTTTATTCAAATCTTCAGCAGAAAATTCTGATTAATTATTTAAAAACAACACAAAAACCTGTATCCAAACATTGTGCTCTAGAATTAAAGAAGCTGTCATCCATATATACTTGTTCTATCTTTACTACAGCTTGGATGTCAATCAGTCTGTATCCAGGAAAATGAACTCATTAGGAACACCATTTCATGCAGTAGATTGTAATATACAATTTCAGAAAGTGTAATCCCTTCAGACTATATGTTTTTTAAGTAGACAATGAGAGTCACAACCAAAAGAGAATTTACAACAGGGCCTTTAATCATCTACCTGGAAGTTGTACATGGGGCATCACAATTTATCTCAGAAGACACAGGATGGAAGAACCTTCAGGAAGAGCAGTGGTAACATCACTGAAGATGCCCACATTGGTTTAAGAATGGTTAGTGACTGAGTGAGTTGAGTTCCAGCAATATCACGACAAGGAACCCAAGAGAAGGGCTACATACATTGTACTCATGTTACGAATCAAACCGAAGTCTTCAGTGCGAAGAGTGACCACTTTGGCTCAGGAATATAATCATCGAGAAATTCATCTTTGTGTTTCAACATTTGCAGAATCGCCCCCATTTCCTCAGAATTGCCCTGTGGAAATCTGAAAAACATTGCAACCAACAACATTTAATCATAGTCTTTCCATTTCAAAGAGTCTAAAGCAAATACTGAAACTTTGTTGTTTCAAAAAAAATTGCTCAAAATGTTAAGTATATATAACTTGTTTCAGATAATTTTTCACCTGATTAATTAAACTATTTTAAATAATTTAATTTTACACTGATGACCTTAAATTATTTTTTTTAATACAAAGAGTGCATATCAAGTAACAAAACTGGCTTCTAAATCACTAGTCTACATTCATAATCAAATATATTCTGAAATATCTGCATTTCCCAACACTTAAAATAATCAGCACATCATAAAATAGAAAAACGTATCTTCATGTAACTGAACCTATTTCCAACTCAAATAGATGACTAAACATTGTGGCACATTCACTTTTAATTGACAATCTGTAATTATTCCAAAAGTGAATACAAAAACGACAGAGAGAAAATGAAACATCCCTGAAAGTGCCTATAGCAATTATCTCCCTTTTCATTGGAATTTATTTTGTTGTTTATGATCTAAACCAAACAAACTTAGCACCAAACTAGCACCTTGAACTCTGACACCATCTGCATGTGCTCAGATTTAAGTCACCAGCCTTACATGCCCCTGTGTAAGTCCCATCGTACACAACGTTCACATTATCATTCCGTACACATTACTGATTTTCCTTCTGAGACTAAGAGACATACACTGCTATATGTTTAAAAAAAGTTTCTGTCATTCTCCTCAAAGCTTATCCTTTCACCAATGTTTGTTTATGCATATTCCGGCACTCAAAATAATTTCAAAATTGTTGTTATTTACGTACCGCTCATGGAAATCACCTTGGGATGCATCCATAGGCAGTTAATCTAGTCGGTTCCTTTATCTTGAGTCAGTTCTTGACATATCCATCGTTGTATTATCCACGAAATGCGCTAATCGCAAATTTATTAGTGATATTCATCGCCTGAATCGTTGTCTGTTGGCGAAGTTGCATTTGGCGCCTTCTGCCTCGCTCTCGCGCTCGAAGACAGCAGCAATGGCGTCATGCCGGGAAACGGTCGCGTCTTTCCGTACAGAATGTTGCAAGTTTGAAGTAAGGACATTTTTTGATAGAAAAGAAAAATTAAGTGTAAATATAAAGCTTAGATCAGGAGTAAATCGTGTCTATAAATAAAATAAGATGTATGATTATTGTTATCCGTTCTTAAAGTCGGAATAGATTTCGGAAGAACGAAGGGCGGGGCAGTTTTGGCGCGAAAGTTACTCCATCATACCGACAGTGTATAATTTCTCATCTTATGAACAAATAATGGCAAGAATTACAATATTTAGGTATCAATATCGAAATTAGAACTTGTCAATATACATGTCGTATTATTGTCAACGGCGGGGATCCCGTAAAAACATGTTCTGAGTTCACGTTCCGTTGTCGATCATAACTTGGAAGAATAGTTTATAATGCACTTGTCCCTGGTCATAAATTTGATTTCATTAGTCTAAACTGACGTAGTTTTAGGGTCATATCGTGCTGGACAGGGAGTGACAGTGGAATGTGTTCTAAAATCGAGAGCATTGAATGTTTTCAACGAAAAGATCAACTTGCGGGTTTTGAAAGCTGTCAGAAGCATGGCGATATCAAAATATTTTTCCACGTTTCTTTTTTTTCTAGTACCGAGTCGACTGTTAATGTTTTTGACAGTTTTATGTTTTTGCTTCGTTATGAACTTTGCGGAAGACGTTCTTGCGATAGTAAAGTATCTGCATGCATGTCCGATCGTGAGCAATCACGGGAGAAATTCAAAGAAATGAGACGATTTTGACAGGAAAACTTTACTTTATGGAGTAAATATGAATAAGGAAGACAAGTAGAAAACTTCCACAGTACCAACTGGTTACGCAGCTATTTTAGGAAGGTAAGTTTTAACTTGAACTGTCCCTATGTTACTAAAACAACTCCTGTTAGGCACAGAATCGTTTAGCGTTCTTTCATGCATTGTTTGTTGTATAAATTATGAAACAACAACAAAAATTACTAGACAAAAACTAGTAATGCCACGAGAGATTGGATTTACAGATAATTTAAACTTAATTAAATATGTGGAAAGTATGTTTATGCCTCATCTGTAATCATTTACATAACAACTTATGTAACATGAATAAAAGTATTGTAGCTTGTAATATTTATTCTGTATTTTCTTTTTCATGTAGTTTACTCTGGAAATTTGTAGTGAATAAGACTAGACTTACTTCATGAACAATAACTTCATGAAGTAACATATAACTTCATGAAGTGTAAAATAACTTCATGAAGTTGAAGAACTCTTCATGAAATATGTCTTCATGAAGTAACAAAACTTCATGAAGTGTGAAATTACTTCATGAAGTTGACGAAGTCTTCATGAAGTGTGTCTTCATGAAGTAAGTTCATGAAGATTAAAGCGAAAGTTGATGAACACTTCATGAACTCATGAACTGAGTTTCGCAGGGGTAAGTACTGGAAGATTATTTTTGATTGTACTATATTATATTTGCTCAAGGGAAAAACTAAATTGGAAATATTGTATTTCAATTTCAACGAATGTCAATATCCTCAAATTAGTATGATTATTTAAGTCCCAAGACCTAGTTATAATGGTAGAATCCTTTGAAGTGGTTCTTTTCAGGACAGTCAATAAAGGTTATCCATATGTAACTCCTTGAGGTTCAAGGCACAGGATTGTCAGTGCAGAGTTGACCTAAACATACCACCAATAAACCTACGGGATAGAATTTGCTAACATCAACCCATGTTTGTGCCAGGTGACTATTTCAGTGATTGTCTGTGTGAATAGCAAGAGATACTTCTTGGGGAGTTGACTATTTTGTCTTTTGTCTTATGTGAACTTTGTGTCAGACATGGCTAGTCAACTCTGTCTGGTGTCATAGAAAACGGTGCATGTGTGGTCATGAAGCTCTGTGATTGGTGTAATGTTTTTATTGTCCTGGCAGACAACTGCCACAGACCAGCCAATCTCCATCATCTGTCTGTTTACAGGTTCCACATCGTTTGCAATGACGCCTTCAACTATGACACTGGTTGTATGTTATAGCACCCTCACACTGAGACACTTAATTGTTATAGTACCTTCACACTGAGACACATACTGGTTGTATGTTATAGCATCTCTCAGTGAGACACTAGATGTATGTTATAGCACCTCTCACTGACACAGTTGTGCTTTTTGTTCACAGGTGGGATCTATGGATACAGGGATAGGATTGCACTCTGATGGTCCAGTACTCATGGACAGCAGAAGAGTGTGGACTTTGTGTATTGGTGGCAATTTCCTTCAGGTTGCAGGACCACTTACAACAAATCTTCATACATCCAAATGTCATGACATTCACACACTGTTGTTAGGGTTTTTTGTAAATACTAGTATTGCTATAAGACAAATCATTTCTCGCTCAACAATTACAGAGGAAATGTATGGTCATTTTATGTTTTTAAAGATTGTAAAGATATGGTTGTTTTTACTGATTGACCAGAAGAGATACTTAGACTTGACATTTGTTTTTTATATCACCATCATCCTTTTTTTGTAAATTCTTTATTCAGATATAACAACAACATTGTGGTTCTAATTTATCTATTATGTAAACTGTGGACAGTATTTATGTAAGGTGCATTGTTCTTGTTTTCTGGAAATGTGAACATTCAGTAATCTTTCCCTTTACTATTGAATAACACAGTGTTTTTGACAATATAACATCTTAGCCATAATTTGATGTCATATAGGCAATGTCTGCATTACTGAAATATTGATGGAAATGTTTCGTGTTTACACTTGTGGACTGGGTGTGTATGTGAGTGTGTGTGCATATATGGGGAAACTGACTATTAAATATATTGTTGATGTAATGACTTGTAAATATTGCCAGTTAGAATAAAGAATAGTCAAACCTGTCTAGTTATTATGTTACAGGTGTTTGACAGATGATGTAAATGGCACAGCACCGGTTAATGATTAACTTTGTTGGCACATGCTTCTTGAATAAAGGGCTATCCCTTTCTCTGCACTCCTTCCTCTTAACAGTGAACTGTGTCAGTACTGTAATGATAGTTTGTTAAACAACTTTTTTATTTTAAGAAGAAAAATTCTGCAAAAACCTCACAGAGTTGGTATGATGTTTTCGTTATGATCAGCATTTCATTGGGTATTTAATGTTTATTAGTGTCCGAGTTAGATTGCAATTCATCGGTTTTCTTGTGAGCCAAAAGGACTATAGTTTTTGTTTTCTCATGGCTTGTAACTAGTGCCTCTTGGGATAAAGAACAGTAAAACCTCTCTAGTTCTTTTTTTGTGTCATGATGACTTGTGATTATTGTTTTTGCCTTTTTGGACAAAGAATGGTGAAATCTTTCAACTCTTTGTGTTTTGTTATGATGTCTTGTAAATGTAGCCTTTTTGTGAAGAATGGTAACACCGTTCAAGCTCTTTTGCTATAATGACTTGTAAAGATTGCCTTTTGGGATGAGGAAAAGTAAAACCTTTCTCATTCTTATGCTGCATTGATTAATTATGTAAATATTACCTTTTGGGATGAAGAAAGGTAAAACCATTCTAGTTATTGTGTTGTAATTACTTGTGATCATTTACTTTTGCCTTATGAAGTGAAGAATTGTAAACCTTTCTAGTCCTTGTGATTTATAAACATTGACTTTTGGGATGTATGATGGTTAAAACCTGCATCCTTTTGGGATGAAGAATAGTCAAATCTCTCTGGTTCTGGTGTTATGATGATTTGAATATGTTGCCCTTTGAGATGGAGAACAGTATAAAATCTCTAGTTCATGTTTTTGTGTGATACTTTATGATTATTGCTTTTGAGGATGAAGAATCAGGAATCTTCTCTTGTCCTTGTGTTATGATGACTTGTAAATATTGCCTTTTGGAATGGAAAATGGTAAAACCTCTCTGTTTCTTGTGTTTTGATGAATTGAATATGTTGCCTTTTGGGATGAAGACAAGTATACCACGTCTAGTTCATGTTTTATGACGCCTTATGATTTTTGCTTTTAAGGATGAAGAATAGAGAAACTTATCTTGTCCTTATGTCATGATGTTTTGTAAATTTTGGCCTTTTGAGATGAAGAATAGTGAAATCTGTGTAGTTCTTATGTTATACTGACTTTTAAATATTGCCTTTTGAGATGAAGAATATTGAAATCTCTCTAGTTATTATGTTACAAAGACTTGTGAGTATTTTCTTTTGTACTTTTGGAATGGAGAATGGTAAAACCTCTCTATTTCATGTGTTATGATGGCTTGAAAATGTTGCCTTTTGGGATGAAGAATAGTATGCCATCTCTAGCTCATGTTTTATGATACCTTATGAATATTGCTTTTGAGGATGAAGAATTGGAAAACTTTTCTTGTCCTTGTGTTATGATATCTTGTAAATATTACCTTTTGTGATGAAGAATAGTGAAACCTCTCTACTTCTTGTGTTACGATGACTTGTGAGTATTTTCTTTTGCCTTTTGGAATGAAGAATGGTAGAACTGTTTAAGGTCTTGTGTTATAATGACTTGTAAATATTGCCTTTTGAGATGAAGAATCATCAAACCTCTCTGGTTCTTGAGTTATGATGACTTGAATATGTTGCCCTTTGAGATGAAGAATAGTATGCCATCTCTAGTTCATGTTTTTGTATGATACCTTATGATTATTGCTTTTGAGGTTGAACAATCGGGAAAGTTCTCTTGTCCTTGTGTTATGATGTCTTGTAAACAATTGCCTTTTGTGATGAAGAACTATGAAACCTCTGTAGTTCTTGTGTTATTCTGACTTGTAAATATTGCCTTTTGAGATGAAGAATACTGATATCTCTGTAGTTATTGTGTTACGATGACTTGTGAGTATTTTCTTTTGCCTTTTGGAATGAAGAATGGTAAAACCTCACTATTTCTTGTGTGATGATGACTTGTAAATATTGCCTTTTGGGATGAAGAATGGTGGTACCATTCTAGTTATTGTGTTATAATTACTTGTGATCATTTCCTTTTGCCTTTTGAAACGAAGAATTGGAGAACCTTTCTAGTCCTTGTGATTTGTAGACATTGACTCTTTGGATGTAGGATGCATATTGTGTTATATTGACTTGTAAATATTGCGTTTTGATATGAAGAATCATCGAACCCCTCTGGTTTTTGAGTTACGATGACTTGAATATGTTGCCTTTTGGGTTGAAGAATAGTATGTCATCTCTAGTTCATGTTTTTGTATGATAGTTTATGATTATTGCTTTTGAGGATGAAGAATTGGGAATCTTCTCTTGTCCTTGTGTTACGATATCTTGTATACTTTTGCCTTTTGGGATGAAAAATAGTGAAACGTCTGTAGTTCTTGTGTTTTACTGACTTGTAAATATTGCCTTTTGGGATAGAAAATGGTAAAACCTCTCTGTTTCTTGTGTTTTGATGAATTGACTATGTTGCCTTTTGGGATGAAGACAAGTATACCATGTCTAGTTCATGTTTTATGACACCTTATGATTTTTGCTTTTAAGGATGAAGAATAGAGAAACTTATCTTGTCCTTATGTCATGATGTTTTGTAAATTTTGGCCTTTTGAGATGAAGAATAGTGAAATCTGTGTAGTTCTTATGTTATACTGACTTTTAAATATTGCCTTTTGAGATGAAGAATATTGAAATCTCTCTAGTTATTGTGTTACAAAGACTTGTGAGTATTTTCTTTTGTACTTTTGGAATGGAGAATGGTAAAGCCGCTCTATTTCATGTGTTATGATGGCTTGAAAATGTTGCCTTTTGGGATGAAGATTAGTATGCCATCTCTAGCTCATGTTTTTGATACCTTATGAATATTGCTTTTGAGGATGAAGAATTGGGAAACTTTTCTTGTCCCTGTGTTATGATATCTTGTAAATATTACCTTTTGTGATGAAGAATAGTGAAACCTCTCTAGTTCTTGTATTACGATGACTTGTGAGTATTTTCTTTTGCCTTTTGGAATGAAGAATGGTAGAGCTGATTAAGGTCTTGTGTTATAATGACTTGTAAATATTGCCTTTTGAGATGAAGAATCATCAAACCTCTCTGGTTCTTGAGTTATGATGACTTGAATATGTTGCCCTTTGAGATGAAGAATAGTATGCCATCTCTAGTTCATGTTTTTGTATGATACCTTATGATTATTGCTTTTGAGGTTGAACAATCGGGAAAGTTCTCTTGTCCTTGTGTTACGATGTCTTGTAAACTATTGCCTTTTGGGATGAAGAACTATGAAACCTCTGTAGTTCTTGTGTTATACTGACTTGTAAATATTGCCTTTTGAGATGAAGAATACTGATATCTCTGTAGTTATTGTGTTACAAAGACTTGTGAGTATTTTCTTTTGCCTTTTGGAATGAAGAATGGTAAAACCTCACTATTTCTTGTGTGATGATGACTTGTAAATATTGCCTTTTGGGATGAAGAATGGTGGAACCATTCTAGTTATTGTGTTATAATTACTTGTGATCATTTCCTTTTGCCTTTTTGGATGAAGAATTGGAAAACCTTTCTAGTCCTTGTGATTTGTAGACATTGACTCTTTGGATGTATAGTTACTGTGTTATAATTACTTGTGATCATTTCCTTTTGCCTTTTGAAATGAAGAATTGGAAAACCTTTCTAGTCCTTGTGATTTGTAGACATTGACTCTTTGGATGTAGGATGCATATTGTGTTATATTGACTTGTAAATATTGCGTTTTGATATGAAGAATCATCGAACCCCTCTGGTTTTTGAGTTACGATGACTTGAATATGTTGCCTTTTGGGTTGAAGAATAGTATGTCATCTCTAGTTCATGTTTTTGTATGATAGTTTATGATTATTGCTTTTGAGGATGAAGAATTGGGAATCTTCTCTTGTCCTTGTGTTACGATATCTTGTATACTTTTGCCTTTTGGGATGAAAAATAGTGAAACGTCTGTAGTTCTTGTGTTTTACTGACTTGTAAATATTGCCTTTTGGGATAGAAAATGGTAAAACCTCTCTGTTTCTTGTGTTTTGATGAATTGACTATGTTGCCTTTTGGGATGAAGACAAGTATACCATGTCTAGTTCATGTTTTATGACACCTTATGATTTTTGCTTTTAAGGATGAAGAATAGAGAAACTTATCTTGTCCTTATGTCATGATGTTTTGTAAATTTTGGCCTTTTGAGATGAAGAATAGTGAAATCTGTGTAGTTCTTGTGTTATACTGACTTTTAAATATTGCCTTTTGAGATGAAGAATATTGAAATCTCTCTAGTTATTGTGTTACAAAGACTTGTGAGTATTTTCTTTTGTACTTTTGGAATGGAGAATGGTAAAGCCGCTCTATTTCATGTGTTATGATGGCTTGAAAATGTTGCCTTTTGGGATGAAGAATAGCTCATGTTTTATGATACCTTATGAATATTGCTTTTGAGGATGAAGAATTGGGAAACTTTTCTTGTCCCTGTGTTATGATATCTTGTAAATATTACCTTTTGTGATGAAGAATAGTGAAACCTCTCTAGTTCTTGTATTACGATGACTTGTGAGTATTTTCTTTTGCCTTTTGGAATGAAGAATGGTAGAGCTGATTAAGGTCTTGTGCTATAATGACTTATTGCCTTTTGAGATGAAGAATCATCAAACCTCTCTGGTTCTTGAGTTATGATGACTTGAATATGTTGCCCTTTGAGATGAAGAATAGTATGCCATCTCTAGTTCATGTTTTTGTATGATACCTTATGATTATTGCTTTTGAGGTTGAACAATCGGGAAAGTTCTCTTGTCCTTGTGTTATGATGTCTTGTAAACAATTGCCTTTTGTGATGAAGAACTATGAAACCTCTGTAGTTCTTGTGTTATTCTGACTTGTAAATATTGCCTTTTGAGATGAAGAATACTGATATCTCTGTAGTTATTGTGTTACGATGACTTGTGAGTATTTTCTTTTGCCTTTTGGAATGAAGAATGGTAAAACCTCACTATTTCTTGTGTGATGATGACTTGTAAATATTGCCTTTTGGGATGAAGAATGGTGGTACCATTCTAGTTATTGTGTTATAATTACTTGTGATCATTTCCTTTTGCCTTTTGAAACGAAGAATTGGAGAACCTTTCTAGTCCTTGTGATTTGTAGACATTGACTCTTTGGATGTAGGATGCATATTGTGTTATATTGACTTGTAAATATTGCGTTTTGATATGAAGAATCATCGAACCCCTCTGGTTTTTGAGTTACGATGACTTGAATATGTTGCCTTTTGGGTTGAAGAATAGTATGTCATCTCTAGTTCATGTTTTTGTATGATAGTTTATGATTATTGCTTTTGAGGATGAAGAATTGGGAATCTTCTCTTGTCCTTGTGTTACGATATCTTGTATACTTTTGCCTTTTTGGATGAAAAATAGTGAAACATCTGTAGTTCT
This sequence comes from Haliotis asinina, assembly GCF_037392515.1. NCBI lineage: Eukaryota > Metazoa > Mollusca > Gastropoda > Lepetellida > Haliotidae > Haliotis > Haliotis asinina. The sequence goes on from NC_090282.1 coordinate 46,506,157, forward strand.
TGTGTTTTACTGACTTGTAAATATTGCCTTTTGGGATAGAAAATGGTAAAACCTCTCTGTTTCTTGTGTTTTGATGAATTGACTATGTTGCCTTTTGGGATGAAGACAAGTATACCATGTCTAGTTCATGTTTTATGACACCTTATGATTTTTGCTTTTAAGGATGAAGAATAGAGAAACTTATCTTGTCCTTATGTCATGATGTTTTGTAAATTTTGGCCTTTTGAGATGAAGAATAGTGAAATCTGTGTAGTTCTTGTGTTATACTGACTTTTAAATATTGCCTTTTGAGATGAAGAATATTGAAATCTCTCTAGTTATTGTGTTACAAAGACTTGTGAGTATTTTCTTTTGTACTTTTGGAATGGAGAATGGTAAAGCCGCTCTATTTCATGTGTTATGATGGCTTGAAAATGTTGCCTTTTGGGATGAAGAATAGTATGCCATCTCTAGCTCATGTTTTATGATACCTTATGAATATTGCTTTTGAGGATGAAGAATTGGGAAACTTTTCTTGTCCCTGTGTTATGATATCTTGTAAATATTACCTTTTGTGATGAAGAATAGTGAAACCTCTCTAGTTCTTGTATTACGATGACTTGTGAGTATTTTCTTTTGCCTTTTGGAATGAAGAATGGTAGAGCTGATTAAGGTCTTGTGCTATAATGACTTATTGCCTTTTGAGATGAAGAATCATCAAACCTCTCTGGTTCTTGAGTTATGATGACTTGAATATGTTGCCCTTTGAGATGAAGAATAGTATGCCATCTCTAGTTCATGTTTTTGTATGATACCTTATGATTATTGCTTTTGAGGTTGAACAATCGGGAAAGTTCTCTTGTCCTTGTGTTATGATGTCTTGTAAACAATTGCCTTTTGTGATGAAGAACTATGAAACCTCTGTAGTTCTTGTGTTATTCTGACTTGTAAATATTGCCTTTTGAGATGAAGAATACTGATATCTCTGTAGTTATTGTGTTACGATGACTTGTGAGTATTTTCTTTTGCCTTTTGGAATGAAGAATGGTAAAACCTCACTATTTCTTGTGTGATGATGACTTGTAAATATTGCCTTTTGGGATGAAGAATGGTGGTACCATTCTAGTTATTGTGTTATAATTACTTGTGATCATTTCCTTTTGCCTTTTGAAACGAAGAATTGGAGAACCTTTCTAGTCCTTGTGATTTGTAGACATTGACTCTTTGGATGTAGGATGCATATTGTGTTATATTGACTTGTAAATATTGCGTTTTGATATGAAGAATCATCGAACCCCTCTGGTTTTTGAGTTACGATGACTTGAATATGTTGCCTTTTGGGTTGAAGAATAGTATGTCATCTCTAGTTCATGTTTTTGTATGATAGTTTATGATTATTGCTTTTGAGGATGAAGAATTGGGAATCTTCTCTTGTCCTTGTGTTACGATATCTTGTATACTTTTGCCTTTTGGGATGAAAAATAGTGAAACGTCTGTAGTTCTTGTGTTTTACTGACTTGTAAATATTGCCTTTTGGGATAGAAAATGGTAAAACCTCTCTGTTTCTTGTGTTTTGATGAATTGACTATGTTGCCTTTTGGGATGAAGACAAGTATACCATGTCTAGTTCATGTTTTATGACACCTTATGATTTTTGCTTTTAAGGATGAAGAATAGAGAAACTTATCTTGTCCTTATGTCATGATGTTTTGTAAATTTTGGCCTTTTGAGATGAAGAATAGTGAAATCTGTGTAGTTCTTATGTTATACTGACTTGTAAATATTGCCTTTTGAGATGAAGAATATTGAAATCTCTCTAGTTATTGTGTTACAAAGACTTGTGAGTATTTTCTTTTGTACTTTTGGAATGGAGAATGGTAAAGCCGCTCTATTTCATGTGTTATGATGGCTTGAAAATGTTGCCTTTTGGGATGAAGATTAGTATGCCATCTCTAGCTCATGTTTTTGATACCTTATGAATATTGCTTTTGAGGATGAAGAATTGGGAAACTTTTCTTGTCCCTGTGTTATGATATCTTGTAAATATTACCTTTTGTGATGAAGAATAGTGAAACCTCTCTAGTTTTTGTATTACGATGACTTGTGAGTATTTTCTTTTGCCTTTTGGAATGAAGAATGGTAGAGCTGATTAAGGTCTTGTGCTATAATGACTTGTAAATATTGCCTTTTGAGATGAAGAATCATCAAACCTCTCTGGTTCTTGAGTTATGATGACTTGAATATGTTGCCCTTTGAGATGAAGAATAGTATGCCATCTCTAGTTCATGTTTTTGTATGATACCTTATGATTATTGCTTTTGAGGTTGAACAATCGGGAAAGTTCTCTTGTCCTTGTGTTACGATGTCTTGTAAACTATTGCCTTTTGGGATGAAGAACTATGAAACCTCTGTAGTTCTTGTGTTATACTGACTTGTAAATATTGCCTTTTGAGATGAAGAATACTGAAATCTCTGTAGTTATTGTGTTACAAAGACTTGTGAGTATTTTCTTTTGCCTTTTGGAATGAAGAATGGTAAAACCTCACTATTTCTTGTGTGATGATGACTTGTAAATATTGCCTTTTGGGATGAAGAATGGTGGTACCATTCTAGTTATTGTGTTATAATTACTTGTGATCATTTCCTTTTGCCTTTTGACTTGAAAATGTTGCCTTTTGGGATGAAGAATAGTATGCCATCTCTAGCTCATGTTTTATGATACCTTATGAATATTGCTTTTGAGGATGAAGAATTGGGAATCTTCTCTTGTCCTTGTGTTACGATATCTTGTAAACTTTTGCCTTTGGGGATGAAGAATAGTGAAACCTCTGTAGTTCTGTAAATATTGCCACTTGAATTGGAAAATAGTAAAATTTCTCTGTTTCTTGTGTAATGATGACTTGAATATGTTGCCTTTGGGATGAAAAATAGTATGCCATTTCTATGCCATGCTGTTTCCACCCCTGATAATTCATATTTACCTATCTTGATTTCAGAAAATATGTAGAATGAATCAGTGTAGATTTCATTAAATGTGTATAGTTCCTGATACTTTAATCAAATATACATAATCCTTATAATTGAATTAGATATACAAAATCTCTGATGGAATCAGGAAATATTCATAATCACTGAAAAATTAGTAAATGTACATATTTACTGCTTATACATTATAGTGTAACATATAGCAGCTGAAGGTTATTCCTGGTCAAGGATCACTTTCCAGACTTTCTCAACAATGTCAAAATCATAAAGCATCATCTCCTAATATTCAGTCCATGTCCATGATGCTATCAGGGCTAAACTTTACAGTTGGAGATACTTGATAATAGTCTGTTACTTTGCATACAATCTGTCTAGGTCACAGTGAATACCACTGGTGTCTATTTTAGGGAATACCATGGTCTACATTACAGTGAATACCACTGGTATCTATTTTAGGGAATACCATGGTCTACATTACAGTGAATACCACTGGTGTCTATTTTAGGGGATACCATGGTCTACATTACAGTGAATACCACTGGTATCTATTTTAAGGAATACCATGGTCTACATTACAGTGAATACCACTGGTATCTATTTTAGGGAATACCATGGTCTACATTACAGTGAATACCACTGGTGTCTATTTTAGGGGATACCATGGTCTACATTACAGTGAATACCACTGGTGTCTATTTTAGGTGATACCATGGTCTACATTACAGTGAATACCACTGGTATCTATTTTAGGGAATACCATGGTCTACATTACAGTGAATACCACTGGTATCTATTTTAGGGAATACCATGGTCTACATTACAGTGAATACCACTGGTGTCTATTTTAGGGGATACCATGGTCTACATTACAGTGAATACCACTGGTATCTATTTTAAGGAATACCATGGTCTACATTACAGTGAATACCACTGGTATCTATTTTAGGGAATACCATGGTCTACATTACAGTGAATACCACTGGTGTCTATTTTAGGTGATACCATGGTCTACATTACACTGAATACCACTGGTATCTATTTTAGGTGATACCATGATCATGGTCTACATTACAGTCAATACCACTTGCCTGTATTATATCTCACATCATTTGCCTAAGTTACAGTGAATACCGCTGGTCCATTACATTGATATGAATTTTATTAATCCTGATTATGAATAACACTGGTCTGTATTTATTGTGAAACTGATATTTATGTGTGAGGCACATTGGATGCAGCTGACTGAGCTGTGATGTTTTGTTTTCACAGTTGACTACACGACCCAGTGTTTAACATAATGGATACTCCCACACTATCAATAACTGATGAGATGCATGTTGCTACACTGATACGTATAGATATGCATTAACAATATGCTGTAATCTGTTTACTTCACTTGATACAACAATGCAGCGGAAGGGCAGGTAAGCACCGGTAACCAGCGCCAACACCCCATGGGTAGCAACCACTTCTATATCCCCAGTTGCCCATAAGTCTGACCCCTGCAACAACCACCCCCACCCCTACCCCGACCCCAACCCCAACCCGGATCGGTCCCTGATATTATACCATGCCCCTATTTACCAAGTTGGCTCTTGTACCAGTGTGCTGTAAGATGGGAAATCACCTCATTTCTTGCCACAACTCAAGAAATAGTCCTAGTTCTGTACATTTATAGATACACATATCTGCCGTCACTGTTACATTACAGCTCATAGAATAATGATGCTGGAAAAACTTTTAAGGTATGCATAACTTTTTAGCATGAAGGTACCTCGCTAATACCGTTCATAGGAAGATGTGTAAAAATAATGTTTCACAGAAAATAGAAGTGACAAGTTAAGAAATGAGGTTGTTGGTTGGCTCTTGAAAGAGTGGCAGTTTGGAATGTATGTCACTTGCACCATTCGCCATTATTCCATTTTCCCAAATAATAGTGACACGTTATGGTGACATGTTGATTGAAGCAATGCTACATGATTGTTACGGCTAGTCCGTGTCTGTGTATTATATTTATTGACGCATCACTATAATTGTTCATAATATATGTGTAAAGAGAAATAATAGCCTTACTATTCCAGTGCTCAAACTGATATTGACCACCAGTACAGTAGGGTTGGAAGTATTAAAATTCTGATCAAGAAATTCTTTACAACTTACTGTTCAGTTTTATGATAGAGATATATTCTTTTACCTTTGTTGAACTGACGGTAAATTTCATACCATATCTGACTGTTGTCATTAGAAAGTATGCCTTTTAGTGGCATTTAGAAGTTGTTGCAGATGACCAAGATCTTTTATGGATTAGGCTTCTTCATTCTTTCTACACAATGTTTCAGGAGTTTCTTCATTCTTTCTACACAATGTTTCAGGAGTTTCTTTATTCTTTCTACACAATGTTTCAGGGGCTTCTTCATTCTTTCTACACAATGTTTCAGGAGCTTCTTCATTCTTTCTACACAATGTTTCAGGAGTTTCTTTATTCTTTCTACACAATGTTTCAGGAGCTTCGTCATTCTTTCTACACAATGTTTCAGGGGCTTCTTCATTCTTTCTACACAATGTTTCAGGAGCTTCTTCATTCTTTCTACACAATGTTTCAGGAGCTTCTTCATTCTTTCTACACAATGTTTCAGGAGCTTCTTCATTCTTTCTACACAATGTTTCAGGAGCTTCTTCATTCTTTCTACACAATGTTTCAGGGGCTTCTTCATTCTTTCTACACAATGTTTCAGGAGCTTCTTCATTCTTTCTACTCAATGTTTCAGGAGTTTCTTTATTCTTCCTACACAGTGTTTCAGGACTTTCTTTATTCTTTCTACCCAATGTTTTTAGGACTTTCTTTATTCTTTCTACCCAATGTTTTTAGGACTTTCTTTATTCTTTCTACACAATGTTTCAGGGGCTTCGTCATTCTTTCTACACAATGTTTCAGGACTTTCTTTATTCTTTCTACACAATGTTTCAGGAGCTTCGTCATTCTTTCTACACAATGTTTCAGGGGCTTCTTCATTCTTTCTACACAATGTTTCAGGAGCTTCTTCATTCTTTCTACACAATGTTTCAGGAGCTTCTTCATTCTTTCTACACAATGTTTCAGGAGCTTCTTCATTCTTTCTACACAATGTTTCAGGAGCTTCTTCATTCTTTCTACACAATGTTTCAGGGGCTTCTTCATTCTTTCTACACAATGTTTCAGGGGCTTCTTCATTCTTTCTACACAATGTTTCAGGAGCTTCTTCATTCTTTCTACTCAATGTTTCAGGAGTTTCTTTATTCTTCCTACACAGTGTTTCAGGACTTTCTTTATTCTTTCTACCCAATGTTTTTAGGACTTTCTTTATTCTTTCTACCCAATGTTTTTAGGACTTTCTTTATTCTTTCTACACAATGTTTCAGGGGCTTCGTCATTCTTTCTACACAATGTTTCAGGACTTTCTTTATTCTTTCTACGCAGTGTTTCAGGAGCTTCTTCATTCTTTCTATACAATGTTTCAGGAGCTTCTTTATTCTTTCTACACAATGTTTCAGGAGCTTCTTTATTCTTTCTACACAACATTATGATCATTACAGATCAGAAGGTGAGGTGAAGTCCACAAAATATCTTGGTCATGATTAGAAATGTTCTGTACTTTTATTTTGTGAATAGTCTGGCCTACCCTAGTAGTGATCAGAGATTTTAGATATATTTTGACATTGTTTAATACCTAATAGTTTGTACTAATGATTCTCTTATATATTTGAAAAACATTAGCATTTTGGTTCACCTTCAGGCCATGAGAGTTTATGTTGATAATATGATTGTTTCACCTATGATGACCCCCTGAACTGTTTTTCAAAGTTGAAATCTATATTTGAATACCAATTCAAAATGAAATAAAGTGCCATGATACAAACCTGAAAAAATGCATAAGTTAATAAAAAAAATGCTTTTTAAAAATGAGTTCTTGTCATGTTTTCATTATTAGCAGCCAGCAGCCAGCAGCCAGCAGCCAGCAGCCATATTCACAACATCTTGCAGTGTGCACTGGAGAGAGCTTTGTTGAGACTTAAAAGCAATCCAGTGCAGTAGTCTATATCAGGACCAGAAAAATCACCTGAGAGGGCTTTGAACACATTCAGTGTACTTTTGGATGTTTCCAGTAAGGTTCAGAGAGCATGTTTTAAGAAAATTTTTCTACTTGAGCTTCAGTCGAAAGATCTGACTTAATCAAAATACTTATAACTTTGAGCAAGTGTAGAAACCATAGCTTGGGAAGAGCTGCTATTAGCCTCTCTGTCTATGATCCCTTACAGTTGTTGCTGTTTGACACAAAGTAGCATCATTGAATTCTAGGCCCTGTTCTCAATTCGCTTGAAAGTGGACAGAGCTGAATCTGACTTAAAGCATTTACCACTAGAACCTCTTCCCGAGCGTGATACTCAAATGTTTCTTCTAGACAGAACTCAGTCATGTCGTATTTGTTTCTCCACATTGCTTGCATTTGTCAAGTTGAATCTAGATCGATGTAATACGTGTTCTGATTGGACAGAAAAAAGGGAGATAAATCTGCTGCCATTTTATGCTGCTAGGGGATTTTATGAGAACCGCGAAATATGGCAGTATTAGAACAGAGGTTCGTAGGAAGATATGACAACTAACCTCTGTGGGAAGAGAATGCATAAGACAGGACAGCCTTTTCTGCCACTCAGTTGACTTCTTTCAATCAAGTATATTGATACTGAGAACCATGATATTGTGGCACCACCGATTCCAACCTGGGGTTCCAGAGAGTGACGGTGCTTCCCGCCTACTGTGTCAAATGCAGGACTCAAATCCAATAGCACCACCATTGTTATTTCTCCAGAATCAAAAATGTATCTGAGATGATAATAGAACCCTGAGAAGAAAATTCTCAGTGAAATGAGACTGAAAGTCATAATATATGGTTTTTTTTACAATAAAAAGATATTGTTCACCAACAAAAGATTCATAAGCTGCAATGTACAGAATAAGTATATACGGTAAGAACCATCAAAGCAAAGGGTGGGTGTTGCAGTGTAGGAGGGTGTAGTATACGACAAGTATGGTCAAATATAGTGTGTTCACGTTAACAATGTTGTTGGGATTAACAGGCGTGACAAAAACATAAACAACAGTAATGCAATGAGAAGCACTTTATTAACCATTTGAACCTTTTTCCCCAACAAAAGGCACAGGCTACTTTTGTTGCTGAAATATATATAAATCCTACTACCTGTGATATCTGAGAATAACCCAGATAGGTTTTCCTTACAGATGAACAAAATGAGGTTGATTCATATATGATCTGTCAACATTGTTTGCGCCATACTAAACATCTTGATTGTGGTAAAAGGGTCACTAATTCCAGAGGTTCATTTTGACACTGATCATCATGAATGACAACACCATATACTGTGCATTGTGTAATGCGGTAACATGTGGGAGTATCACAGACATGTTCAGCTCAGTTCCCTTTTTGGTTTGAACTATGACTATCTATTCTTATTCATCATAAAAATATATCCATACTTTTCACTGTGTCCAAGCCATTCCCCAACTCAAACTGAATTGCCTTGCTTCACACCTCCATCATCTGTGTAGCAGAACCACAGGGAACTCAGGTGGTACTTTTACTGATGGAACAGGTAAAAATACCTGGCATGATAATATCAATGTCTGTCTATTGTCAGATAGATTTCATTAATGAACAGATAAAGAGGATATTTTTGCCTTGAAAACATTATTATTCTTTCGATAAAGATCCACCTCCAGTCCCCAGTAACTATGTCATTATCCCCATGGCTACAAATTCACTTAATCAGAACAATAGCATTCATTGAAACAATATACACCTGAATATTTGCAAGGGTTCATGAGTGCCGATGGGGGACACGTCCCATAAAATCAATCCAACATACAGGAACAGTGGATCTACACACAAGTCATCCACTATTCATTTTGGCAATGCCGATATATCAGTAATATTCCAAGTGGCAGTTTTGTACTGAGGAAAGATAAAGAGCATTACATTAGCAATGTTACATTCAAGCACTCTGGTTATGCTTATGTGCAAGCACTCTATTTCAGTTCTGGTCTAATGGGGAACATTGAACATAAACTTAACTCAAATACAAATCCCCAATGACATCCAAACTATCTTCCTCGAACCTCAACAACATCAAAAGTTTCTTGGAAGAAGTAAATTAATCTTCATTAATCTGCTTACATGTAACACATCTCTGATTATATATGCACTACAGCTCACCTGGATATGTTAAAACGTCTTCACCAAATGCAAGTTTCCATAAATAAACATGTCAGAAGCGTGGTGTATTGGATTGTATTGGACTATAACAGCAAGCTGTACTACTGGCATAGGCTATTACACCTAAACTGAAACATACACATACAAACATACAAACAAACAATATTCAACGGGAATCACAATCAGAAGTTTCTTGTTATATAATGGAACAAATATTAGCTCTTTCTGTATTAAACAGCAGATACAAGTTGTACAACACATGTGATGTACTTTCAGTGCAAATCACTGCAGTATCTGTAGGGTACTGTTTGAACTGAATTGTGGACTGATACGCGAGGAAGGACAATTACCAGATTGCCACTGTATTTACAAGTCATTTGTAGAAACACAGCTTGGCTATTTCATTATTTATAGCAAAGGTAGCATATCTCCTCAGAAATTCAAAGCTAAAGTGAAATGTCGCGTAAATGAAGATGAATTTCTTCAGTACATTTTGCTTTTTTAGTATGAATGTGCATGGAAAGCCTGTGAGTGTGCCAACTCCTAATGCTGCCTCAGATGTAGCTGAAACTGAAGACCAGCAATAAATACATCCAGCCACACAAAACTCAAGAGGATCGAGGGCAATTACAAGGGATAATCATATGGAAAATATGATAATACTCATTGCAATATAAGTGCAATAATAAGAGCTGAAAATTATTTCAGGAACAAAGGTGCTGTGCAAATACATTGAAAATCTTATTCAAACCACTTAAACAAATAAAAGTCATTGCTGATGGCAAAATGGAGAATTTTACAGATTCTGTGATTTCTGGGAATATTTTGTTAATGTGAAAGGAAATGCAGATGGAAACGTTTAAAGAAGAAAGTCCAAATAAGGTCATACTATAAAATATTACAAAAGTCCCGAAACACTGTGTTTAGCTACAATGGTAACCCCCAGACACTGTGTTTAGCTACAATGGTAACCCCCAGACACTGTGTTTGGCTACAATAGTAACCCCCCAAAACTGTATTTAGCTACAATGGTAACCCTCATATCTTAATGGTAATAACACTTTATGTAAAGCACATGGCTATGGTTGAAATGAAAAGGGAAAAAAATCAACATCAAAATTCAAAATACTTAAAAATAACTGGAACTTTCACGTTGAGTCATACTTCTAACAACATGATGGACAAAAATGACTCATTATCATTTCAAAAATACAGCTGCCATTGTGAAAATAGCTAACATCGATCGATAAACACAATATTGGAGGGATAAGCAAGAGCAGTTTCAAACTCACTGTCTCTGTGGTTTCTAAGGAGACAAATAGTTCACAGTAACAGAAAATGCATCTACTGAGAATAAAAGAGAATGGTCCAAAGTACAAAGGTCAACTGAAGGTCACAATTTAAGACATCTAAATAACAGAATATATACTCAGAAGCAACTAGAAATCCAGAATATTTAGTCTTATACTTGAATACCAACTTCTATATACCCCTCAAGAACCTCACCTTTATTCATCACACTGGAACAAATCAAAATGCAATGCCTCAGGGACATTATGCTCTAGGGTGGGAATACAGTTGAGACCCCATCGCTACTGACCATGTGAAGTTGCCTGTGAACCCCACTGTGTACTGTGGCTTTCCATGTAATAACATTACATTCCAGCAGCAAAGTTGAAAATGTTGAGTGCTTCTCAAACAAACACTGTTCCCTAAAAATTGATATTTCGAACTTAGAGAAACTTGAATGTATGTACAACAATTTACAAAGCTATATTCTGAACAATTAAGAAGTGCCAACTTCTAACCCAACATGAATATTTTTAACATTATAGGAGTGTGTCACAATAATCAAGCCTCTGTCAATCAAATACACAGAAACTCCAGTTTGTTGGAACACTACTTGACCACATCATGCATATCATGTGAAGCCTAAACAAACAGCCAATGCAACAATCTGACAATCTGTTCAGAAGTGGAGACGTACCACTCATTGTCTGAAGGAAGAAGGCAAGTAGATTCTGTTATTACAATAACGCAATGTAAATTAGTGGAATCATATGATTACACAGACTACTGGTTCAAATAACACATACTTTATCATGTAAATCATGGTGCACATGGAAACAAATCGATGGGCAATGGAACAAGCTGTTAAACTTAACACACATATAATAACAACAACTTTTCACACAACTACAAAAACCCTGCTGTCATTCTAATCTATTCCTTTTCAATCAAAAACATGTGGTTGTATGATGTGTAACTGAACATCTCCACGGGTATGATGACTGAATGCTGACAAAGACCTACCTGCCAACTGCCATTAAGACCAAGTCAACTGGCAACACACTGTACCATCCTGTACAGTCAACTTGTACAGGCAACTAAAGGACAGACACAAACATACATACTTACATACAGTCAACTTCTCATCCAACAAGGGTATTTCAAAATCTAATCTAATCTTAATGCACAGCTTCAAAGTTTGATTTAAAACAAAAACAAGAATGCATTCCTTGCATTTCCCCAGATGTGTTAAAAATGACTCTCGCCAAGACAGACTAACATATGTTTAACTTCTGTTTATTTTCCAGCTATCCAGTATTCCCCCTGGAAGTTATGACTGTACGATCTGTAAATATAGTAACACCAAGCTGGTCCCACTGCTGGTCAGTGTAGTACTGCAAGATTCCACGTTTACTCTCAGTTTCAGTACGATGGAACGTCTTGATAAATGAATGTCAGCAACTGTGTGGCTGGATGTATTAATGGAGATGAGGAAACGAATCTTTTTTAATATGATGGACAAAATACAAATAGATCAATGGACTTTTTTGGTTTTCTGATAAAAAAATTGCCTAAAAACATGGACTGTGAAATATTCCATATGGCCCTAACAGGATGATCCTCTGTGGTTACATGAAGCAGTGACCAACATACAGGACAGGACACATGAATCTGTTCTCATTGACTGTGAATCATCTCATTGTCAGGGCTTTGAAAAGGCTATAATATTGAACATGTAATAATTTAAATTTGTGGACATCTATTTTGGTGCACCTATCACTTCCAGAATTTCCGCTACACATAAATATGTGACATAATATTTTGTGTTTGTAAACTAGAAGTCATCTTGTTTCTCCTACTGTCACGATTCCGAAATCACAATCTTCAAAGCAGAGTTTTTTAACAAACGTAATTTTACTCTTCTGCACTAATGCAAAAACATAAAGACGAAAATAAACCCTAAAATATAGTTATCATTCATGTCACCGATCTGCCGGTCATCTATATTGGAAAATGGTAATGTTAAAATGTCATGACCCCAGAAGGTGGGGTGTTGTCTGGGGAAAATACCTGTGGAAGCCCATTTCAGACACAATTCATGCAACTTCACAACAAATTTTCATGAACAATTACCAAGTAAAAACAATTAATATGACTTTCTTTAATTCAAATCAAATGGTTTTGATTAATGAATCACAAACATATGCTTGTGTTTATTCAGTAAAAGTCTCCCAAAGGGATGTAGCATATTATTTAAATTTTCTTTCAAGATTACTGGAACTTTTACTTGCTTAAATGCATTTTTTTATGAAAAAAGACAAAAGTAGACAAATTCTTAACACTTCCTGAAAAGCACTTTATCAGAATAGTGAGACATGAACTTCAATAATACATCAGTATCAAGTGTTGGCGTTTACTATTCACTATACTGTTTGTCCTGATTTTAGCTATCACAAAAATTGATGTCGTGCGCAATTGACCTTGATACTGTCGTGTGGGTGCTGGCTTCTTCCTGCTACGATAACGATGTGTCAAATGCTGAAATGTATGTTTTCAAGAACATTTTACAATGATAAAATATTGATTAATAATTGTTGATTTTCATGCGCCTTGTTAATTCCGCATAGGTGTGCATAGGTGCATGAATAATGATTACGCGAGGTTATATACGTAACATGAAAGACTTTAATTACCCCCTACACCATAAATACACTCTTTGCCTTTCCTGCCCGACAGCTTGGTCAAGTATAGCTGTGGAATTTTTAAAAGTATTTCTTCTTAATGTTCATTCATCTATGACAAATTAATATAATTTGTTCAGGATAAACAATAAAGTTTCAAAACCTAGCACAAACTGAAGATGATGATGGGCAACCGAGGACCACTATGGACACATAATGTAATATGCAAATAACAGAACATAAATGTTGTTCAAGTATGCAGACACATGTAAATATATTTCAGACTGAAATTACTGTAAACATATTCCAAGGTTGTCAAACATGGTCATTGTAAGCATGGTTCCAGGAGGAAATAATGGGCATCTGCTACCGGAATGTTCTGGAGGTGAATGTAAAGAACGTCTTCTCAAAGAGGTAGGATTAACAGAATGGCACGAGCCATCATTTGTCCAGTCATCGAGATTCATGGACCACCAAGCAGTGAGTCCTCGACAGCCTAATAGTCTTACGTACCAGACATAAGACAGCACAGGCCTGACATACTATGATTGTTCTAAAACAAGCAATATATTTCTGCTTTTGAGAGAGAACCTTTTCAACACTCACCTGAATGTATGGAAATGGTCACTGCATTTGTAGCAAATGGATTTTAACTATTGGATTGTCAAGTAAAGGCAGTGATGAAAAATGCTATTTGTTTTGTTCAGCATGTAAAGGATTTTGACCACAGTAAAAGCCATAACATGGGAATGATGTTTGCCCAGTGTAAGCTGTTCTGCCGTTGTGAACAGTATTACAGTCATATCATTGTAATCAAAGGTCACATGCAACGTAAAACTTAAACTTTGCAAATTCTAATACCTGTCGGTATGCACTGAAACAAATCATCAAAAATGTCAATTCAACTTAAAAAATATGCAATGAAAAAAAGCCCGCAAAATCAGAGTTCCAACAATTCACTAATTGTTTGAAAAAGTGGTTTTAACAGCTATGCTCTGCTGCGCCCATAACGCATCCGCAGTAAATAGGTTTGTGGTGCTTGACACTGTATATCTGACCAGAGTATGAGGTCCTGAGCAGTTGTCTAATCTTAGTTGTGTACACCAACAAGTAAATAATCTACTCATTACATAAAAAAAGCAATGTTGATTGTGATAAGCAGACTCTGTCACAGAGACATCTCAATGTCTTTTTCACATATATGTTTGCCTGCCTGTCTGCTAATGCAGTGCAAATCTTCAATCACTGACCACATGGAATTTGAAATTAACACCTTTCGGGCTTATACAACATAAACAAAGAGCTATCTAAGCATATTGGCACATGAAACAGTGGCCAATGAAAAAGCTTCGTTACACATGAGTGCACGCATACCCACCTGCTCTGACTGTTTGGCATCGCGGCTGAATAAGTGACAAATGTATTTGAATTATGTTTGATTTTTTGGTTGCATGTGACCTTTAAGTTTTATCTCCACTGAACGCCCAGAGTGAAACAGGTTTTCAATGAATGCCACTTGGGTGGCTTTTAACAAGTGACGCTAACAAAGTCATAACTGGTGTCAGTGTTGAAAATGTTTCATTGCTGTCAGTATCAACTACATGCAAAACAAACACTCACTTGTATTATGTATATTGTTCCTATTTACGACATTGCATGCCAAGCCTGTCATTAAACATGACACTTACAACCATCGTGAAAGCTAACTTCCAAAGCCTGCATCTGCTAACCTACACACAAGTATGCCACCATATGCCCAATACGCTGGGCAAGATCTGTGAGGTGGTCATGCTCAGTGTGCTCAGTTTTAGTTGCTTTAGATCAATAAATCAATAAGACAGGGAGTCTCTTCTATGTCCTTAAGGTTGAGACAGATAATTAACGACAAACATTCAACAATGATAACACACCATATGAGATTCAGATATTTCAAGTTCTTGAGTTTCTGCAGCTGTGAAATATTTGACTTCACCCAATATGTCTCAGAAAAAAAGGTTGCATTCTCTGATGACATAAATATTTGTTGAAAGTACAAGAGGTAATCACTATCCACATATCAACATCAGCTTGGCACAAATTGTGAATACATTAAACCAGTTGTAGAAATAGCATCCCCTAAACCAACAGTTTTAAGAGGATGCTTACATACTAACACAGGACTAAAGACAAAATTTACCCCTTCTCTACTGAACGAAACTACAGGTCTGGCAGGATTAAAGTCCCTGTCTATATCACCTGAAAACAGCTTGTATCTAAGCGGTATTTTGATATCAAGTATATCAGCTGACAAATATGAGACATTACAGGCTTGTATTCCAGCTATTCTTGTTCCTGCAGCAACAGAGGCCACGATATTGTGCCAGCGACCTCCTACAGTGGCACTGATGTGGTACGTAAGGGAGTGGAAGTGTATCCGTGTAAGACGTGAGGACGGGTTGTGTTCAGAGAGGCCATATGTATGGAGAAACCAGAGAAGAATGTCTGAAATCTTGTGCACCTCGGGCTGGGCAAGTTGGTGGTCTGTGTCTTTGCTGTGTGGCCCACCTCCTGCCCTGGAGGAAAACACCAACTCTTGTTCGTTTAGGCCCAGAGAGTCAACATGCTTCAGCACCTGCATCACAAGCAGAGACCAATATTTAAGCAATCACTGGACAACCTAAAACCGCTGGCACTCGACTCTGATATATCTGGAAGTATGAGTATATATATAAAATATATCTATGTTACATATATAGGTTATACTTATAAATACATCAGAGTCGAGCGCCTATGCCTAAAACCATGACTGACATACAGACCCAGTGTGGTTTGAGACACCAGTGCAGTACTAGTACAGATTCTGGCAAAACCTGTGTGATCATAGACACCATCAGTTTCACTAGGCTGGTGATGCCTGTGTCCTCAACAACACCATCAGTTTCACTAGACTGGTGATGCCTGTGTTTTCACCAACACCATCAGTTTCAATCGACTGGTGATGCCTCTTTTCTCACTGACACCATCAGTCCCACTATACCGATGATGCCTGTGTTCTTGGCAACACCATCAGTTTCACTATTGGGGTGATGCCTATCTCACACTATTAAAATCACCACTATCAGAACTTGCAAAGGCCCCGATTAGAATGTATCTTCAGTAACACATGCTTGCCACAAGGGGTGACTTAACAGGATCAGGGGGGTCAGGCTCGCTGACCTGGTTGACATGTGTCATCGTTTCCCAATTGTGCAGATTAATACTCATGCTGTTGATCAATGGACTGTCCAGTCCAGACTTGAATATTCACAGACCATCCCCATATAGCTGGAATACTGCTGTGTACGGCCTAAACTCACTCACTCATCACTTTCAGTGGGGAATTATGATGAAAATGGAAGGAAACATTTCAATAACTGTATAAAAAACCCATGAACAATGGACTGTATGAGTCATTTCCTTTGAATTATATTTTCTGGGAAGCCCTGGTGAAGTTACAATAAAACAGACTTACGTTTTCCAAAATGTCTTTCACATAGCTCTGTGTAGCCATGCTTGCAAATTCTAGATGAATGGGAACAGATGAAGGTATCTGCTGTAACTTGGAGGACAGACGTGTTAAGGTTTTGCTGAAGAACTCACTGTCCTGACCATCAAGTAAGTGAAGGCCTGACAAGAGGATGAGGTCAGGAGTGAAAGTCTCCAGA
The DNA here is from genome assembly GCF_037392515.1 of Haliotis asinina. Taxonomy (NCBI): domain Eukaryota; kingdom Metazoa; phylum Mollusca; class Gastropoda; order Lepetellida; family Haliotidae; genus Haliotis; species Haliotis asinina. The sequence continues at coordinate 46,523,044 of NC_090282.1, forward strand.
CTGTTGAAGAAGGTGTCGAGCATGGTGAGTCTGGAGTTGGAGAAGTCACAGCTGGAGATGAAGCGGTTGGCAACAGGGGCGGAGTGTTCCCCCCATACTTCCCCAACCTTGTACTCCATGATCAGATGGAACTCATCCTTAGAGATGAGGCTGCTTTCAGGAATAGACAGAGAAGTGGGCATCATCTGTTGAAGGATGGGTCCTACTGGACCAACAAACTGAATCTGAAACACCCAATGTTATTGTGTGAGTAGTGACAAGTAGGCATTATAAGTGTTTCATGATTCCACTGAGGTTAGGCAAAGGAGTGTGTATGACAGTATCTCTCTTTCGAGATCCTTCTGGGCCAAAAGTATGATCCAACTGTCTGAATCTAGGTAAAGGAGGACAACATCAGATGAAACTATTCACGTAACTCTCTTACAGCCCTGACTGCAATACTTTTGTGGCTCCAGAAACATTAACAGTTTCAGTCAATATCCTACCAGGGATGGCTATATAACAGTCGAAAAATAATCATGCATAATGTAATGTGTTATTTTCAATTGCACATGAAACCTTCCATATGTCTGTTTACAAGTTGCACACATTAAGAGTAGTATATACAATGGGGGTTTTAAAACACTTTCAAGAAAAGTCTCTACAAAGCCTTATTTAGTAAATAAGGCTTTGGTTGGGGCCTTAGCTCTTGCTACTATTACCCCTACTACTTAATGTGTGTTGGAGGTAACACTGTGCCGTACGGTACGATCAATAATTCTTCTCTTACAAACCCCCTACCCGGCCCATCCCTCAAGTAGTATAAGTTAGGTTCGTCGGCTTTCATATCCACTTTATCTATGTTGTAAGTTTTGACTGACCATATAGGATCGGTGGCCCGCTTACGGCTATCACCCTCGTGTTCCCCCGGCTGGTATAGATACCTCACTAGGGCCCTATCTGGATCCCACTTTTTAAAAAAAAAAGTCTCTACAACGCCTTATTTACTAACTAAGGCTTTGGTTGGGCCCTTAGCTTTTGCTACTATTACCCCTACTATAAAAGTTGGCGGCCTATGTCATGTTTATATCGATGAAACAGTTTAACGTGAACCGCCTACGATCACTTTGGTGTTCGTAATAAAGGCTTGCTGGGCTTTTTGTATCCCCTGTTCTATGTACTTTTTTTTCTCGTCTTCGCTGATAGCAGACTTACGAGACTTGGACTGAATATCTTGTTTCATTCCGTTATATTTTGTGAGTTCAGAGAGGATTGAACAAAACTCCTCTTCTGAGATCTTACTATCAGAGAGTGCCGTGGAAATACGCTCACTCACTGTGTTGAGCTTTGCTTCAGCCAGAACCCTGATCTCGTCGTGTTTCAATGCCTTACGATGAAGTCTGCGTGATACTAACTTAAGCGCCAACCCTGCCAACCCTGCCACCCCTGCCGTTATTTCAATACCTAGCACTATAGGTGCAGCCACGATGGTAGCCAACAATCCAACACCTGCCGCCCCTAGTCCCATGCTGGTTGCCATAAGGGTAGTGTCAGCCCCGTCCACGATATTGAAAGCTCTATTGTACTTTTTACATAGTGCTTTCCGCGTGTCACGGTCTTGTTCTAGTTGACGTTTCACATCACATAACTGCCTCAAGTGGAACCCATCTACGGTTTCCAGCGTCTTCGCTACTTCCTCTACGACTGGGTACAGACCCATCCTATAATGTATATTTTGAAAGATATTTTAATTGGGTTTCAGTTAAAAGTCTATCAATGAATTTGAAGTCTACAAGTTCTAGACTACTAGTCAGGGCAATAGGTGAGAGGCTAATAGAATTTCCTGTTGTAATAGAAACCCCACGGAGGCTTATTAAGTGGTTTATAGGACCCGTGGTATCCCGTTGTATAACAATACAACAATATCGGTCTACGTAAGACCAGTGTATTGACACCCCGGGTAAAATTTGGTGTACTATTGGGGGGTTTCCATCGAATAAAGACGTAAAGAAGACTTCTATGATGAGGGTGAAAGGGGAGGATATTCTATCAAGATTACTGCTAAATGTTAATTTATTGTTTGGATAAGCACTTAACCCCTTTTTTTCGTAACCAATAGATTCTATGTGTACTAATGCCCTCTCCGGAATGAAATCCCCGGCCCAGATACCGTTGTTCTTAATCTTAGAGACCAACCCATTATTTAATGTGATATAAGGTGAGGTGAATGTTAAGTTGATCAGCCATTTGGGCTCTTTTAAATCTGGTAACGGCACCCGTCTGTACACGTTGTCTTTGAAGTGCAGGATGTATAATTCATCTTCCTCACCAGGCTGATCGAATCCCTCCGTATCTCCTAGGTCGTTAAGCGTAGTGTTGGGATGACTGGTCATTATTATACTATTACGATATAATTTCCAACTGGTTTTCTGATAATAATTCAGGGGTGAACTTCATACCCATGAAGTGTATGTTGTCAGGCAGGAAGATCTTGGTTAGTGATATCTTGTTTTCCACGATCACGTTGACCCCCTCCAGACTGGTGTTGGAGCCGACATTCACCCGCACGTAAACGTTGCAAACTTGATACTGGTGTCGTTTCACCCACCCGAGTTTGATCCCCTTCACGATCTCGACATCATTCCCCGATGGTTCCCCTAGGTAGACTTTGATGATCAGTGTTGAGTTTGCCGGTAGACTCTCTAGTATCTTGACCACGCCTTCGAATTCAGACACCAACTGCAATGTCACGTTTTGTATGGTCAGTTTACTCGATAGCATGTGGGCTGCCATAGTGTTGAGTGGGCTGACGACTACGCTACGTCTCTGAGTTGGGACATAAGCCACGAGCAGGGTTCCATTGTTCACGACTTTGTTTAGGTGGTTGTCTTTGTTATCCGTGAACACGTAAGGGGAGCCGAGCCTAATATTGAGAAACCAGTCGTTATCGGGTAACAACACCCACTTGTCATCTTCGGTGAAGACGAGCATATATGGCTTGTTTCGGGCGACGGTAGTGCTCTCAACATCGTCTAAGTCGAATAGTTTACCCCCGAACGATGGGTATATTATCCAGTTATCACCGGTGTTGACAAGGGCGTACTTAGTGTTGACTGTTGCTCTTGTGGTATCTACTATATCACTTAGGGTTCCACCGGAGACTTCAACGCGTTTGTAAATGTTGTTTTTCAGTTGCAAGGCATACGATTTACCATCTACTCCGGGAGCGTCGAAACCGCGCGTGTCTCCGAGGTCGGAGATCCCGATATTGACGCATTTTTTCACTCCGGGCCCTTGTGCGCTGGTCATTTTACATGAAGCGTTAAGCTGAGGTATCCTATATTTAAAAAGGATTATGATTTATATCTAACACCGATATTATCAGCTCAGATATGTTGCCCTGGGTTAATCTCTTATACTGCCGTGGTGAAAACGACTCGGTTCTACCGTCGTTGTATTTCTCAGTTTTCACCGGCACTGCTCTCAGTATAGTGGAAGGGTGACCTCCTTGAATGTTGTACGTTGTGCTCACCTGACCGAGATGAATGTACAGCTCTCGGTACGGTACTAGATCGGGTAACTTCGTGCCTGTGACGGTTGTTGTTGGTTTTATCTCGTCAGGAGACATACCGAGTATCCTCGCTAATGGTCGGCCGAGCCTCAAGGAGGTTCTTCCGTTGTTGATTAACACCACTGTGCCGTTTGAGTCGTTCATCTTGAGTTCGGCTCCCAGGGGTTTGAAGACCTCGTCGTTTAGAGAGCACACGCTGTAGTAGCCGTCAGTTATCTGACTGCGAGCCCCACTGACGAACAGCTTATTGTTGCTGGCGTTGATGTTAGTCCATTGCGGTAGGTAGGTGATATCGCAGAGTGCGACTTCGAGTTGACCTGACGTGTTATCGATCGCGTGCGTCAGCTGAACGGCCTCACCGCTCGTTATTCCTGGAAGTGTTATGTACATATTATAATATATAATTTATATATTATAATATGGATTTAGCACACTTGAAAATCGTGGTGGCAGGTAGTACGGGGTTTAAAACAACCTTTATTAATATCTTTGAAAACTATATCGTGTCCGTTAATAATGCGCAGGCGGTGGTAAACTGGAATCAAAACCCAATGCAGTTTTGGCAGAACCAACTCAACTTTGCTGTGTGGTGTGCGACGACAGGGTCGGGTGTGACACCAGACTACGGTATAGACGAACTGAGTAAGGCAGTCATTTTGTTTCATATTTATTATCAAACGAGACGAATATTGAAGGAAATAAGTGCTCCTCTTCCCCAAGATAAAGCGTGGAGTATGACGAATAACCCCTATGATAAACGCGCTTATGAACGTGTTTGTGGGGAGTTTGAGATTCCAACGAATAAAGACTTTCGCCTTCCTGGTGTGAACCATGGTCTCGGTATAGTTCTCGTGTACTTCTACAGGTCCGGAACATATCAGGCCGGTTCTAAAGATGGTTCATACAACCCAAACCGTCATACATTTACAGGCCCCACAACGAATGAAAAGATCCATGTCAGCTGTATAAAGCAAACCAATCCTGATGCAGCCACAGCCTGGACTAAAATGATCTCAAAAACATCGAAAGAATTCACTCGTGCTGGTACAATACGCTTGAACGACTCGATTCGAACGTACGTGTGGGCGCTGTTGGGTGCGCAGTCGATGACGCGTTCCAACATCCTCGGTAAGGGAACTGCTTACGACGCTCAGAAACAGTTCGTTGCCAACGTTGAGGATGCTATCAATTCTCCAGTTGATCTCCCGCGGGCCATCGACCGTTACCAAAACGTGTTAGAATACGCCAGATCGAAAGTCAACTACGTGTTCGGCGTGGGGCTGTACATGGCTCCGAGTGATATGCAACTGAGAGTAAAAAAAGTGGTGGGTTATAACAACAAAATAGTCATAGCCACGGCGGATCAAAAGTTGGGTATCAACCCCGATATTAACACCCCCTATATCCCACACATCCCACCACGTGAAACGGGTATAGTGGCGCCACCCCCGGAGTCTAAAGTTCATGTGGAGGTACCCCCCACACACCCCCATATTCAGGCCTCCAATCACATCGATAATAAAACGGCCCTGGTGGTTGGTGGGGTAGCTTTGGGACTTATTTGGTTAAAAATTTCTTAGCCGCTACGTACACCAGACCCGCCACGGTGACGATGGCTGCCCACAGGTTTTGACTGAGCCACGTGGCAGTTTTAGCCAGAGCGCCCAACAACCACGAGACAATGCTACCCAGGATGCCGGGAAGGGCTTCGGCGGCTTTACCAGCCAGTTTAGCTAGGCGTTCCCCGAGTTTTTTTATCCAGTCTTTAACACCACCGGCAGGTGTGGGGGGAACTCCGCCGCCGGCAGGCCCCACAGTACCCCCTGTCAGTGACACCACCAGGGTTGATATGATGAAACCCAATGCAGTCAGAATGCTGGCGATGGTGATCCCTTGCTCCCGGAACAATATCCGAATCCTGTCTGCTAACGTGGTGTCTCGGTGGAGGACTTGATTGATGGTTTCCCGCACACGGCTGACCTGGGATCTAAGCTTTTCTTTGAAGGAGGACGCTGTCTCCAACCAGGTCTGCCTTTCATCTTCCAAATTACGTATTCGTTCCTCGATGGTGGCTTTCATAGACTCGTCCTCAGTTTCACCGAGTTTTTTCTTTTCATAGGCGATGTGGTCGTCTATCTCACTCATTTTGGCCGTGCTTTTCCAGAGCTGACCACGAATGGTTTGCATCAACAGGTCCAACCCCCTCAGTTCCCGAAAGGTAATTTCGAGACCCGGGAAGGGCTTGTTCTCGTAGTCGGTCAACACTTTTTTAATATCATAAGTCATGTTTTGATCCGATGGGGCGTCCCTGATACCTTCCACACTTTGAACTAACTTCGGAGGAAGCTTAGGTCGCGCGCCACCGTAATCTCTGAAACCTAGTTCCTTTTGGACAAACTTAATTTTATATTTACCTTTCAATGTTGATAAGGCAAGCGGTTCTCTCGAGTTTTGATGCATGAGATCGATCCCCGGGTGAGCCTTCAAACGCAGCGTGCCACCCGTATCAACAAAAAACTTGTCATATTCCCTTCCCAACGGCTTGATGTTGTCTCTATTTTCAACTGCGTCGTAATAACCGTCGACGGCGCCCTTAATGAGTTCGACATCCGGCTGTAGGCCAGTACTGAATGAGGTCTCCTGGTCATCATCGAATGCCTGGGCACTATCGCCCGGCATCTCCGTCATATCTATGTCTTCAGCCATTAGTATTAAAAATATATTTCATTTATATAACAATGTACGGCAGAAAATTAGATCCTTTCAGAAGATTGAGACAGCCATTAGGCGCCAGAGCCGTGCGCCAGTCGGTGACCATCACCAACAATCCCAGCAAGATAGACCAGAATCAAACTCTGCTGGTTAGATTTCCAAACCTTGGTGAGAATGACCTCATTGTACCAGGCACTGTTCGACTGGCGTTCAATATCACGTTGACCTCCGACAACGACAAACACGAGCTAGTGCGGAACGTGGGTCGAGCTATCATCAAGAAAACGACCGTCAAGATCAGCGGTAACGAGGTGCTGAGCATCGACGACAGCGACGTGTTTCACTGCTACGGGGATCTCTGGAAAAGCGAGGGAGAACGAGTCAATGATGTGTACCAGGGTATCAGCAAATCAACCCGGTCGCGCATAGGGTATGCCTTCACGCCAGACCAGCTAGACAAGCTATCGGACGGTGAAAAGGCCATCGCTCGAGCATACGGGAATCGATTCTGCGTGCCGCTCGACTTCGAGTTGCTCACGGGACACGCGCCGTTTTACCAGGCCGCGCTGGGTGATAGGCTCGAATACGAGCTCACGTTTAACGACTATAGCAAAGTAGTGCGTACGCCGAACGGTGATGAGGCCAGTTATGCCATAGACAACATCTCTCTGGAGTTCGACAGGGTCACTAGCCCGGAGCTGGCCAGGCAGGTTCGAAGCCAGTACTCTGGGAAGATGGCTATCCTGTACGATCGCGTACTGAGGCATAGATCAGTCGTGCAAGATAAGAGCGACACTGTGTGGAATATCAACCTGAACGTACCGGCGCGATCGATGAAAGGTATCCTGGTCGTCCCAGTGGAGGATTACGAGCCATTCCGGAGGGACAGCGAGAAGTTTTTCAACCCCGAGATTGAAAAGGTGGAAGTGACCATCGAGGGCGTGCCCAACCAGCTGTTCAGTCATGGTATGAGACCACACCAGCAGTGGGATGAGATAAAAATGCTACCAGTGGGGGATTATATAACAAAGGACCTGGACCTAGGCTCCGTGCAGATCGGTGAATACCTGACCACCAAGTACGCCCTATGGTTGGACATGCGATCCACGGATGATGATAAACTGCACGGTAGCGGGCGCCGTATAGATAACGGCAGCGAAGGGATAACCATCCAGATTACTAAGAAGGCTCAACCCGCTGGTAAGTTGAAATTATATCTGTACGTTATTATGGACGCGCAACTTAATATAGACAATGGGAGATTCGTGCAAGCCATCTACTGATGGGGGGTGTCCCCCACTACCCACTGACCCACACTGCGCCATAGTGTGCGGGCAGACTGGCTGTGGGAAGACCGTTTTCGTGTTGGATATGTTGGAGGGTTACTACAAGGATGTGTTCGATAACATCGTTATCATGTGCCCTACTCTGAGCATGAATAAAACGTACGCGCGACCTTGGGTGATGACGGACCCGGACGTACACAAAATCGACCCTGGAACACGCCTGCAGGACTGGTTGAAAGCTCTTCACGAGAAATTTAAAGGGGAACCGACGCTGTTCATACTGGACGACTGCAGCGCTAATCGCGAGATAACAAAAAAGAGAGACATGCTATCGTACCTGGCCTTCTCCGGCCGGCATGCAAATCACAGCGTCTGGGTGCTAACGCAGAAGTTCAACTCGGTGTTGAAAGACCTCAAGGAGCAGACGCGATGGGTGGCCTTATTTCACTGCAAGGACAGGGATTCGTTCGAGGAGTGTTTGAGAGAGAACGATGTGATGAGTAAATTAGAATGGGAACGGGTGAAGAAACAGCTCGCTGAAACTAAACACGCTAAGCTCGTGCTCAAGACCGACCAGCCAGTAGCATATAGGGTGTGCTAAAGCTAAGCAAAGCTAAGCAAAGCTAAGCAAATGCTAAGCAAATACTATAGCTATGATATTTGAAGTGTTTGTCGTGTGCAACTTAACCTTCATTTCTCTGTGTTTTTTCTGCATCGGGTATTATATAGTTAAAACTAAATCTTACTTGTTATATTATAAGATGGAGTGTGAGGAATTGCTCGAACAATTGTTGGTGGAGGGTTCCCCCACTGATGATAAGCGAGAGAAACTGGTGGCGTTGGCTGTTGGTGGCAAAGCCAAACATTACTTTGGAGACTACACTCCGGATAAAATTCACAAAATGTCAGCCGAAGAAATCGATAAGCTGTATGCTAGATACGAGTCCCGGCTCGGAGCAGAAATGACAAAGACAATAGGATCGGCTATGACCCAGATATACACCGGTATTGTGTCATACTTCCTTCCCATTCCACCAGAGCGCCGACTTTACCTGTGGGAGGACCTCGAGAAAGACCCTTTTATCGAACACGCCGTGAGCTCTATCAGCTGCGGGCTGTACCACAGATATGGTATGTTGTTGGCTCCAGTGACGGCGGCGATTATCACGGCAAAGCATTGTCAATTTGAGAGAAAAAATGATAATAATAGTATAGATGGATGCCAGGGAGGAGGAGGAAACCCCAGTGGGGGTACCCCCCACAGTGAGGGAAGTGACCCCTTCACAGGAACCAGTGGGGGAAGTGACCAGGCAGAAGAATCCTAAGAGAGTAGCTGCCGGTAAAAAACGGTGGTGTAACCAACATAAAATTATTACAGTGACCAACCCCCGACTGTTGTTGGTTGTAGGCGTAACTGCTGCCTTGGCTATCTCGTGGTTATATACACGTGAGGGAAACCCTCACCATGAGGTGGTACCTGAGGTGGTAACCCCCACTGTCGACCCGCATATCATGTTATAATTTAAAATATTTTTATATATACATAATGTCTGAGGGGAAAACGTTCGTCAACGACGCATACCACGCCACAGTGGTCGCCAGTCTAGCAGTAGGGTACGCTAGGTTGACTAAAATGGTGCTTAAACAACCAACTATCAAGCTAGATTTCAACCTGCAGGATATGGGTATGCTCATAATGAACCTTGGTATGGCGATGGCCACAAAAGACATCCTAGTAAAACAAGGGATAATACCTGATAATATAATGAAATAAATATAGGATGGCCACGATAGCTATGATGGTCGGTGGGGCGTTAGTGAATGCCCTGGCATTTTCCGGGAGTAATTTCCTCTTCTCGAAACTACGAGATGATCACGCGGCTGAAATACAGGAAGAAAGGAAGCGGCACGATCTCGCTACTGAGCAATTACAAAAGGCACAGGCCGAGTACGCTAAAAAACGCCTCCAGAGGATCGATTTTATTAACGAACAACTCCAGCGTGAAAACCATGCCGTTCAAACATTCAACGATGTCGATGAAGCAATGAAAGAATACTACCTACTAACTGGTAAACGATTGGAACCGCTCAATAAACCCACACTCGCTCAGTACTACACACCATCCAAGGGACAAATGAATCGTGAACTGGGCTTCATAGTGTTGGGTATAACAGCTACTGCGTTGGTTGCGAAGCAATTAAATTAAAATACCCATATAAGTAAACATGAGACCCACTCCATACCGATGCGAATACATACTTATGGGGAAGACCGAGGCCTGTGGTAGGAAATGCAGGAATCAGGGGTTCTGTTGTTTCCATATGGGAAGTCCTAACTACACGTGTTCTGTGTGTGGTATCGGGGTTAAAGGACACTACTGTCTATGTAAAGCTCACGGAGCGAACGTAGTCAGACATCAACTCATCTACGAGAATAAAAAGGACTACATAAAAGAACGTAGGCGACTGCTCAAGATAGACTCCAAATAAATGTTCTCCCTTTACTGTGACCCAATTAGACATTGGTTATGTTAGGTGTAAACACTATGACTACTGTACGCGAGCTCAAGCGGGTCGCAAAACAGAGAGGTGTGATCGGGTATTCTAGAATGCGGAAGTCAGCATTGTTGAGATTACTAGGTTTAGAAGCCCCTCCTACGGTAAAACAATTAAAAGCTCAAGCAAAACAGCTTGAATACACGGGTTATTCAAACCTGGGGAGAGCCGGGTTAGTCGAATTGTTATCACATACCCCCGTAGCACGTCCCACTGTAAAACAACTGAAAGCCGAGGCACACGATTTGGGTTTAGGCGGGTATTCCCGTATGAGAAAACCACAGCTTGTAGAATTATTACGACAGAATAGAGCTATTGACCTACAGTTCATGCGCACTGAGCGCGCTGTAGGCAACTATTTGAGAGGTTGGCGCATGCATGTTGATAGAAACATAGACATTACAGATATCAAACCTCTGATAGCTGATAAGGTCAACCAGGAACTAAATAACCTAGGAAGTATCAAGTTTCAGATCACAGTGAAAATGTCGCTCGATAAGCAGGTTGGGGGCCCCACAGGGGCCACTGAATATGTTCAGCCTTACTTCCGAGGTAAACAAGAGGTCGTCACACATACAGAGACCATTGACGCATCAATCGATACCAGTTTTCAGCAGATACGAGAATACCTAGAACGCTACACACACTTGGGGTCCGGGTGGGCTGTAGATAAAATCGATAATGTCTATCTAGACATAGCTAACTACGTGCCATTCAGAGGCGGATCATACCTAGCCTTGCCCCCCTACTATAGGAACAAACATGCCATAGTAAACGTTAAGAATAGAGGAAACGATTGCCTGAGGTTAGCTATCAGGTCAGCCTTATTTCCAGCTGACACTAATCCGAACAGGCCCTCTAATTATCCTCAGGATGATGGGCTCAACTGGGATGGTATAGATGAACCCACCCCCATATCCCAGATCACTAAAGTAGAAAAACAGAATAATCTGGCTATAAATGTCTTTGGGCACGAAGGTAACACAACAATAGTACACAGGGTCAGCGAAGTGAAGGATCGCCAAGTTATCAATATATTCATGATCCAGCGAGGTGACAAGTATCACTACACATGGATAAAACACTTTAGCAGGCTGTTGTATGACCAATCGGCACACAGAGAAAAGACCCACTTCTGTGAACGATGCCTACATGGCTTCACACGAGCTGATTTATTAGAATCCCACCGGGAGGATTGCCAAGGTGTGGGGCAGACGGCCATACGAGTCGACATGCCTAAGGAAGGTGATAATATCCTAAAATTCGGTAACCACAAGAACCAAATGTCTGTGCCTTATATCATATACGCCGACTTCGAAGCCTTGGTGGTGGGGGATTCCCCCAGTGGTGCCGCCGGTAGCTTCACCCACAAAACACACAAGCATAAAGCCTGTGGGTTTGGATACATTGTCATCCGTTGTGACGGGGAAACGAAAGCTCCGGTAGTGTATAGGGGCCCTGACGCGGCTGAAAGGTTTCTAAAGTGTTTGCAGGAGGAAGAAAAAATTATTAGGAATGCATTGTATAGAATAGCTCCCATGCGTATGACCCGAGCCGACAGGCTAGCTCACGCTAGTAGCACTAACTGTCACGTGTGTGACTCACCACTTAACGGTGATTCGGTGAGAGATCACTGCCACATAACTGGTAAGTATAGAGGCGCCGCTCACAGCGCGTGCAACCTCAAGCTTAAAATCAACCCTAAGACAATAAACATCCCCGTTGTCTTTCACAACTTGAGAGGGTACGACTCACACTTGATCATGCAGGCCATCGCGAAAATCGATGGTAATATAACGTGCATCCCCAACAACATGGAGAGATACATCTCCTTCAGCTTAAACGGACTTAGGTTCATTGACTCGTTTCAGTTCCTCCTGTCGTCACTCGACAGTCTGGTCAAGGCCAACAATACCTTCCCTATCAGCGATCGATACACAGACGCCGAGACTAGACCCCTGCTTATGAGGAAGGGTGTGTACCCCTATGAGTACATGGATAGTTGGGTCAAGTTCACCGAGACCAGACTACCCCCTATTGACTGCTTTTATAGCAAGCTGATTGAGGCGTCCATCTCACGAGATGATTACTCGCACGCGACTAACATATGGAATAAACTGGGTTGTAAGAACCTGGGTGATTATCACGACCTGTACTTGAGGACAGATGTACTACTGTTAGCCGACGTGTTTGAGACGTTTAGGCGGACGTGTTTCAAGCAGTATAAACTCGACCCCGCATGGTATTACACCAGCCCAGGTCTGTCGTGGGACGCCTTGCTTAAAAAGCAATTTGGAGTTAATTTGGAATTGCTCACAGATTACGACATGCACCTATTCATTGAGAAAGGCTTGCGAGGTGGGATTTCCATGGCATCCAAACGATACGCGAAAGCAAATAATCAATACGTGAAAGGTTACGATCCTAACAAGCCAACCAATCACATTCTCTACCTCGACGCAAACAACCTGTACGGCTGGGCCATGAGTCAGTATCTACCTACAGGGGGATTCGAATGGGTACCCCACGTTGATGTTATGGGGGTTGCACCAGATTCGAACAAAGGGTATATCCTCGAGGTTGACTTAGAGTATACCAAGGAATTACACACATCACACAACAGCTACCCCCTGGCCCCCGAACGTATGAGGGTTAACCCAGACTGGATGTCTGAGTACCAACATAACTTGTTAGGTGGGCGTGTGACAGACGTTGAAAAACTCGTGCCTAACTTAATGAATAAGACCAAGTACATCGTTCACTATCGCAACCTACAGCTGTACCTGTCGTTGGGTATGAGGCTGACCAAAATACACAGGGTGCTCATGTTCGACCAGAGCCCATGGATGGAGCCCTACATCAGAATGAACACAGACCTACGAAAAAAAGCCACCAGTGATTTTGAGAAAAATCTCTACAAGCTCATGAACAACTCGGTGTTTGGTAAGACTATGGAGAACCTGAGGAAACGCGTGACCGTGAAGCTGGTTCGGTCGAGTGAGGAAGACAAGCTCAGGAGATTGATAGCCAGTCCGGCATTCAACCGTAGTAAGATATTCACAGACAACCTGGTTGCCCTACACATGAAGAAAAGCCACATAAAATTCAACCGGCCTGTTTACGTGGGGATGAGCATCCTCGATTTATCCAAACACCTGATGTACGACTTTTACTACAACGAGCTCAAGAAACAGTACGGTGACAGGTGTGAAGTGCTGTACACTGACACGGATTCCCTGCTGATGGAGATTCGAACCGAGGACGTGTACGAGGACATGAAAAAACACCTCGATTTATACGACACCAGCGACTACCCTAAGACCCATGCCATACACAGTACGGTAAATAAAAAGGTCCTAGGTAAGATGAAGGATGAGTGTGCTGGCACGCCCATAGCCGAGTACATAGGTTTGAGACCTAAGATGTACTCCATACTGAAAGCCGACAATAGTGAGATCCGGAAGGCTAAGGGGGTTAAGAAGTATGTGGTGAAACAACACATCAAACACGCCAGATTCAAGGAAGCCCTGTTCAAGACCCGTACCTTTAGGCATAAAATGAACACACTTAGAAGTGATGGACATAAGATATACGGACTGACTATAAACAAGACGTCCCTGTCGCCTATGGACACTAAACGTTGGATAGCTATTGATGGGATAAACACATACGCGTATGGACATGAAAAAATTTGAGGCTATTTACTACAGCCCGCGTGGGTACTGGAAAGGAGCTAGCGCAGTAGATAAGCTAGCTAAAATAGCGCGAGTACCCCCGGAGGAAGCCAAAGTGTGGCTTGAAAAACAAGCCCTGTGGCAGATCTATTTGCCGGCACCACGCTACGTGCCTAGAAGGAGGTTCGGTATTAACATACCTAATAGCGTTCACCAGGCAGACCTACTGTTCCTACCCCACGACAAGAGGTACAAGTATGCCTTAACCGTAGTGGACGTAGCCAGTCGTTACAAGGAAGCCGAACCCTTGACCACGAAAGATTCGGCCCAGGTAGCCAGAGGATTCGAACGCATATACAAACGCAGTCCGCTGACGTGGCCAACAGAGCTGCAAGTTGACCCCGGACGGAAGTTCATGGGTGCCGTGTCACAACTGCTAGCCAAACACGATACAAAGGTCAGGCATGGCACGGCCGGAGCCCATCGCAGCCAAGCCATAGTTGAGAGATTTAATAGGACTTTGGCTGAGCGCTTGTTCGGCCATCAGTATGCTAGGGAGATGGTCACCCCTGGAAAACGATCGACTGAATGGGTCACGAGGTTACCCAAGGTGGTGTCGGCAATCAACCATGAAGTCACCCGTCTCACCGGTAAGAAACCGGCAGACGCTATCAAACTAAAATCAATAGTTGCAGAGTCGGCCGCTCCATTGCGTGGGAAGGAGAAACAGATACCAGATAGGGCCCTAGTGAGGTATCTATACCAGCCGGGGGAACACGAGGGTGATAGCCGTAAGCGGGCCACCGATCCTATATGGTCAGTCAAAACTTACAACATAGATAAAGTGGATATGAAAGCCGACGATGGATGGGCCGGGTAGGGGGTTTGTAAGAGAAGAATTATTGATCGTACCGTACGGCACAGTGTTACCTCCAACACACATTAAGTAGTAGGGGTAATAGTAGCAAGAGCTAAGGCCCCAACCAAAGCCTTATTTACTAAATAAGGCTTTGTAGAGACTTTTCTTGAAAGTGTTTTAAAACCCCCATTGTATATACTACTTTAAGTCAATCTCAAAACACATTAGAAAGTATGAAATTATGTTACTTTAACTTTATGTCCTTTACTATTGACACAAAGGCAGTGGCCCATTGTAGATTCGGTAAATAGGTAATAATCATGAATATGGTCCATTGTTCTCTATCCCAATCCTTAAGTGTTCCTTTACTTTTTTCCAGGTTTCTTCACAAGCTTTGTATCACAAAGCTTGTGAAAACAACTGGAAAGAAAATAAGGGAACACTTGTAATTTCATGTGATCACTTATTTTTTCCCCTCAGTAAATAATGGTCATGAATCTCACCGCAACATCTGGGAACAGCATAGATGCCTTTGCAGCCATCAGTGCTCCATTGCCACCAATATACAGCTGAATCAACACAAACACATGTACATTACATAGAAATCATACAATATTGATTATCATCCACTACAGCTTCTCAACTTACATTGATTTGTACACTCATCATGATAGGCTCAACAAGTAGGAGAAACAACTCTCAGGCCCATGGAAATTTATCAGATAGGCATTTATTTACTTAGTTATTATTTTTTATTATTCAGCAACTGAGCTGTCTAAAATATATCATAATTTGGCAGTAAGATGATGTACCCATGTTCATTTGCAGTGTATGACACTTGTGGTAAGGTGGGGTGCATTGGGGGGGTTGGGGGTGTCAGTGAAAAGACTTTAGGCATGACAATACACATATGGCAGTTGTCCTCTGGTTAAGACTATTAATAGTGTATTGATTTTCATTTGCAAAAGTAACCTGGCATGGTCACATTTGCTTGTTTTGAGAGATATTCATTGGTAAATCTGCTCATGTTCCATTCCTTCCACTATCTAGCTAAGTACAGCAGAAAGAATCTTATTGCATGACAGCCGGTTAATAATCAAGTTTGAACCAGACAACACAGTGATTGAAAGCATTGTCATCAGACTATACTAGTGGAACATAGAGACACACTATCAGCTAAATTACCATGTCTGATCACCAAATACATTCCTGTTGACGTCATGGTATCTACTAATTACTAGGACACTAGGGATAACTCCCACTGCAGAATTTACCCGAGTTTACAAGACACACCATTCATTCTCTATAAGTGTAACATGCCCAACAAAGCATCTCTAACATGAATTTGATACCTCTTTCATCTGAAACCTCTCTGCCTCCTCAATAACCTTGAGGAACGGTTCTGGCACTGTAAATGTTCTCTCAGCTGCTGATCCCTTTCGGAAAAAGAAGGCAAACGTCTCCTGCAGGTCACTGATGCTGGTGAGGACCTGGTGATTGACAGCGTTGCCTGGGGCCACACCAAGGTTCCGCAGTAGCGGCACACCAGGAATGATGAGGTCTACATTTGAGTTGATCCTAAACATAGCAGATCATACTTTACTTCATGAAATTGTTGGGGTCATGGACTCACATAAATACAACTGCCCATCCCCATCTTAAAAGTATACATGATGAGGCAAATGACTAGAACATACTTTATAACCTGGTCTCATGGGGTCAGTGCTAGTGCTCACATGGTGGACATACATTTCTTCATTTTGTTGCAGCTTCCACTCACCAGATTTCTAATGTTACTTTAGATAAACATGTATGTACAAAGTACCCAGATTTTCAAAGTTCTCTTAGCACTAAGATAGTCATAAGTTAATGTTAATGTATGGCACTTACGACTATCCTAGCACTAGGAGAGCTCCGAAAATCTAGGCCCTGGTATCATCTGGAATACTATTCAATAGTAGGGCTGTGCAATATTACCGGTAAACCGGTATATACCGGTATAGAGTCCCACGATACGAATATCGCGATATTGGTTCGAATTCTGCAATATATTGGGTCATCCAGAGTTAGCTCCCCTTGAATTATCTGCCCTTGATTTCCCTAGCAACAAAATGGCGGATGCCCCTCGAGAATACGAGGTAATTCCTAACAAGCGTGGAAAAAGTGATGTTTGGAAATATTTCGGACTCAAAAAACGCATCTCTGATGGTAAGGTTGAAGAGAACATAGCTGTGTGCAATAGCTGTAACGTAAATGTCAAATACAGCGGGGGAACAAGCAATCTGAGCTCCCACATTCGTATTCACCACAAGAAACAGATTATGTCGTCTCAGACTGTCACTTTGGGGAAAGGGAAAGTGAAACTTGAGCCAGAAGTGCTTACCGAGTGTGCGCCACAGTGCTTACAACAGACTATCACCCACGTGTCCGAAAAAAGAGCGATGTCAATCACAAACAAGATAGCACGTTTCATCGTAAGAGGACTTCGGCCGTACTCGATTGTAGACGATCATGAATTTCGAGAACTCCTGTCTGAGTTAGATGTCAAATACCGCTGTCCCTCACGGTATACGTTTGCCAATAAAATCATTCCACAGATGTATGAAGAGACAAAGAGACAAATTCTGATACAACTGAAGGAAGCTGAACAGGTATGTGGTTTGTGTAGTAGAGTCATTCTTAACTGCTTCAACTTGCTTGAATGTTGTGTTGTTTCACTGACATAAAAAAAATCATAAATAATTAAAATATTACATTTGGGGAGAAGATTCATGTACATATGGAAGCCACATCACAGTATCTTTCAATGATCAATTAAAATTTTCGACTGAATCTTTCTTTTATTTATCATTGAATAAACGAATTATCAATCTTACTGCCTGTAACTCTGCACAGATTTTGTTCTTTGAAACCCACCATTCTGTATAATTACATAGGTTGCGTTAACAACCGATGGCTGGACGAGTTGTGCTACAGATAGCTACCTGACTATCACTTCATGCCATATCAACAAGGACTGGGAAATTGTCAACTTAGTTCTTCAGACACGTGTCCTCAATGAAAGCCACACAGGTAATTGAATGTGTAAATATTAAATAAGCATTTGTTCTTTTGATAAATCACTGAATGCCGTATCAATATGGTGGCACATTGGGATAGTGAATGTTACAAGCTGTCAAAAAAAAATCCAAACTATTTTACAAATTTGTATAAGGAATTATCTATGCAAATTTATTTATGAATCCATTCCATCCAAACGAATCCCTTAAAACATTGCTCAGAAACCCATTCAGTAATCAATATTAACTGAAAGTGGTTCAATATTGATTTTACTTTTTAAGATTCCAGTTTTAAATATACATTTGTTTGCATGAATGTTACTAAAAATTACTGAATTCGTCTAATTTGATCAAGGATTAAAATTAATATGATATTCTATATTTCATGTTGCAGCTCAGAACATTGCTGATGAATTACAAGGTGCTGTAGAGAATTGGCGGATCAACACTACTGGTGGTTTTCCCCCTGTCACTACAGACAATGCAGCAAACATAACTAAGGCTGTAAACCTGTGCAAGTCCAACCTCCATGTACCATGTCTAGCACATACACTCAACCTCGCTGTGCAAAAGTCCCTCAAGGTGAAAGAGGTGTCACATATCCTAGGAAAGATGAGAAAAATTGTTGGATTCCTTCATCGCAGTCCACCAGCAAATCAAGTCCTGCGAGATAGGGCTGTACTTCTCGCTCTCCCAAACCATGACCTTATCATTGATTTGACATGGTGGCAAGATTTTTGGAAATGCGGGAAGCTATCATTACTGCGCTTGTGGCAAAGGAAACTTCCAAGACAAAGGGAGATTTACCGTCACTAACTGATAATGAAATCAGTCTTGCAGAGGAGGTTGTCCATTTCTTAAAACCAATGAAAGATATGACAACACTTCTCGGCTCTGAAGGTACAGCAACTGCCTCTGTCATTATGCCTCTGAAACATCACCTTCTCACTGTTGCACTGAGACCTGACGATGCAGATAGTGCCACCATCAAGGAAATGAAAGAGATCATGACATCAGACCTTCAGCCAAGATATGTCAAACAGGCAGATTTGCTGTATTGTGCATCAGCAGTGGATCCAAGGTTTAAACATTTGCCTTTCCTCAGTGATGAAGAAAAGTATGATGTTTTTAAAAAGGTCACGACTGAGACTGCCAGACTGATTACAGAAAAGCGCAAGCTACTCACTGTAAAGACTGAACCCACAGAATCTATCCCTGCTCTCCCTAACCTCCCATACATTGAGGAAAATGTGCCTGTTGATGTGAAACCTGAATGTAAGGATTCCACAGACATCACTACTTCATCAAAACAAGCAGTAGACTCTGAAGGTAACAGTTTCACCAGTAAACCTAGTCTGTTGGAGGGAATCCTTGGTGACGTATTTATTGTTGATGATGAACCTGCCCAATCGCCTTTCGATTTGGCAAAACGTGATGTTGACAGGTACTTTAATGACGGCCCGATTCCCCTCAGCAGTGATAGTTTGGGGTGGTGGAAAGTAAATCAGTTGAGGTTTCCAATCCTAGCTGTGTTTGTGAAAATGATGCTCTGTGTCCCAGCCACAAGCGTACCCTCTGAACGCGCATTTTCCACAGCTGGAGACATTATTACACCCAACAGAGCTTCACTGAAGCCCGACAATCTGGACATGCTTCTGTTCCTGAAGAAGAACTTGAAGTGAACAGTTTGTGTGAGGAACGATTTCGCAAAGTGTGCAACTGAACTTTATTTTCGTTTGTGGTAATGGGTGCATTTCCACTAATGTGGACAACTTTGACAGATTACTGGTGGCAGACTTGCCTTTGATTCAACTAGTTTTATGTTTCCATAGTGTTATCATTTGTTACAAAATGTTATACTTTTCTAAATTTAGGTCAGTCTGGAGACTATTAAACAACCAAAGTGCCCAAACATATTTATTTTATTTCTGTTACCTTTATTATTGTGTTCTCAAAACTGCAATACTTCAATTAAACATTCCATGTTGTCTCCATATCTTGTTATTTATCTGTAAACCACTGGCTTACAGCGATACACACTGGGAACAGGGCGCCTGAATGAATGGTGTAACAGTAACTTAGACCTTGATGCCACACACAGAGAGCTATAATGAATTTATGATGTATGTATATGGGCAGAAACCTCCTAGTCAATATATCGCAATATATTGCAATATCTCTAAAATTATTGCAATATATCGCAATATGAAAATCAGGGCAATATCCAGCCCTATTCAATCAATAGTAATCACAAATTTAATTACATAACACCATGATCCAAAATATAAAAGAGAGGTATATTCTTTACAGAGGTAATCTATACTTTGGAATAAGCTATGGTTCCATGGGCTGTGAGCTCTATACGGTATTATAGTATTGGAAACTGATCATACCCAGAAAAACTAAAGTGTGGAACACAGCGATAAGTATACTTCCAACACAGACAATCTGTACACAGACAATCTGTAATCATGTTTACAAGTTTATCATAAAAAGCAAAAGATTTCACAGATCATACTTAAGCATTTTCTAAATTGCTAGGCATAAAAGTAAAATGAGTAAGTGAGTTTAGTTATGCACCGCACTCAGCAATATTCCAGGTACATGGCAGCAGTCTGTAAATAATCAAATCTGGCCCATATAATCCAGTGATTATCAACATGAGCATCAATCTGCACAACTGGGAACCAATGACATGTGTCAGTCAGTCAGCGTGTCTGTCCACCCAATCCTGTTAAGTCACCTCTTACGACAAGCATGGGTTACTAGCGGCCAATATTCCAAACCGTACTTTCATGGGTAGAAAGTTAAAAAAAAAGTTCAGGACCATGATCACATCACAGTTAATGAGTGCTCATTTAATGCCATCATGTTGGGCACTGGTGCGCAGTAGAGTTGAAAAAGTTATGTGTTGTAGTGTACTATTTGGTAAACAAAGTGTGATTCTCTTGGCTACAAATGGATGAAATAATCTAACCAACAAACATGGGGAACTAAATATGAATATCTTAAAAAAACTTAATATGAAACTTTAAATTCTATTATATATAGTATCTATTACTATTCCAAGATTGCTGCTCTGTTATAGCTGTTAATTTGATGAATTATCTCTTCAAATTCTATTTAACTATATAGCTGCATCCTATCTGGACAAGCTAATACAATCTTGACAAACAGTCACCTTACTCGAACAATCCTGTACACAATACTGGTCGATTCGTCAGTGTCCCAAGTGGTCAAGAACACATGGTCTGCCTGCACGTGAAAAAGCATGGTTCTCGGTGACCTGCGAAACATGGTGCGTCTGTGCAATCTGTCCATATGTTTGGTCTCCAGACCAGGCCCACTTACTCACTCGTTTTACTGTGTTGGCTTTTGGTATCATAGTATTTGAGTCTTGTTACATGTTCAAATCTGTCTCTAACATTCACTGCTACTGGGTTGGTACTGATATAAGCATTGAACTTGTTTACCAATCTGTGTTTCTATTGGAAAGGAAATAAAAATGTTAAAACAACAGTGTGATCCAGACACGTAATATCATACATATAGTGAACAATTTGAAGGACATAGTTATACTAAACTACTCTCAAATCCATTGAAAGGATTGCTCCCTATGAGATGTGTAAGAATCATGTTTTCATGTGACTGAATCACAAAGCATGCTCAACAATATTTTCCATGCTTTTTAAGTGAACAATTGCATTAATATCTGCATGAAATGAATGATTATTCAGATTGCTTGCTGGGCATCACAACCTGGGAGGTGGTGCAGGTGAGAGCCATGCAAGATGATACTTCAACAGTCATGACACGTTGAGAACATGAAATCATCACAATTTATCATGGCCATGTATTCAGAGTTGTGCACTTTACCTGGAGCACTTTTTAAAAAAAATTTGCACTGCTGGGGCTTGAATGGGCTTCAGTGAGTTACTGACACTGTTAATTAGTAACATAATTACCAGTAGCTCTACCACAGAACCATGAGCTCCATCACAGTTAATGAGTGTTTATTTAACGGGTCATTGGTACCTGCAGCAGAAGCACGAGAAATGAAAGTGTGACGTACATTGATTTGTTTTTTTCTTGTGTTTCTGCCTCATGATGACATATCCTTCCCATTAATTTTTTTTTTGCACAATTGGTTCTGGGACTGTACTGATGAATCACAGATGCAACGGAGTGTGTTTCAATTGGATTAAATCAGTCAAACCCTAAACCTAGGATTAGTTTGCCTCAGAAGATCACAAATGATCAGAAAAGGTACCAGACCCTCACACAAAGTCTAACCCAAAGGATCAAAAAGGGTGCCGAACCCTAAGCCCAAAACTCATGGTTGTAGTGGGTGCAACTTTAAGGACTGAAAAGAGTGCCAAACATTAACCCAAACACTAACCCCAAGGATTTCAACGGGTGTCAGATGATGCAGATATTGTAAAGGGTGTAAAGGGTGCCAAAACCAAAACCTTAACCCCCTGGATGCCACAGGGACATATATGTCCTTCCTCTACATCCCTCACTTTGAAGTCCAATAAAATTCTAAATAAACCACGCATATATAAATACTTCACAGTTTTGAACTCTTTTCTTTTCGTTTCTTGATACCATCCACTATTATCTCAGACCAAGATAAAGTGCATAAACTGCCTTTCAAAATAGGTTTCATCGTAAATGTTGTCATTTTTCAAACTGTACAAAATCGAGATTCATAGCGTTACTTGCAGTATGTTTTCAAATGTGAAAATTGGATAATTACTGGGAGTAATGAATTTCAAAAATAGCATATTAATGATCACTGATATCAAGTTTTCATGTAACAAGTAATGATAATTCTGAAACGATTCTGGGTTCATCGGTTGGGATGTTTTCGAAAATACACTTACACGAACACCAAATTGCACATTCCGACATATTGGTTAGTGTTTACCAAATCACGTTTCAAGAAGGTCGGTATTGAGACGCCTATAACATTACGTATATTTCATAGTCAGCTGCGACAAATGCATCATTGAATTCCCCACACATCTTAGAATCAAATTACATATGGTCTTTGTCACCAATACCAACTGTCTAGGTAAAACGAAATGAAAGATAATTGGTATTAAACCTTGTGCTCTAAAGACAGCACTTGTTTGAAATGAAAACTAAGAAAACATTCCAATTTTACACTGCGTAGCATTTACGGAAATTTTCCAACATCCAGCCGTCGACTCATTGCTTACAATGGCTCAATACGTTTAGTACATTCAGGGGAAGAGTATCGTAGCAAGAAATAGCAAATTAAAAATAGATACAATGAAATAATGTGATAATTCATAAGAAACTGTCAAACTTTTAGTGCAGTGTGACACCATGACTGACGTAAAATCATGCAGAACAACAACGGTACTTGTCGGCATTTCTGGCTTCTTCCATCATTTACAATGTAAACGATAAAAACATATAACAATACACAGATAGTCAGAATAATTCTGATTACTTACATTCCATTTTGAAAGAAATCAGTCATCGGTTGTGATGTCACTAGTCAACTTTGTTGCACATATTAGGCAATTTCTTTGAGGTGAAGGTCAGATGAACAAGAGTAAACACAATGCCCACACTATTCCGATTGCACTTTTAGTATTGTGATGTATATTTTGCGCATCGTTCAGATATGTTTTCATGAAACTGATATCAGCATCTACATATATCCATGTTCAACACCATATCATATGTGGATTTCTAAGATGCTTCGGTGAAAGATCAAAGGCGCCGACAATACATTATCAAACGATAATGTGCACTTTTTGCATTACGTCACAATGTGTTGACATCGCTGCGCCATTCCAGCCTGCCCCCCTTGTAATCGAACTTTTTTGCATTACGTCACAATGTAACCAACGTCACGATGGATGTCAGTTGCCATCGCCTCGTACAGTCTCCCACAGTAAACTGCTTCGTCGCATCCCGTTTCTTGGTTTGCAGTTGCATCACACAGCTAACATCACTGGTGGAAACATTACGCTTATGTTTTCCGAAGGATAAAATGTCTCATAGTTCAACACAAAATTTTACGGAGACACGGTAATGTTTGAAATGTTTACATTCCCACAATGCAATCGTGGAATGTCACATGACTAGTCAGCTTCAGCTGAATGTACTGATCTAAACTTAGTTGGTAGTAGAAATGAGACTGTCATATTGCCTTGCAACATGTAAGAGAATCACAGATTTAATAAATATGATCTAGTGAAGATATTTACCCCGAACATAAACCGTCACCAAACTGTTCATCCTTTGTTTTTCTAGTAACGTTTGTCTTAATGTAGGGGGTTGACACGTCAAAAGAACAGCCCTGTGTGAGGATTCTTAATTTAGGTCACAGACACCATCATTTGTTTTCTGCCATAGCTTAATCGAAATTAGGCTTAGAAATTAGAAATAATTTCATAATTATAAGAAGGAAAGTCTATTTCCTAAATGAATATTCAATGAATATTCAGGTGTTGTGAAATTTTCATTTACGCTAAACTGATGCTCGACAGGTGCACATGTTGCTCACAATAAGATATGTAGTAAAACCGTGTAATTGTTGGTATATTCAGGACACTATTTCAGTGGTAAAACCATTCATTTTATATTTTGGCTAGAAAGTGTTGAATTCTGACACAGAAGCCGTGATCTTTTACACATTGAGTGGAAATTAGGTTAGATATATACTACTCAGCAACCAGAGTCGTCTTTTTCCGACATCACAAAATGCACAAAACATGCTGTGACGTCAACTCAAATATCGCATTATTTTCAGTTATTTCATTACATTTGAAAACGTGGCTGTTACTTTGTTAATAATGATGCAAAATTAATCAAAATACATCTACACAAACAGGAGAATATGGCAATCTAAGAACTAAATTATGTATCGGATAGGGACATCCAAATCGCTATTACCTGCTTTTTTATGTAGTACACTGGCATCTTTTCTTACAAATTATGAAACTACCAAAAGGTATCCTCTCACATTTGGGGACCTGTATTGGAATAGTTTGGTTCACTGTGAACAAAACATAATGAAGATAAACTGTCCGCATCCACAGCAAATTCTCTCCATGTGATCCGAGTTACATTGACCTAAAGTAAAGCATAGTGGAGTTATGCCCCTTATCTTTATACATGCATGACCTCTCTGTCGACATTTGACATCATACTCATAGCAGAAAATCGATTTTTGACATTTATTGCAGGTCATTTTTGATTTTGTGAGTATGACGTTATGCGTTTGCACATCCATCTATTTCATATACACTTATGTCGTTCAGATATGAAGCTGTATTTTCTTGACTCACACTTTCCGTAATGATGCCAAATAAAAAAAATCGTAGCAGAGTGCTTTTATTGGTGCACGATAAAAAAACAGAGAAATTTACAGTTTTTTAATGCACACAAAAGTTTTGGAGAACCTTTAGCACTGTCTATTTCTCAAACCCCTGAGGTAGCCACAGTTACATTTATACCAACGGATAGGAAATTAAATATTCTACATTTCTGCGCAATTTCTGTGCCGTACGCAGATCTAGGACCACATGAGCGCAAATCTTGCACAACGTTCACTTTTCAAACAATACGAAAATGTGCGCCTGAAAAAACTTCGACATCCAGGGGGTTAAGGATTGTAAAGGTTGTTTGCCTCTTAAGAAGAGATCAGTGGAGCCTAAGACAATAAGTGATATTGCGGGGCAGCAGGGCACGCTATAGAGAAATAATTGACTGGTGCTGCGCTGTGGCCTGAATTTGTCTTAACTGTTGGACCCTCTCGGCTATGTTCATCCATATTTTCCTTCTCAGTGTACTTATCTGATAGAAGTGTATGGACATTTGAGACTAAGAGTGCGAACTTATGAATAATATGATTTACTGAAGATGACATAATCCACATGTCCGGGGACACAGAGTATTCTGTAGTCTACAGTTGACACTATTCACTTTTCTTTTCTCATGTTAACTGCAAAAGTTCTATATTTTACTCACCCAACTGCAACTCTTTCAAACTTTCTGATCGGTTCTTTAATTTGTTTTTCCCAAGCTTCAATCACACTCCTTTCGATGTCATTTAAAAACTCATCGGAATCCGAATTCCACACGGCAAATATGTATGCAATACAGATGGCGGAAACACCAGCTATTAATGTTTTAGGAATCATAATGCCACCATCCACAGAGATGATGTTAGCGTTCGGCGAGCCTGTCAGCGCCTGACAACACACACCTATGTGACCCGGAAGTGATACCGCTAAGCAAATAATTTGTATTTCCATACGACGTATTTAGCGCTCAGGACACGAATCATTCAGTTTTAATAGAATCGCGTGAATACGTGTTTTCATTTTTTCACGATGTCTCCACCATATTTTAATGTTACTAAGTATAATCTGACACCAACAAGAATTATTCCGCCCCTACCGGAAGTTATGTTACATCTTTCGGACCACATCTTTCAAAATGTCTGACGATGTTCTTGAACTTCAAGTGTGGAAGGGAGATTGGGGTCTCCCTTCCGTTGATCCAAACTGTCTTGCAGTGCTAGTACGTCATATTATCCCTTACTACATGTTGGACCATTTTTGTAAAATTCTCTAACTGTTTTATCAATGTCTTCACGTGACCGAGATCATTCAACTGAAGGTCTGAATCCACACTTGCTAAACTTGCTTAAAATGTGCCGAGACAGCTTGATTAATGTTTCTTGCACTCACTTGAAGCCAGTAACTTGGTATTGTCACTAGTCTAGGTCTGAATGAGGGCTAATGAATGAATTTAATGAAGTCAAAGAATATTTCTGCTTTAATTTCACTCTACACGGAAACCATAATATATGCAGTGACAAAGTTTGAGAATGAGAGGGAAGTGTGTTGTGTGATGTCAATAGCAAAAGTTGTGCAACAATAACAGAGCTTCAGATTAGATTTGGCCCATGTGGGTAATGTACCCACTATATGTTTACCCACTCGTGGTATTCAGTTCATTCTTCGCCTCCATTACCCCTGCCAGTTTCGGGCTCAACGGAGTGAAGGAACAAGAATAAGTAGAAATTATGAAGATATACCATATTGCCTAATTTTATCATGATTGTATTTGTCTTAAAGGGGCACTGATGCGGAGCGAATAATACTTCTCGCCAACTGTCTAATTACGAAACCAAACTGCAAATTGGTCAGCACCCACTCCCTCGACCATGATGGACAAAGGGACTGGCTCCAGTCCATATTAGCAGAATTTCTTCACCTAAACAGTCAGGAGGCCGGATGCCCATCACATGCCATTATCTAAAAATACCCATGGTATTCCTTGTCTGATCGTAACAAAATATCCCAGCAGTGTAGTTTTTTTTCGGATGCTTGGATGGTATAGTGACTGGTCCAATTTGATCCTATTTCTGTGTTTTTAACCTTGATATTTAATCATGTTATGTGAAAAATATGAGGTCTACAGGCACATAGCAAGCCATTTGTTTCAGTCTGAAAGATTGCAAAGCTTTATATATAGATAGTTTTGAGTGTTGGTTCAGCTGTGATAGCAAATATCATACGTAAATTTTGGTTGCTGTGGTAACTACCCTGGTTTATTATTTATGATGATAAAAGCACACAGTTGATTTATTTGAATTCGTAAACTAAAACGAATAATTTGGCTTTGGTAGAGAAATCTGAAAATCTTCTTACGTAAAAAAAACCCTTATTACACCTGTTGACTCAAGTACACAGCAAATGCCTGTATGTATTCTTTATGTAACGAAGTTCCGTTGGTATCCTCAGAAAAGTGTTAAGTGTTTTCAGGCTGCATGCGACACAGATATTACATATTCCTTGCTGTAACTTGCGTTTGATGGTGTAAACCTACACTTGTTATTTGTCATCATTCTTTTGATGGTCAGTTAATGAATTTATAACAGGTATAATTAGTAGTAACACCACTCAGGTTACTTAACAAAGGTTCCCATTTGGCATTTCACCTGTCTAAAGTAAATACTCAAAATTATAAATTAAGGTCTGTAATGGCAAATGTATTGTATGTTATGCAATATGTGCATGTAAGTGATGCAAGAGGGTTTATCAGCTGGGTTACAAAAACAAACATCGATCAAAGGATTAACCGATAACACACTGATTGATTAATTACTTTTATCTTCTACAGCGGATTTGTCAAAGGGCAGTGTGTGTAGATGTACTAATCTATGCTGACTACACCCTGTTGTAAAGTACGAGTGTGAAAACAACATCCTCCCTTCAAAGAATTAATTAGCCACCCTTGCGTTGATTGATTGCTCATTATTGGTTAACTAAATTACTTAGAATAGTGGACATCATACAATTAGTTGCCAGGTGTTCTGTCTTGGGTGACCAAGGAGAGGTTTTTCGGGTTTTCACCAATGTGAAAGACATGAAACAATGTGTTACTTTTTCACAAATTAGACTGTTGTAAGACACACGACACAGAGCAGGATTATTTACCAGCTGCAGATGAATGGAATATCGTTCTGTTATGTGGATATTGATGGATACATTCCTGAACAAGGTAGTAACCTGACATTGTTGCTATAAAATTAGTCTGTTTTACATTCATTATTTGCATTTTGTTTTAATTTATTTGTTGTAGCATTCAGCAGAATCTACTTGACAGAAAACACACACTAGATGGCGCATAGGGCGTGTGTGAAATAAGATCCACATTGGCAGTCTATACTATGTATAAATCTTGCTGTCATGTTAGAAATTTACTATAAGTAAAAGCAGACCGTATGTTGTTTTTATTAATTTTCAAAAGCATACAAATATGACAATAAACTAATTAGGGTTATGAGACAAAATACAGAGTCGTACATTGGCTTCGTTATTTTTCCGTCCTAATAGTTTTTTACCACTTCTACCAATGACAGATGATTAACCTTCAAAGTGTTTCATTTGTTTTCATAATACATTTGTAATGAAGTAAAACTGACTTCCTCTTAGTTGATCTGTCTATAATTAAACTCTCAATTTCACATACAGACTGCGCAGCAGAGGTCACGAACTAGTCAAGAATTCTGGAATATTATCTGGGTACTCGCGGGAGAAAAACAATGGCAAAACTTTACACCAGTCCATGGAAATTGCTCTGCATCAGTGCCCCTTTAAGTGTCGGCGTTACTCTTAGATCTTTTGTAACGTTTATTCTACAATAAACACACGTCTGGCGTAGTGGGCGTATGAAGCATGGGAGGTAACTCTTAAAGTATTCCATACGGAATAATAACTTGTTCCTTCACTGCTTTGAACCAGAAGCTGGCAGGGGTAATGGAGGCGAAGAACGGTCAGATGTACCACGAGTTGCGCTTCAGTTAGGCTGAACTTAGTGTAACAGATAGTTCACACTTTCACATATCAACTGCATAAATTGTGGAGATAAATGTGAAGAAATGTTGTTGTTTTCTTTTTTTTTTTATTTGAGACAGTACTATAGATGTTAGTGAAGGGATTTCCATTGTCAAAATGTACTTAAGATAAATTATTAAATAAAACTTTGCTTTCCAATAATGGAAAGTACTGCTGAAGGAGGTCACAGCCTCATTGTGAATTTCTGTGCCAATCAATTTTATCAATATTTTTGTGTGATACGGTGGCAACTGTGAATATCGCATGAAAAATAAGGTGTAATATATATATGTTGACATACCAGCATGCACATGAACTGATTTGTAGAGATCACAGTGCCCAATGCAGTTCCAGTAACACTATTTCTTGGTATACCCAAGAAGTAAGTGACCCTGAATATAATGTAAATAAATCAACCATTCACCCATGCATTAAAAAAATAAATAAAAAAACAGGTCAAACACAGAACATTCACAAGATAGAAGTAAAGAATAATTTCTTCAATTTATCACTTGCCGTATGCAGCAATGTGTGAATCCCTGAAACTGATTTCTTGTTGATCATGTCTAGCTTGTTTTGGTTACATTATGTTTTTCATTGTGCAGGCCTACTGTAGATTTTCTGGTGTTCCTGTGCGAGTGAGAAAGACAGGAAATACTTTCAGGTCCCCTTCAGGTATTTGCTACTATATGTTTTAACTGATCAAGTATGTCTCTGAGGCTACAAATTACAATGAGCCCACCAATATCTCATTTTAATAAATAATACCCTAGTTCAAGTAAAAACCATTTATGAATATTCATTTCTTCAAATTCCAGTGACACTAACATTAACAGTGCTGTGTGTACATGATCATACTATAATATGTTTTTGTAAGTCTGCATATTTGACACTTTATGTACCAAACTATCATAGTGATCTAATTATTTTATGTAGGAAGTATTGATCATTGCTAAGATTCACATGTGATACATAAAACCATGCATCCTTTCTGCAGGAGAGTTCCCCATGCTAAAGCATAAAGGTGTCACTGAGACAAAAGTTGCAGAAATACTCAGTTTTCTGCGTAAAAAGGTATGTAGGTAAATTTTTACTGTGACTGATATTCTTTTGAGAATATTGTTGAACTTATTTTTTCTTATCTTGACTCATGCTTATTTGCTTGTCTCCCACTTCCGTTCAAGAGTTAGTGGAACATCTGAAATCCTTGGAAGTTCCCTTGATGTATAATCACACTCACCCACAGGCAGCCTCACTTTCCTGTATGTTTTTGGTGCCAATATTGGTCATATGATCAGCCATATTTGCCACTCTCTCCTCCTTTGCCCAACAGGAAGGTTGTGTAGGAGACTTGGGGTCCCTATACAGCACTTTTTCTCCTGTTCTTTTGGATTATTATCTGAAATTTGCTGTACATGGTTTTCATTCTGTATATTTAATTGTATGTGTAAAAAATGTACGATGCAGTAGTTCTCAAGGAGGAGATTCTACTATTTATTAACATCACAGAAGGAAGGATTCTCCCTGCATCTCCTTGTCATCGTTGACAGCATTATGCATCATGTTCACCCTTAGTTTGAGAAGAACGTACACCTGCACGCAGGTACCCATCACAGCAGGAGGAATTCTCAAAGATGGATCAATCTTCACGCAGATGTAGGAGGTCCTGACCAACTGAGCGCATTAGCGCATGCGTTTAAGGAATTACTTTCTGAAGATTCACTCCTGGAGGATATATAATCACAAGGAGAGATTCAGACATGGAGGTTGCATGATTATACATCACTGCAGGGATATTCGTTGTCACAGCTCCTAGGTAGATTCTCGAATGAAGACGTGGAAGTTATTTTCTCCTATGTTGAAGTAACTTTTTGGATAGCTACTAGATTGGATTTAGATTCTTCGTCAAAGGAATCTTAACAAAGCTTTCACTTATAGATGGTTATTGAGGAATTTGACATATTCACAGTACATCCCATCGATCCTATCTCCAAAGTACCAAACAGTCTCAGCGCAGCCTCCAACAAGCTACGAAGTATCAAAACCAACATGTACCTCCCTTTAACCCAAAAATGTTTCCTTTACACCACATGGAACCCATCACATAGGTTCCAAGGAGTGATGAAGACTATAAACTTGTCAATGACACTCTTATTAAATCTTTATAGTGGATGACAAGAAGTTAGCCTAACTAGACACCACTACTCGTTGTACCTTTTATGGTCTGGGTAGATCTAGAGCTATTAATGAAGCATTGATATCTAGATTAAAGAATTCAAGTTCACAAGAGGACCGGATGATTTTGTCAGCCCTTCTGACACAGAAAAAGAATCAGCAATTTATATTGGAGCACCTTGCATCTACATCAGCAGGATTATCTCTGTTGAGAAGACATGGACCTTTATCATCTTGCAACTGGAGTGACAGATTCACCAAGCATTTACTTTGATCCTCTTAGTCTGCACCTTCCATCTTTAGTGAGGAATTGAGGAAGTTGGTAGATCAGTCATGCAGGAGTCCAGTGAAGTTATGATGATTACGTCTGTTGATACTTTGGCTGCTGTCATTCGCCAGCATCATTACTCCAACAAGTCAAAGTTAAGAGGAGTTCAAAAGGCAAGAGACAGAAAGCTTTCCAGCAATGGAGGAGGTCATAGCTCCTTTCGTCATTCGTCAGGGAACAACAGGACTACCTGGTGTAGAGACTCGGACCCTACAGGTGGTAGACAGTCAAGTCGCTGAAAATAAGGTTCTGAATGGCTGAAGCAATCCACCTCTAGTTGTTCCCGTAGCTCACCCTTATCAGGTGCTTATCATTTGACTTGTTGATACCTAACAAGGTTGTTGGTTGAGAGTCCATGACTAGCATAAGTGATCGTATTTGGATAATTTGTGGTACATTTGTTGTAACTTGGCAGAACGCATCTAGTAAAAAGGTACGATATACATATACACCTAGTTAGCAACGCTAGTTATATGACCACACATAATAATTTGACGGTGTGGATACACCTGAGACGAAGAAACAGGAGAATTACAGTGCCCTTTTAGTTCCTTGGGGGTATATTCAGGACTTTTGAAGTAAAAAGAAAAAGTATGTAATTTTCGGAATAAAACTATAGGCCTTCAGCAACCCATGTTTGTCATAAAAGGCGACTATGCTTGTCACAAGAGGTGACTAACGGGATCGGGTGGTCAGGCTCGTTGACTTGGTTGACACGTCATCAGCTCCCAATTGCACAGATCGATGCTCATGTTGTTGATCACTGCATTGTCTGGTCCAGACTCAATTATTTACAGACCACCGACATATAGCTGGAATATTGCTGAGTGTGGAGTAAAACTAAACTCACTCTTTCACTGAATAAAATTAATATATTATGCTTATCCTGACTCATGAGGTAAACCCTTTCAAACTCCCCATCATGGGATCTGGATTTTCCTGTATATCCTTGTGTTTGGGCTACGATGTTTCAGAGAGAGAGAGACAAATATGGCCAGTCGTGTGACCAATACTGGTACCCAAACATATAGGAAAGGGAAGCTACCTGTGGGTGAGTGTGATTATATGTCCTCTTTTGAAGAAAAGGAACTTCAGGTGATTTCAAGTGTTCCATTAACTTTCAGATAGAAGAGAGAGACAAGCAATTAAGCAAGGGTCAGGATAAGTATAAGATATCAAGTTTATTCAGAAAATTACATTAATAGAGCGTATTAGATTTTATTTGAATATGAGTGCATACAGAAAGGAATTATTGCATACAGATTCTGAGCAGACCAAATAAACGGTGTGATCAATGTAGTATGTAAATAAGATCTTTCTTTTCCACCGATTTCATGCTGTGATATTGCTGGAATAGTGGAAATGTGATTGACTTGCACAAGGTGGATGATATGATTCAGGTTCTCGCTTTTTACTCCCACATACTGCAATGTAATATTTTTACGGCAATATTACACTGATGTAATCCCGCTAGAAGTATGACGTCATAAGGGTTCACAGTTATGATGTCACAATGCCAATGCCGCTTTCGCAGTAGTACTAGACCTTGTTTGACTCATGGAAAGCTGAGAGTCATCATATTGAGAGCTGAGAGCCGCAGTTTCCATCAGTTTATGTTGGAGAGTAATAAACAGAATACTTAACTTGCTTCCATGCCATAACATTTTCACTAAACTCATGAAAGATATAGTATCAAACTTGCTTTCACTCATTTCGTACCAATCATTATATCGTGTAATGAAAATGGTTGTTTAGTATACTTTCTGTATACTCTTTTTCAGAACTGGGGTTCAGATTTTGAACTGTCCAACAAACAGAGTGCTGATGTGATAGCTTTCTCCTCACTGCTGGAAGAAAAACTATTGCCAGCTGTTGTAAGTCAGTTACATTACTTTACAAGTCATTATCTTACAACACACATAAATATTGCTTTCTGATTGGATAAGTGCACATCAGTTGTTTTCAATGTACCCTGCTGCCACTGGCAACTCATTTGGTACTGTGTGGTAGTACTTCTGTATCTCAAATAGAATCATGCATGGTGCACAGAAATTACCGATGATTTACAAATGCAAATCAATGGAAGGGAGATAACTAAATTTGTTCTTTTTGTCTTGGAAAGAGCTAGCAACAGCTGTGAAAAGATACTAACTTGATTGACTTTCAGTTTAAATTTATTAATAAGAATATATACACAAAAAAAGAATTACTGAAAATGAAATTAGTTGATGATGAACTTTGCTCTTTTTGTAACTTAGTGTCTGAAAATTTGATACATATTTATTGGGAATGGGAATGTGTGAAAACATTCTGGTTGAAACTGAAAGAATATATTGACAATAACATAAAACAACAGAAACATTTACCTGATAAAAAAAAAAAGCTGTGAAAAGATTTGCCTTCTAATAAATAAATTTTGACAAAACATTCATATGTAATCCCTGTGAATATTAAAGAGAGGGAATTACACCATGGTGATTTTACTGAGAAAATACCTGCAGGGAAAAACAGCAAGATGCAAGATTCAGATCTCTTGATTCACACAGGTTGGCTGAAGTGTACAATCCAATACCAATACCCATGCTTCCAAACAGTTCAAAACTGTTGAGGCATTTGGTAAGATAAATATGTTGTTCACTAGCCCTTCGGAGCCCATGGGTTGATGTATTATCGATGTTTGTTTTTGTTCCCCTTGCTCTTCAGGCTCAGGGAACATGCAGTCTAAGTAAACTTAGTCTCAGTGTATTTTGTTACATTCCACCACTGAGTCTAACAAAACCTAGTAGAAGGTCACGTCAGGTAGCCTTTGAGCAACCAGTGACCGTCCAATCAAACATGAGATGGTTAAATAGATTTAACCAATCAGACAACAGCTACTATTTAGAAATCGGGGGACTTTCACAATATTCAGGTCACTGACACAGATCTCTCCACAAACAAAAATCTGCATGTAAATACAGTTACTTGATCTGCAGTATATACGCTTTGGGGTTTCTGTTGACATGGTTACCATTAGCTAATATTTCCACAAGATGACATCCTTGAATATTGCCAAAAACACTATTTTCAGCGACCTTTTACTCACCGTTGTCATGGTTGTACGTACACCCTGGGTATCACCCGGAAGGGAGCGTACGCTAAATGGCATTCAGAATCGTTCGGATACGAACTTTTTCGAGATAAAAGGTTCAAAAGTTATGTGCGAATGTCCACTTTCATGATTTGGTAAGCTGTGTTCTGATTGGTCAATCTCAAAACCTGACGCGACCTCCCATAAGGTTTTGTTAGACTCAGTGGTGGAGTGTAACGAAAAATACTGAGGATAAGTTTACTGAGACTGAGAGAACATGTGCACAAGTGAGATGTATTGTACAATACAAGCAAGGTTATGTCGTAAAGCAATCCACCCCACTGCCAATAGCAACTCATTCAGAACTTCATGATAGTTACGTTTTCATCTCGATTAATATTACATGACGCATGATGCATGGAAATTACCAATGTTTCGCAAATGGAAATCAATGCAAGGAGGATAACTCAACTCTGTGTTGTCTGCAAAATTTAGCAATGGCTATGAACACATTTGACTCTATTTCCAATAAATAAATTTCGACAAAACATTCAAATGTAGTCCCTGTGAAGGTTAAGAATGGGAATTACATTCCGGCGACTTTACTAAGACAATACCTACAGGGAAAAACAGCAACATGCAAGATTTGAATCGTTTGATTCACACAGTTTGACTGAAGTGTACGATCCACTACCCATGCTTCAAACATTTCAAAATTAACATTGACGTTTTGAGTAAGATAATTACATTGTTCACTGGTGCCTCAGGGACCATGGGTTGTGGTATGCTCGGTGTTTGTCTGTGTTCCCTGAGCCCTTCCATGGTCGAGGGTACCTCAACCTGTGATCGATGAACAACTTATAGTGTACAGAGACTGCCGGGATCTCATCCCCCCACTCCACCACCCCAGTCATGATCATTGTGAGCAGCTGATATTTTTTATGAAGCTTAGACCTTTTTATTGACCTTTTTGTGCCAGTTTTTCATTCATAGGATAGTGATAAATATTGGGAATTCCTTTGTCTGTAATATCATCCTTTCATTGTAGGGATGGCAAAATTACTGAAACAACATGCTTTTCAAATCTTGCTATTTTGGACGCATTACGAAATCACCATTCACAGCAGTATCCGTGAAGATGCAGGGTAGAACAATTCTTCAGCTTACTTGGTTGACTCATGTCATCAGTTCCCAGTTGTGCAGATCGATGTTCATGTTGTTGATCACTGGATTGTCTGACATTATTTACAGACCACCACCATATAGCTGGAGTATGGCTGAGTGTAGCATAAAACTAAGCTCACTCACCCATTCACAGTATTATTTTGTGTATTTTTTAAAATCTAAATATGAAATAATTGCCTAGAGAATCAGAGTTTAAAAGAAGGTAATGAATAGTTAGAAACCGTATCAATGACCCTAAAATCACAAAACATGTTATGGGAAATAAGAAAACATGAAAAGATAAAGTGATCTTTCTGCCATATTGCAGCATGTCTATAAACCTATGCTATACAAACATTTTACAATGAAATGACAAATGGTCTTTGTCACCGATACAAAATGTCAGTCAAAATTCCAAACTAAACATTTATATTTACAAATTTATGTTTCATAGTTGTGACAAATGTCACGCTCTGTGGGGTAGGCTTCTGTTTCACTGATACATATATTGGTAACAAGGTAAATGTCATGTGTTAATGCCATATGTTATCAATATTTTTCATGCTGTTGACAGTTTTGTTGTCCCCAGCATGGAATGTATTCAGACATGTACCCAGCAGCATCTGCATGTACATCCCAAGTTGAGACAATATCTCATGAAATGTTGTACTCAGTATCTTCACACGTGGTGACAGCCTTCATTGATGTTTTATGCAGACACCAGTCAATTTTGGTGAAATTGATTTTATTTTCAAGGTCATTATGACAATCTTACCACTTTTCAAACTCTTGTTAAATGATATTTCATGCACTGTTTTACGCCAGTCTGAGTAAACCTAGTCTCAGTATTACTCATTACTCTCCTACACCGAGTCTAACAAACCCTAATAGGAGGCCGTATCAGGTAACCTTTGGGCGACCTATGACTGTCCAATCAAATGTGAGATAGACAAACCGATTGAACCAGTCACACTACAGCTACTGTTTAGGATTCGGTGGGACTTACAAATTCCCTGGTCACTGAAACTGATTTCTCAACAAATGAAAATCTGCATGACACACTGATATTTAACCTCCAGTATGTACACGATGGAGTGGCTGTTGACCTGGTTACCATTAGCTAATATTTCCACAACCGGACATTCTTGAATATTGCCGAAACACTATT
Source organism: Haliotis asinina (assembly GCF_037392515.1). NCBI lineage: Eukaryota > Metazoa > Mollusca > Gastropoda > Lepetellida > Haliotidae > Haliotis > Haliotis asinina. The sequence goes on from NC_090282.1 coordinate 46,560,038, forward strand.
TTCATAGAATGTTTTATTCCCTGTTGTGGCATGCTCAATGTGCATCGCCCAGAAGTGATCAAGTGGAAAATAGCATTCGGAATCATTCAGGTACAAAGCTTATTGAGGTAAAAGTTAAAAAAGTATCAACTTTTGTTGTTAAGCAAGCTGCATTCTGATTGGTCTATCTTAAAGGTTACCTGACGTGACCTCCTGATAGGGTTTGTTCGACTCAGTGTAGGAGAGTAGCTAATAATAATGAGACTAAGTTTTCATAGACTGTGTTGTTGCCAATATCTTCAAATATGATGACGGCCCACATTGGGGGATTACACAGACACAAGTCAATTTTGGTGACCTTGACCTTGTTCTGCTTGCAGTTGCATCTGTGGTGGATAGATGGAAAGACATTCACAGATTTTACACGACCATGGTATGCTAGAATCATCCCATTCCCCCTGAATTTCTATGTGCCAGGTCGGAAACAGAAGGATGCCAACCTTCGTGTCTTCCTTTCTAAAGGAGGGGAGAATCTCACTGACAGTGAAGTAGAAGGGAAGATTTACAGAGATGCCAAAGAGTGTCTTAATCACTTATCATACAAGCTTGGTAATCAGGAGTTTTTCTTTGGGAAGACGTGAGTTCAATTATGAAATGTTAATTCTGTGTTACGTGACTGCCTGTATTTATTGTCAATGATGTGCTTTTGCTTGATGGTACATTGAAGTACATGTAAATTAAAAAGTAACATATGTCATATTTGTGATTTCACTTTCACAGTAAAGTACAAATTCTAGTACTTGGAGGCTGACTTTGTGTGCCGCTGATTAGGTTCCTGACTCTGAGGATGCGGGTTCAAATCCCGGATGGGACTCAACTGAAAAAAGTACTAGAATTTGTACTTTACTTTACTTAATGGCATTGTGTTAACATAAATTAAATAGTATTTAAGATCTCTTGAAACAAATATTGATGCTATGGCAAACTGATCCCATTATTGTCCCTTTTGTGAGTGTGACCTGTGTCTGTTGTGTCTGCCTTTACCACCTGTCTTGCTTTCCCTCTCCCTATGATCTTGACCTGATGTATCTGTACGACTTGTCATGTTTTCCTATCCTGCCTGATGTGTTTGTTTGTTCACACAGACCCTCATCACTGGATGCGTTAGTGTTTGGCTATCTGGCCCCAATACTGAAGGCACCTCTACCAAACAACCAAATACAGAACCACTTAAAGGGCTGTGACAATCTGTGCAGTCACGTCAACAAAATACTGCAGAGATATTTCCCTCCAGATCCAGAAGGTATTTATTTTGTTGTAAAGCCTTAGTAGGTGAATGTATAGTTGTTATTATGTTTATCAAACAGTAACAATACACAGATTTTAACTCAGTCTCTCATTGCTCCATGTCTAATTGCTCAGTTAAGTATTGTTGATCTCCACATTGATATATCTAGAATTCAGTGTTCTGTGCTCTCTGCAGGCAGTACATAAATACAGTGAAGACTTTTATGGATAGACAACTTCTTTCTTGGCATGGATGCGACGTTTCGGTATCGAGTCTAACACTGTTATCAAGCAAAAGATGTAAATCATATGCACAAGGAGAAATACATACATAGCAGGGAGTTTATACAATAGAGGATGTTGATGTACAGGATGTTGACATGAGGCTTGTTGTGATAAATCATGATGAAATCCAGGTTTGATTACAGTCTGTTTGAGTGAGAAACGAACCGATGAATTGCAAATTTTATCTTTGTACAAAATTGCCACATAAAATAAAAGTTTTTTCAAGAAACCATCATCATTGAAAATGCAAAAGTTGTTGGTGGAGAAAGACAATGTTCAAATATTAGAAAGCTATTGGGTATTAGTATCTGATGTGTACTATTCATATTTATGTGGCAATTTTGTACAAAGATAAAATGTGCAATTCATCAGTTCGTTTCTGACTCAAAAGGACTGTAGTTGATCCTAAGCTGTAGAGTTGTAATAACCTTGATCTCTGTTAGTAGTATAGGGAATAGTGATTCTAAAACACTTTACATATAGGGTGTGCTAAAGCTAAGCAAAGCTAAGCAAAGCTAAGCAATTTGCTTAGCTTTGCTTAGCTTTGCTTAGCTTTAGCACACCCTATATGTAAAGTGTTTTAGAATCACTATTCCCTATACTACTTAAGCAATTTGCTTAGCTTTGCTTAGCTTTGCTTAGCTTTAGCACACCCTATATGTAAAGTGTTTTAGAATCACTATTCCCTATACTACTCTGTTAACATTGCATACATTCCAAGAAAGAAGTTGTCTATCCATAAAAGTCTTCATCCTCATCATACCAACTTCTAAAATGACACTTAAAGAAAGTAAGTTTATGTTTTTGATAGAATGATCTTTGTATTTTCTGTTGTAGCTTTTGTTTTAATAAGTCACCATGTTGAGATGTATTGTAACAGTATATTCAATGCAGTATCCCATGAGTAAGCATCAGCCTCTGCTATGTTGGTCCTGTTACCAGGTACAGATAGGCAAGCTGTCTCTACTGAACCGTATGCTAGAACAGTATTGTGTCACTAGTTCTGGTTCAGTTGGGGTATTTCAACTGTCACATAGTGAGAACATAAGGCTTAACTTAACATCTACCTTTGATAGACAGAAACAATTTTGTCTTAAGAGTATTATGTTAATTATGGAGCATGCGGCCAATGATTGAACACCACGTTGACAAAAACATGAGCACTGTTTGAACATGACCAGTTGTATCATTCAAGTACTTGTTATGAGTGGTAGATCCGTGACACTACCAATAGAGGGAAGATGACTCCTGGAAGTATCACCTATCTCCCACAGCCTTTGTCCATGGTCAGCTGCATCATACTCAGACAGCAATGTCAAAGGACTGGATCATGATAATGCTATGTGGTTTTAGTCATTTGGGAGCACAGTTGCAAGTTCCATATTACAAAGATATGGTGCCTTAAAGGACATTTTAAGAAATCTTAAACTTAAACTTTCATCACCCAGAGTCCATGTTGTCTATTACTACAGTGGAAGTTGTCTAAACAGGCACTCATTGTGACTGAAGAAACAAACCGGTGTAGACAATGTGCTGGATTTTAACGCTGTCGATAAATGATTTTAAGCCGGTGTTGACAACTTGCTGGATTTGACAGATGCCGGTTTTGACAGTTTCCACTGCATGTACATTTTCCATAGCATTCCTAATGATGATATGTCATCAACGATCTTTGATAATGATCATTGGTGATTTGATCAAAACAACAACAAAAATTCCAGTGATGACAATAATACATTTTTTTCAAATTCTCCCAGTTAGAAAAATCGAGATTTAAATTAAAAATTAAAACTCTGCAATTGGTGATTAAGTGATGTGTCTAAAATGGTGATATATGCAATGTATGTAGCCTTAATCAAATTTGAGCAGATAACTTCATAGTAAAGTGAATACTCCACAGAGTCTAAAAACCATGAAGTGTACTTATCTTTGTGATGTATCTGGATATTGTTTCGATAGTATTAAAGCGAGGGCTGAAGAGAACTGACATGTTCTGGTGTTAGGATTGACCACCAGACTGCCACAGACAAATAGACATCCTGTTCTCACTGATACAGTTCTGTTGCCATGAGTGTTACTGGCTGATGGTATACATCTCAAGCAACAATGGTGGAACCAAGCAATGTTACGTATTCCAACCTTAAGTAATATACAATCTCATCTTGTCATTAACACATGGTGCTAAGTAGGCATAACATGTATTTTACTCAGAAAATGTGTAACATACATGTATATGTCAGGATTTTGACTGCCACAATACTTTGTTGTGTCGTGCAAGCACGTGTATGAAAGCCAGTTTTTCCACCTCTGCAGTTTGGGCCAATGGCTCATAAATTTTCATGAGTTATCTCCCTTCAGCTCCAGCCCTGAAAGTAGGCTTGATGTAAGTGGACCCAGTGGCTGTATTTTGTGTCATATTTATCATACCTTTCCCACTGACTAATCTGATTACACATTTCATACTAGATGGTGTTATGTTCAGCATGCTCAGTATCCACATGGGAGAAAGTATTGCACAATTAGTGAGCAAGCAATGTCATTGAAAGGTGTTTGTTAATGGGTCTGTCAGCAATGTCATTGAAAGGTGTTTGTTAACGGGTCTGTCAACAATGTCATTGAAAGGTGTTTGTTAACGGGTCTGTCAGTAGTGTCATTGAAAGGTGTTTGTTAACGGGTCTGTCAGCAATGTCATTGAAAGGTGTTTGTTAATGGGTCTGTCAGCAATGTCATTGAAAGGTGTTTGTTAATGGGTCTGTCAGCAATGTCATTGAAAGGTGTTTGTTAACGGGTCTGTCAGCAGTGTCATTGAAAGGTGTTTGTTAATGGGTCTGTCAGCAATGTCATTGAAAGGTGTTTGTTAACGGGTCTGTCAGCAATGTCATTGAAAGATGTCAGTTATTGGGTGTATAGCAGCAATGGCAGTGGTAAAATGCTATCAAAGAATCTCAGCACACATTGTCTAATATCCTAGATCATCCTGGGTAGTATAGCTGTTTTATTATGACAAATACCCTCAACCATTGTCCACCATACATTTGTCAGCATCTGTCTTGACTGTTTTTAGCATCAGGACAAAAATCGGGTTCAGTGTGAAGCTTTGCTTCATTGTGTTTACAGAATTTAGATAGAAGCATAGGATAATAATGGATAATCATGGGTGATTGTCAAGTAGCTTGTTACATTGTAGCATATACAAGGCACTGAAGTATGAGTAACTTAATATTTGCTGTTATCTAGAGCAAGAAGCAAAGAGAAAGAAAGAAGCAGAAGAGAAACGTCGGAACACAAGCACTGATGCTGCAGAGTTCCCCAACAAGAAGAGGAATATGGTTCTAGCAGCCATCTTTGCACTCACCACAATGGTGGGATATGCGTTCATGAGTGGACTCATACGACTGGACTTTGCAGAAGAAAAGGCAGACACTCAACAAAGTCAGACCAAACCCCCAGACTTCCAGGCGTTTGACCAGATGTTTGAAGATGAAGGTGACAATGAGGAGGAGTAGTCACTTTAAGTAGCAAACAATCAGTGTGTCCAGGTATGGAGCCATGACAACAGATGGCGAGAGGATGACCATCAGCAAGCATTTAGATGACAGCATGAACAATGTCCTACAAAATCCTAGCTGTCATGTAAGGGTCTGACATGTAGGTCACAATATCCGTAGTCAGTCACACAGTCTGGTCATGGTAGCATGCTGTCTTGCAGTAAGAAGAAGATCTCATAAGGAACTATAGTGTCTGAGTTGCAACATATGAGTTGTGTATATTTGACTGAAGAGAAGTATGGTACATATACTGTTTATAGTGTGTGCTTCACTGTGGAAGCTGGGCATGTAGATGAGTGGAAATGTGTGAGTGAGATATCCCCAAGATCTGCATGTTGTGTACACTTTGCAAATATGTTTCAAATATTGCATAAATATTTCCACTGGAACTGTATTTTTGTTCTTCCTTCTACATACCCTTGAATTTGCTGCAACTAAGCAAGTGGTCCATTCTCAAGGTGTATTGCAACATGACATGAGTCTTACTTTTTATTGGCTTGTTGGCAGTATCATATCCGTTTAAGACCACTTGATCATCAGAGTAGGAGAGGACAGTCAAACTGTTTTCAGATCTGAAACTTCGTAAGTAATCCTATGAACAGTTTGAAGTTTAAAGGTGTCCAATCACTGATTCACACCTATAAATCACTGTACTTAAATAAATGCATGTTTATCTCCTAAATATTCAATGCAATGGAGGGCTTCATTACTTCTGCCTGGTCACAAGAGATTCTAAAAGGGAATTTAGCAATTTCATTAAAGCAGAGGTACCTGAGTACACTTTCCATCACTGACATGTACTGTCCTTTGTGACTCCTTGTGAATAGCACCAGTGGCGCTATCTTTTGTTAGCTCATGTCTTTCCAACTGCCTAATTCCACATTGCATACCAGGGCCTAGATTTTCAAAGCTTTCTTAGCACTAAGATAGTCGTAAGTTCATGTTAATGTATGGCACTTACGGCAGTCTTAGCGCTAAGAGAGATGGTTATGTTCTTCAAGATGAGATGGTTATGTTCTTCCAAATGAGTGACCTCCCTTGCTGATGGTTTATTCAGTGTGCCCAGTATCCACATGGGGTAAGGTATTGCACAATTAAGGGGGCAAAAGCAGTGCCACTGAGAGGTGTTGGTTAATTAAATTGGGTTCTGAAAGTATGAAAAGATTTTGAAGATATCTGTCAAACAATGTACGCATGCACTTCAAATCCTGAAATCGAAACCGAAATCACCATGTTGATAAAGGACAATATTTCACTGGACAGCACATCGACACATTATCCATCCAAATATATTCAGCAATGGTGAAATGTGGACTTCGGTCAATTATCTCGTTTGTGCCAGGGTAACTCCACATTAGTGAAATTGAGCTAACTTTGTCCAGTCAAAATGAAAAATGCACAGGAACTTTCTAAAGCAATTCAGCCTCAGTTTGCAGAACACAAATGTACACTTACTACTAAACCTTTAGCGTGTAGATGGTGGTTCTCTTAGAAACAAGGGCATGTTTTTCATAGTCACAACTTTGCAGTGACTAACTTAACTAAAGACAAGAGTTTTTATGGATACCTTCTTTACTGTGACGAGTCACGTTTCGAAGTGTGTTCTTACTTCTTCATCAGATGAAGCAAGAATATATCAGATGACGAAGTGAGAATATATCAGATGACGAAGTGAGAATATATCAGATGACGAAGTGAGAATATATCAGATGAAAAAGTAAGAATATACTTCGAAACGTCGTTTTTTATGGATGACAACTTCTTTATAGTGAAGAGTCACGGCGTTTCGAAGTGTGTTCTTACTTCTTCATCAGGTGAAGCAAGAATATATCAGATGACGAAGTGAGAATATATCAGATGACGAAGTGAGAATATATCAGATGACGAAGTGAGAATATATCAGATGAAGAAGTAAGAATATACTTCGAAACGTCGTTTTTTATGGATGACAACTTCTTTATAGTGAAGAGTCACGACGTTTCGAAGTGTGTTCTTACTTCTTCATCAGATGAAGCAAGAATATATCAGATGACGAAGTGAGAATATATCAGATGACGAAGTGAGAATATATCAGATGACGAAGTGAGAATATATCAGATGAAGAAGTAAGAATATACTTCGAAACGTCGTTTTTTATGGATGACAACTTCTTTATAGTGAAGAGTCACGACGTTTCGAAGTGTGTTCTTACTTCTTCATCAGATGAAGCAAGAATATATCAGATGACGAAGTGAGAATATATCAGATGACGAAGTGAGAATATATCAGATGACGAAGTGAGAATATATCAGATGAAGTAAGAATATACTTCGAAACGTCGTTTTTTATGGATGACAACTTCTTTATAGTGAAGAGTCACGGCGTTTCGAAGTGTGTTCTTACTTCTTCATCAGATGAAGCAAGAATATATCAGATGACGAAGTGAGAATATATCAGATGACGAAGTGAGAATATATCAGATGACGAAGTGAGAATATATCAGATGAAGAAGTAAGAATATACTTCGAAACGTCGTTTTTTATGGATGACAACTTCTTTATAGTGAAGAGTCACGGCGTTTCCAAGTATGTTCTTACTTCTTCATCAGATGAAGCAAGAATATATCAGATGACGAAGTGAGAATATATCAGATGACGAAGTGAGAATATATCAGATGAAAAAGTAAGAATATACTTCGAAACGTCGTTTTTTATGGATGACAACTTCTTTATAGTGAAGAGTCACGGCGTTTCGAAGTGTGTTCTTACTTCTTCATCAGGTGAAGCAAGAATATATCAGATGACGAAGTGAGAATATATCAGATGACGAAGTGAGAATATATCAGATGACGAAGTGAGAATATATCAGATGAAGAAGTAAGAATATACTTCGAAACGTCGTTTTTTATGGATGACAACTTCTTTATAGTGAAGAGTCACGACGTTTCGAAGTGTGTTCTTACTTCTTCATCAGATGAAGCAAGAATATATCAGATGACGAAGTGAGAATATATCAGATGACGAAGTGAGAATATATCAGATGACGAAGTGAGAATATATCAGATGACGAAGTGAGAATATATCAGATGAAGAAGTAAGAATATACTTCGAAACGTCGTTTTTTATGGATGACAACTTCTTTATAGTGAAGAGTCACGACGTTTCGAAGTGTGTTCTTACTTCTTCATCAGATGAAGCAAGAATATATCAGATGACGAAGTGAGAATATATCAGATGACGAAGTGAGAATATATCAGATGACGAAGTGAGAATATATCAGATGAAGTAAGAATATACTTCGAAACGTCGTTTTTTATGGATGACAACTTCTTTATAGTGAAGAGTCACGGCGTTTCGAAGTGTGTTCTTACTTCTTCATCAGATGAAGCAAGAATATATCAGATGACGAAGTGAGAATATATCAGATGACGAAGTGAGAATATATCAGATGACGAAGTGAGAATATATCAGATGACGAAGTGAGAATATATCAGATGAAGTAAGAATATACTTCGAAACGTCGTTTTTTATGGATGACAACTTCTTTATAGTGAAGAGTCACGGCGTTTCCAAGTATGTTCTTACTTCTTCATCAGGTGAATGAAACAACATACTTCGAAACGTAGTCACTCGTCACAATAAAGTTGTCATCCATAAAACTCTTCTAAATGCCTTTCAAAGACTCTAACTTAACTAAATGTACATAGGGAAAAAGTTATGCACCATCTAGTGTGTCAGATGTTGAAGAGGACATAAACGACCATTGAGTGAATATGGTATGTGAAACGTAGGAGACCCAAACAGGCAATGAAGAGCAGACATACAGGAACACCTGTACTGATTGCTTTACAATCTTTTTATTGCTTTGAGGTCATAGCAATTAACGACTGAATTTTCATCAAAGTGAAAGCGGGCTGAAACTATGGAGCTGGCATATCTATTGGTGACCATGTGATGATGGCATTTGTCAACAAACTCACATTTCTTGTCTTAAAACAAATTACAGTCAATAACGTGCATATCCTCTATTTGCCCGGATGACAGCCTCTGTTCTCCGACCCATACCCCTAACAAGACGTTGAAAGTGATTCATGGGTAATCTCTGCCATTCTTCATGCAGTGCTGCCTCCAATTGCTGAAGGTTCAGTATAGAATGATCTCGCGTTTGTATACGTCGTCCAATAATGTCCCAAATGTGCTCGATCGGGTTGAGATCAGGACTAGTAGCAGGCCAGTCACACCTTTCAAAAGCATTCTGTGAATAAAGTTGTTCACTGCGATTGATCGATGAGGCCTAGCATTATCATCCATGAACACAGGTCTGGAGGCAAGAGGGTGGTTATCAAAATGAGGAATGACGACAGGCTGGAGCACCTCCTGGATGTGCCGTGCACCTGTGAGGTTGCCCTGAATCGTCCCAAGGTCCAACTTACAATCGTGGGAATAGCATTCCCAAACCATTACTGAGCCCCTACCGAAAGGTACATTGTGAAGGATGTTCTTGGCACTGTATACTGTATTTTTACGCCTCCAAACGCGTACTCGCCCATCATTGGCATGAAGCATGAAGCGACTTTCATCGGACCAATGGATCCTCTTTCACGACCTTAGATTCCAGTACCGTCTCGCTTGACATCATATCAATCGCCGTCTTTTATGGTCATTTGTCAACTAGGGGACGCCTAATAACTCGCCATGAAGCAGGTCCTGCAGCTTTAAGTCGATTCTTGACAGTCTTCGTGTTCAATCGGCGATTTGGTAACCACTGATGTTTCAGGACTGTGCTTGATGCAAATGGAAAACGTCGCACCAGCCGTATAAGCGCTCTGTCTTCACGACGAGACGTCACATGAGGTCGTCCAGAGCGTGGACGGTCCATGACTTCATTGGTTTGAGCATGTTTTCGAATTAATCTGTTTATTACTGTGTAATGGAAGCCAGTCTGCCTTGAGAATGCTTTGAAGGACATTCTTGCTGCACGAAGACCGATAAAGATTGCCATCGTTGTACTTCTGATATCCTCCTATAAGCCATTGTTGAGGGAAATGATAAACCATCTCAGAACTACCCATTAAATAGTGAAATTGTCAGGCAAGATTATATTGCAAGTTGGAAAAATCATGGGTCTTTAGCTTCTCGTGCATGGTGTGTTCAGTAGTAATGCTCGGTTTCCATGAACATACAGGTCAAATGCTGCCCAAAGACTGTTTTTATATATATAGTCAGTGATATTTCAACTGCTTAGTACTAAGACGACATTATATCTTTTTTCTTCTGGGGGTGATTAACCTTTTTCCCTATGTATTTGTATCCAAGTACATGTACATCTGTTTTGGGGTATAGAAATTGTATACCTATTACGAGAAGAAAGCAGGCAAACTCTAACGGCTTAGTCCTGGAGAGGCGTATGCTGCGGGACCAGTGTAGTCAATGAAGGAGGCAGCTTAGCTTTTTAATGAGTCCGATGTATTTTCAATAGCTGAGTGTTGTGATAACTGAAAACCTACATGTAGAAGATACGTTACCTATTCTGTCACTTCATTTTAAGTCAAATGATTTTTATTAGTGTCAGTATCAATACAATAGATTTGTAGTAAAGTTTCAAGTGTGCATTTTATAGCTCAATGGCTTCAATTATCAGTACACGGCGAAGAAAGACTGAATTCTATCGCTAAAAACTTCTTTGACATATTCGTGTAATTTCCACACGGGAAGTATGCCTTTTGTTGAAAGTTATTTGCTAGTAATTGTTATAGTTTTATAACTTTTAAAAACTTGTCTGGTGTATTTGAGGTGTGTGAAAATCATGATCTGATTTGCTATTGAAATAATACAGTGCGTTGTTTGAATGTTTCTACTTATGGTGCTGAAACCGTCTTTCACATACACCTTTAATTTTTATTGGGGAGATATACCATCAGGTGAAAGGTGCTGGCAAGTTATTTATTCTTTCATTCAATCACGTGTATTTCTTTCTTTTTCTATATTTCTTTTTCATACATTCACATATATTTTTTGCATAATTCCGACTGATACAACAAACTGACTGAAGTACTATTAAACACAGCCAAAGCTGCGTTGGGAAGGAACCAAGTCCTTGTGTGCGTTGGAGCATGACGAAGCACACGTTAGTGCAGGTGGTAAATAAAGCAAGGGAGTGACCTATCCCTGTTGTAGATTATCCCTGAATAAAGAAACTACATCATGTAATGTTGTGCTATTGTTTCATGCGAAAAGAAGCTAACATGATTCGTGGTGTTTTCCTTAATTACCCTTTAACTGTTGATATGAGTCAGTTTCACTTACCCAGCACTTTCTGTTCTAGTGTCCCAGTTCACCGGAGCGAGTTAATCCCCTACAACAAAAGGTGCGCTTTTTATTTTGTTCCCTGTGGTATTTGGTCACTGAGGTCTGTGATCTTGAAAACTTTAAAACTTTAATTTGAGAAATGACAGTGACGGAATGTTGATCGGACACATTTATTGCAGGACACCTGACACCTATTAATAATTTACATCACCTTATGTCCATACTATGCATCATCTTAACGTCATATCAAATACCCTAACAGACATCATCTTAACTACATGAGACCTATTCTTATATACATCAACTTAAATACATCTTACATCTTATATACACATCTGTCACACATTACACATAAGTATCCAGCTAAGATGCCATACACAGTCTGCATACCCAGTCACGGACAAATCACCAGTCTGCAGTCAGATCTTGAAGGTGGCAAGTCGAGTGTCCACTTCAATGTAGCGCCTCTTTATTTGTGGTGGCTTGGCACCAGTTCTCAGCTGCAGAACAGACGATTCTGTGAAGACCTGCTCTTTCTTTAAAACAAAAGTCTATAATCTTGTATATGTTTGGATGGCTCTCGATAAAGTCGGTGAGTTTTCTATGCCAGCCCACGACGTGCTTTGTCGCATGTGCCCTTCGGTGTCGTGATGGTTCCATGTTGCCCTCCCATGGTCTCCTCCTACCCAGTGGGATGTGATATAGTCGCTGAAGCTGTTGACTGCTTCACCTGGTGCGGCATCCTCCTGGACATGGAACCAGACGTCACTGATGTCATCCGCAGGGAAGAGCTCTCCGAACCAACAGCCTGACATCTGGACAGTCATTGTAAGCACAAGTCAAGCCAACTTTCTGTACCTTCTTCCAAACTGCTTGTGTATAGTGGAACACGCAACCCTTCATTTGTCTCTGGAAACATGGTGTTGAACGCATTCTAGGCGGCAGGGGAAGATATGACCTTGACTTGTGACAGCGGCTTCAGTTTTTGTTACCAGTACCAAGAAGCGATTATATGTTGTTTGCTTCTTATTGGGTAGAGGTCCATAATCTAAGGGGCACATCGTCTCTTCGACGAACTTATGAATGGCGTGTATTTGTTAAAAAAACGATGGGCACTTGTCAAAAGTGCCATTGCAAATCACACCTCTGTTTCTGACAGGAACCGCAGGTTCTCGTCCCTGGCCTAGATAATGACTTTATCGTGGTCGCCATCAGATTCAAGCAGGAAGTCCTCCCCAGGTGCTGTCTTGGTGGAGGAGTGAGGTCAACTGCCGGACGCTGCTGGGGAAGAGGCGGTAAGTTTTTGGCTCTGGATCGGTACAGTGCACGTCTGATGCTGTTAAAGGTTGGGATCTTACCACCGGATCAGTGTTGTTTGACCTTAGCCCTGTAATAATGAAATATAATTAGAAAAATCTATCGCAACAAACACGGAAAGTATCATGCAATTATAGATATACAAATTATGGATATACAAAAGGATTTACCATGCTTAAAATATATTTGACATAGAAAGTATGCGTGTATAGTGGTACATGATAAGTCTTGGTAAGTGGAAGGAATGGGCCTCAGTTGTTGACGAACCATGTCCTCCAAGCTGATGATGAACTTGTCGATAGCAATCTGTTGTCTACAATGTGGTTGTGATCGCCTCTGTAGGGTGTCAATAGGCCATCTTTGGTGTTGACTGTGACTCGGCAATCCTTGTCAACTCAGCTAGCATCAGTGGCTGATTCTGGACTTGGCGTAAACATCTCTCCATTTATCCCAAACCTGCTCGATAGAGGATAGGTCTGGAGAAACAGCGGCTAGTGGAGTACCAGAATGTTCTGCTGTCTCAGGAAATCTGTCGCTACATGACGGACACATGGGTGGGCATTTTCTTGATGTAGCGTGAAGTTACGTCTCTGTCCGTGAATGGATGGCTGCACATGAGCCCAACTGATCCGAACCCTGTATCCGAGATTGCTATTGACAATGACAAGAGTTCCATGTGATGTTCCCCATACAATAACGCTCTCACCACAAAACTGGCGATGTTGAACAACGCACGTGTCAGCATATCGTTCCCCTGGACGTCTGTACACCCTTGCCTTGTCCTTTGATCTGTCACGATGAAATCTCGACTCCACCATCCCAATCTGCTCTCCAGGGACACTATTTTCGAAGCTCTCTTAGAGCTGAGATAGTCGTGAGTGCCATATATTAACAATAACTTGCACGGCAATTTCGTGTTGACATCCATTCAAAACCGAAAGGCTGGCACTGCAAAACGACGTTTGTAGAACGTCAGTGCAGCTGAATACATATGCCAGAATATGTCAGGCAGCGTGAAGGTCCCCAGATAGTGATGAAACAGGTTACATATCCTTATGGTGATGGGTCAACCGTAAACCAAACACGCGACACAAACACCTTTTGACTGAAGCTTTCCATCTAGTTTGTGCACTCATGATAGGAAAGAAAATAAACGGATGAGGGTTTTCTGCGATCTTGCTGGGGGCAGGATTGATTGCCTCGGGTTCCATTGCAGGTACCCCCCGCAGGGAAACATAACGAGAAAGCTATGCATTGCTAAAAGATGAAGTCTGAATGCCTTGAGAGACCACAACGAGTCATACTGGTACTGTCATCTTTATCAGAGCAATCAAGCAGGGTCTAAATAATTTGCTGCCCGTCCCATCCTCTGCACAGAAATACATCGAAGGATCTTAGCATTATCGTGATATCGTACGCAGATCATGTATGCGCTGACACTACGGATAAAGTATTTCAGGGTCAAGCTGGATTCAGACAGGGCTACACCACAACTGATGATATATTCATACTTCAATCCGTTGTCCAAAAATATTTGAATTCAAGAGGTGGAAAAGTCTATGCCCTATTTGTTGATTTTGCTAAGGCGTTTTGTTCTATCAAGAGAAATATATTGTTGGGCCTCTTGCAAACTCATGAACGTAGCCAACAAATGAAGGTAGTATGTACGAAAATGTCAAAGTGTGTGTAAGAAACAATAACGTAGTCTCAGAAACTTTTATTTGCCATTTAGGTGTCAGACTAGGCGGTATTTTAAGCCCCTTTCTGTTTCAATTTTTGTCGATAAATTAGCTGTGCAAATATGTGATAACTGTACAAACGGGATCCAGTTACACCCGCCTTAATCCAGTTATTCCTGTTACTCTTCGCTGATAACATTGTCTTATTTTCTAACACCGTAAGTGGCCTACAGAAACAAACTGATCAACCTGAAATCTATTCTGATGAATGGAATTTGGCAGTTAATAGGCGTGAAACAAAGATCATTGTTCTTAACAATGGCGGAAAACTTTCAAAAACGGAGAAATGGACTTATTAAGACGAAAAACACAGTACAAACTTATATAAATATCTTGGCGTCTATTTTTCAAACCATCTTTCTTGGACTAACCACACAAAACAGGCATCTGTGCAAGCCCTTAAGGTTTTGATAAACATAATTAGAAATCTCAAAATTTGGGGGAAATATCATACAAAACATTCTTCAAAATATTTGATACTAAAGTAAGCCCAACACTGCAATATGGATCATAAATATGGGGTCTGAAAAATTACGAAGCTCTAGGAAAAGTCAATTTATATGCTTGCAAAAAATACCTCAGCATGAAATCTAACACAGCACTATGGTGTATGGCGAGTGTGGCAGATTTCCGTTATACATTTATTCTACTATCAAAGTTATGAAGTACTGGTTACGTTTGCTAAAAATGCCATGTCATAGATTTCCTACGAAATGTTATAATATGATGATGATATAGTCTGGTTCATAATTATTGAGAATTTTTCTTCTTACTTTGAGCTATCCTAACACCTCAACTGATTCACTGATACTTAAAACTAAGTAATAGTATAAGGGAAGTAACTCATCTTGGCCTACTGAGTATAGTACAATTAGAGTTACCTCCCCTGAATTTGTAGCAGACGTCATTTTCCTCAGCACTGTCAACAATGTCTGCTGAAGATAAAAGAAGGTTGATTTTTGAGTTGTGTAATCAAGGAATTGATGATGTAAATACATTGGCAGAGAGAACAGGAACTCCTCTTTCTACTGTGTATAGGATTAGGAAGAATTTTAAAGAGGGAAAGGATTTGGGGCACCAGAAAGGAGCAGGGAGACCCAGAAAATTGGACTTCTCAGATCGCGTCCGGCTGGGAATTTTAGCGTCTAAAAAGCAAAGGGCAAGCATCTCCAACATCAGGTATGAAATGATAGAAAGGGGATCAACAGTTGTATCAAAATCTACAGTTAGAAGAAATTTGATTGATCTTGGATGGGAGAAAAAGACTGGAATTCCTTCTCCTCTCATGAAACAAGAACATAAAGACAGGCGTGTTGAGTGGTGTTTGGCACATGAAAACTTGGACTGGGAAAATGTGATTTTTACTGATGAAAGCTCAATATGGGTATATTCCAATAATGTGAAAATATGGACAAAGTCTGCGTCAGCACCGTTGTATCGACGACCTAAATACAGCCCAAAGTTTCATGTATGGGGAGGGATATCCTTATTAGGAACGACCCCGCTGTGTGTGTTTGAGGGAAATCTGACAAGTCAACGCTACACTAACATATTAGATAATTTTCTCCTTCCAAGTGCACATGTGTTTTATGGAAATGACTGGATTTTGCAGCAAGATAATGATCCTAAACACACCGCAAAACATGCCAAGCAGTGGTTTCAGGAGAAAAATGTGACTGCATTACCATTTCCTGCATATAGTCCTGACTTAAATCCCATTGAGAACATTTGGGGGATGATGAAGGAATGTGTGAATCAAAAGGGGTTGACAAAAATTGAAGACATGAAGAGAGAAGTGGTCCGATACTGGGACAGCATAACTCACGAGACACTAACCTCTCTGATAGGAAGTATGCCTACTCGTCTTAGACTGTGCCGTGAAGCTCAAGGAGACTTGATAAAATATTAAATTGTTACCTACACAACATGAAAAGGTCAGTTCAATTTCACAATACATTCAAATTTATCTGATTTGTTCTCGTTTAATAATATGAAATGATTTAGCTATTCTCAATAATTTTGAACCATACTGTATATGACAAAAATGGGAAAAGAAATCGGGTGACTAATGTAAGGGAATTTTTACTCAAAACGGGATATGGTTATTTTTGGAATAATCAAAACGCCCAGCCAGAAAACTATTTCATTACGTCAATGACCCAAATAATGAAAGCTATCTATCAACAAACATGGCTTGAATCAATCTATCTATCCTCGAAATGTCTGTATTATAAACATTGGAAATCTGAACTATGCAAAGAATATTATTTATCAAAAATCACTGTAAAGAAAATTCCGTGTGGCTTTATCTCGTTTTCGCTTCTCATCGAACGAGTTGTTTGTTGAAACTGGTCGTTATATTAACATTCCTCGTAACCATAGAAATTGCAACCTCTGTAACGATTATGTTGTAGAAGATGAATACCATTTTCTTTTCATATGCTATGGAAACCTTAGAAAGAAATATCTAGCATCCTACTGTTGTGCTCATCCAAATGAAACAAAGGTGACTATGTTATTAACAAGTGAAAACACTCTTGAATTACAGAACCTGTCAATGTATATCTATTTTGCATTTATACAAAGAAAATCTACTTTAAATTTGTAATTTGTAAATATTCCACACTTGCTTTTCTGCTGCTCAGTCGTGCCGTGTATATAAATGTCCTATAGGCCAGTGGCCTTGGAACACAAGGGAAAAGGGATAGTAGGGACTTTGTCATAGGAGGGAGCAGGAAGAATTCTTCTAGTCCTCCTAAATAATGGTATGAATAAGCAACAGTTCATCGCTCTCCCTAATCGAGTCCAGACCTTTGATACACATGCCAACAAACTCCAAAGTTGACAGTCGTATGCGGTGGCCTTGCATACCATCTCTTTGACATTGGCACTGGTAACAAGACTAGCTCAGTCCCATAGTCCACACTGAAGAGAGTTGAGGGAACTGCATGCATATACTGGTTGTGACACCACGAGTGCTTTCAAAGACACGAGTAGGTGCGACTACAGAATATACTTTGTCAGAAAAAAAAGTGATGCTAATTTCGTGCTGGGCTGGAGCATACCAGCAGAGATGAGGTCTTTG
This sequence comes from Haliotis asinina, assembly GCF_037392515.1. Lineage (NCBI taxonomy): Eukaryota > Metazoa > Mollusca > Gastropoda > Lepetellida > Haliotidae > Haliotis > Haliotis asinina. Next base: position 46,577,565 of record NC_090282.1, read on the forward strand.
TCTCAGACTGTGATCTATTCCAGAAACAACAGACCGTGCTGTTACAGCTTCGTCACTGGTTAGAGTGAAAACTTCTAGTCTGTGTTAATGTCAATACGATTTCACTCGCTAACTATTAGTCCATATGTAATCATGTATTATCTGAGGGTTCGCCTTAGAAACACGATGTGCACATGCACCTGTTAACGCCAAATAGAAAAGATCGAGAATTTCGTTTTAATGAATATTGTTCCTACAATGTGTACTGTAAAGTGAACTTTTGTCTCCTATTATGTCACCCTTATCATTTTCAATTTTAGATTCAATTAATTTCATCAAAGTTCAATGTCTAAGCCAAATATCAATACTATCGCAGCAGGTATTTTCATGCAGGCTTCCATATGTGATGTTTGAGCAGTGATCAATGAATTAATATTAGCATGTATCCTTATCCTACATCACCCTCCCACACGTAACCCTATCCTACATCACCCTACCACATGTATCCCTATCCTACATCAACCTTTGACATGTAACCCTATCCTACGTCACCATCTCACATGTAACCCTACCCTACATCACCCTCTCACATGTAACCCTATCCAACATCACCCTCTCACATGTAACCCTATCCTACATCACCCTCTCACATGTAACCCTATCCTACATCACCCTCTCACATGTAACCCTATCCAACATCACCCTCTCACATGTAAGCTTATCCTACATCACCCTTCCACATGTAACCCTATCCTACATCACCCTCTCACATGTATCCCTATCCTACATCACCCTCCCACGTGTAACCCTATCCTACATCACCCTACCCCTTGTAATCCTATATTATATTGCTCGTGAAGAGGTCTTCACCAAACCGTGGTTGCCACAAGAGGTGACAATGTTTGTCGTAAGAGGCGACTAGCGGGATGGAAAATTGAAACTGAAGTGAAGGATAAATTCCGTTTATTTCCAACAAAGCAAACGCTGCATCTCACAACAACTGGCTGTTCCTGGCTGGAAATGGCTTTACATCAGCGGGCAACGTTCGTCTGAAACACGGGGGATGAGGTTACCGAGGCAGGGAAACCAGCAGTTCCATCAATTATTACATTTTAGCTTTAAAGATAATATTGCAGAAGTCATACATGAGGACATTCATTATGACGATTTCATGTTCAGTCACTGTTAAAACGATTCAAGGGTGCAAAAATAGAAAAATAGAAATGTTGAAGCGATCTTTCTCTTTGGAAGGAAACCATTTTACAGATTGAAGATGTTTAGATAGTGTGTATGTCGCAGTTGCCTAATGTGAGGAAGGTGTGTCATACACCTGCTGTTAGTCGTGTTATCGGGAATCGATACTGACATATCAGATGGATTTTTGTTTGGGTCTCAGGCATGATCAATATACAATACGCTGTCCCTGGTTTGAGAGATCGCGGTGAATGACATGGTGCTATATGTACATCCTACCTGTTTCACAGCAGGTGCCAGTAACAAACCATTGACAGATGCAGGCATTACCGGAACACGTTCCATTGTTGGCACACTCATCACATACCCCACACTTGGCAGCTGGAACCAAACAGTCGGGGGAGTTAAAGGTACTTGTTTCCAAGCATCAAATACGAGTTACTGTGTGCCCCGGAAGATGATGGAATTATTAAGGTGCACTAATGTGCACACAAAATCGGTGAACTAATTAAGATACATATATATATATTAAGGCTGACAGATAAGTTTTGAACACACTGGAAGGATATACATGTATATAATTGTGAAATCTTTCCCTGCATATGTCATTTGTTGCCACGCATGTATACCCTGCTAATCCTATCAGATACCCAATATAATATGTGTCTGTGATAGACATGTTGGCATTCCCCCACCATCTACTGTTTTTCTGTAAGATTACATTTTCCTTACAATAAGTCTGATTCTATCCTCTGTAAAGCCTGTGGCATTTATCTGGAATACATCCTAGAGGTGGAGGTTTGTGTCTATGTATGAATTTCTACAAAGAATAATCAAGCTCCAAACGTAATCCTGGGTGACCAGCTCAGTACGTTCTAGACGTGAAGGCCTGGAGGTATGGACGGTGTATTCTATATTTCAGGTGTATTACTGCTCAGTTGTTGTTTTAAACTAAAGTCGTATTAGCTGTCTGTCAGCAGCAACAGAAATAACAAACTAACCTAAGTTATATGTATGTTTCAGGTACACAATCACTGATCGCAATCACTCAAAAATAAAGACGATTTGAATCGTTTTCCAAATAAATCTAAAGACAGTTTAAGAAAGCGGATTTGGCTTTGAAACACTTACTCTCACAGCACGTGCCAGTAAATGAAGGCGTACACTGGCACATGTCGCCAGAACAAGTCCCGCCATTCAAGCATTCAGAGCAAGTACCACAGCCAGTGCTACCTGCAACACATATATCACTGATGACAATAAGTTTGAGGTCCCTTCCAAACCCTAATACCCCGAACTCACAAGCCACCCTATCCTTAACAACAGCAGCAAGCCCCCTGAACAGAATATCAACAACAATTAACATAGATTGTTTATGAAAGTGAGTGAGTGAGTGGTATGGCTTTACGCTGCTTATGCAGCCAATATTACAGCCATATCATGGCGAGGGACACCAGTAATGGGCTTCACGTGGGAATCGAACCCGGGTCTTCGGCGTCACGAGCGGACGCTATAACCATTAGGCTACTCCACCGCCCCTTATAAAACTAGATATATGTGAATCACTCTATGAAATCATTGGAAGTAGACGGTCTCAAACCCAAAAACAGAATATGCATCTGTATCAGTACTTACAAAGAAGGTCCCTGAAGGTAGTAACGAACGTAAGGAACGAAGCTGAAGGGTCGCAGAGCATATACTGGCTGTCAGGGTCGGACGCCAGATAGTTAAGCGTTGGGTAGCTGACCCTGCGGCCAAAGCACAAGACATATATCTCAGTTTGGCCATTGTTCTTCAGAGAGTCAACTGCACTCTGGACAAGCGAAGGTCGTGATCGCGATAATGCATTAGTGACAAAAATAATAATATTGGGGGCATCGGGGCGGTCGCCAGCCGAGGCTGTAAGCATGTATCGGTTGACATCTCTGATGGCTCTGTGCAGGAAATCGGGTCCGTACATAGGTCTGATCCATCGTATTGCATTAGCAACACTTTGCCAGGTTGAATATCTGTTGAGGTGAAAGTTAATCCTTTTTCTCCTGGCAAATGTCATTGCTCCAACTCGGACCTTTTCGTCTCCGATATCAACGTTGTTCACTACTTGCATTGCCATTTGTTTTAGTTCCCTGAATTCGTTCCGATGATAACATGATGTGTCAAAAATGAACAGCAGGTCGATTTTATTACAATCTGAAAAAATAACGATCATATCTGAACACATGGAAATTGCAAGGCAAGGTCTGTCAAAAACATGCAGCAGGTCGCTCCATCCAACATGAGACATTAAAGAAATTGTGTATAGAATGTTTTGTAAGATTTCGGATTATATCCCATAAAGAGCTGTTTTTAATGTATCACCAGTTATGAAAGCAATGGAATGAAATGTCTTCAAACCTACTCCATCTGCTGAAATGGGCACTGTGTATATGTTATAATTCAGGAATGGATCACTGACGTTACGTAGTACGTCAGAGGCTAGCGTATCTAATTTCCCCAACCCCTCACTCCCACCCCCGACCACCATCCAAGGAACTGGGTACGTCACCACTGGTCATTTTTTTTATTCACAAAAAAAACAGCCCAAAAGGGAGCATAATTGAAGCTTGTAGGATGCCCACTTCTTGTTAATGCCAAACCTACACATTTTACACAGATATTTTCTTGTCATAAGCCCTGTCAAGCCTAAAGGAAATCCAAATAACAGATCAAATATAATCCTGTCTAAACATAGGCAGCTTATTATCTTTTGTTTGTGTTCTGGGAAATGGTTGACAGTGTTAACCTACAGGTCTCCCGCTGGAGATGATTTGATGATGTTTGGTGCCAGTTTCGTAAATCAGTGACATAGATATTAAATAAAGAGTAGATCTTGTTATGAGTGGAAATTGTCTATTGATACACATACGTGTATATTGCAGAAATAATTGTTTTTCACAAATGATTTGATCTATAAAACACATGGAATGTGTAATTTATGGATGTCACAGAGTCCGGTATATCAAACACAATCAGTAGGTAGATATACTGATGTTACAGAAACAGGTTCATCGAACACAAGCAACAGGTTGGTGTGTAGATGTTACAGAACCTAGCATATCAAATACAAGCAACAGGCTGATATATGAATGTTACAGAATCCGGCTTATCAAACACAATCAAGGGGTTGCTATATGGATGTTACAGAAACAGGTTCATCGAACACACGCGACAGGTTGATATATGAATGTTAGAGAACCTAGTATATGAAACACAAGGAGTAAGTAGATATATGGATGTTACAGAACCTAGTATATCAAACGCAATCACTGGGCAGATATATGGATGTTACAGAACCCGCTACATCGAACAAAAGTAACAGGTTGATATGTGGATGTTACAGAACCTAGTATATCAACTCAATCAACAGGTTGAAAAACGGATGTTACAAAGCCCGGTCTACCGAACACAAGCAACAGGCTGATATATAGATGTTACAGCACCTAAGACATGGATCAGTTTAATACATGGGTATCGAACATGTGCAACCATTTGAAGATTCACTACCTCATCAATCATCGCAGGATCATTAACCAGCCTCATTGACGATTTAGTACATAGTTCATTTAGCCACTTATATTCCTTCACACTGGCTTAAATACAGATTATAATCAACGATTCCAAAAATATAGCAGTTTGAGATACTAACATCAACAGGTAACTGATTAGTTTGAAACTAGATTCCTTTGGTTTGAACCTGCTATTTTGTTAACGTCACCGATCAGCCGTTTACAGTGTGAACATATGCTGGGTGTATTGGGAAGTGTATGCATTACTGAATAAGCCTAATCAACATGAAAGATGATGACAAAATTTCGATTTAATGAGAGAATTATCAAAGAAAGTGAACATAAACAGAGATCAGCATTGTTTAATAAAAGAATAAGACATTGCAATTGATATGAAATGTAACCGTGTATATGTAAACATTACAAGGGTTCAACTCACTTTGCGAACATAGGACACTTGTTATCATACAGGAGAAGATACACAGACTCGTGAGAGTTCCCATCATAACAGCTAGGATCACTCCCATGTATTGTATGACTACACAAACACTAGGAGGCGACCTGTAGGTTAACCAGATTGGAACCAGTCCATGCAGATGCTTGTCACATGTGTCCAAATGAAATCACAGCTATTTTCGCATATGACACGTGTGGATATTTATTGATTTGAATACACAAAATAGAATAGTGACATTTTATTATGATGATCCCAATGTATATCATTACTAATAACATTCCTACTTCATAAATGTTACCCCAGTGTTATTGCATTTTCTTTTAATGCGATAGGATGACTTTATGTGAAATATTTGTTTAGATTGACAGAAACAAGGAAAGGTGTCTCTGCGCCAATTAGAAGAGCAAAGATGTTTGTGTTATACAATGCTTGCTTACATATAATAAATTCTAGCCCTAAAGACAGCATTTCCCAGACACAGTTGGTTACCTATATAAACAATACTAATGCATAAGGTCAATAAATTGGACATTTTGTTAAAGACTGCATTTAGTAAAAACCAATTACCGATTTTTTACTGTTGATGATGTTGGTGAAGTGTCTGGACCACGAACACAATTTGACACATGGAATTATTGTGAAAGTTTTGAAACTGTTGTGTTACTGCCATCCTTTAAACCAAAGTGTTTAAGTGAGTGACAAGTTATAAATGTGACAAAATGTATTTTACTGCACACGGTAGTAGATGGTATAGACATCACTGGTTGTATACTCCCCACCAGTTCCCAGCCCCAGGTGTTCAACATCTGGATGTCCGTTTACATCAGTGTTGGAGGTGTTTTCCATAGTGAACACAAATTTATATAATTGAGTGAGTGAGTGGGTGGGTGATTGGGTTAGTGAGTGAATGGTGTGGGGTAGTTTACTTTACTATAGCATGTCGTAACTGAGAGGCATTGTAAATTAAACAGGCTATATTCCTAACAACAGATGTTAGTTAGAAGACATAAGTAGGGAGGAAGGAAACGAGCTACTGAGTGAGTTTCTTAAATAACACTTTTCTTTTATCTCAATATTTACTAAAATATCTAGTTCACCGTGTAGTATAACTATCACCAAACATTACCAGATCATCACAAGGAAACAACAGTAAAATATCTGGACATTATTTTAACAAATATCAAAATTGCATTAAGGGACAACATCAGTGACACAAATTCTATGTGAAGCAACTTCCGTATTTTAGCTAAACCATATGTTTCACAATGGGTTAAGTCAGTGCAATATGTCGCCATGGGTAAGGTGCATCAAGTGCACACTTGTTGTTTGTGGAATGCAACATCAAAGTCAAATTTCTAATGGTTTTGGTTTTCACGCCAACGTCTCTTTTTGAAAATTCATCATCTCTTCAGATATGGCCCAGAACATTGGAATGGCGACTTTGGAATAATTATGAACTGGAAGAAGAGAAGATAAACCTTTTGCTCGAAGTTTGGTTTCATAAAACCTTTGCAGGTAAAATCATTATAATTGTCAAAAATGCACTTCCCTGATCAAAGAACATGGTATAAGTAATACATATAATAATGTAAGACACAAGTCCAGCCATGAATGAATCTGCTGAAACCATGCATCGGGACCATCAACGATGGTTAAATTCAAATGTAACCAAGGTTACATGGCCAGACATGGTCTTGTAATGAAGGGTCTTGTCTCATTTCTTTGAAATTACCTGTTTCTTAACAGTCACTGGGGTTTAGTGAATAATGCCAAATGTGTTTTAATATATCCCTCCAAGATTCCAAATGTGGGGTGAAAATGAATCTAGGTCTCCTTTAGACTTGCGTGCTTAATGTTATAGTGTCTAATTCAGGACAGCCATCGTCCAAATATTTCTAAAAACCCCAAACTGTGTAGCCAAGCCATATGACACTTACTTGTTCTTATTTAGTGAGCATTCTTAACCTTTATCACTACCGCAGCGTGCATTGCCTTGTTAACCACACTTCCATTAGTTACTGTATATGACCATTATGGCCTTTATTGGTCATCCCCCTTGTCTGAGTCCGTCATCACATCAACTTTGTTTAAAACTGTCCATTGTTTTTTAAAACTGTACATATAGGCTCACATCTACATAGAGTGTGGAGTCCGGTATTCCTACTGTGTAGGGAGGACGGCGAGCAGGATTATGCCGCTCGTAGGAAACAGGGGTTGAGCAGGAACTCCGCTCATATCATTTATGTATACTTGTTTGTCATGTATTGTGTATAAGCAACTAAAGAAGTTTGAACTCAACGTATTTATTCAGCTTCATCAACGCACACTCCATCTTAATTATGAGCTAATTCCCAAGTCACCGTACCCAACGCGCTCTATGAACGCGTTGACACTTGCATACATGTATTTACACTGTGCGAAGTGGAGTTGGCAGGTTGATATTTACTCTCACACAGGAGTATGATTCTGTTTGAGAGGGCTTTCGACTCGTGGTGGTTTCAACTCAGATATGTTTGGTTATAATGATTCTGCTTGAGTTGTTTATCATGATATATGTACTTACAATCTGTCGGTTTCTAAAAGAAAACACTAAAATAGAACCAAACGGAAATAACTGACTTCTTGTGAAACTTGTTGAGACGTTGTAGATGAAGATATGAACATGGTATCTCAACGCAGTCAGTGCCATCCATTGTACCATCTCTCCATCTGCTGCATTCTCCTGTATATCTGCTGGACATGAACCCGAAGTGATATTTGGTAAAAATACTTTTATTCTTTTTTCAGTTGCCACACAGTCTAAGTAAACTTAGTCTCAGTGTATTTCGTTACACTCCACCACCGAGTCTAACAAAACCTAGTAGAAGGTCACGTCAGGTAACCTTTGAGCGACCAGTGACCAATCAAACGTGAGACGGTTAAATAGATTTAACCAATCAGACAACGGCTACTATTTAGGGATCGGGGGGACTTTCTAAATATTCAGGTCACTGACACAGATCTCTCCACAAGCAAAAATCAGCATATAACACAGTTATTTGACCTGCAGTATATACGCTTTGGGGTTTCTGTTGACATGGTTACCATTAGCTAATACTTCCGCAAGATGACATCCTCGAATATTACCAAAAACACCATTTTCAGCGACTGTTTACTCCCGTTGTCATGGTTGTACGTACGCCCTGTGTATCACCCGGAAGCGAGCGTGAGCTAAATGGCATTCGGAATCGTTCGTATACGAACCTTTTCGAGATAAAAAGTTCAAGAGGTATGTGCGAATGTCCACGTTCACGATTTGGTAAGCTGTGTAAGGTTTTGTTAGACTCAGTAGTGGAGTGTAACGAAAAGTACTGAGGATAAGTTTACTTAGACTGAGTTGCCACAATGGGTGTTTTAAAAGATACACTTAATGGAGATGTTAGTCTTCATTTTGTAAGTGTAGTCTTCATTGTAAACCAAAAGTTACTGTGTTCTGTAATCTGATTGGTTGAAAAACATGATTAAATGGTATTAGATTCCCGGAAACTGAAAGACTATTCACCGCGTATTGACACGTAAACAATTGTTTTGTTGTGTCATCAACAGTGGTGACGTCATTCAAATCATATTGTGACGTAAAGTTAGAATGACGTCACAAATGAGCAACTCCAGATGCTACCATGGGAACCAGCTGAAACGGCCAGCTGATGACACTTCACTGCTGTGTCCGTATTCGATGTAAACGAATGCAGACACTAAAACCCCTTTGGTTTACTTTTGTGTTTACAATGTCGATAAACATCATGTGTTGGCCAATTTCCGGGTGTTATTGAGTATTTGAAGCACGGGAATATTTCATTTGAAACCTCCGGCTGACGCCGTCGGTTCCAAATGCATTCCCGTGCTTCAAATACTCAATAACACCCGGAAATTGGCCAACACATGATGTTTATCTCCTAATTTACCAACTTCACAAGTACTTGTGACGAACACAGGTATAAATACCGGATAGCTACTTGACCCAAAATAGAAACAAAGACGTGTGTGAGATTTATGATAACTATTTCACAAACAGAAATTATTTTCCAATAATATGACTGAAAATGAGTGTAATGCTCGTCATGCATTTGTCTCAGTTCATTTGGAAACAGTAAAGGGATCAAAATTACAAATTATATGCTCAGAGTACGTGCACAAAGTGCATGGAACGTCTTCACTAATAGCGAGTGCGATCACATCCATACACGCCAACACACGTCTCCCCAATGACGTTGGAAGGCGTCGGATGACGTCAGCAGGAATTCTGTATCTGTACCACAAGTCCAAAAGAGTCTGTTCACGTTCATCGGAGGTTGTACACGGAATCAGCATACACTCAAGATGATTCAAGGCCAAGGCAGTAACTCTGCGTTAACGTTGTGCTGGTATTCTCGAACACTTCTGGCGCAGTCGTGCTGCAAAATGACTCATCTGTAAAGAACACTCTCACTTAGTTACGCCGCTCACACCGACGTACAGTTTGTGTCCACGGCAATCTGCGTTAACGGTGTAGACAGGTCAAGGCCATTCCACTGAAGGGACTGTGGACTTGTATGCCAGCCATACCAAGTCGTGGAAGGAGTGTTCGTCTGTTGATGGCGTGTCCTAGATCTGTCGTCGCCGTTGTGGTCGCCGTCACGAATCTGATCGGGAGGTGGTTCTGCCAGGTGTAGCGGTCTTCGGCTTATGATCTCTGCAATCTTGGGCCGGGGAAAAGGATTATCAATTTATTGTTGGAAGCCTGGCTGCAGTTGAAGTCACCGTATTGGCCATACCGATCGCCCAGTCGGTTGCGCTCACGTAAGTCATAGCATATTCGTAGCGGTTAACTAGGAAAGCATATACTGATTTATAATGGATTATGCTACTATATGCTTTCTCTGAGCAACATCGGCATTTATACCAAAGACATGCACGTGTATTTGCACCAATGTCCAACTATTATATATATTCTTTATTCCCCGAGAGGAGAGTTACATGGGAAGTAAGTTATAACAGTTTTACATTATATCCGCATGCTAAATTATAGTAACTTGTAGATTTAAAAACGTTGGTTATATTACTCATTTTCGAGGACATTTATTTTTTTTAAGTGATGTAAGCCTTTCATTACTACTTCAGAAAATGTGTGTTCAATGTCCGGATTTGGCACAGGAGGATGACAGGACAGTAAACAGCATACTAATTCCACATCGGGCTTCTGATTATGTTGTTTTGATAATTGCACGATTAGCAGGGCGTTTTCGGACAGCCGCGTTGTATCGGAACCGTGCTTAATGTTTGGGCTTAAGCCTGTACAAGCGTTTTAGTTTATATACAATTACTTTAAAAGTGACTTTCTTTTGCCCGGTAGTTTATATGCACTGAAACACATATTAGAGTTAGAACACCGAGATATATATGCGCCATGAGGTGTTAGACTACCAAGATACATATGCCCCATAAGATGTTAGAAAACCAAGATATATATATATGCGCCATAAAGTGTTAGAACACCGAGATATATATGTGCTATAAAGTGTTAGAACACCAAGATACATGTAACACCGGAGACGCCGTCAGTGCTAGCATCACTGCGACATACAATAGTCACTATCTAGATATAACACCAGAGAGCTGTCACTGGAAACATCACTGAGATTTACATCAGTCACTACCTAGATATAACAGCGGAGTCAACGTCACTGGAAACATCACTGAGATATACATCAGTCACTACCTAGATATAACAGCGGAGTCAACGTCACTGCATGCATCACTGAGATATACATCAGTCACTACCTAGATATAACAGCGGAGTCAACGTCACTGCATGCATCACTGAGATATACATCAGTCACTACCTAGATATAACAGCGGAGTCAACGTCACTGCAAACATCACTGAGATATACATCAGTCAGTACCTAGATATAACAGCGGAGTCAACGTCACTGCAAGCATCACTGAGATATACATCAGTCACTACCTAGATATAACAGCGGAGTCAACGTCACTGCATGCATCACTGAGATATACATCAGTCACTACCCAGATACAACAGCGGAGTCAACGTCACTGCATGCATCACTGAGATATACATCAGTCACTACCTAGATATAACAGCGGAGTCAACGTCACTGCAAACATCACTGAGATATACATCAGTCAGTACCTAGATATAACAGCGGAGTCAACGTCACTGCAAACATCACTGAGATATACATCAGTCACTACCTAGATATAACAGCGGAGTCAACGTCACTGCATGCATCACTGAGATATACATCAGTCACTACCTAGATATAACAGCGGAGTCAACGTCACTGCAAACATCAGAGAGATATACATCAGTCAGTACCTAGATATAACAGCGGAGTCAACGTCACTGCAAACGTCACTGACATATACATCAGTCACTACCTAGATATAATATCGAAAAGCTGAGATCGCTGAGATTTGTGAAATTTCGACCCCTGTTGTGAGCTCAAATACTGCTTAAAGTGGTTTGAGTACATTCACACAGGCTTGAATCGTGAGTACAGTATATGGCAAATGTTTGATGCTGTTAATAGCAGGTACACGTGATTTGTCCTTTCATCGTGTTCACTCCATACAAACCCCATCTCGTGTCCCACTACATCTCGGGTTGGCTGCCCATGACGTCCCTGTCGCTGTATGGGGCACCACCTGGGACTCAACCCCTGCAGGCGGCATTACCTATGTTAGATTCAAGTCGATATTTACACTAACATTCTGCCACAAGAGTGAACGTATTTTACAGAAACACTGTAACAGTTATTAAAATACGCAAGTGCATAAAACGTAATAAAAAAGAAAAGAAAAACAAAACAAAACTTTAATATCCACGAAACTATAAATCTAGACTTGTCACATGTATTCTAGAAATGCGTGGGCTGTGTATATTTGTTTCAGGCTTTGGCGGACAGACCGGGCATTGCAGATTCTTGCGCAAATATCGTTTAGTAAGGGTGATTTGTGGTTGGCGACAAAACATTTTAAAAGTGTTTTGCAGATTTACCCTGAACTGAAGCAAATATGGTATGCACATTTTACGATCATATCGAAAGGACATCTGAAGGCCGTCTTGCAGTTGTTTCGTGCTGAAATATGTGGTTATCACTTTCTTGTATGGAGCATATACGGCCTGAGTCCTTTATGCTGGAGTTATTGAGATGTTTAATAAATTGTAAGCACATCTGAACGTAATTGAAATGAATATGCACTCGGTACATTACTGCCCATGCGTACAGGCGATATGTGGACCAGACACGTCATAGGTGTCAAGGAATTCTCTGTCGTAAACATGGACACTGTAGACTTCGCGCTCTCATCAAACTGAACTGATCTGAGCTGTTCATACATTGCCTGTTCTTGTGTGTGAATTGTGCATGACGACGAGGATACATGTGTTTTCATTTATTGGTGGTCTGCAGTGTCAGTTCAGTCACTTTGTGTATATATCTATCGTCATATATTCATACTCGATTGCATTTACCTACGAGGATAGAATACAATGGTACATATGTCTTTACTGCATCTTTAAATTACAAAAGCATATTGGTTCTTTTCTGGAGTCTAGCGGAAGTCCTGGTGGTGAAGGCACGTTAGAAAGTAGGTTTTAGTTCAGACGATGTTCATCATAGTCGATATGTAAATATGCAATGTAAATACGTAAATATGAAATGTTGAATGTTACGTAGATGGACGACTCACCACACATTAGATAGATATTACAGTGTCTCTCGTCATATATAGAGGATTGACCTGGGCAGGACAAGGTTCAGCAAACTTGGTTACGTATTACCCAGCTCAAGATCAGGAATGTTCCAGGTTCGTCATTTCACATGGGACAACAGATCCAGCTGATTTTGTTTAGGTATTTGTGAACATGAACGGGTCCAACAACAATTCAAAACAGAAGCAAAATATGCTGTCTCCTCCTGCTCCGAAGGGTTTCAAGAGATAGAAGAAGAGAACTGACTGGCAATTTAACGTGGTGGCTCTCATGTCCTGGTAATCTATACTTCTTAAAAGACAACACACACTAAAATGGTGTTGTTCCACCAGGCGATGCACAAGTCTCAATGTACATGTCCTCCTCCGTTTCCATCAAACGTAACCGTGCATTGTGTCACAGTACTTTCACATAGCAGCCAAAGACAACACTTCAACACAGCTCCACCCGCCACAGGGATGGTTTGGGTAGTTACAGGTAAATGGGAAACGGCGCTTACTAGCGCAGTTACAACGGCTTCTAAAGTTAAAATGAAACATATAAATTTGACGGTCTGAAATTTAAAAAATAGCATTACCCATTTAAGGGAGACAAAGTACTTTGTGCACAGTAACACACTCACTGTCCCAGTATTATGTTATAGTATACACTGGGGGCACTGTAAGGCAAAATGTCACTGTGTACTGATGTGAAAAACTGTATCTTGTATATCCTTTGTGTATGGATTCTGAATTTCCTTTGGGTTCTCATACCCTAAAACGAATATCACAAAGAGAAAACCAATACCAATGTCTTGGTGTTGTTATCATTCACGACAGCGACATCCAACGCTATTGCAATGGATGTAAGTCTGTTAACAGACATGATGAGGGAAAATAGGCTACTCCATAACTCTGGGTGTAAGTCTGTTAACAGACATGGTGAGGGAAAATAGGCCACTCCATAACACTGGATGTAAGTCTGTTAACAGACAGGGTGAGGGAAAATAGGCCACTCCATAACACTGGATGTAAGTCTGTTAACAGACATGGTGAGGGAAACTAGGCTGCTCCATAACACTGGATGCAAGTCTGTTAGCAAAGAGGCTGATAGGGAGGATATACTTCTCCATAACACTGGATGCAGGACTGTCAGCAAACATGGTGATTGGGGGGGATATACTACCCCATAAGGCTGTATGAAAGTCTGTTAACAAATAGGTTTATTGGGGGGACATACTTCTCCATAACACTGGATGCAAGTCTGTCAGCAAACAGGGTGATTGGTAGGATATACTACCCCATAAGGCTGCATGAAAGTCTGTTAACAAATAGGTTTATTGGGAGGATATACTTTTCCATAACACTGGATGCAAGACTGTCAGCAAACAGGGTGATTGGGGGAATATACTACCCCATAACACTGGATGTACGTCTGTTAAGAAACAGTGTGATTGGGGGGATATACTTGATCAATGATAATACAAAGACAAGAATATATTTCTGTTCACAACTGGCCTTATGATATACTAATATCTGGCTGGATGATATCCTAGCACACATATTTGCCCTTGGTAGTATCCGATACTGATAGTATTGGTCAAGTTAGAAGAGTATCTACATCCTCTCTACTTCGAAGAAACAGTCAAGAAATGGCGCTTTCTTTACCCGATTACCACGGACAACACAATTTGTACTTTCGATTATACATTCATTTATAGGTGAGTTTAGTTTTACGTCATATATCATGGCATATATCATATAGCAACATTTCAAAAGTTGCTGTTCACGCCCCATGTTATTGTAAGGAATCGAACCCGAACTTTCGGCTTTGTGAGCGACTCAGCCATGAGGCTGTTCCTTCGCCATGGTGTATTTTGTGCTTCAGTGAAAAAAGATTTGCAAATGATAAATACATGACATGATTGTGTCTTCATAACCAACCTCGGTGAGAACATTGACGTCTGCACGCGGTGGGTATTCTGCAAATGTGGGTGACAAGACATTTTAATGGCCTTGAATACGCAAAATCTTTCCGAAGACTTCCAGACAGCAAGGTATGACGTCCCGTCAACAAGACATCACAGGTAGCTGCAATACAACATAATAGGCATCAACAACTTCGCCGAATAATGACAGCAGATACCAAAGTACAATATTCAGTTGCCACTGGCCAGTTGCCACCACTTGCACTAGTCTGTTGTGTTTGGCGTTTGAATCAAACATGGTGCTGGTGTGTTTCAGCACCCGTGTGTTTCGCTGTTTTTGACAATGTTTCATTTCACTCAAGCTCAACGCATACTGAATCAGCTGCCTCACTGCATGTTCTAACATGTCGTTTAATGTATCCATTAAGCACACAAAAAAAGTTGCAGTTACTTCAGGGTATGACTTTACGGTGTTCCCATACTTTTTGTGTTTTTTACGCATAATAATAATAACCAGAATCCTCGAAAATGATTTTGGAAATGTTATACGATAATATTCGTATCGTTGTACAGCAGCTTCTTGGTGAGAAGAGATAATTTAGATGTATTATTGGAGACAGCATTTAGTTCCCAAATATACCATTCTCTGAGTCACCATAAGCCATGAGATCATGGAGTATTTTGTCTAACCTATACTCACCAAAAGGCGACGTGGAGAACCAGAAATCGATGAATTTTTCGGTCCTTTCCCCAAACATAACACATGGTTTTGGTATTTCTGATATAATTTTGTTTTGTAATAGTAAATGTAAAATGATGGTGTTAGGTGGAAGTATAAGATTCGAGCTATTACTGTAAGCCTTCATTGCTCACAATACCCTTCTATTGAATTTTACATTTCTTTTCAAATGTTGCATATTTGCAGCCAAGGGGGCTTTAGTTTAAACAAAATAAAGGAACCATACGAAAGGTTTCACCTTAATCATTTGATAATGTGCAAACAGAAGGGGAACAACATTTTCTCCTTGTTTAAAACCAGTTTGACGTGGGGCGAAACGTGTGTGACTACCAAGCTGTTTGCAAGTGTCACCCCAAGGGGGTGGTGAGGTAGTCTAGTGGTTAAAGCCATTGCTCGTTACGCCGACCCGGGTTCGATTTCCCACATGGGTACAATGTGTGAAACCCATTTCTTGTGTCCCTCGTTGTGATATTGCTGGAATATTGGTAAAGGCGGCATACAGCCCATTTTACTCAGTGTCCAGGAAAACGTTTCAGCGACCCTGGGTTTGCGAATGGCACGTGGCATGACATTAGAGGACACAACTCTTGATCATTGTTAATGGAAATTAACATCCTCCCTGGACCACATGGGTCAAGGCAAGTTCCAGTCTACAGATACACAGTAGTCACATCAGGAAGCAGCAGGATAATGCCCGTTGACATGCTGCATGAGACTCAGCGAGACAGGCTAACATCGCTTCAGACAGTGGTAACGGCAGGTGTTGATCTCTACTGATCTCTCGTCTGGAACATTGGGCACTGTTTGGGCACGTTCTTCTCAATTTTCTAAATGTTGACATATGACCGTGAAATATCACACGCTTACCGCATGATTACCCAGTTACTATTTGGGTATGATATAAAAAATAACATGGACATTCAGGACATGTGTCTAAATGTATATATATATATCTATCACCCGGGTATGTGTTGCACAAATCGGTTATCAGTGGCTGCACTGATTAGAATGTGTCTCTGTTGGGTTTACCAAGTACACATATCGTCTGTGATAACACCCATGACACACATTACGTTTGTACACTACAAAAAGACAATGTGACGGTAGATACGCTATTAATACAACGTTAATCCGGGTTATTGTACGTTACGCACCGATGTATATCCATAACCTGCCACCACACTCCAGCCTCAAATATTCACAATAGCTCCATTTTTCAATATATTATTTTTCGCGGAAATCCGCCTTTTCAAACGTTTTCGGTAATGTAGTAACGTCATTCCGCCGACAGGATCGCTACGTTCTGAAACTCGCCACATTTCAGTTCCGTACACCCCAATACACTGGTCACATGGTGTTACTCAGTTTAGTTCACCCCAATACACCGGTCACATGGTGTTACTCAAATCAGTTCACCCCAATACACTGGTCACATGGTGTTACTCAGATCAGTTCACCCCAATACACCGGTCACATGGTGTTACTCAAATCAGTTCACCCCAATACACTGGTCACATGGTGTTACTCAGTTTAGTTCACCCCAATACACTGGTCACATGGTGTTACTCAGTTTAGTTCACCCCAATACACTGGTCACATGGTACCGCGGTCAGGTCAGTCACACGTACAGCTGCGTACACATCGTGATAAGACTTCGCTTAAGTCAGATGAGACATTTCAGACGTTCCCGTAGGAATCTGCCTTCCACTTGAACATCGACAACATCCGAGTAGTTTGTAACACTCCTTCCTGAATGCATGGTTCCATAAACCACAGACAAAGGGACTCACCACGCAGTTGATCAGCTCGATGTATACAACAATGTCGACCAAAGCTCTCATTCCGAACTCCCAGGACTGGTTCTTGTAGTCGTCAGCGACCTGTGCGGAGACGACAAGGAAGACCGAAGCCGGCACATGGATAAAACAGTAGACTACAGACAGCACCAGGAACATCTTTGTGGACGATTTGGACTTCTTCAGCACTGCTGTACGTCCTGCCGGGGCACCTGAAGTCAGCTTTAACTGACACTCAATCCGCCTCCAGATCTTCCAGTATAATACCGTAACAGACAGGGATATGGAAATCATTTCCGCGAATATGAAAACAATCACAACAATATAAAAAACGGAATCTTTGATCATCGGTAACTGGCATGTTGCTGTGAGTATGTCTTTATGCTGCGTGCGGAAAGACACATTGACGGTTGCATGCTTCACGATAACTGTGATCGGCAGTGACATCAAAACTCCAAGCAGAGGTGTCACGGCACAAAGTATCTTTGCATGGACCAGAGTGACCTGTTTACACCCAATAGCACAGACACTCCGCTGCCGCTGAACTGCAACTACAAGCAAAATTATTCCCCCTGTAACTAGACTATAATGGATGCCAAAGACAATGGCATGCAGACTTAAGATTAATGGACTGTGGAATAAGTTTAAACACCATGATGACTGAACACATCGCTAGGCAGAGAGCAATGTTATAGGCTGCCATGAACTTGACAAACAATCCAGTGATTCCCCGAGGCAGCTTCACCTGGTACACATACAGGACGCAGCCATTCATCGGAAGTGCCACTATAAGGATGATTGATAACATTGTGATCAATGGAGAATGTATAATCACTCTGTCCCACAGCGGGGAACAAGACTCCTTCCAGCAGGCCGAGTTGAGACTGTTGTCATGATATTGGCATCCTTCCATTGGTAGTGTATACATTTACGTGCCCTTCGCTGTTTACCCGTGCATGTACCTGTGAGTTACAAGTGTACACAAATAATTGCCATCTCCTCGTTGCTGCAGAGTTATCGCTCCACCCACTGTGCTATGAAGACATTGTTGTTGCGAGAGATTTTTGCACTGTGAAGAAGAATGCCTAACACCTGAAACATGGTTATTTTGTGTTATGACGTGACACCTGCACCACACAAGAGAAAAGTTAAGCTTAGTTAAGCACAACATTTTCCGATGCGTTAAATGAGACATTATCGTGCACTATATGTTCATGTAACAGTACATGTAGCCGCATCAAATACAACGATAGTACAAATGACCACGTGACTAAAACACTGCGGTTTGGTTACGTGTTAAGTGAGTGAGTGAGTGAGTTCAGTTTTACGCTACACTCAGCAGTATTCCAGCTATACGGTGACACGTATTAAGTAGGTTAGCAGAGTAACATTATCTCACTATCAGTCGCAAATACAAAAAGAGAACATTACCGTGTGCCCCAAATCTTTGTTTCAAAACAACGGGATTACCTATGTTACAGACACCTGTTCTATACGACACATCAGTCAAATGCAACGGTTGGAGTGTTAGTTATTATCATCCGCTTTATAAACAAAGGTTGTTATCACATGATTCTGTACAATTATAGCATTCATAATTTGATACTGAACATTTCTATATTACCTTGATACCATCGAAGGTTAGGTTGTTATCCCCGTCGAATAATATTACGAGAATAAAATATTCAGTTAATTAAGCTCGTTATTTATCGTGTTGTCATACTCCGACATTCAGACCACCCATCAGAGTTACAATCACTCTTTAAACCGACAGCACGATTTATATTGCTGTCAGGTTGAAACTCTCCACTCTTCCTTTAGAGCTCCACAGGATGACAGTCTATATTTGCCCTGTTCCCTGCAGGGATCAGTCACAGCTAGAGATGAGCACTAAGGATACATCCTTACCATAGCATTTCTCCTCCTTTCCACCAGAGACCATATAATATAGTCTCCGTTTCTACAAACACAACACAATACCCAACTACAACATACTGGGATACTGACGGCATTAGCTGACCACAGTTTACTGAGCAATGCGCATCTACATCACCATCGACATCGTCCACAGCACCAGTTTCACCAACACTACAACGTAGATCAGCAGTGACAACAAAAACTCCATTATTAACATAGATTCTAGTTGGTCGTCAGGGGACACTCGGACAGTCAGTACTCAGGATAAGTACCAAGTCCATACTGGAGTGCCTGAGATGCACATAGATACCGTTCTGACTCATAGCGCATTGACAATCTTATATATAAATGTTAACTAAAACCAGTCTAGCAACTGACAATGAGTGCAAGTACCACTTCCTACATCACCGCCACAGTGTATATCACTACCATGTCACCACAACACTGATATAAACGTGTACACATGTATGATTGCAAAATCATCTGTCTCTATCTACACCGCCGCCACAATGTAGATCACGGCCACATCGCCACCACATGAATATAAACGTGCCACACAAATTATAAACCATTGCCACATCAAACATTATATGCTCGCTTCACAGTACAGTTGACGGTATACCAGGGACTAAAGGCTGCCCTGTACAGTGGAGGGTATACCAGGGCGCACTGGCTGCCCTGTACTGTTGACTGTATATCAGGGACTACTGGTTGCCCTGTGCAGTTGACGGTATACCAGGGACTAAAGGCTGGTCTGTACAGTGGAAGGTATACCAGGGGGTACTGACTGACTTGTACAGTTGACGGTATACCAGGGGGTACTGGCTGCTCTGTACAGTGGAAGGTATACCAGGGGGTACTGGCTGCTCTGTACAGTGGAAGGTATACCAGGGGGTACTGACTGCCCTGTACAGTGGACGGTATACCAGGGGGTACTGACTGCCCTGTACAGTGGAAGGTGTACCAGGGGGTACTGACTGCCCTGTACAGTGGACTGTATACCAGGGGGTACTGGCTGCCCTGTACAGTGGACTGTATACTCAGAACTGCTGGATGCATTTCAGACTGATTGAAACTACTGGACTGGATTTCACGATCTTCTTCAGAATACCCGCCCTATCGATTATATGCGCCAATCAATAAGGGCCTGTGTTCATGTCTGTTCTATAGAAGTCACTGACGTTATGCTGACAGGACTGTTTCACAGAAAGGTATTTATCAAAACGGCCTTGATCCCTTAGTTCATACAAATACATGTATCACGCCATTCTTAATGAGTAGTACTTGGAATCAAATTATGCTGAACCACAGAGCAGCGTTTAATGTGAATTTTTTGTTGTGGGTGTCTTGAATGAAATGTCCCATTCCAGATCCAGCTTCATTAGACGATATTCATTATTTGGATACCTTAAGCTAAGAGAGAGCCACCTTCTATTCGCATATGGCGTTCCTGTGTCTCATAAGGATTCAGCTGGTGTGCGTCAACTTGCTGACGTTGTTCACTAGTCATCTTGATCTAACTGAACCGGTTTACTTATGTTTCAAAAGCCGTTTCTAACGTTTGAATTAGAATTCGAAAAGGAAACAGCATTGCATTAACATCAGTAAACAGAGAAACTATAGCCTGTCAGTTATTGCTGGAAAACAGGAGGAAACACAATTGCAAATGAAAACATATGTTTATGTGAGCTGTGTATGACCACAGAAAGACGTCTTTCTCCAGTTCTAGTGTATGACGATGAGTCCATGTCATCAGATGCATGAGTCAATTTCATCAATTACGTAACTTCACATCATGGGATCTATATATATCTTGTTCATTTTTAACGTGCCAACTAATTCTCATAGTACAGCTTTGACCCTGTAGCATGAGTCAATGACCTTCAGGACTGTACAGTCTCAGGCCAGACTGGAATGCGGTTAACGCAGATATACACCTGCAATCAAGCGCTTCCTAGAGACATGACCGAGTTTACCACTTCACGTCACACAAGGCCACCAGTAGAGCAGACAGACCTAGAGATTGTTGTCTAACGCCCAGCGCTTGCGACCTCGGAGAGGATTTCGGCTGTTTGTTATCAAACACCGACAACGACCCAAAGCACCTCGCTCATGGTGTTTTTGCTGTTAAAGAGGTAGTTTGAACTACTCGGCTTCTGTGACGAACTATGTCGGTTATTATAGCTACCTACTTATAACTGACCGCATTATTCTATTTTGACCACCATTCGAGGACAACGATTAACAAACACTGCTATTCCATTCAAGCTCCACCTAGCTGTTACAGAAAAGTACACTCTAAAGTTGCATGTCTGAGCAAAGATTGGGGTTCAACATCGTGATTCTCGTGGTCTGGTTATTAAGTCACACTTCTGTCTAACCTTTCAACTTGTCATTCAGGGCGTACTGAGATCGTCGTCAGTGACATGGAACGCGTTTCTTTAGTTATACAACGGATGCCAACAGATGCATATCTGCTGTGTCATGGTATTTTCTGTGGGGACTAGAGGTCAGCATGATAATAGAGAAGTGTCACTGCCAAGTAGACCGTTTTAAAACACACAATTAATTCCGCACCAGTTACCAGTCAAGGACTGACTGACTTTGATGCAGTATGTCACATGATATTCTATGTGTAGAATTATTTGACGGTACGTCAATACCAGACAGAGTTAACAGTATTCCAGTCTCGCTGGTGGATCAACACTTTACGTCCGTAGTCACGGATCACTTCCTTCGGGTTATTCTACTTAAATTAATACAAAAGGTTACTGACAGACTACTCTGTGGGTGAGCAGCCTTGCATTACCTATGCCCCAGACGTTCATAAAAACCAGATCACATTCCTACCGTCTTAAGAAGCCCTAGGTATCGATCTACTTTTCGTAATATAGGCCAAGTTATCAATGTACATTTAACAATGAATTAATTTTTCTTTTCTCGGTTTATCTTATTACGATGATATAAATCTATCAAACACAGAACATAAATATGACTTTAAAATGATACAAAGACATAATGCAGATTCACTGATCTGCTGAGTTCAAATAGTTCTCCAAATTATACGAAATGTATCAGCGTTTATATCCAATGCCTGAAACTAACGAAATACTGTCATGTCATTGTTATGCCATGTAATATCCACGATAATGATTGCTTACATTCTACCACATGCATACTGTAATTGTGCTACAGGCCCGTGAACTCTTCAGTACTGACTAAACGGCATCGATGTTTAAATGATGTATCACACTGTGAGTCCACAGAACAGCGTTGTAACAACGAAAAGACAACGTTGTGACAACAAGAAATTGTTCGCTGAGTTATTAGAAAGCGTTTGGAATTACGGGTTCTGCTCGGAGGAGGGTTCATGTAAACAGATGATACACCGAATACTTGCAGAAATACATTCAACAAACAATGGAGATCCGCGGTTGTTTTTGGAGATACGCAGAAACCATTAGTTGAAGTGTTACAGAAACGTGCTGAACTGGTTTATGCTGTAACGGCAATGCAATGGATTGACGCCAGTTCCGGTCTCCTTATAATGTGAGATGTAATGTGAGTTCACCAAGATAACAGTGCCTCCTTTATATGCTATTTTCAATTAAAGATATCTGTTTGGAACATTATACTCTTCTGAGGTCTTGGAATATTGCACAGCCCTTTGCCAGTAGTTTGCGTGCCTGGCTGACAAGGATGGATGGATGACAAGCACTACCTCCGGGAATAACTTTCTGGTCGATATATGAACTCAAACTGTGATTCAGTTTGTATGACATCCGCTTTTCTGGGTGTTTCTTCCCTGAAGGATAGATGTCTTCTAAGATCATCGTTTTAGCTTAATAAGAGACTTTACGACTACAGTATATGGCCGTTAGTGTAGTATCAACCCACTTTCCACTCACAATCTGTACATGATTACCGGTGAGGTTATTTATTCTAAATATCATGTTTAGAGTCGTGTGCTATTTAGAGTGGTTGCTAGTTATTTCTGGACTCAAATTGGTGAATGTTTGGTCTAGTGCAGAAATACAGGGCACACATCCTCACCCTATAACACGAAGTGGAAATCGGCTATGCATGCGCCGGAGGTTCACCGTGACTGCCACGCCCTCAAGCAACTTCCCACACAGTCGGGCTTGGTTGTCTGTATCGACATATGCATTGCCGCGGAATGGCCCGGCAGCTGATATATGGCGGGAAACATCAGAGAGTAGGATGTACTCTGGTGTTCACTGATACTGAAACACCAGAAAACAAGATGTACTCTGGTGTTCATTGATACTGACGTGACGTGACGTGACGTGACGTGAAACAAACCTTTCTTAAACCAACCATGATGTAAGCATTTCCAGATGTTATTGTCCGACACCTTTATTTAAATTGCTCCCGGTTCAAGCAACATATATAATTCGTCTGGGTATGTTTGTAATGATAAACGTTAGATATTTGCCATTTATATCCTTTGACTAGAAACAATTCCTTTAAATTTGTCATTTAAACTTAATGATATTTCTTTCATTGTTAGCATGCCATTTCATGAACCAGACCTCATGTGACTATCGAGTCGATGTCGTGTACGAGCATTTACACAATACAGATAGGGGGATATAATTATTATAGTATATTTAAATAGCGCACATATCCACATGTAGAGGTCACAAATTTTAAAGTCCCATGCTGGGACCTTCCGTTCCGAAGTCGGACGTCTCGTTCACATGACCAAAGAGGTTAACCCCGTCATCTGTTGGGTGACTCCACGCAAGTACGTACATGGTCAAGGCGCTGGTATTTTCCCCTCGATTACTGAAAATAAATCTCAACGTCACAACGTGCTATCAGTCTCAACTACCTGGGGAACGTGCAACTCATGCAGCCACTATTCGCACCTTACGAGGTACCCATTCACAGCTGGGTGGATTGAGACACATAGTCACAATACTTTGTCAAAGTTTACTGCTTGCGCTGTACCCGCAACTGGCTGTTTGCGGCTATTCATGTGGCCACAATCTGGTCATATGCAAACGGATTCGTGGGTTCTCTTAAGTGCACAGAGATGTGTACTGTACATTAAGGGTTGTGGTAATACTGAAAGAGTCTGCACACAAGGTTGACTACAAGGTTTTTACACCCGGTCACTTATGGGCTAGATCTCGAGGTGGGTCAAGCTCACTGGATCACTAGCCTGCCGCCTTAGCCAGCTGGTCCACCCCTTGAGAGCTAATCATCGCTGGACACGGGTAAAACTATCGTAATGAGATTACCATCAAGGTAGTGGCGAGTGGTAGTGGCATACATGTTATGGCTTTTACGAACAGTTGCTTTATCGGTAGAATACGTTCATTTCAGGTACTGAATATTAGCCTGTCATAATCCATGTTAGGTTATCTCTTTCTGTACTTTCACTTTAATCACTAGTCAGTCAGTGGCGGTGAATAGGGATACTGTACAGTGGAACTGTTTTACATCGAGAGATATGACAGTCTAATGTGTGTAGCAATGCCTTACAGATGGAAGAATTCGGTCATCAGTGCATGTCCCGGAACACCCGAGATACATACTATCAGTTGTCAGTGTACGCCCCCGATCTACCCGAGATATAAACTGTGTTAGTAGTCGCCAGTGTACGCCACCAACGTACCCGAGTTATATACTGTGCTAGCAGTCGTCAGTGCCCCCGACCCACCCGAGATACATACTGTGTCAGTAGTAGTCAGTGTACACCCCCGACCTACCCAAGTTACATACTGTGCTAGCAGTTAGTGTACGCCCTCGACATACCCGAGTTACATGCTGTGTCAGCAAGCATCACTGCACGCCCTCGACCCACCCGAGTTATCTTTGTTTCCTAATACTGATAACAGAATATTAAAATAGGTGTTACATTATCTTTGAAGGTACTCAATATTGGAGGCAACTCTGGAAGGCTTTAGAATGACCCTTACTACAGTTACCTCCCCTGCCGTTGTGTAGCAAAAGGCTTCCTTTGTAGACGTAGAAAATTTGAGAAAACAAGATTTTGAGAATGACTAATGTCAAGAGAGCTGGTAGACATAACATTCCACTGTCTACAGTATTCAGACCTTTGAAGAATCTGGAATCCGGTGTTGGCATTGGGCAGAGAGGTCAAGGAAGTTCCGAACTATACGTTACGGGCCGCAGACGACTTGGTGAGATTGTAAGTAGGGGCTAACTGAAAAGCGTTGAGGATATCAGACACGTGTTAATTAATTGATGAAGTCCTCGGGTATGTAATGAAACCCTCAGACAAGAATTAAAAAGACTTTAGTGATTGAAAAAGTTCCCTCCCCATTGATGAAAGATGCACAAAATAAAGAAGGTTTATAAGAAAAAATACTGGGATAGGGCTCACGAAAATCAGGACTGGGATGATGTATTCTTTTCTAATGAAAGTTCTGTCTGGCTTTTTTTCCGAACTGTGTGAAAATTGGGACAAACTATACTATGAAACCCATCTACCAACTCCCAAAACATGGCCCGAAATGTCACGTGACGTAGGATATATGATCACGTGGAGTGGCGTCGTCGTGTACTTCAAGTGGACATCTGGCGAAGGAACGATATGTTGACATCTTACATGATCACCTTGCACTGGTCAAGACACTGTATGAAGATTTTCCAGAATGATAAGACATTCAATACACACTATACAAAACCATGGTCCCTTGTTTAGTCATCTACCTTCAATTGTAGGCGATCTATAGTCCACTTTTGTATTGTCTTGTCCAAATTTGAAAGCCAGTTATATTGATAGAAGCTACTTCTAAAATACTGTGATAGTCTAGTTAGGTTTACTGTCATTCCTTTCGTATACTAAATTTATATGAATGTACAACTTTCTTAAGTCGTCGATTATTGGGATACACAGACATGCTTTTTCTACAAACTTCTGTCGTGTATTGTAAGGCAATGAGATCTAATAACTGTAAAATAATCGTATCTCACCATAATCATTTCAGTAAAACGTCTGTAGTATCTATACATTTATTACACATTTGCCGAAACAACCATTTGTATACTGTCTGGTAAAACTATACTTCCTACCAGTGAACGTGGCCGGTATCATCCGTATTTGTTAGACAAATCCATGGTATGAGCGAGCTGAATGAACGCCAGACCGATCAGAACGTCTCTGCATGAAATACTGGATCCACTTTCCAGTGCTACCCCAACAGCAGCACAGTGTAACACACACCCCTCCCCACCGCCCCACCGCCCCACCTCCTCACCCCAGCCACCTTGTATGCGCCTGGTATGCACGTCTTACACTGACAGACGGAAAGGCCAGTGCAACCTGACATCAAAGCTACATATATAGTTATTTAGCGCTGCAAAATGAAAACGAAAGCATACGAGGAACTGTTTTGGTTCATGTCAGAGACAAAGCGCATCATTCTTTATTCAAGGTTTACAGCAACAATTACCAACATCAAACATTTTCTAGTCATCCAATCGTAAATGTTGAGCAGCCGTGAGACCACACTTTTCCCTTCTATAAAGTGTACTTTATTAGGTTATAGTTTTTTAACATATGACCTATTATTGGATCTGACATACACAGTTTTATCATTGGGAATCAGATTCTGGAAGAACGGATACATACAGAATCTAAATATACCACTTTGGGGGAACTTTCTTGCACAAGGTCAGGCACGAAAAACTCGGTCAGCTGTTTCGGCAACTTGTTTAGTCATCGCGTCACGTGCTCAGAGCGTGAATTATCACATTAAAGTTAAGGGTTGCGCCACAATTATCGGTGCACACAGACAAGTGGGTTACATGGATTGTGGGGGAAAGCGGTTGGTGGAGAAAACGGCCAGACCTCGGCATCTGGAATTGATGTCAGTGTTTACCGAAACTCGCGGAGCCTGTCACCTGATGCAAACCCACACACAGCCCCTGGATGGCTGCGACAGCAAAACTGTGTTATCTCGGTATTATTTGTCTATGCCCTTTGTCAGTCATTCAGAATTGTTCATTTCACTCTTTTTATAGCTTAAATGGGACGGTTCAATCACTCAAACATACAACTACACCCGTGCAAGAGAAATGCAAGCGTCCTTTTCTGTTATGCAGTGATCATTTCCTGCTGGCCGGTAGCACGGGCATGTCAAACTAGGTGTCAGAAAAGTCCCAGAAGCTTACTTCAATACGTCCTAGGTAATGAATTTGTGACGTTCTCTGACACCCTGGTATAGTCAGCCAGTCAGTATACAACCTACAAAGCACCCTACCTTTGTTAAGATGTCACGCCCAGCTGCACTATATATAAAATGCTTATTAATTGATAACAAAACGTGAAAATGTTTATGCATGTCACTCCATGAACTGTGTTACATTTACTATAGAGATGCGTAGGCGTCTGTAGGTGAAGGAAGAAATCACGCACATTCTTGCTGGTATACATTTTCCATTCAGTTTAATATTACAATCAATAACATATTTTGCGAGGTTAACTCATTCTACACATACTGATTTCGAACAGATACAGCCTGTTTAATAATATCTGACATAACATTGACTTGCATAGCTGCCTGACAAGCTGTGGCAATCGAGAGATAGTTGCTGCAATACGGAAGACGTTCTAACATAGTGACCCTGCTTTACATACAACACTGTTATCTATTTGTATTGCGGTAAAGAAAGCACTGGATGAGAAATGCCATTACAGCCTGACCGTCACGTGTGTGGCGGCGGCAACGTCACCTACATGCAGCTGTATCTAGACATTTGTCGTGATTATGTCACATCCGGTTTTTTAGATGAAAACGACCGTGCGTCCCAAATTCAGAACATTTGCATATTCCCGGTACCGAAAAAAACAAACAAACAAACAAAAAGAAATGGAAACTTTGCGTTCATTCTACTCAAAGGATGTGCAATAATAAATGCCGTTACTGAAAAGTATGTACGGAGTGTGGTGTCGAACATGCCTTACCGTCAGATTAGACTTCAGACCATTTGTTCTGTGGACGAGTATTTAGTTTATCACTAATGGAAATATAGCCTTCGTCCGATATAACATTCACCATAAGGTTTGGCGTTAATTGTCTCACACTTACACCGCTACATAACTGTGGACAGACAGAGTACATTACTGTGTAGCGTCACGGATGTGTGTGCTGCATGCGCGTGTTCTGGGTCAACCGTCAATACAATTGTGGAGATGAGTTATTGCCGGGTGTATTGGTTGTTAGGTTAGATGTTGTTTGGTGGACAAGTGCTGGTGCGCCTACGTCAGCACTATGACTCCGTTACTCACCAACAGGCACTCTCGGTGTCGTTTGAATGCATTGACCCACTTGTTTCATAACTCGGTGGCATAATTCATACTGATTCACAGGTAAGCGATCTATCGTAAAGCTGACAGACAGGTTGTCATTGACCGATTTTCCACATATAGACACGTACAAAAATACACACACAAACCGCGGTGTTAGACCAGTGGGTGAAATGAAATCAGTGGACTAGAGTGCGCGTATGCACATATTAGCTTAATATAAATGACCTTACTACCATTCCCACCTGAACGTTGATTCGTTATAATTAATTTCAGTCACGTCATGATCTTTCCTTTATTTACACGTACTTGCTAGAGCTTTAACAACATGCTGTTTCATCCTGTGTCTCGATACAGTGTCAGGTATTTAGAGCAGCCTTGGCTTGATACGTAAGATCAAAATTGGTTGTACTACCTATAGCAAGTTCGATTCAAATGAAACGGCGATCTGTAAAGTGTGGTCATCGACCACATGTAAACAAGTAGCTGTCCTCATGGTCACGTAAACTGTACGACATGATCAGAACAATGCGACATATCTTTCTACATCCATGTCATATATCAATACAAATTTCATTTAACAACATTTAGTTTCATGGAACTATATAAAAAAGGATACGTTTTTAACCGAAAAGACCCGTGAAGGCCCCGGGGTAGAACAGGCCTTCTGCAACCCATGGTTGCCATAAAAGAACCTGTGGTACACACTAGAACATGAACCAGGTTGAACCTGTAGTATACACCAGAACATAAACAACACGATACCTGTAGTAGACACCAGAACATGAACCAGGTTGTACCTGTAGTATACACCAGAACATAAACAAGGTGATACCTGTAGTATACACCAGAACATAAACAAGGTGATACCTGTAGTAGACACCAGAACATAAACAA